>NC_142138.1:18299166-19035000 GCF_024610735.1 Ursus americanus
TGGTAAGAGAACAGCTATTTCTGATGGGTTGATTGGATTTTAAAATAGGAATATGGTTAGATAAGAATGTGGGTATAGCACAAACAAAAACATGGAAATAAGAAAAATCAGGTTGTGGAATGGGGAGAAGAATCTAAGGGTATGTAAAAGAGAGTAATAGAAGGTGAGGTTTGAAAAATAAATTGAGGTCAAATGAGACAGACTTGAATTTAAATCTCAGAAGGTTTGAATTTCATGTATTCAGCCCTTGGAGCTTTCGAAGGCATTTTAAACAATGAAATGGTCTGATCAGAGCTCTACTTCAGGTAGGTTCATCTAATAGCAACATCGAGGACGTCTCGGAGAGGGAAACCCAGTTAGGAAGCCACTGCCGTGGTCTTGTAAGAGGTGCTCAAGGCTCAAGTATACTTGGGTTGCAAGGTATTTGCCTCATTCCTCGACAAGGCAGGGTGACTCTTTTAGAATATCTTTACAGAAGCAAGCGACTTCATTTTGTCTTTTTCTCAGAAGTTGTGCTTTTTTGAATACTAAGGGAGCTGAGGCAGGCCTCCCAAAGACTGGACAGGTTGACTACCCAGGGAGCGCCGTTAGCATACTTCCCATTTTACCTTTCCTTGTGCACCGCCTTCCTGCAATTCTGAGCAGCCTAGAAAATACGCTCAGGATGGCGTAGAAGAAAGAAATTCAGTTTGTCACATCCGGTCAACATGACTTTGCAGAAAGGAATATTTGTGAATTTAGGCTGGCAACGAAATGAATAAATCATCCTGTGGTTTTTTGGAAGAGAGCATTGGGTTTGGGAAATATGGGGATGATAAAATTTAAGCCAATATAAGTTTCTTATTTTTAAAAAAAACTTTCAGTTGTACCAAGGAGTTGTAGTTGCTATTGTTGTGGTTTTTTTTTTTTTAATTTGCTTAGTAAAACCTTAAAAGAAAAATAGTTGTATATATTAATATACTGTTTCATCATTTTTTAAAAAGATTTTGTTTATTTGAGAGAGAGAATGTGTGTGTGAGCAAGAGAGAGAGAGAGCATGAGCAGGGGGTGGGGCAGAGGGAGAGGGAGAAGCAGAGTCCCCACTGAGCAGGGAGCCAGATGTGGGGCTCGGTCCCGGGACTCTGGGATCATGACCTGAGGTGAAGGCACATGCTTAACCAACTGAGCCACCCAGGCGCCCCTCATGTTAAATGGGGAAAGAGGGTAGGGAGCAACACTGCGGAGCATTTAACTGATCAGAAGTGTGGCTTTTCCAATCCACAGTAACATCCTTAACTAATTTAGCTTTGATAACCTGCTTTCTTTCTTTCTTTTTTTTTTTAAGATGTATTTATTTATTTTGAGAGAGAGAGAAAGCGAGTGGGGGTAGGAGCAGAGGGAGAGGGACAAGGGGACTCCCTGCTGAGCGCAGAGCCTGCTGTGGGGCTCGATCCTAGGACCCTGAGATCATGACTTGGACAGAAACCAAAAGCCAGATGCATAACCGACTGAGCCACCCAGGCGCCCCTGATAACCTGCTTTCAAATAAAAACATAAATTCCTGTTCTCAAGGTTCTCCCACTGTCTAGCTGGGGAAAACTATAGGTAAGTAGTGGGTATGAAAAAATTAAGTAGTATAAAAATAAAAACTATCATCACTTAATGTAGATTTTGAGGAGCCCAGGGGAGGGAATTTCGAACTTCCTGAAGGTTTGGAAGGGACTTCTCTGAGGATTGAACAGCACTTCTTATCTTTTTTTTTTTCTTTTTTTTTTCTTTTGGTAACGGCTGTGTTAAGCATACAGTCATGAGCCTTGCTTTTTCTTTTTATTCATCTTTAAAACATAATCCATCACAGAAACTACTGTCTGTGGTCTTGTGGGGCAAGGTCATTGTCCACGAGCAGCCTTGGCTGCACAGGCAGCTTTGGACAGCTGGTTTGAGGATCAGCAAGAAAGGAAGTGAACACCCAGCTACCCAAGTTAGCTGAATCATCTTGGGTGACACTGGGCCACCATCCATCAGCCAGATGGTCTTCAAACCACCGTGATACAATTGTGCTTTGGAAGTCATGCTTGCTGACCTATTTTCCTCTTCCCATCCCTGACTGATTGCTGATTTCTAAGCTCCTGGTCAGCGGGGTATTTTAAAGGTTGCCTAACACATGTGAGGCATTCTGTTCTCAGAACAGAACCCACATTGTTTCATTCTGTGCCTCATTTAAGCATGAAAACCCTTCTATAAGCGGGAGCTCTCCTAGGAAAGCACATGCTTTATTGCTAACCTCTCTCAATTCCAACTTCCTTTTTTACCTGACTTCTCTCCCTCTAGATTTTGACTTCAAACCCTCCTCTGTGGAGCGGTCTCAAACTAACCCAGTGACTGAAAACAGAGGAAAAGCTTTAGAAGGGGTTCATAGTAGAGTTATAAAGAGCATTGACTTTGAAGTGAGAGAGACCTAGGATGAATATAAAGAAGGATCAGACAAAGGAAATGAATGAGGCACAGATGTTGGATTCAAGGATCTTTCAGCCTCATCGGGAAGATCAATGCTGTACATACGTAATTAGGATACAAATGAGATGATAAGTGACACAGGAAGTTCAGGTAAAATGTCAAGTGAGGTGAGAGGAAGAGAGATGTCTTCTAGCTGAGGAGAAGGAAAGGGTTTATGGAGTAAGTGACATTTGAAACTCGGCTTTGTGTGATAATTCTGTAGCTATAGATGTAAAGGGTGTTCTTTTTTGTTTTTATTCAAATCTTAAAAGATCTACAGCGTATTTGCAACCCCGACTGCCTTGCCCATGTTTTCTTACATTTTCAAAGTTGAAGCATCAAACAGCTCTTTTCTGTCTGACATCAGTATTCCTTTTATAAAAACTAAGACCACCTCACTTCTATACTCACACTGCTGAGAAATGTAAAAAATTCCTGTGACTTATTTACACAGCACTTTGCCTTCCGCAAGAAGATATATGCATGATTAGATGAATGACATCAGCTGACCACTGTCCTGGTGAAAATCTCCTCTCATTTGGGATCAGAGGAGCTCCCTTTGTGTTTGTTCTATAACTGAATGTGCTGTAGTTACAAACACTGACTGTCTTGAAGCCTCGGTGGGATAGCAAAGCGCCCCCCTCCCCAGGGCTTCTTCGTGGCTCACCACAGCGTACAGAAGCAGACACACGAAATATTTGGGGAGTTAAAGGTTTCCCATAGAATAAGTACTGTTTTTTAAAAGTGTAATTCAGGGGCACTTGGGTGGCTCAGGGAGGTTAAGTGTCTGCCTTCGGTTTAGGTCCTGATCCCAGGGTCCTGGAATCAAGACCCAGGTGTGGCTCCCTGCTCAGCGGGGAGTCTGCTTCTCCCTCTCCCCCTTCCAGCCACTCCCTCTGCTTGTGGTCTCTCTCTCTCAAATAAATAAAATCTTTTTTAAAAATAAAAATCAACGTGTAACTCATTTCTTCTGAATTTTTCTGTCTCTAGAACTTACCCACTGTCTAAAATGCTGAAAATCAATGTATTCTCAAGCTTCATTTCTTAACTTGGGCATGCTTACTTTATATGGTGACTTCTTGCTTACCCAAAATTCACTGAGAGGAGGATGCTCTACCTAATGAAATTTTCTGGTTAACAAATGCTAAAATATTGCTTAAAATTAATGGTCTGATGATTTTTTTTTAAGCTTGTGAATCCTGTTTTCTCTAAGATTAGTTATCAAAAAGAGAGAAAAGAAACAAGAGCATCATTTACTTAGGACCTAGGGCTTAATTAAAAAGCACGACACCTTTGATATCAGTCTTCCCTAGCTTTGAATCCTGGGTTTGCCTTTCACTAGCTAGGCAGGTTCATTTAAAATGTATCATCTTCCCGTCCATGAGTTGGAATGACGTTGGTACATATTCATATGGGGTTGTTACAAAGACCCCACGGAATGGGGGATGGATAAAGAACCTGTCTCAGCAAAAAGCTGGAAACAAATTAACTGCACCTGATGTGCTAATAGACATTTTGCATGTTAATGTATTAATCTTCAAGGCAACCTGATTGGGTAGTATTTTTAATCTGGTACTTTTATCTCTGTGTTAAATATAAGTACTCAGAAGGAACCTTGCATATAGTTCTAATTTGCAAGTTGAGATATGAACCTGGATCTGACCAGTTTAACATCCATGCTTTTTTCTCTCCTTAGGGTTTTTGTTTTTGTTTTTCTTTTTTGGGTTTTTTTGTTTTTCTTTTTTCTTTTTTTCTTTTTTGTCTTAGTAATCTTTACACCCAGTGTAAAGAGGCTCAAACTCATGACTCCGAGATCAAGTTGCATGCTCTTCTGACTGAGCCAGCCAGGCGCCCCTATGCTACCTTCTTTATTATATTTTTTTTCTTCTAGATATTTCTCATAGCTCCCCTTTATTTCTTAAACTTGCAATAATACATGTGAATTCTTCTGTAATCAAACAGTACAGAAATAACTAATGCAACAATTTCCCATTCTTTAATCCTATTCCCCAGAAGTAAGCAATTTAAAAAATTTGTCCTATATGCTGACAGATATTTTCCTGCATGCGTATCTATATATGTGTATATTTTGTATCTTTTTTCTGAAAGATTGTTCAAACCTACATTCTTTCAATGGCATGTAAAAATTCCTCTTTCTCTACATTATCAATACTGAATGTTCTCTTTCTATTCTCTTGTCCGTTTGATAGATGAAAGAACGCCATGTCTTTGCTTTGGTTTGTACTACTTAAGTTACAAATGATGTTGAATGTCCCAAAATCAAAACTATTTTCTCTCCAAACAATCCCACCAAATCTGTAGTAATCCCAAAATGGTGGTGTTTTAATATAAAAATCCAAATAAATACAATGTAGATATTCCATGTATCATCCTTATCCTCCCTGTGTGCCCTCAGAAAGTAAACAAACTCCTCGTTAATTAAGTATAACATTTAATATGTTACAATTCAATTAAGGACATACTGAATGTGTTTTGGAATTTTATTTTTTAAAGATTTATTTATTTGCGAGAGAGGGTACACACCTGCAAACTGGGGGAGGGACAGAGGGAGAGGATCTCAAGCAGACTCCCTACTGAGCATGGGGCCCAACAGAGGGCTCAGTCCCAGGACTCTGAGATCATGACCTGAGCCAAAATCAAGAGTCGGATGCTTAACTGACTGAACCACCCAGGAGCCCCCGTTTTGGAATTTTAATGGGGCTTATTCTTATGTCTCATTTATATTACATAAATATTTTCAGAATTCTGCAGAAAATAACCATGAAGAAAACAACTGTTCCATTCTTTGGTTTACCAGGATGTGTCCCGTGTTTTCCGTGTACCAGACATAGTATTAGGTACTTAAGTTTCAGAGATAAACAGGATAAATAGTCTCTTATCTCAAGTAGTTTAATCTTGCATAGAAGATAAATAAGCATCTCAGAAAGTTTTGGCTAGAGGGAATAGAAGAGCTAACTGGCTGAAGCAGTAAGTAAATTTATTCTCTCTCATGTGAAGGCTGCTAAGAATAGGACTGTACTTCAGGTCAGGTTGATGGAGTGGCCCACTTTTGCCATCAAAGTCCACTTTTTCCATCTCTAACTTGGCTCTGTCATTCACAGTGTCAGCTTCATCTCAAGGCTGGTTTCCTCAGGACTGTGGGATTGTTGCCCATGGCAATTTGAGCTTCATGCTTTCTTGTTAATTTGGGAGGTAGGGGGACTTCTTGTGGTTCTTTAAGACCAAGGAGGAACTAAGGAGGAGCTAGGGCACTTGGCTGACTCTGTCTGTGGAGCACGCAAATCTTGATCTAGGGATTGTGAGTTCAAGCTCCACACTGGGTGTAGCAATTACTTAAAAAATAAAAATCTTAAAAAAAAAAAAAAAAGATCAAGGAAGAACGTTTCTAGAAGTCTCTGTGTCTCATTGAGCAGAACTGGATCACATACCCATTCCTGACAAAGTCATTGGCAAAAAGAGTGGGATTAACCGTAAGACAATCAGGCCCAACCTTGGAACAGAGAATAGGGATCAGCTTTTTCCAAGGCATATCTGGAAACCTCAGGGACAGATTGGGGGCAGGGGGGGGCAGAGGTTGAGGGGATGGCCTTCTAGGGGAAAGGAGGAAAATAGGAATGGCCACTAGAGAGGAAACAATCTACAACAATAATAAAACAAGCTTTTGTGGTTGAGTATCTATATAGTTTTAGGCAGTGTGAGTGAAGAATAATGTCTTTACCATTTTTTTCTTAATGTCCCAAAGGATCAGAGTGGTACGGAACCTGTTAGCAGTGAGGAAGATGGCAGTCTCGAAGTTGGTATTAAACAATTGCCTGAAAATGAAAGCTCCAAACTGGTGAGAATCCTTTTTAAAGGCATATCATTTATATTTTGTACCACCATGGAAAGGATCAACTTGCATTGTATTTACTTCTCTAGGAATCTTGATCTCTGAGCTAGTAGAAGCTTTTCCATATGGAGTGACCCATTAATTCCAATGAATAGCATATACTCCTATTTTCTTCACACTTGAATTGTGCTGTCTGGGACAAAAGAAGCAATTTCTCTTTTAATCTTGTGTAATATTAGGTTTCTTTAAGGCTAGGGCTGTCCTCGATTAGTCCCTAAAGGCACAGAAAAAGACATTAAATGTAATCCATTGATTCATAGTAAAAGATGGTTAAACTCACCCAGGGGCTGGAGCATTAGAAGAGAGTCAGTTTTGTTTTGTTTTGTTTTTTAAGTTAATTACTGTTTTTTCAGTAATCTTTACACCTAGCGTGGGGCTTGAACTCACAACCCCAAGATCAAGAGTCACATGCTCTTCCAACTGATCCGGCTGGTTGCGCCAAAGAGAGTCAGTTTTAGAGAACCCTCCCTCCGTATATATTTTAATGCTTGATATTTTATTTGATACTTATTGAACTTTTACTGGGTACTGGGTACTGGGTACTGGGTACCGTGCTGCATTCTACATTCATCTCCTCATCCTTATATAGTGCAGGTGGCGATACCTTCCTTTTACACATGAAGCAACCCAGGACTGACGATGTTCACTAACTTGCCAGAGGCCACTCACTAGAATGTGGTAGACCTGGAGATTCACCCCCATTTGGTCTGACTCCCATGCTTTCATTCACAATCCATCTTTTTGTTTTGCAGCCTTATGCTTACAGGGTTAGACTACAAGTTCTAGAAAGAAATGTGGGCTTTTTTTCTCTCTATTTCAAAATGTCTTACAAATCTCAAAGAATTATCACTTGGGAGGGTCACCCTGATTTTACGGCAGCACCGAGTTGTTCATTTTACTTCAGGGAGTTTGAGAAATCATTTATCTTCTTTCAGCCTTTAGAAAATGTATATTGGGACTGTCTTAGATTCTGTGTCCTAGAAAAGAAACTATTCTTTCAGGCTGAAGGGAAAGGACATTTCAGCAAAAGTGGAAATGACAATGGGCTACTCTTGGACAAATTGTAAATGGGACTCAAGAACTCTGGGGTCAAGAACACGACTAACAGACTGTAGCCATTGTTCTTGAACAAGGTGTCCCTAGGTTACACTGTTCCCTTTCTAAAAGATAAACAGCACATTTCCACTGGAAGGGGAGAGAGTAACATCAAGAAGGTTTGAACTCAAAGCTCCTTCATTTAAAAACACTATTAACGTGGTTTTTTGGGGCACTGTATCTCTATAGATAGGTTAGAGGAAAGTCTTGTAAAGCAACAGGATTTTCTAAGTAGGAGCCTCCAACACAATCCACAGAGGAAATGGTAAAGAGGATGAGAACACTTCCTTGCTTGCCAGAAGAATCTGGTAATCCAAAGAGATTCACTTGTAGGCTACAGGCAACAGCCATCCATTATCCACTGCCAGTGGTGGGTCTCCAAGTGTCAAGACAATTGAAGGCTCCCACCCTCAGGCAGAGGACTTGAAGGGCTGGGGGTAATTTTTAGATACTGTTTTATACTCCATTTCACCAAGATGGAAGCCTTCCCATACCCCCTGACTGCTGTCTCCCTTTCTTTTTCCCTCCCCTCCCCTCCTCACCTCCCTCTCTTTTTAGTGTTACAATTCTTTCTCACTGTTTCCAGTAGAATCAATGCATGGTCTAGTTGAGAGAGGAAAGATAGCCTTAATTTAAACAACTTTTATAGTATAAATACAGATGCCTACCATAAAACATTAGTCAATAGTGTGGTCTTGGACGAGTTACTTGACCTCACCAACCCTCAGTTTTCTCACCTGAAGAAGTATTGTACTCAGGATGTTACGAGGAAACAAATGGGCTATAAGGTATAAATCATGTAGTAGAGTATAAGGCAAACAGTTGGTGTTTAGCAAGTTCATTCATTAATTCAACAAATATTTACTGAATGCCACTATGTTCCAGGCGCTAGAGGTACAACAGTGAACAAAATGTAGAAAAATGCCTGCTCTCAGGGCGCCTAAGTGGCAACAGTTGGTTAAGTGTCTGACTCTTGATTTTGGCTCAGGTCAGGATCTCAGGGTTGTGATCTCAAGCCCCACAGAGCCCCACATTGGGCTCCGGGCTGAGACTTGCTCTTCTCTCTGCCCCTCCCCCCCATAATTAAATAAATTAATTTTTTTTTTTTTAAAGATTTTATTTATTTATTTGACAGAGATAGAGACAGCCAGCGAGAGAGGGAACACAAGCAGGGGGAGCGGGAGAGGAAGAAGCAGGCTCATAGCGGAGGAGCCTGATGTGGGGCTCGATCCCATAACGCTGGGATCACGCCCTGAGCCGAAGGCAGGCGCTTAACCGCTGTGCCACCCAGGCGCCCCTAAATTAATTTTTTTTTAAAAAATGCCTGCTCTCGTGTGGTCTCTCTTCAGGAATAAGTAGGGGAAGGAGATAGATAACAGATTAGCAAAATGTTAGTTTGGGTCATAAGAAATTGCTGTTTTTGTAGGTAAGAATTTCATATGGTACAACCTAACATGTGTTACCATGTTATAAAGTATTAATAACTGTTAATTGTCACTAGTTATCATGATTATTTCTATTAAAAGATTGGTGCAAGGGTTGGTACACCATCCTAGGATTGTTGCCCAATGCATCTTGTCAAAGGACAGCATGTGATATGTATGGGTCTTGACTCTCTTCACCCCTGTTTATGTCAGGACAGTTGGAAACACTAAGCCTTAACCCTCTAAAAGTTGCTTCCTTGCTTCTTATGGGGGACATATGTCTGTCTCAGGCACTATGCTGGCCCCTGCAGGAATGACCAGGAGAAACACCAGCCTTGAGGATAATAGAATTTGTATCTGGAAAATCATACATGCAGAAGTATATTAGAGAAAAAACAGCACTATGTTGCATGTGTTCAAAAGTGGGAGGAAGACCATGTCATTCAGGGATTAAGAAGGGTTTCTTAACATCATGGCATTTAAGGTAAACCTCTGAAGATGAGAAGACAATTGACTGGTGAGGTTGGCCTAGATAGGTTTACCAGCTCCGTCAGTGTGGATTATGGAGTAGAGAGTAAGTGTTGGGCTTTTGTAGGGCAACAATGGGCAATACGGTTTGAACAGTAGACTCACAGAACTGAAGGGACTATATGCTGTGAATTATAGATGAATTTATTCATCTTTATGTGCTCAGTGCTCCGTCAGTGTCTTCGGTATTGCATGGATCCATGGAGACACAAGGTACCACCTCTGAGAAACTGTCCTTCAGAGAGCTATTAAATTCTTCAAGACTACCTGCTTTCAGAGCTAAGATTAAACCGTGGGTCAGCATATTCCAGGACTGTTTCCACCGTTCAGTTCTGGTTGGCTTTGGTCCATATCTCAGTAGTCCCCAGATTCACAGCCAAGGGGTTTATAATAACTTCAGTAGGTACTGGCTTTCTCTAAAATATTTTTAAAGGGAGAATAACTTGTTTTTAGACAACTGATCAGATGATGGTTTGTGAAACATAGATTCCAATTGTGAGAGACTGGAGGCAGGGAAGTGTCTGGAATCTATTTCAGAAGTCTAGGTGAGAGCCTGTTAAGACTATGTTTTTAAGCCTTTTGAAAGGAACTTTTAAAAAGCTATCTGCACAGAGCTTTGTGATTTGCAAAACAAAGCGTCATTGCCTCATTAGCTTAATTTTTTAATATCTAATTTTTTTCTAAAATGATACTTTGTGATCTTATTCAATTTTATCCCCAAAATAACCCTATGTAAAAAGTAGGGCAGGACTTATTTATCCCAGACTTACAGATGAGACCTTAATCTGCTTAGTGGAAGATCACAAAATGGGAAATGGGAAAAGCTGGGGCTCATACTGAAGGGTCTTTGACTCCCTGGTATCTTGACACAGAAGGTCATGAATCCCTAAAGTAATTATCTTAATCTTTTGGATATCAACCTATGTTCTTTGGTTGGTTTTTTAAGATTTCATTTACTTGAGAGAGAGAGTGAGAGCGAGAGAGAATATAAGCGGGGTGGGGGGGAGGCAGATGGAGAGGGAGAAGCAGACTCCCTGCTGAGTAGGAAGCCCAACGTGGGACTCAGTCCCAGGACCCTGAGATCATGACCTGAGCCAAAAGCAGATGTTTAACCAACTGAGTCACCCAGGCGCCCTTCAGCCTGTTTTTATCATGTTGAGAATATCTGCATTAATATACTCTTTTGAAGCAGTATAACTAAATTATGAAGAGTACAAACATTAGAGCCAGACTACTTAGATTCAAATCCTGACTCTACCATTGACTAGCAGTATAATCCTAGACACGTAACCTTTCTGTGCCTCCGTTTCTGCATCTATAAAATGGGAGACAGAAACCACAGTTGGTGAGAACTGAGGAGGTACCAGCTATACGGTAGTGTGCAGAACCCTGTCAGAGTGCACTGGAATCTCTGTGCAGGGTGAGTTGTTGTCAATGCTGCTGCTGCTGTTGTTCTGATTAAAACATTTAGTGTTAGCCACAGAAGGATTCGCTGTTGTAAGTGAAGCATTCAGGTGTAACTTAGAAAACCGAAGTCAATTTTTCAACCTGAAAAATGCAAATGCTGATCATAATAGGCAGTGTTTATTGAATGCCTATGTGCTAAACATACTCTAAGCTCATTTACATAATACTATGAGGTTAGTACTAGTATTATCCCCATTTAAGAGGTGAGGAAGCAGAGGCAGTGAGACATTAAATAATCACCCAGCGGGGGGCGCCTGGGTGGCTCAGTCAGGTGAGCACGCGACTCTTGGTTCCGGCTCAAGTCATGATCTCGGGTTCCTGGAATCAAGCTCTGCATCCTCCGTGCTTAGAGAGGAGTCTGCTTGAAGATTCTCTCCCTCTACCCCTCCCTTCCTCAAATAAATAAATCTAAAATGAAATAAGCAAATAAATAATCCATCACCCAGTGAAGCAAAGATCCAGGTCCATGCACTGTGAGGCTGGAAGCTAGTCTCTAAACCTCTGTGCACTACTGCCTTTCAGAGAGATACAGACTTGGAACAACACTGAAGTCAAAGGACAACGAGAAAGTTACATTGGGATCCGAACTTCATGATTTTCATTCCCTTTTATCTAAATCTTGAACTTCAACATAGAAAATTGGCTAATAGAAACAGATATACAGAAATGCACCTTTTACGTCGACAAGTAAAGTTATATCGACCTCCAAATAGATGTATCATAAAACGAAGGACTCAAATTTTTCGAGAAGCTGACCTGTTAGTTGTTTTCATGCTGGTTATCTTATTTAACCCAACACTGCATGTATCATTGGCCCTACTTTACTGACGAGGTAGTGAGGCTGAGAGGTGGCAGGTATGTTCCTAAGGTCTCGCAGCAGGTGGGTGGTATGGCTGGGACTCAACCCCAGTTCTTTTTGCTCCGAAAGCCCATCTTCTCTTCGTTGTATAGTTCACATAGAGAGTCTTTCTGGAATATCAGAAATAATCAACTGTGTGGTCTGTTTGTTCAAACAACAAATATTAATCGAGTATGTTTTGCTGTGTGCAGAAGAGTCAGTGATGAGCAGAACTCTTAGCACTTCTTAAAGAGCTTGAGGTGTTTGAGGACAAGTGTTCACATCAACTTGCTGTGTTTCGAAGCTCAGTGGCTAGTGGGAAGGAAGGAGCGACGGAAGGGAAGGAAGGGATAGTACCCTCTCCTTCTAAGTAGCTAACCTCTGTTCTTGCTACCACCTTTGGGATCTCTAACTCTGTCAAATACCGTAATTGTCAGCTTTGATGTAAAACCAGTTTACTTTTTTTTTGTTCTTGTCTGTCTCCTTCTTCCTGCTGTAACAGATATTAATAGCCAGTAAAACCATTTTAAAGCAACTAGCTTACCACAAAATAATAAAAAGACAAAGCAATTGAAAAGTGGGTAAGGATCTGAATAGGCATTTCTCTAAAGACAAACAAATGGCCAGTAAGCACATGAAAAGATGCCCAACCTCATTAACCATTAGGGAATTAAATGCATACCAAAACCACAATGAAATACCACTTTACACCTACTAGGAGGACTGTAATCAAAAAGGCAGATAATAGCAAGTGCTGGCGAGGAGGAGGAGCGAATGGAACTCTCATACGTTGCTGGTGGGAATATGAAGTAGTGTCGCCAGTTGAGAAAATAGTTGGCAGTTCTTCACAATATTAAGCATAATTATCATAATTTCACTCCTAGGTGTACACCCAAGAGAAAAGAAAACATATCTACACAAAAACTTGTACACCAGTGTCCATAGCAGCATTATTCATAATAGCCCCAAAATGGAAACAGCCTAAATGTCCACCAACTGACAAATGAATAAATAAAATGTGGTATGTTATGCAGTGGAATGAAAGATAATGAAGTCCTGATACTGATACGTGGTGCTACAACCACATACTATGTGTATGAAATGTCAAGAGGAGGCACACCCATAGAGACAGAAAGTAAATTAGTGGCCGCCTATGGCTGGGGGTGTGGGCGGGGGATGGGAGTGACCCTAATGGGTATAGGATTTCTTGTTGAGGTTATGAAAAAGTTCTAAACTTAGATTGTGATGATATTTGTACAACTCTGAATGCAGAAACCATTGTGTTGTATACTTGAGATGGGGGCATTTTGTGGTATGTTAATTATATATCAATAAAAACATTTTTAAAAAACAGGAGCAGGAGAGGAAAGAGGAGAAGTAAGAATATAGATAATCCACAAAGTGAAATCAAATGAGCAATGTTGAGGTAACCTCTAGAAATTCTGTGAATCTGTTAAATAACTACAATGTGATCCTATGCATGGAACTTGTAACGTATAGTCTTTCCACCTTCTGGGATGTTTTGCCAGTGTTCAATAATCCCTGGTGGAAAAGGCCCAGATTCTTTGTCCATCTTATAAATTCCTGCACTTTGCCTCTTACTGCATTCTGTGCTCGATCCTGGGAAGATGCTGCAGAAGGTAAACCGACAAAACTCTCTTCCTGTGTTGTTTACAGTCTTCATGGGAGACAAACGTCATTCAAATAATATCACAAATAGATTGAAATCTCAACTTTGAGCAAAGCTAAGAACTGGAGGTGCTTGGTGCTAAGGGAGCATTTAAAGGGGGATTTGACGTAGTCAGGGAGGGCTTTCTCAGGGAGAGGAACTGAAATCGGAAGGAGAAGCTGATGGTACTGGGAATGTAGCAAAGAAGAAAGAAGGAAGGGTGCGAGGTGATGTTAGAGCCTTGGGGCATCTGGTGAACTGAAAGTATGAAAGTTCATGGTTACCAGGACTGGTGACACGAACACCAAGCTGGAGCCAGGCCACGTTAACGAGGGGATCTCTGCGCTGAAAGCAATGGGAGGCCCTGCGGGGCCCTAGAAGGTGACTCTGCACTGGAGCTGTGATGTGGTGGTTAGCTTGGACAGGGGCCGGGCTGGATGCTGCCTGACGAGCTGGAAGTTCATTGTGGCAGTGGCCATCCAGAAGCAATGGTGACAGCTATATATTCTCATACTCTGTGCAAAGATTTTAATGAACAGCAAGGTAATGCAAGTTCCACAGAAAGTTGCCAGTAAAGGAATTTACCTTTCTTGCCCTCAGTATGCAAACTTTCTGCTCTATGTATACTTTAAAACGTTCCTCTGAAGGCAGGTGTAGAGCTATTTAAATGGCAACTGTTGTACCGTCTGGGTCTGGAGAACAAGCATCATCCCAGCCCTTGGCCAGCAGCCCAAGACAGACCTGCTAGGAAATGCCCCTAACAGATGTGCTCAGCGTTCTTTCCCCAATATGTGAAACTGCTTCACAACAATATAGTCCGTGTGTCTATGTGTCCAGTGATCCTTGTCATCACAGATCTGATACAGCTGTCTCAATAACATTTTAGATTTTTCAGAAATTTTCAAAAACGTTTAGATTTTTCCAACCGTATTTTTACTGTTATCTTTCATTGTGAAATAGTTTTGCTCCTTAGGGCAAGAACAGAAAAATGAGAGTGTGTCAGTCAGCTCAGAGTGGCCTCAACCTATGGGTTCTTTGTGGAGATTTTGGAATGTACGGGGTAACGAGATGCCTGAGGAAGCATGAGTCGTTTCTGAATTAACTATCGCTAACCTCAATGAGCTGTGACATGGAAATTCACGCTGTAACTGGCCATGCATTCTACCATTTCAGTCTCCACCAGCTCCAATAGCAACATTTTAGGAACACTTTTTACTCTCCACTTGCTATGCTTGATCCATATAAAATTTTCAAACACACCTATTGAAAAATCAGTGTTGAGTGTTATAGATACTACCCATGTCTCCAAATGGCCTGATAGTACTCGCTTTCTCAGATGACAGAGGCAATCAGATACAAATCGTGGGCTCTGAAATCTGGACAGACTTAAATTTCACCTCTTCTCTTCACTAGGAAAACATGCCTCATCCTGTCTGTCTGCATTCTTCATCCAAAAATGGAAGAAGAGGATGTCCACCTCTGTTGTGAGAATGGAGTATGATTTTAGACATGAAATGCTTAGTACAGTGCTTGGCATGCAGCAAGGGCTCCGTAAATGTAGCTATTGTTAACCCCAGATTTTGCCTATAAAAAATCTAGGTGTGCCAAGACTCTTATTATTCAGTACACAGTTCCTGAGAACCTGTGATGTGTCAAGCTCTAGGAATGTAAAGGTAAATAAGACCTCTTTCATTCAGTCTGATGCAGAGGTCACAAACTGGCTGTCAGAGTCCAGTCCAGATCTTAGTTCACCTCCGTGATGAGTTCTTATGATGTTTGATTTTATAAATCAGGAAATACTTACATAAAAATCCTGGTTTTGCTTTTCTCCTCAAAACAGACCAGTATTCCAAGCTGCCCCATAAATCATTTATGCACTTCCAGTTTATTTCTGCCCCTACTTTTCCAGCATTCCCTCACCCCAGCCTGCTTCCCGCATCCCCATCACCTGTAGACACCTGAGTCTGCATCCCGGGACTAATACTGGAGACAGAGCTGTGGCCATTCAGGCAGAGTGGCCAGGGGCTGGGTGGTGGAAAGCCTCGGGGACCAATGGAAGCCTTTGGACTGGTTTTTAACAGATGATGATGGGGTGAGCCATTTGAAAAGACCGAATGCCCTCTGAAAAATCCCTTAGAAAATGTCAAAGCTTGAAGGCAGGGAGAGAATTAAAAAGTTGGCAGAGTAACTGCGATGAAAGTTGATGGAGGAGGACAGGGACCAAGACTGACTTCCATGCATCGTGGCAGCTGACTGACTGGGTGGTGGGTGCTTCTACTGAGAAAAGAAAGCTAGGAGAAAGAACACATTTGTGGGGAAGGATGAATGAAGTGGACTGGGTATAAGACAACAGGCTTGAGAGGGCTGCTCAGCCTAATCCAATTCAAATTCGTGAAAATCAATGATTTTTAAAACCTGCCTCTCAGACACAAATTGTCTCCTGCGGATTTGGGTCCTTGGACTCCCACTCTGTAGCATGTGGATACACTAGAAAAGGACAGCTTTGCCTCAATCAGTCCCACCCTAACCCCCCCCCCCACCTGACCGCTTGGATTAGCTGACATCCTATCAGCAGGAGCTCCCCAGCACCTTCCTGGGCCCTTCTACAGTACTTGGCAACACTGGGAATTACTTAGGGAAAGTTGGATGCCAATCCTGGCTGTGACACTTAGTTAAGTCTCTGAGCCTTAGTTTCCTTATCAATCAAATGGGGATAGTAATAGGCTCAATCTCCTATAAAACAGAAATTAGTACACTTAGAATGATGCCTTTTGGAGCACCTAGGAAGTGCTGGGAAAGCGTAGCTGCCATTGATCTCATGCATTCCTTCTTGTATATTGAATTTCAGATTTCTCTGTAAGAAGGAAGGCACTTTTAAAATATTACCTCATTTGTCCTGACAAAAACAGTAGTAGTAATAATGATAATACCCTCCACCATTTATTGAGCACTTACTATCTGTTAGGGCCTGAACAGGGTGTTTCTCTCCATCCTCCCTATCATGAAAGCATTATTATTACCGTCTCCGTTTTGCAGATGAGTGACCTGAGTATTCCAGAAGTTAATTCACTTGCCCAAAGGCTTAGGGGCACTAAGTGTCACAGTAAGGATTCAGAGCCTTATGTGCTGGACTCACATGCCTGATCATGGCACACTGCCTCTCCAAGAGATCCATGGCACACTGCCTCTCCAAGAGATCGTTGACATTAACCTATGAAGAAGCTGAAGTTTAGAGAAGTCTAGTTTGTCATAACCTAGAGGTAGAGAAATTTGGATGTAAACCACTATCCGACTCCAAAGTCCAAGCTTTCTCTTCTATTCAGATAATACTAAAGAGTTAGACCCATGGGGATCTGTGAGTTTCCATTGATTTGTGGGAAATATGAAAAACAACCACATGGAGAGTTCTGCATAAAGCTAAATCTATTCAATTTCATGGACTGCCCTTTAAAACTGTGCCCTACCTAAATTTTTAGTGTTAAAATGGCTCTTCCTATGTGACATTATGGTAATGATATATGGTAGTAATTGGGAGGAGAGGACTTTAATAGGTTGAACCCTCTGAAATCACTGATACTTGACCATTTCTTGACTTACAAAATGGCAAATTCATGTGCTCCAACCTGTATTTCTTTAGTTTTCATTACTTGGGGCGGGGGGGGGGGGGAGAGTATCTCTATAATCCCAATGTTCTTTTGACAATTTTCTGGTCTGTGAAATCCCAAAGTCTGAAAGGATTTGTTTTGCAAATGATTGAATCAAAGCAGGCAAGGAGAGAGATTAGTAAAAGCTGACTTTGGTTTTGAACCTGGGTAAATAGGAGGCTGATACTGTCTCTAATTTTTAAAACAATAACATGAAAGAAATGAGAAAAAATAGATTTGTAGAGGAAGATAATGAGTTCAGTGTAGAATTTTTTTTTTTAATATTTTATTTATTTGAGACAGAGAAAGAGGGAGAGGAGAAGCAGAGGGAGGGGCAGAGGGAGAGGGAGTAGCAGACTCCCCCACTGAGCAGGGAGCCTAATGCAGGCTTGATCCCAGGGCGCTGGGATCATGACCTGATCTGAAGGTAGACACTCAACTGACTGAGCCACCCAGGCGCCCCTAGAATTTTAACTGTTAAGGTAATAATATGCCATGTGATTTCTAGTGCAGGTTCATTTTATCTATTTTTATGTTTTATTTTGCTTTAAAAAATTTTTAAATGAAGTATAATTGACATTAGTTTATCAATTTTGACTACTGGGCTTGATTAAAAATTATTCCTAATTGTTTTTAAAGTGCCAGCATCCAAGTTTGGAAAAATAGGTTAAAATATGTGTCTGGTGATTATAGGTCTTAATTCCGGGCTGGAATTCTCAGATGTATATCCTGCTCATTTGTAAACAGCTGGACTGTGTACTTAAAATCCATTTTTATCCCCAATTTGTAGTCCTTCAAGAACTGCAGGATTTCTAGTTTGGCTAAGGGAGCAGATGTCACTGTGTGAATCCTATTTTCTGTTTCAGATCCAATATGAAAATTGTGTCTATAACAAGAGCCTAGGAATTCCCTTGTATAGAAGCCAGAGAGAATGTGTCTGAGTCAGCACCGGCCTCTCTTTTGTGATAGTATGCAAATTGCCAATGGCAGAGTTCAAGTGCATTCGAATATGTGGCATTTTTCACAGCTCATTGTACTTTATATCTTGTATTTCTGAAAATCACTTGAGATTTGCCTACATGATAAATTTCCCTATCCTGGTCATAAAAAAAGACAATAGATTTACAGTCAAGTCTATTCCCTTCGTGAAAGTCACAAGAGGAAAGCTTTTGGCTTTTTCCTCCATTCTCTCTCCCTCTGCATCATAAATGAAGATAATATAGAGACCCGAGGGTAGCAAGCAAAGGTAACCTCATGAACTCAGAGACAGCAGAAACAGAGGTGCACATTTTTAACACAAATTCCCATCTTGACGTCTGCTCGCTTGCTTTCACTCCCAACCCCTTTAACTGGTCTGCTGTGAAGACTCGTTACGTGAAATTCAACTTGCCTGGAAGGAAGCTATTGCTTATCAGATTTTTCTAAACTGAGAAAATAACCTTACAATCATAATTATTAGCACAATTGCAATCACAATTATTAGGACCCAGCGAAGGAAAATGACGCATTGGCAGAGCCCAGAACTCGGACCTTCTTACCTGTGTCTAGGGCCCTAGTTTCTGAATTCCAGAGCTTGTCAGAAACCTTGTGCTGCTCACACTTTGTTCTTTGAACCTGTAAAGTTTTCACTTCTCTGGAGATGTCTTACTTGTCACCATCTTTTTTAAGGTCCTATAATCCAAAACCCATATCGTATATCTTATCCTTCAAAGGCAGCAGAAATTAAGCAAGTTTAGTATTGAAGGCCTATTATGTCCCGGACGCCATGCCCGCCACAGGACATACCACAGTGAACAAGACGCATAAATCTTATCTTGAAGGTGCTTTCAGAACTGCTGAGAATAATGTCAGCTAACGCTTTCACAGCATTTCCTAGGTGCTCCAAAAGGCATCATTCTAAATGTATTAATTTCTATTTTATAAGAGATTGAGCCTTTTTTTTTTAAAGATTTTATTTATTTACTTGACAAAGAGACAGCAAGAGAGGGAACACAAGCAGGGGGAGTGTGAGAGAAGCAGGCTTCCCACCTAGCAGGGAGCCCGATGCAGGGCCCGATCCCAGGACCCTGGGATCATGATCTGAGCCGAAGGCAGACGCTTAATGGCTGAGCCACCCAGGTGTCCCAGATTGAGCCTATTAATATCCCCATTTGATTGATAAGGAAACTAAGGCTCAGAGACTCAGCTAAGTGTCACAGCCAGGATTGGCATCCAACTTTCCCTAAGTAATTCCCAGTGTTGCCAAGTACTGTAGAAGGGCCCAGGAAGGTGCTGGGGAGCTCCTGCTGATAGGATGTCAGCTAATCCAAGCGGTCAGGTGGGGGGGGGGGGGTTAGGGTGGGACTGATTGAGGCAAAGCTGTCCTTTTCTAGTGTATCCACATGCTACAGAGTGGGAGTCCAAGGACCCAAATCCGCAAAGGACCCAAATCCGCAGGAGACAATTTGTGTCTGAGGCAGGTTTTAAAAATCGTTGAATTTGACTACTGTTGACTTCGACTACCTTTAAGCTGAGCAGCCCTGTCTAGTTTGCTATCTTAGGCTCCGTTCACTTCCTTCATCTCCAGTCAGCTACCTTACGGCTTGACCCCTGTGAGTTTCTTCCCCTAATAGACCTTTTCTGGGTTCCACCTCATTTTAATCAGTAGTCTCTTGACTGCAAGTTGTAAAACCTCTGCTTGACCTGACAAAGGGAGATTTACTGATAGGCTGCAGGTCCTTTTTACATAACTACAGGGAAGGCAGGGGTGAAAGTCTTAGGGACAGTTGGAACCTGAATCCTGGTGCTGCCAGAGGTCTCTGCATGTCTCTTTGACTCTCTTCTCCCTCAGACTTGCTTCCTTAGCCTAGTGGGAGTGTGGCCACCGAAAGCTCCTAAGCTTCTCGGCCAGAAAAGGGCTGACTCTCTCCCCTTGGGTCCACTTTGGAAAATCCACAGGATGTTCTTGTGTGGTTCAAATGTCTACCGTTGGACTAGTTACTTCGGCTGGACAGACAGGGCATGTTGATTACCCAACTTTGGGATAGAAGTTAACCAGCTTTGGTGATTGTAAACTGGACATCCCATTATTATCTATTATATAGAATATTCCCAGTCTTGCTTTTTATGTCCACCACTCGAAAGCTCCTTCTCTTGATGAGAGTAATTTGCTTGGCCCACAAAGCATTTTCTTTCAGGAGCTTATAGTACTGTGCTGATGATTATAACATAACGCACACAGAATGTGCTCTATCAGTTTGTTTCACAAAATGAGTTGATCTTTCCCCACTCCTTCCTCAGCCTTCTTATTTAGGGGGTCCCCTGTGCAAAGTCAACACCTTAGAATGTCCCAGAACCTCAGCTTTGAAGGCACTAAGAACTCCCTTGGTGCAGTAGTTGGAAAATTAGCAAGTTCTAAATTTATGTCTAAACACAAAACACAGAAAAAAGTCGCACACCCTAGGTCACTGCAGTGACTAGTACCATGAATTCTTTTTGCCTGCCCACGCTCAAAATAAGGTGGCATGACTCGTTCTGAGTTAATGTTGTGTCTAAAAATGGAATCACTGTGTTGAGGCTGGCTCCTAAGAATCTCATGTGTGTCGTTGGGACGAGGTGAACAGCACTTTGCCTTTCCCTTGTGGTTTATCCTTAGGAGCAGGGGCTCTGCAGCACAATGCGTCCGGATCAAGTTCTGGTTCAGCATATGCTTTAGCCTCCTGTGCCCCAGTTAACCACGCACTGAGGATGATAATAACCCTTATCCCCTAGCTCTCTCGTAATACATCAGCATCCAAAATAGGGATGGTATCTAGCTCAGTAATTGGCACAGACAGTGCTCAGTAAGTTTTAGCTGTCATCACCATCATCATGCACTGGCCCCGTCCCTTGGCCCAGAGGTTTAAGGGGAATCAGCATAAGAAATGGAACAGGGGGCGCCTGGGTGGCTCAGTCTGCCTTCAGCTCCGGTCATGATCTCAGGGTCCTGGGATTGAGTCCCCCAATGGACTCTCTGCACAGTGGGGAGTCTGCTTCTCCCTCTCTCTCTCAAATGAATAAATAAATCTAGAAAGAAAGAAAGAAAGAAAGAAAGAAAGAAAGAAAGAAAGAAAGAAAGAAAGAAAGAAAGAAAAGAAGAAAAGAAAAGAAAAGAAAGAAAGAAAGAAAAAGAAAAAAGGAAGGAAGGAAGAAAAGAAAAGAAAAAAGGAAGGAAGGAAGGAAGAGAAGAAAGAAAGAAAGAAAGAAAGAAAGAAAGAAAGAAAGAAAGAAAGAAAGAAAGAAAGAAAGAAAGAAAGAAAAAGGAAGGAAGGAAGAGGAAGGAAGAAAAGAGGAAAAAAAGGAAAGAAAGAAAGAAAGAAAGAAAGAAAGAAAGAAAGAAAGAAGAAAGAAAGAAAGAAAGAAAAAGAAAGAAAAGAGAGAGAGAGAGAGAGAGAGAGGAAGGAAATGGAACAAGGTGTTGGACCAGATGCTTTTCAGAGCTCTGATTTCCTCATCTCATCCTTCCACATTTTGAGGACAAGAGAAAGGGAAGGAAACTGTCACTTCTCAGGCACCTGCTGTCTGCCACACACTTTCCTGCAGATATCATTCACTTATAATTCAAAGTTTCCATAACTTTTTTCTCTACTATCTGTCGCACCAGATATGTAAATGTCATAAGTGCAAAGCTCCGTTAGTCGTCTTCCTTGCTGGCACGGAGTAGATAATCTGTAAGCATGTGCTGAGTTCAACTTTGCTGGCAACCCCTTACTTAGGTAGCTGTTATTGTATTCTTCCTGATGCTAAAAATTAAGGTTTCCGAGCACTACTGCTGCTAATAAGTAGTGGAACCAATCTGAACCCAGATTTTTCTGGCGACCGTTCCAGTGTCCTTTTTATTTACAAGTGCAAATGAGGATGAATGCAACCAATTAGTAGTAGCTCTGTGTGATATCCAGATTGGGTTTTTAAGTCTTTGGCTGGGGAGGTCAGCTCCTTCCCATGCTAGTTAATCTGGGTTTAAGCAAAGGCAGAATTGCAGACTTGCAGTATCATTTTCAAATAGAGGCACTGTTGCTCTTCGGAAGGCTATTTGATCCACACCGGAAGGAATAATACCAGTGGTTTCCATTTATAAGGCAGGTTAGAAGTTTGATTCTAAAAATTCCCGTGAGCACCGTTTATTGACCTTCCCATGTCTGTCTTTTTTTCAACTGTGATCCTTTTAAGTGCGAGCCACAGGATCACCTTCGCTGTGCATCCTTTCTTTCAGGGCTGGCTCTGAAGTCCACGCAGGTGCATTTAAGATTTGAGTTCCTGAACTTTGATTCATTCAGCACTGGCCCTTTATCAAGCTCACAGTCTATTCTGCCATATTTTGAAGAAACAAACAAGACAAAGTCAATCATATTAGTGTATGGGAGACAGACACATAAAAAGATACCACACAGTGTTGCATAAATTGTGAGAAAAAACTTGGTCATGTTATGGAAGGGGCACTGCCCAGGGCCTCAAGGAAGAATTACAACATGAAGTAACTTGTGAATTCATGTCATGTAATCTGTTTAGGAGCACAGCTTGGGGGGGTAAGTTGGGGAGGGGGTTGTTGGGGAGGAGTTCTAGAGTGCTTGCCCTCTATGGGAGAAATTGAGAGAGAATCTACATCTAACTGAGAAAGAGCTATGGTCCTAAAAAATAAGTGGACAGATAAGGGAAATCACAACCATCCCAGGGACCTAGGCTGCAGGCTCCGGATATTATGTTCTGGTGTTGAATTTCTCAGGTTGTAAACCAATAGAGAATTGATGAGACAGGATGAGATTGTAACCTAATCTAATAATAATGAATGGGTGGGCATGACCTCATCATTATCTATTGTATTGTTACAAATCTGATGGGAGCCTGTTGAATCAAGGGTATGTCAGTTATGTTCAAAAAAGAAACCAAGGTGGGGGTGGGGGATGTCAGATTGTACTCCAGCATTCCCCAAAGGAGGAAGTGTCCTGTCCATGTAATTATTTTCACCAACTCTATAGTAGAGTTAGGAATATGGGTGCATCAGTGCTGGATCCCATTTACTGTCATCATTAACATCTTTATTACGTATTTGTTGTCTGCTCAGTACCAAACTAAGTGCTTTTCATGCATTGCCTCATTTAATCCTTACATCACCCCTAGAGCATAACAACCTTTTTATAAATGAGGAGACTGAGCGAGGCTTGGAGATGTCAGATAATCTGCTCAGGGTTGCAGAACTCTTGAGTCAAGGATCTAGGGTCACAAACTCCTACTACTTTGCTCTACAAGTCACACCTCTCACCATCTTCAGATAGCTTACCTACCTGCAGTCTGTATGTTAGACCTGCCACCTGGTGTCTCTCAGACATCTGCCAAGGGCTACAGTAAGCCCATCCTTTCTCCTATCCCAGTCAGTCTGTTTCCAGGTTCCCTGCCTTGTCCATGTCCAAATGCAGCAGTTCATGCCTGAGAGTAAACCATCAGATGATAATTTCCTCTGTAACTTTGCCTGTAAAGAAGGATGGGATATGGTGGGAAGCAGACATAAGCATTCTGGCCAATCTGTTGGTGTCAATAAACTGCCCTTTAGGATGCATTGGTTTCCTGTGTGTTTTGGTAGTTTATTTCTCTCAAAAATCTGGCCTCTGCACTTTTCCATGGGATTCAGGATTAACTTAACTCTGTATCCTCCAGTGTCTTTAGTGACTTTGAGGAGAAAAAAGTTCTAACATCAGAGTTCAGACCCTGAAAGAACTAAATATTCGGTATGAATACAGAGTTAGAGATTACTGGAATGGCAAAAGAAGTGCAAACTCTAGCTGAAGTGACCATGAATGGGTATCTGATAGGGTTAAAGCCTGATCTAAAGGGCCCAAAAGAAGCATTTGGAAATGACGAGACTGCCTTCATTAATGAGTCTTAGTTCAGATGGAGGAACAGAACTTTTATGACTGGTGCTTTGGTCATTTTTGTAGTGGAGCCCAAGCCCCGTGGTGTTTGCTAAAGTTGGAGCGTGCACTTGAGCTCTTCAATGCCGTTAACTGTTGTATCTTTTACGTTTCAGGAGGACATCTCCCAGGTGGCTGGTCAGGGCATGGTGGCAGGTCAGCAGAAGGCACTGGAGTGCCCAAGTGATGATGTACGTAATTTCCACTTTAGGTTTTGCTCTACTGGGATGGTGTGCATTATAAATGGGATCCAGAAGAAAAGGAAGTGATTGCAATGAAATCAGACCCTTTATTACTTGCTAGGAGGTTATGGTGTGTCTTGGAACTTGAAGTCAACCCACAGCCATATCACTGATTCTGTGCAAGGTGTGTGGAAATATTCTGTGTGCATTTCCTGGACCAATACCCTGAGCAGGTGTTTAAAAGTGAGCCATCCCTACAAACACACCTGCACTTAAATCCTAAGAGTGCCGTGTCTTAATGTCATGAATAAAAATCTGAAGTGTGAGAATTTGCAGTTCTATAAAAATATAAATACAGTAACTTTGGTGTTCCTTATGTTTTATGTTCACTTCTCTTAAAAAAAAAACAACTAAGTTTCTGTCTGTCAAATTTTTGTACTTTTGTTGCTGTTGAGTGTTTCCTTTTTTTTTTTCCTTTTTAAAATCTTGATTCTCATTTCTATGTGCTGGCTAATACTTTCATGCTACTAAAATTTACATTATTACTGTATTAGCTATTTCTATGTTTAAGGAACTAGAGCTCCCATGATATTTCAAACACTGCCAAAGAAAATACCTTTGAAAATTCTCCACACTTAAATGCTAAAAACCTAAATAAAAACGAGTAGTTGTAGGGGTGCCTGGGTGGCTCAGTCAGTTGAGCATCCAACTCTTGATTTTGGCTCAGGTCATGATGTCAGGTTCTTGGAATAAAGCCCTGCATTGGGCTCCATGCTCGGAGGGGAATCCGCTTGAGACTCTCCCCACCCCCTGCTTGCTCATGCATTCTCTCTCTGAAATACACTTTTTTAAAAATGAGTAGGTGCAAGGGTACCTGGCTGGCTTACTCAGTAGAAGATGCAACTCTTGATCTCAGGGTTTTGAGTTCGAGCCCCACGTTGGGTGTAGAGATGTTATTTATTTGTTTGAGAGAGAGACAGAGATGGCGAGCCAGGGGAGGGAGAAGCAGGCTCCCTGCTCAGCGGAGAGCCTACTTCTCCCTCTCCTCCCCGCTCTTACTCTCTGTCACCGTCTCTGTCGCTATCTCTGTGTCTCTCTCAAATAAATAAAATCACTTTTTAAAAAATGAGTAGGTATAGAAAGAAGCTTAAAAATAACCAGATTTGGTTCAAATGGAAATGTGTAAGCAAAAATTTTTTTAACTTAAGACCAGACTTTATGTGATATATTTGTGAATACTATTAATATGTTAATGCTTCATATGCTGCCACTTATCTCAAGGCATGTATCAGGCATCCCTAAAATGTTATAACCATAGAACTTTAGAGCTGTGACAAATCCTAAACACCACCTGTCCTTTCTTTTCCATGCTGAAAAATGAGTGCTTAAATATCTAAAGTATTGTCCTTCGGGAAAGTGATTATAACCCTTTTCCATGGCTGCTGAAGAGAACCAGCCGAGGTCAGTGGACAACACCTGCTGTGAGGCTGTGTCAGTTCCTTATGAAGAACTTCCCAACCCCCTGAGCTGTTCCAAACCACCCTGGATGGTTTTTAACCAGGAGCTGGCTGGTCATTTATTACCAAAAGACATAAAGACATTAATAGCTATTATCAGCTGAAATCTTAAACTGCTCTTGGCATAATGATAGGTTTATTTATGTCCTTTTCTTTTTGATCTTTGGAACAAGCTCTCAAGGTTTAGAAATATCCCTACCAATTTACAGATGAAGAAGTTTAGGTGTAAGGAGGGAAAGTGACTCGCCTGTGGCCACACGGCTAATCAGTACTAGCAAACTCAACAATTCATATCTTCTTTAAATGGTGATTTTTGTTTTCCCATCATAAATGAACTGTAAACTTTTTCCCCCAGAAAACCCTGATAAACATAATTTTGGCACAACACAGGATTTTTATAATTCCCAAAATGCCCTTTGTGGTCTCTTAGAAACCCATTTACCCTGGGTGAAGAATCCATGGATTAACTTGAAGCAGTCATTCCTAAAGCAAACAGAACTTGCCTGGGCTCCACCTAGGTGCCGATTTATTTGGTCTAGGATGGGGGGGGGGGCTCCCAGCTCCCAGCATCCATAAATTTAAAAAGCTCCCTGACAATTTCTATTATGAAGACAGGGTTTGAGAACCACTGGTTTAGTTAGGTTGGATAACCTAGAACATCCATTCCAGCTCTCCTGTTTGAGTTAGAAGACGTTCAACAGCGAATCCAGCCTTTCTTATCTTTCATTCTTAGTGGTGTGGGTTTGTGCCCACGGATGAGTCACAGGAGCACACACCCATCACCACACCTACCAACAAGAGGTCGGCCTCTAAAAATACATGGTGGGTGTTTCACTTGGTTTCTGTGGACTGTCTCCTTGTTTTTCAATTGAGTTCAGTACTATCACTATCTGTTGGAAACGTGTTATGCACAATGCAGTGGGATGCTACCTGGAGCTGGGATGTAATGATTAGCACCGACATTCCTGTTGTAAAAATCACATGATTCTGGGGCCCCTGGGTGGCTCAGTCAGTTAGGTGTCTGACTCTTGGTTTCATGATCTCATGGGTTGGTCTGCTTGAAGATTCTTTCCCTCTGCCCCTCCCCCCTCCTCATGCGCTCTCTCTCTCTAAACTAAATTAAATAAATCTCTTTTTTAATCACATGATTTTTGTCACAAGAGCACTCTCTAGCTTGCATTCAGCTTTGTTATTGATGGTCTTTTTAAAGGTGATACAAAACAAAAGTTGAACGTAAGTACTGTTCAGATGAGGCTCAATCTCTGCAAGAAGTTTCTCTTCTACGTCAAGTATGGGTGTAATCAGTCTGAGGATGATACAGTGTCTCCACAGTGTCACACACTCAGGCGCCTCTTATTTGATTACTGCCCTCAAAAAAATGTGTCCATTTTTTGGTCTGAGATGGCTGCTCTGGTTATTGTCATCCCATCTGCATTCCAGTTAGGGAGAAGAGAAGGCAGGATCCTTTTCCTGTAGAAAATGACCTGAAAATTGTACAGTTCACATCCGTGTACATCCTACTGACCAAGACTTAGTCTGCAGATGCATCTAGCTTCAGGGACACTGGGAAATATGGTCCTCAGAGTAATTGATATCTAGGTGGTTCCAGTGTTCAGTTTTCTGGTAGTAAACCCATATTTGTCATTTTTCCACTAACCTCTTTTTTAAATCACTGAAAATATGTCTTTGATTAAGTCTTTTTAAGTAAGTATACGGTCGTCGTTAAACGTTGGTGAGAAAAACTACAGAAAAGAAAATGAGCATCCGTAGAATCAGTGCCTAGCAGCTGTTTGATAAGCATTTTAAATCTGTAGCATTCTGGGGCACCTGGCTGGCTCAGTCGGTAGAACACGCAACTCTTGGTCTCAGAGTTATGAGCTCGAGCCCGATGGGGGTAGAGATTGCTTAAAAGTACTGGGTGTTATACGCAACTAATGAATCATCGAACTTTACATCGGAAACCGGGGATGTACTGTATGGTGACTAACATAATATAATAAAAGAAACATTAAATAAATAAATAAAATAATATCTTTAAAATATAAAAATAAAAAAATAATTTGTAACATTCTTTAGCTACTACTGACTTTCAGTCTGACCTCTTCCTCTAAATAATGGTGTGATTTCAGACGTGTCACTTGACAATGGTTCCTTTATCTGGAAAAGAAGTAATATTGTCTACCTCTCCAGGTTGTTTTCAGGATTAAAAGAATTCATGGATGTAAAAGTGTTTTTAAAAACTGGAAAGCACAATACAGATACACAATGCTCGTGGTGTTCTGGCTTTTATATACTGCATGGTGCCTTGAATTGAGGCATAGCCTTCCACGGACAGAATCTTGAGGTATCATTGTTCTGGAGCAGTTACCTTGATCCTATTTCTAGACTCCAGGGACAGCCTGGTGCTTCACTGCCTCCACCAGAATCTTCCAGCTGGGGATGGGTTCCCTGGCTAACTACAGATCCAGAAGGCAGGTCAGGTCACTACCTATGTTTCTTAACTGCCTGTTAAGCAAGCATGGAGTCCTTTTGGTTTTTCTCAGTTTTCTAATACTAATATTCATTGGCGGTATTATTAACAAAGATCCAGAATTACGAGTTAGCTTTCCAAAGCTCACACAGCAAAGGTCTCTGTACCTTCATTGATTTACAAATTCATTTTCAACTGTGAGATTCCATGTCTTCAATTTTGCTCTTCTATATCCATTCATTGACTCATTCATTCATTCATCAAACATGTATTGAGGCTCTACTATGTTCCAGGTACTGGGAATCAAGGGTGAATAAGATATAGTTCATTGAGGTGAATTAAAATGTAGTTGGTGTACCTGGCACTTAGTAGGCTTTCAGTGGATGCTTATTTCCTCTTCCTGGCCCTCATGTTGCTCAATTAACCTGCCTAAAGCATTTAACGATTGTGGGTGTATCCAGAAGAGAAGGACATCATTGTATGCTCAGAACATCTGCAACATAGATTGCTTTTCAGTGGGCCCAACATGGGTATGTGGACTTCACATCGACTTCATCAGAATCAGTGGAAATTGTCAAAATTTTTGTTCGGCTTCCCGGCCCCAACATCATATACAGACCACAGTGATAGAGTATCGTCAGCTGTTAATACTTCTTCCCTTCCTCCATCCATCCTTTACTGGAGCATCTTAGATGTAAAGTTAAATAGGGAAGCATGGGGGGTGGGACAGAAATCATCCTGACTTCCTCCTGCAACCTTTCCCGCTCTAAATTCTCAGAAGACATTATTGGAGTGCCACCATTGTTTTGGTAACAACACACCAGTTTTAAAGTCTTATCCTTTGGTTTTCGTTCTCCTCTTTGACATTCATCTTATTTTCCCTTCTTTTGTAGGCTGTCAGCCAGATGAAACAGCAAAAATATTCAACAAAAGTCTGCTTCGGTTCACAAGAGACACCTTTAGCACCAGCTCCGTTGTACCATTCAACGGATGCGGATTTCACAAGCTATGGTATGATTCTTTCTGTGAGCCGAACTGAATTGACTCCTCAAACATGAGAAAAGGAGGGGATTGTGATACCCTGGAAAGAGCACTGGATCAGGAGTCAGGAAACCTGGCTTTGCACCCCTTCTCCACTTCCTTAGCTCTGGGACTTGGGCAGGTCACCATTTTCCTCACCTGCTACCGGGATTGCCTATTGCTTATTGAGTAGGAAAGAGCCAGAACAAAAAAAGGCCCTCAGTAAATACTGTTTGCATATGAGGCTTACAAATTATTCTGTAATCTCTCCAAAAGAGTGTGTTTAGTGTATGAGTATTATCTCCTAAAAATCATATTCAGTCAAATTGTTAGCCTTGCATATGTTGATGTAAGTTATTTGAAGACTGTTAATTTTCAGTGCTTAAAGACATGAGTATTCACTTTCTCTCTTTGAATTCCTGGCATGAATTATGCTGACTGGCAGTTGAAAATAGAATTTCGAAATGAATAATGAGTATTTCCACTTTGCTTTTTATGTGATATAAGTCCGTTAAAAAAAACAAAAAGTGGCCTATTTAAAACACTGTGCTCACCAGTGGCAAAGCATACCCCTGCATGAATTTAACGGGCCTGACACCTTTATGCATTTGTCTTGTGCATATTTTTCATAAATATTAACTCAACAAAAACTTTAGAAAGCAGGTATTATTCTAAAGTACTGGATTTTTACGAAAATACTTAATGAATGTGGTCAGCAAACTATGACCCGTGGGTCAGATTTGGCCCACCATCTGGTTTTGTACGGTCTGCAAGCTAAAAATGGTTTTCATATTTTTAAGAGGTTGGAAACAATCAAAAGAATATTTCATGAAAATTATCTGAAACCCAGACTTCCATGTCCATAAATAAAATTTTATTGGAATACTTATTTGTTTACCTGTTGTCTAAGGTTGCTTTCACAGAATAAGGATAGAATTGGGTAGTTCAGCAGAGAATGTATGGTCTGTAAAGCTCAAAATACTTACCACCTGGCCTTTTACTGAGAAAGTAACCGCACTGTAGACCAATTGAGTTTTGATAAGATGCATCACATATTTATATCTTGATAACAGAAATTAATCTCCTATAATTTAATCTGTGGAAATTCTACTCATTCGGTCATCTCCTCACCAAGCATTTATCAGGGGCTTGATATGTCAGGCTCTGGGCTGGGCTGTACGGGAGAAGTGCGTACCAACCCTGACTCAGGACTGGCTTGGGGGAGGCAGAAATGGAGGAAGAGAACGACATCCCCAGCATCTCTGACTATGTGTTCTCTCTTCTCACTCAAAAGGCTAAACTGGTCATTTATAAAAGGAGTATAAACTTTGTAATGCATTCATGAAATTATGCACTATCGCACATTGTTTTTATTGTAAATGAATGGAGAATGGAGTGTGAAATACATATGCTGCCAAAAGATCTAGAGTCAAATTAGGTTTATAATTTAGTATTCTCCTTCTAATGGGGCATTTTTTATTGTTACTGAGGTTGCGTCACTAAATTTCTCACTCTTAACTAGGAGGCCATTAGATTAATAAATTCCGTGTGGTCAGAAAGAGCAACTGTGTGCGTGCTACGTTATGCCAGCTGCTGGGCTGGGCATCTCACACACACTGTTCGTTTACTTCCTGTTGGAAAGCAGTTCGTTACATGCATTTTTTGGGTGAGGAATGAGCCTCCATTTCACCCACCTATTAATTTCCTTCTTGGGAACTTAAATCCACGTCCCCACCACTCCAAAACCTGCTCTGTTATTATTGCTGAGTCAGAGCAGAGCCCTCCACAGGCTTACCTAGAGCCTGTTTCCTTTTGTTTAATATCAGGGATTGGCAAACTTTTTCTGCAAAGAGCCAGATAGTAAATATTTAAGGCTTGTGGACCATATGGTCTCTGTTGCAACTACTCAACTCCGCTGTCGCAGGGTGCTAACAGCCGTAGACTGGAAGTAAATGGATTAGCAGGGCTGTGTTCCAATACAACTTCATTTATGGACATTGAAATTTGAATTTCATGTAATTTTCACATGTCTTGAAATGTTATTTTTCTTTTTTTTTTTTTCTTTCAACCTTTTGAAAATGTGAAAATCATTCTTAGCCTGCAGGCCATAGTCTGCGGGCCTTTGCTTGTACAGATGTGTAATGAGCTTTGTGGATCCCAAGTTGGCCCCTGTGCATTAGCTGCGGCTGACCAGCAGGTGGGGCCCTTTATTATCAGCCCTTAACTAAATTCTATCCCAGGGTAAGAGTCAGTACTCATGAGGATCGAACTTAGTTGTCAAAAAAGATGACATTCTCTGGAGGCTGTTATTTGTACAAGAATCTCTTGAAGCTAACATTTTGAATATTTTGGTTTTTCAATTAGTTAGGTTCAGTCATCTGGAAAATGCACATATGTAGAAGTTATGCTAGATAAAGGGGTTGTATGAAACATCTTGTCCTAGCCAGTAAATATTTTTTTCTCTCATTTGTTAGAGAAACCCAATTTAAAACAATGATTTAGGGGCGCCTGAGTAGCTTAGTCGATTGAGTGACCGACTCTTGATTTCAGCTCAGGTCTTAATCTCCGGGTGGTGAGTTCAAGCCCCACATTGGGCTCCACGTTGGCTGTGGAACCTACTTAAGAAAAATAAATAAATAAAATAAAACAGTGATTTTCAAAAGTAAACCTTGGGGCACCTGGCTGGCTCAGTCAATAGAGCATGAGACTCTTGGTCTCCAGGTCGTGAGTTCCAGCCCCACTTTGAGGGTAGAGATTACATTAAAAAATTTAAATATGAAATCTTTTTTAAAATTTTAAGAAGTAAAAAGTAAACCTTTATAAAGTAGCAGTAACTCTTTTAAGAAGTTTTTCAGCTATGGACCCAGTAATTAGTCCTTGAATGTTGTGTTTATGACACTTTTTATTCATTCATTCATTCATTCATTCATTCATTCATTTACTGTGTATATATTTCAGGATCATTCTTAGGGGTAATTCTTATTTTCAGCCACGTCATACTTTATTGATGAAATCCTTTGTGTATGTTCATTTGTGATATGCTCTAATTGAAAGTATTTAAGCACTAATTCTTCTTCGTGTCGTCTAACTATAACTCAGAATCTTTTGTCATACCAGTCTTCATTTTCATTATAACATACGCCTATATGTACTTAGTCATTGAATCATCTTACATCTTTCCGTATGAGTTTTCAGGGTATATTTTAAGATTTAAAAATTTTCAAGTATACTTAAAATAGATGATTAAGTCAGGCGGTAGTTATTGTTTTCATCTCAAAGGTGTCGCGTTTCATCCCTTCCTGAATAGGCATTAAGGACCCAACTCTTTCCTTCATGGTGCTTAGCAGGAAAAGAGTGAAGTAACAAATACGTGCAAACCATGTACTCCCCAGCTAACGGAGTGTGCATGCGGGCTGCCTCTCCTCCTTGTGTGTCATTCTGTGTTTCATCCTTCTCCAGGTGGTTTCCAGGCCCCTCTGTCAGTGGACCCTGCCACGTGCCCCATTGTTCCTGGCCAGGAAATGATTATAGAAATATCCAAGGGACGTTCAGGTCTTGGTCTCAGCATTGTGGGAGGAAAAGACACCCCTTTGGTAAGTTCCTAGAAGTGAAGTATATCCGCTGTCACAGAGTTCGTTGTTGGGCCTTTATCACTTCTGTGGAAGACTTGGCTTTCTCATGGTATAGAAAAAAACTAAGGATAGATATGCATGTATATTCTGGCCAGCTTTCAAGTTTTTCTCAGTGTTGAATTTTCACCAGGATTTTCTCTACATTGAGTGTTTTTTATAAATGCTTATTAGACTAACAACATTGTAGCAGCATTTAGAAATATTGTAACAGGATTTAGGGGTGTCTGGGTGGCTGTCAGTTAAATGTCTGACTCTTGATTTCGGTTCAGGTCATGATCTCAGGGTCATGAGATCAAGCCCCAAGTCAGGCTCTGCACTCAGCACAGAGTCTGCTTAAGATTCTCTCTCTCCCTCTCCCCCCAGCTCACATGCACACTCGCCCTTTCTCTCTCAAATCTGCTAAATTAGAAAATAAACATTAAAAAAAATAACAGGATTTAGGCCAGTTCCGGTACATACTAAGTGTAAAGTAAGTATGAACTGTTATTATTATGATCATCACTATTATTTCATGGAATGCTAGATAAAAATATATATCAGTTATTCTAGCACAACAATTAAGGTTTTGCTTTATTCTAACTATGTTCATGTCTACTCATAATTTTTTTAAAAATTAGTCTAGAATGTTAGTTTTTGAATGGATGACAGATCTTTGAGTATTCAGTGTGCATGTGTGTATATATATATATACATTATAGAGCGGACTGGTTAGAAGGAGAGAGAGAATCTTAAGCAGCCTCCACATCCACCCAGAGCTCGATCTCACAACCCTGAGGTCATGACCTGAGCCAAAATCTAGAGTCAGACACTTAACCTGCCGAGCCACCCAGGCACCCTGTTTAGTATATTTTGATGTTACTACTCATTACCATTTTTTTGTAAAAGTTTCTGGATTTTGATTTATAAAAATGTGATGAATCAATGCATATATATTTGAATAGGTAATACGTACATATTATACTCAGTTAAATTGACACAAAAGCATATAAAGTAGAAAGCAAATCTCCCTCCAACCCTTTCGCCCTAGCCCTGCCCTCCACACCCATCCTGGGCCTCTCCCTAGAGACGAGGCTTCTTCTTAATAAATATGTTTTTAAATGAATATTTTGGTATTTCTTTTGCCCATATTATTTAGTAAGGAGTAGAGTGTATATGCAGATTTACAGATAAAACAAGTGTAATAGGATCAGTAAAAATCATCTTCATTTTTGGCAGGAATATAATATTTCCACGTTAGTACAGTCGGGAGGCGGGGAGATCCCGTTATATTTTTCTGTAGTAACTGTTAGGCTCCTGAAGCCCTAGCCAACTCAAGAACCGCGCGGTGCGGCGGAAACCCAGGTCTCCGTGCCTTCTGCCCGCTCCCTGGCCTCAGCCTTCACCCTCCCACCGTCCCACCCGATCTCGCAAAGGCGGCACCACGCGCTCTGCTAGTGCGCAACCTAAACAGGACTGTGCTTAGACGCCGGGGTTTATTCATTAAAGGATTTTAGCTCCATCCACCTGATTAAAGTATTGCTGTAACTTTCCTCCCGAGTTCAGGATTATTTATTTCCTGCATTACTCTCCCTTTGCCTGTGTAGGCAAGGCCTGAGGTGTGTGGCCTCATGCATACACGGGGATATTTTTTCATCAGCTTGGATGGAACTGGGAACACCTGGAGGTAACTAGCTCAGCAGCCAGTTTTAGCCCCCACCCTTTCATGGGGTGAGATTTAAATACGATTTAAAAATATCGCCTAGACCAGGTCACTTGAAGGGAAACTTCTAAAGAAAAGTTTGTCCCTTTCCTCAGCGACAGAAGCTGAACAGATAGCTTTCTAAGCCAGATAATGAGAAATGCAGAAAAGTTCTGGGGTCATAAGGAATGAATGTATATACATATTCTCTATTTTTAAAGCATATCATGTATAAATTGTTATCCCCAGGTCTTTGGGGTAGTATGCAGAAGCTTTTGGCCAACCCTGAACATTGGCTGTTTCTCCCTTCTGGAGCCTGTTTTCTCATCTTTCCAAAGAGATATTCCTGAATATTGAATAAACTGAATTTGTATAAATCTATATTTGAAATGAACCAGGGAAATTACACTTTAGAGAAATTCTGTAGTGAATTCTTTCATGAAGAGGTAACCTCTGATTTATTTTTTGTGAATCTGCGTCCACCCTGCTTAAAATAAGGCAAAGCTAGAATTCCTCATAGGAAATACGGAAATTTTTTCCCATAGGAAATCCCACAGCCTGTTTTGCCCAGCTGAATGACTTTGTTAGCTGATTTTTTTTTTTTTTTGGCTTTTTTATTAATCTGCTTTTGCTCTATGTGGGTGGGTTAGAAAACCTGAACAAGATGCACCCATGCCACTGTTGGGGCTTCACTGTTGCTTACGCTTGCGTTGCTGGCTGCCGGCCTGGGGGCTTCCGCTGTCCACGTCACCTCCTGCTTCCTGGCTGAGGCTGTTCGCTAAATACTGTGCTCTGCTCCCGCTTCTCTGGCCACACGACGCAGCCCGCCCCCCCCCCCCCAAAAAAATTCTGTAACAGCATTCTGAAGTTCATAATCTGTAAGTCTGCCTTGTGAGACTGTAAATCCCATTGTCCTTGGAAGGATAAGTACCACTTAAAAATGAGAAATGGGACACAGCTTCTATTTCTTAACCTCAGGTACCTTATCAAAAGCTGGAAGTTAGACTCACGAGTTATTTACAGCCATGCCGTTTTTTGGCGAAGATGAACAGCAGGGGCTGGTGGAAGGTGCTTTCACAAATAAAACCATTGTTTACCACAGTGAAGATCTTTTTTTTCCTTCCAAATTTTGACATGGAACATGCAGCCTTGTTGACACTCCAGGCCACATTATCCAGTGAGGTCACGCGACTGCGCCCAGCCAGCAGGAAGTTAGCAAATGCAGATGAGAGCATCTGAAAGGAAATTTGGACAGTGTTGACCCACTGTCAAAAGTACCTTTGCACTTGTCTTTGCACCTTTGATTGTGTGACGCACCCTCACTTCGGCTCTGATGCGGGGAAAGAGCACATTCTGAGTGCTGGTGACCCTTCTTAAGCTCCCAGTTAGGGTTTCTGGGCCTTCCTTGTTGTGTGTCCAACAGATACTTTTGCCATCTTTGGAGCAATCAAGCCTCTGGGACTTGGTCTTGACACCACATCAGTCCTATCTGCTATAAATAATAGCTCCAGAGCCAAGGCAGATGGTTTCTGAGAGCAGAGAGGGAGATCTGCTAGCATCCCAGTATGTTTGCAGCCAGTCATCTAAATAGGCTTTTTAGGTACCGAGATAATGGTGAGGGTGAGCCTCTTGGGAAGGTTTATGAGCGCACCTGCACTCAGTCCTCAGTGACAGACTTCTGCCTCTGTTGTTTTAATCTTCTGTTGCGCTCCCGGGTCTGCTTTTGGTGGTTGTGGCTCTTCTATGATCGCTTGCATGTGTTTGCTTAAAGCCTTGCCCTTTTCTTAGTGCCGAAGACATAAAGTTGAGTGAAATAACCCTGTCCGTACACGTTCAATCAAGTTTATTCTACCACCTTTGGTGTTTATGGTCTAAAATAAGGGACCAGCCAATGAAAAACCCTAATAAGGGCTATTAAAATAGGGGATTTTCTCTGAAAAGTAGAAAAAAGTACAACTAGCAGCATCTGGGTGGCTCAGTCAGTTAAGCTTCCAACTCTGGATCTCACCTTAGGTAGTGATCTCAGGGTCGAGAGTTCAAGCCCTGTCTACCTACAGAAAGGAAGGAAGGAAAGAAGGGAGGGAGGGAAGGAAGGACTACAGTACACACTTTCTAAGTTTAATTAATATGGATTAGTTTTTATGTGTTTCTTATAAGCCAGTATCTTAGTCTGTTCAGGCAGCTGTAACAAAACACCACAGACCAGGAGGCTTATAAACAACAGAAATTTATTCCTCACAGTTCCGGAGGCTGAAAGTCCAAGGTCAGTGCCGTCATGGTCAGATGAGGGCTCTCTCTGGGTTGTAGACTTCTCATATCCTCACGTAGTAAAAGGAGCCTCTGTGAAGGCTCTTTTATAAGGGCACTAATTTCACTCACGAAAACTCTGCTCTCAAGACCTAATCACCTCCCGAAAGTTCCACCTCCTAATACCATCACATTGGGCATTAGAGTTTCTACACGTGAATTTAGAGGGGCACACGGCAGGGAAATCAGATAAGGTATGAAATAGGTAGTATATTTATTCATATCATTTCCTTCCGTGCATTCATCCACCCATCATCCTCTCTCCTCCCACTACCACCACCACTCTTTTTGGTCTTGGAGTGCTAGTCTGCATGAAGTCCTGCAGCTCAGAAGACTTGACATATTCTGCTGAATGAAAGACTGAAGACTCCTACCTCTTATGAAGCTCACCCCGTATTTCTACCCTCTCCCTGCATCCTGCAATTCCTCCTTCTCTGAAATGTTTGCTTGCTGATGAGAAGTTTTATCTCTAGTGTCCTCAGAAGAAGTAAAACATAGTTCTCCAGTGTCATCTTGTTGGGGTTATTTTATTATCAGCTTTGGGAAGAGAAAGAAAAACTTAAGAAACAAATCTTTTCTCTCAGATTATTGGCAGACTTGGGCTGTTCTGGAGTGCAGAAAGAATGACAAAAGTTTCTCCAGGACCCTCACTCTGTGCATTTTCCCCTCTCTGGTCACCATTGCCAAAGGCCCCAGACTATAGGCAGTGTGTTGTATCATCTGATAAGACTGAGTAATAATGCTGAATGCGTGGCATCTGAGTCCCCGGTCTCTAACTGTAGGGCCGCGGACAAGCAACTTAACCCTTCGAAGTTAAATCTGCTTTTTCATTTGTGCAATAGTGGTGACAACAAAATCTATTTCTTAAGGTTGTTGTGTGGATTAATAAGATAAAGAATATAAAGGACTTTTTCCAATGCCTGTATACTGAGTTCAGTCATTACTTTTTTAAAGATTGTATTTATTTATTTGAGGGGGGCAGAGAGAGAACACAAGCAGGAGTGGGGGGGAGGGGCAGACAGAGAAGCAGGCTCCCAACGTGGGGCTCTATCCCAGGATCCTGTGATCATGACCTGAGTCAAAGGCAGATGCTTAACCAACTGAGCCACCCAAGCACCCCATGAGTTCAATTATTATTGATTATTGTTAAACATTCGTATTAAAATATATCCTCAGTTCCCTTCATCTGTCTTTGATATATCAGCTGTACACGGAGAAACATGACTTTGTTTCTGCATGTTTAAATATTTTTCAGCATCACACTTTTAAAATGTGATTTGACGCTTTTATTAATATGTAATTAATACATATCCTCTTAATGCTCACAACAACCCTGGAGAAGAGGTAGTGGTATTATCCCCGTTTTACAGAGGAGGAAATGGAGATGCAGATAAGTTAGGTAACTTCTCCAAGGACTTAATGCTGGCAGTTGGTCCAGTTGTGGTTTAATCAGACGATCTGACTCCAAAGCCACACGATTGGGCTCCTTTTCTAGTGCTTACCTCCATGTATCACCGACCTTCACCTGTAAAAGGGAGTTATTCATCTCACCCACCAGACCCTGAGTATCTTGAGAACAGGCCTGTTTTATTGTATTTTGTACCCTTAGTACTGGCATACAGTGCCTTGCACACGTAACAATATGACTGTCTAGCCTCTGTGAGCCACTCTGGACTCCTTCCATTCCTCTCAAGATATTGGCCCATGCTGTTAGATCTGTCTGGAATGCTTCCCTGATCAGTTTTAACTGTAGCTTGAGTATCCTGTTCAGTTCTGGGTATGGTTATGTGGTCGACAAGGACATTGTTGAAACCACATCATTGCAAGGAAGAACTGAATAGCGTTGGGAGAGGGAAGATCAGAGGGGACCGCGACAACTCTCTGCAAACATGTAGTTATCTTGTTGTGGATGAGGAATAAGAACAGGTTCTTCCAAGGGGCCTGGTGAAAACAGATTTCACATTTTCATAAGGAAAGACCTTCTAAACATCAGCTGGGCAAAGGTGGAATGAACTCTGTAGTGAGTGCCAAATCTTGAGAAATATTTTGACAAATGCAGGCAGCCGCTCTCTTAATGGATATTAGTAGGCTTTATTTTTTAATCAGACAGGAACATTTACATTGGTAAGTGTCTTTCTCAAGGTTATAGCAGTCTAAGGAAATTCATTCTCTCTCTTTACATTCCCGTCTCACAGATTTCTTAAAACTTCAGTCTTGAGTTTCTTTTAACTAGAGAATAAGGCTTAATTGTTTAGTTTTGTTTTATGGAAGCTAGTCATTGTTATCACTTTTGGAAAGGTTAAATTTATGAATATAAATAAGCCCTAGTTGTTACACTTGTGTTGTTCCTCGGGGCTGGAGATAAGCTTGTCTCTTTGTAAGAGGAAAACAGTTAGCCTAGGGCATTTGTTTTGTCTTTATATTCTTGGTACCATCCAGTGTTGTAATTGAGGTCAGTGAATGCCCAGGGTAGATCGTAAAATTTAAATGCTCGTAATATTTAGAAGGCCTGGGAATGTCAGATTCCAAATCTTATTTCTCTCCATGTTTCAAATCAGTATTTTTTTCACCACCTGAGTTAGTACCAGTTTAATTCAGTCTCGTTAAACAGAAGTTCTATAGATAGGAGAGAGGTACATTAGCAAGAAGCATCGAGGTAGAAGGACTATCACATTTGGATACTATGTGGTAAAGTCACCCATCTAGAAATTGAAGTGAAAAATACCTGTCTTTTAGCGCTAACGCTATGTCCAGCTCTGCAGTGACCTCCCTTAACCCCGATTCACCATGTTGCATGCCGTTGTTTAGCTGTTAACTGCTTTTAACCATTTACATGTAGAACTGTAGCAATTTAAACCACTAGGTATTTTTTTTTAAGTAAGCAGAATAGAAAACTATTTTACATTTGATTAAGTGTTTTATTTTACTTTTCCCCTTCAAATGAACTTTGCACGGTCTGTTTCATGAGGAGTGTGGTTTGCTTTGGCGTGTAATCCCCCAAAGCCAGGCTCCTTTTATCATTATTGCTTAAGTCATATATTTTTACACAAAACATCTTATTACCTTAGTTTTATTTTAAAATCAAAGCAGAGTTTGCAAAAAGTCTATGAATCACACTGAAAGAATGTTAACGAATAGTACCTCTGAATTTCCAGATTTGGGCATTTCTGATCTTAAAGAATATGACTGTAAGCAAAAATATTATGCAAGCTGAGTAAAGTTTAGATAAATAAGGACCAGATGGAACTATAGAGACTTATAAAATATAATGCAAATATTATCCCATTTCCTTAAAATAAATCTATATTTCAGTATGAAAAATTATATTCATATGATGAGTATCAACCTTTTGCTAAATCAGTTTTGGCAAGGGAACTCCATTTTAAGTAAATATAAAATAGTTTCTTTTCTGAGTTTGAGAAGGGAAAGCTTTTCAGAGTCTTAAAATGTGAAACTTTTTATATATTCGTTGCAGTTCTTATATTAGCTGTTTTATTGCTGTGATTTTCATTCCACATTTTTGTTACTATAGTGTGCAAGAGTTTGCAATCCCTGAGCTTGAGTTTTAGGATAGCTTATATAGTCCATTGCTTTAACACACACACACACACACACACACACACACACACTGCTGTTACTGCTTCCTGTGTAACTGATCATTTAATCCATACTTTTAGTCAAGAGCCACTAGGATTGCTGAGCTAACACTCATTTATGTCGTCTATAATTTATTACCCAAGGAAATTTCAGTATTTCAGAATAGTCGGTGCCGGACGTTGTGATCCGTTTTCTTTCTCTTGGAGGGTTTGGTCAGTATGAATCTTCATACCCGACCCGAAGCATATTAGAATAAATGAATAAGTTGAGATTAGGATATAGAGAATCACTCTTTGTTCCTTTCATAGCATAGTTTTATGGGGATTAGTTAAAGACTGTGATTTGAGATTCATAGAAAATCTATGTAGTGAACCCTAATTTATTAGAGTATCCAGATTTCAAAAAGTAGGATTTCAAGTATTATAAGTTCTTTTGACTTTTGTTGACTTCCCTTGTTTAGCTACGGCTTCTTCGGGTTTTGTGAACAGAAAAATTATTCAGCCTATGAAGTTGGCAAGCAAAGCTATATCAGTTTGACAAATACTGTACTTCTTCTAAAGTAATAATCTTTTACTGTATCCATGGTAGGAAAGCAGTATATTGAATGTACACTTGACTCTGAGATTCATCAAAATTATAAAATTAAAATAAAAGGAGAAAAAAATCCTCTTAGAATAAAGGAAATGTGGCATTTATGGACTACGTTCTGCCACAAGTCCTGCATGTTCTTATGAGATACTGAAAGTAATCTAACATTTTGCTTCTTGTGAATCAGCAAGGGCATGCCAAATACCTTTTGCATCAAAGCAGGGGGCTTAAACGGTGGGGAAGATTAGCATCTTTGCAACTTGTCTTGAATCATCTTTGCCCTTTACATTTGTAATGGGTTCAAAAATATATGGAGCTACAAAACACATGGAACGAAATTATAATAACACATGCTGCAGCTGGAAAAATGCATTCAGTCTTCCATCCTTGGGTTAATCAACCTACTGCCCCACAATAGGGAAAACAGAGACCTGCCTTTGTTGACAGTCCTGCCATCCCTATTATAGATAGCCCATGTTTGCGTGTTTACCTTTATCACCTTTCACGTTAGACTTCCCAGCTATGTCGTAGAGAAGTATCGGCAGGGAGAAGCAACAGTAGGAAGTACAGTCCGTTCTTGTTATTCGTGGCAATTATGTTCTATAAAATCATAGCAAACCCTGAGTTCGTGAATACTGAACCATTACTTCTAGGGTAAATACAGAGATAGCTTCCTCTGGTCACAACATTTTTTAACAGTCAATAAAGACATAACCTTGTTTTACATGTATTACTTTTTAAAGATAGGTTATTTTAATATCTATTGTTGATTCATTAACATTGAACTCATGGCCAGCAACACTGTAACTCATAGATGAACAAAAGTTATCTAATGTGTATTTTTCCCATATGGCACATCACAGCCTCCTCCTGCTTAGAAACATACGACAGCACTTCAGTCTTGGGCTTGGGGGCTGTTCTAAACAGCAAAAGAACAAACAAAAAGCACAAAAATACAAAACCTGTGGCACTAAAAAGACCACAAAAAAGATGCTTATTCACAATATGAGAGCTGAAACCCGAAAGCAAAATGTCACCTTCTTCGACTTCAGCTGGGAACAAGTGAAATCGGGCAACTCAGATTTTTCACCACTTTGCCCATGTCCACACATGACTGTGAATGCACCAGGAACATTGTTTTGGGGGAGTGGGTGAATTTGCAAATATGGAACCCACAGACAGTGAAGACTGACTATACTTAATGAAAACAAAAACATCAGAATCCTGGGAACAGGACTTTTGCAGTCTGGCTTAGATCATGTTTGCATCCAGATGGTCCCTTGTGGGGGCTCCTGGATGGCTCCCTCAATTAAGCATCTGCCTTCGGCTCAGGTCATGATCCCAGGGTCCTGGGATCAAGCCCTGCATCAGGCTCCCCGCTCAGCAAGGAGCCTGCTTCTCCCTTTCCCTCTACCTGCTGCTCCCCTACTTGTGCTCTCTCTTTGTCAAGTAAATAAATAAAATCTTTAAAAAACAAACAAAAACAAAAAAACAAATGGTCCCTTGGCCTTAGCCCTGAGCAGTCCATGACTTCAGAAAGAATAACCTAAAGGGTTTCCTGGGTGGCTCAGCCAGTTAAGAATCATTCAGACTCTTGATTTCCCCTCAGGTCATGATTTCAGAGTTTTAAGATCGAGCCCACATTGGGCTCTGCACTGGGTGTGGAGCCTGCTTAAGATTCTCCCTCCCTCTCCCTCTGCCCTTCCCTCTTGTTCTCCCTCTGAAAAAGAGAGGGAGAGAAAAGAAGAAGAACCTAAAATATCCTGTGTATAATCTTTCTCAAAAAGCAATCAGGGGACCCTGGCTGGCTCAGTTGGTAGAGCATGCAACTCGATCTCCGTGTTGTAAGTTCAAGTCCCACGTTGGGTGTAGAAATTACTTAAAAAGAAAATCTTGAAGGAAGGAAGGAAGGAAACAAGGAAGGGAGGAAGGAAGGAAAAAAGAAAAGGAAAGAGAAAAAGGAAGGGAGAGAGGGAGGGAGGGAAGAAGGAAGAAAGAAGAAAAAGAAAGAAAGCAATCAGTTGTATTCTCAGTTCACCATGATTATAGGAAAAATAGAAATTAAAAAATGGACCAAGGCTGGCGTCATTCATCCTGGGAGTCATGAATTTCAACCACTGTGACATACATTCTTTCCTTCATGTCCCGTGTAGGCCCCCCTCAACCTTAGAGATGTGTGTGTTGGGAGTCCTCATTAGCAGTTATTCAACATTTGTTTGGCCGACACTTTGTTCACATTACATACATAATCTCATTTCAGCCTCAAACCCTAAAAGGTAGGATTTTTTCCGTTTGACAGAGACGGGAACACTGGTTCAGTGAGGTTAAATACCTTAATAGAAGTATCACAAAGCTGTGGTAAGTGGCAGAGCTCAACTCTGAACGCAGGTTTATGTGGCCATAGCCACGATTCCCACTGTACGTTGCTGCCTTCCATTGTTTACGGGCTGGAAAATTCCTCTGGCAGACTTGATAGAGTCTGTAGGAGGTTAAAACTGATCATAAATTTTGTGCAGCTCTTTAGTTTCGTTGAATTCGAGCTGGCCAGTTGACTTGCTCTGACCAGTCATAGTGAAAGTGGCATCAAATGACTTCCAGGACTTAGCCTCAAGGCCTTACGGTTTAGCTCTCTGCAGACAAGCCTGGACAGGCCTCCTGGGGGGTGACGCACCTTGCAAAGAGTACATGGGGGGAGAGGGGCTTAGCTATCCTGCTGAGGCCCCCGCCAACCTGACTACAACTCATGTGAGCCCAACTGAGACAGCAGAGAGCAGAACTTGCCCCTGAACCCAGCCCAAATTGACAGCCCACGGAATCATGGACAGACAAATGGTTAGTTTTTGTTTTAAGCCACTAAGTTTTGCAGCAAAAGATAATGGAATAGCCAGCATTACCACCCCCTACCCCCCACCGCCAGTCTCTTTCTTTTTTTTTTTTTTAATTTTTTTTTTTAAGGATTTTATTTATTTGACAGAGAGAGAGAGCCAGCAAGAGAGGGAACACAAGCAGGGGGAGTGGGAGAGGAAGAAGCAGGCTCCCAGCAGAGCAGGGAGCCCGATGCGGGATTCGATCCCAAGACCCTGGGATCATGACCTGAGCCGAAGGCAGACGCTTAACAGCTGAGCCACCCAGGTGCCCCGCCAGTCTCTTTCTGAACTTTCTTAGCCTTTGAGAGTTGGGATTCTTCTGGTCTGCCATTTAAAAGGAGGTCTTATTATTCCTAGGCAGGGCCTAAGTATGTGCATAAAACAATGGCTTTCTCTGCTTTGCTTTGCACTATATATGAGTTCACTGAGGTCTAAAATTTTAGAGGTGCAATGACTTTAGAAACCATGTATTTCAACTCTGTGCTTTACTGATAAGTGTCCCATTAATGTAGACCCACTTGCAAAATTGGCCGGTCAGAGCTATGAGAAAAATTAACTCCTTCCACTCCCAGTCCTGGGTTTTTCTATCCTTCTTCCATACCGTACTGCCCCCCTACTTTTTTTCCAAATCACATTCTAATTAAAATATAATAGGGAAGCTTGGTTTTTCCATTAGTTTGGTTTTTTTGTTTTTTGTTTCCAAAGAATCTTTACACAAAGGGTTTGAGACAGAAAAGCATCATGTTGTAAAGACACTCATCTCTTTACTTACATAAGTACAGTCAGCTTTGTTCAGAGTGAGATATTCGTTTGCAGCTTTAACCCCCACTTTTCTTTTTAAACTCTCGAACTGCGGTAGACATCACAAATCAGTAACTTGTACATCTCCATGTGCTTTTTAGTGTGGAGGTGAATGTCATTCTGATTTGCACAGCACTGGACTGAGCATTTTACTACCCCCACTATATTACAACCCCTCGCTGGTTTGGCCTTCCTGCTGAGAAAGTCGTCTACTATACAGAAGACACGTCTGTATCATTTCTGGGCAGCAACAGCCTCAGAGGGGAGCACTATTAAATGATGTTTAAAAGGAGCATTATTCCTCCAAGACCACAGATCTGAACCATGGTTTCTTGCAGACAAAAAACAATGCCCATTTTATACACAATCTTCCTAATCCTTCTTTGGTCCTCATGGGTCTTTCTTATTAGGAGGGATTTTTCCCATAAAGCAGGGAAATAAGACATAACACTCTTTGGGGACCACTGGTAATATGTTTTCCCCCTAAATGTGAAATCTAATGTGAAATTTTTCTGTAGTTAAAATGTCCCTTAGGATTTTTTTTTTTGAGGAGAAGGGGGGCAGGGGCTTTATGAGTATGGCAAAGATTGGGTTTAATTCTAGAGTGATCCAGATTAAGCATGCCTGCAAACAGGAATTAAGCCATATATACGTGGTCCTTTATAGTAAGATCTACAACATAATTCTTTATCAAAGTTTTGTTCTGAAATGCTTGTTGAAACAATCCACTGAATATCTGGAAACATGATCTGTAAAATCTCGTTCTGTGGAAAGAGTTCACCCACACAAGGGTGCTTACTGATAGTCTTCTGCCCACAGGAGACCCATAGTTACTTTTTCTAACACGTGGCTTCTTTAAGGGTTCCGAGCCTGTGGTGACAATAATCAGATTGCCTCTTGCTGAATGTTGATAACGTTGATGAGTTGCTTTATCTACTTGTCGGCAACTTGAACAGTAAAGAAAATGGTGGCGGATGGGCTGAAGTGTCTGATGACTTTGACTCTAAATCCCCTTGGAGGAGTTTGTGATTTTTGTGGGGCTCAGTGATAATTAAGTCCCTCACCCTTGGCTCTTTAAGTTGCTCTTTGAGGGGCACCTGGTTGGCTCAGTTGGCTGGTTAAGCATCCAACTCTTGATTTCAGCCCAGGTCGTAATCTCAGGGTGTGAGATCGAGCCCCGTGCTGGGCTCTGCACTCAGTGCAGTCTGCTTGGGATTCTCTCTCTCTCTCTCCCTCTGCCCCTTCCTCCCTCTAAAAAAAATTTCTTTCTAAGCTAACGTAAATCCTCTGGAAATTCACATGGATTCAGCATCCATGTGTGGTGGGCATTTTGGTTGTATATCACTAATATTTTGCCATCAGAAGCTTGGCTGGGATTTTAAAAAAAGAGAGAGAGGAGAGGCTTGGTTGGATTAGAGTAAGATTATGACACGCCCTGCCAGCCTCCTCTTTCTGGGTCATTTTGATCCCATTTCTATCCCAACCAATTTCTTTTTTTTTTTTTTTAAAGATTTTATTTATTTATTCGACAGAGATAGAGACAGCCAGCAAGAGAGGGAACACAAGCAGGGGGAGTGGGAGAGGAAGAAGCAGGCTCCCAGTGGAGGAGCCTGATGTGGGGCTCGATCCCATAGCGCCGGGATCACGCCCTGAGCCGAAGGCAGATGCTCAACCGCTGTGCCACCCAGGCGCCCCTATCCCAACCAATTTCTTGATAATCATTTAGCAAACATTTATTCAGCGCCTACTCTGGGCTCAGCACCAGGATGCAAAGAGGAGTTAGAAGGGTTCCACTGAGGCTAGGACTCAGTATAGTACCTAGATCCGTGAAGAAGCTATTGTGATACTGTGATAAGTTCGGTAAGAAAGACAGCAGTGACCCACAGGAAGGTTGATCAGCCTTGCCAGGGGGAGAGAGTCAGAGAAGGTTTCATAGAAGAGGTGCCACTTGGCGGGCTCAAGTAGAATTTCATGAAACAAAGGAGATAGCAAATAAGAGAGACCATGGTGCCTTTGTATTTTCCAAATATATATAGCCTATCTCTATAAAAATACACGAGAAACTTAATACTGTTTGTTTCTAATTAGGGAGATATGGTGGCTGAGGGACAGGTGGTACAGAGAAACTTTTCAGTGTGTACTCCTTTGAGTCTAGTACCATATGTGTATATTATCTATATTTAAAAGATACTTTTTCTTTAAGAATAGAGACAGTAAGGGGTGCCCGGGTGGTTCAGTCAGTTAAACCTGTGCCTTCCACTCAGGTCATGATCCCGGGGTGCTGGGATCGAGCCGGGCATCTGGCTCCCTGCTCCGTGGGGAGCCTGCTTCTCCCTCTCCCTCTGCTGCGTCCCCTGATTGTGCGCACGTGCTCTCTCTCTCTCTCTGTCAAATAATTAAAAATCTTAAAAAAAAAAAAAAAAGAATGGAGACATTAAGACAGTGGTCCCTTAAACAATATGTGAAATTTACTAGTCAGCTACTTCCTGGGTGTCTGGTTTTTTTAATATTATCCCTAATTAATGGAATAAAGGAATTTTCCTCAAGTTAAACATGTTTCAGACAAAAACTGATATGAGAGAATTTTTAGGCAGAAGACTTTTCCTACATCTCTGAAATCCTGCCCGACCCTTCTGATGAGGGAAAACCCAACATTTGTCAGATTCTCCAACTCACCGATGAAACTCTTCTCTGGCTACAGAGTTGGCCTGTCAGTGAGAATGTAGAGCGGCCAGAGCGTAATTGTTGGTCTCATCTCAGGCAGTAAATAAGCAGACCATCTTACTTAAATTTCTCTTGTCCCAGTGAAAATCACAACTACCAAGGGGAAATTAGTTTTTTATCGTATGTCAGTCTTGGTCATCTGTACATGATTCTTAAGTCTGCCATTAGGAGGAATTAATCTGGTTTTTTTGGACTGAACTCAGCTTTTTATTTCAAACGTCATTGCATCCCTTGTATATAATTTTCTTTTATATCTGCTCCTGTAGAAAAAAATCACTCAGTGAATAATCTGGGTACACTTTAGAAAGAGGATGAAAAAGAAATGAAAGAAAGAAAGAGACAAGAATAACAAACAGAATTAAGAGAGAGACTCCGTGTTGCATTGGGGAGAGGGCTTCCCCATCGTGCTTTGTGTAGTGCAAACCCCTAACCAGGTACCAGCACCAGCAAGTGAGGTCCATAGATCATCACCCCACCCCATCAAGGCTTCAATTTTCACTTCCACAGTGGTCTTTTTGTTCACTCTCTATAAAATGATCAGCTCATGCCCTCAAGGTTTTTACTGTGGAGTTGAGGAGACAATCATTCAACAGAATTGATGCCATATGGAAAATCCCAAGTTAGCTTTTATACAAGTGCAAAATAAAATATTCAAAACAGATGAGATGCTTGCAATAGTGGTAGGAACACAGGCTTTGGTGTTAAACAGTCCCAAGTTGGAATTTGATCTTTCCTACTTAGAAGCTGCAAAGACCTGGTCAAGTCTGAATCCTTCTGAGCCTCCATACCCCCAACCGTAAATGAGACTAATAATACTGCACTTGCTTCCTTGTTATGAGGATTGGATGGCACGAAGGGGAAGCGTGCAGCGGCTTCGGCACAGAGGCGTTAAATATAATGAGATGTTCTCACTTCCTTACTATGTGCCGGCATTGTACATAAAGCTTTATGTGTAGATAATATTGTTAAAACCATATAAACATGAGGAAGCTAAGACCCGGAGAGGTTAACAGTCTTCCCGAGGCCCATGGCCAGAAGTGGCAGGGCCAGGATTTGGACTAAGAAATCTGACTCCAGAGACCTAGCTCATAATCATTTGTCTCTACAGCCTGTCCTTGGTGTAAGCCAGTAACCCACCCACAGGGAGATGATTAATACACTGCTTCTGGAATAGATGAGTTTTAGAAGAAGTCATTGGTATTGGTAGACAGAGTCACTGAGGTATTCTAGGGTGAAGGAGCGTTACTTAAATATGCAGAGATAGGGAGTGGGAGAGAAGCCACTCAGAACTGTGCCAACAAGCAGTTTTGTGTGACTAGCTCAAGACCATTAACATTTAAGAGGATATACAATGAGGAGATAAGAATCCTATGTACAGTCAACTCCATATTTTTTATTTAAAACAATAAAGGGCAGTCTTTCATTAATGACCCATTATTTCATCTATTCACAGTTGTTTCAAAGTAGAAAGAAAATTTTAATGTTGCCTTGTCAAATAGCTGCCTAAAATATCTCAATGCAGTATCTTTTTTTTATTATTCTGTCCTACCTTATGAACCATGTAGGTTTTGAAAAATAAATCCATTTTTCTTTTCAGTTCACTAATCCACATTTCTAATTTAGCTGTTGGCCCCCACCTCTCACCTCTAGCGTCCCCAGCTAATGCAGCCGCCCAGAACCATAACTTCACAACACACTTTCAGCACACAGGGCACATGGTAAGAAATGTGACTTTTTTCTATTGATAGGTCAGAGTGTCTCATGTTTTCTTATATTTTCATTGATGACTTTAAGAGAAATCACAGCAGTAGTCAAGATACGAAATAAATGGGGAGTTTTTCACACAGACCCGTGGACCAAACACAGATCATCAACCATGAGTTTGGCATTTGATGTATATTAATTTTTTTAAAGATTTGATTTATTCATTAGAGCAAGAGAGTGAACACAAGCGTGGGGGGAGCGGTGAGGGTAGAGGGAAAGGGAGAAGCAGATTCCCCACTGAGCAGGGAGCCCCACGCAGGGTTCGATCCCAGGACTCTGAGATCATGACCTGAGCCAAAGGCAGACACTCAACCAATTAAGCCACCCAGGCACCCCAGCAGTGTATTTCTTTTAAGTACAAGAGTTCACTAAATACCCAGTTCACTAAACACCCAGAAAGTATTGAAGAGTTTTGGATTCAGGCTACTTTTATGAAATAAAAACTCCATTAGGTCTTCTTCTTCCTTTTAAGTATAAACAGGAAGTTTCCCATTTGACTTTTGTAATGTTGCAGGATTAAAGGAGTTGAGGCTGAACGTTTAACGCTGTAAGAACCACGTGTAGTAGGAGTTCACTCTGATTCTCCCAGTCCAGGGAAGATGGGGTGTTTGGCCTCCAAACTTGGAAAGCCAGTATGATGTGGGGTGTTACCAGACGCTTGCATTAGTGTCTCCTCGCACTACTTTCATAAAAGTGACCCTTGGCGTCATCTTGGCAGTGTTGTTGGGGTCACCTGAAGCCTCTGACCCAGCACGTTTCCCCAAAACCATTCCCCTGAAACAGTTCAGAGAAACCAACTCTTGGCAGTGTAGATGCTCCCTGGGTCTGAAAATTTCATAAATCAGAGTTAAAACAAAGAATGGTCTAAAATCTGTTGCTGGTACAGAATCCCACAATGCAAATTGGATTAAGGAACCTTTCCTGTCTCCTGGGAGCTGCCTCTCTAACTGCTGTAATAAAGAATGTTTTCAGAATCGTGTGGTAGTAAAATGAAAGTGTTTAATAATGTAAAGATATTTGGAATCCAGTAGGGTCATCTGGTTGAAGAACCTCTTAATATTCTCATGTATTTCTTCTCTACTCCAGAGTTTGTATACAAACCTTTCTATTTTATTTTTTCAAGAAAGTAGATTTGGGGTGTGCCTGGGCAGCTCAGTCCGTTAAGCGTCTGCCTTCGGCTTAGGTCCCAGGGTCCTGGGTTGGAGCCCTGAATTGGGCTCCCTGCTCAGCAGGGAGTCTGCTTCTCTTTCTGCCTCTTTCCCTCCCCCTGTTTGTGCTCTTATATCTCTCTCTCATAAATTTTTTTTAAAATTTTTTTAAAAAGTAGATTTGTCTTGTGTCTTTTTCTCCTATTTGTTATATTTTTGCAAGGAATATTTCTTTATGTTGACTTCTTGTCAATTTCTGATTCTGAGGCTCCATATTCCTGGACTAAAGCAGTATCAACCTCAGTCATTCTGGAGGCCCCTTAAACTCTCAGAGTTCTGGTTTCTTTACAAAGCTCCCGGACATCATTGATAGGCCCCTCATTATCATCAGTCCTCCGGTAATCATCAAGCCCTGTCTTACCCAGACCTTTATGATCACAAGTCAAGAAATCCTGCTACTTCCAAGCCCCAATGCTTGGAACACAGGACTGCTTTCAAGGTGGGATCCATTATGCCTAGAGTTTGCCCCTTGACCATTGCCTGCAGGGTTTTACAAACAGCATGTGTGTTGGGGAGTGGTGCGGAATGGGGGGATACTGGGCAGTGCAGGGCTCAAATCCGCACTTCTCATGGAACGCACAGATCTGTTTCTAGTCTCCATCAGAAGCTCGTTTCCTCTCCCAGAAGCCCTCCAACACACCTGGCATCATCCTTCCAGCATCATTTTTTCAGTGCCCCTCAGTTTGATAAACAACAGAAGGAACCAGTGACTTCTGGTTCAGTTTTCAGCTCCATAAAAATCCCCTGCTTGTGGGGCGTCTGTGTGGTGTACTCGGTTTAGCATCCAGCTCTTGGTTTCGGCTCAGGTCATGATCTCAGGGTCGTGATGTCAGGGACATGACGTCAGGGTTGTCAGATCAAGCCCTGCGTTGGGTTCTGTGCTCAGCTCAGAGTCTGCTTCAGGTTCTCTCTCCCTCTGCCCTTCCCGCTCATGCGTGCACATGCTCGCTCGCTCGCTCTCTCCCCCAAATAAATAAATAAGTCTTTTAAAAAATCCCGTTTGCTCAACATGAGGGGGAAGAGTTGTGTGAACATATTCAATTGAATATTTTAAAAATAGTCTCAGCAAAGTCCATATCCGTATAATATCAGTATTTGGGTGTACAGGTGTAAACTGCAGGGATCCTTAGGAAACTGTTGGTGGTGATTGTCTCTGGGGAGTGGGACTGAGGGGCACGCAAGGGAGGCGGTCTCTTTCTGTGGTTTACTACACCTTGTGGTTGTGCTTGAGTCCTTTACATGTGTTATTTTTATGATAATAAAAAATGTAAGGTTATTGATTTGAAAAGATAGGAATCTTTTACATTCATTAACCATGATAACGCTTTCCTCAGCCTAAGCTTACCTACCTTGGGTATCATCCTGATTTTTATGGCTCAGAATGCTAAGTTCAGGAGTTTATTTGCGCACGGTTACACAACGGCAGGTCCGAATTGGAACCCACTGCTGTCTTACACTTAGGTTCATGAACACCCTTTCCCCTCCTCCATGCTCATTTCATTCCACTTCAGTTCTTTTCTTTCATTGCCCAAGTAATGAGGCCTGACAGACCCCCTGCGTCAGGCCACACATCTATGCCAAATCCTTGAATACTAATAAATACCTGAAACCATGTTTCAAAATATACCATAAAATGTAAATAAGAATGACACATAGTTCACCTCAAGTTCATACACAGCAGCAATGTACAGGTTAACAGTAAAACACATGGGGGAAGTTTAACTTGAAATATTAGGCAAAGCCAGTCCTAAAGGAATGAAATAATAAACCTAGGAAAAATTAATTATACCTCTGAATGTATCATAACTGTGTGTTTTGTTTACCTTTAGGTCAAATAAAATATGACATTATTAGCGAAGAGCAAATTATGGGTTGCTGCCTATGGTTTGGTTGTTTGTGTAAGGAAGCATTTATGGTTGTTGAAAATTAATCAGAATTTGTTTTTTATAGGATGCTATAGTTATACACGAAGTCTATGAAGAAGGAGCAGCAGCCAGAGATGGAAGACTTTGGGCTGGTGACCAGATATTAGAGGTATGGGACTATGCATTTTATTTACTACTAGCAAATACAGGGGCATCTGAATGGCTCAGTTAGTTCACTGTCCGACTCTTGATTTTGGCTCAGGTCATGATCTCAGGGTTGAGATTCAGCCCCGCTAAGCATAAAGCCTGTTCCTGCTTAAGATTCTCTCTCTGTCCCTCCCAGCCTTCTTAAAAAAAATAAATAAAAATTTTTTAAAGTAATGTAATTAATTAATTAATTAACTTAAAAAAAATACTAGGAGATACAATTCCTTTCCTGATCTTGATCCACTGTTTACTCACTGTCTTGTACTCAACTGTATCCTCACTTCTCTGCCATTTAGCAAAACATGGACCTTACTTTTTTCTTTTTTTAATGTACATTGAATAACTGTCATCAGAATCATGGCAGATTATCTGTCTAAATCTGTGAAAACTTTTTTTCAATGCAAGTTCTGTAGTTCTAATAGTTCTAGAATCTTAATATCAAATGAGAGTGTACAGTATTGCAGTTCGACGTTTTGCGCCTCCATTATACCTGTCTAAATTCTCTCCTAAACAAACAGACATACAGACACATATGCATAAACATGCACAGCTGATGTTTTAGAGACTTTTATTGCAGTTGTAAGTATTGTTTTCTTACTCCTAATAAATCTGTAAGTAAAGTGGAGGTCCATGCCTTTCCTCTTCTGTTTTCTAGTTGATGAAAATGTAGAATCTTCTCCTTTAGGTGGTACATGGTACTTATTAATAATTTGAAATGGTTAGCTTGCCTCTTTCAAATGGACTCTCAATTAGCAAAGGCATTAAAGCCTTTTAAAAAATGCCAGGGCAGGCAGTGTCTAAACTAGGGAACGGATGAGTGGCAGGTCAATGCCAGGCATTCTGGTAGGTGGAACGAAAGAGCTTTTTTGATGGTGTGAAACCTTTAGGCAACATTTATTTCTTTCATGGGATGAATTTAATTGAATAGTTAACATTTTATGGTGGGCATGTGCGTTTTTGCTTTGCAGCTTTAATACAGCACATTATGAATGACATCATAGAATTTTATTTTCCCTTTGGTGGTTCAAGTCTGCCTCCCAAGATGAAACCACAGATATAATTAAGGGCAGAAAATATAGGCAAGAAGGAGTTAAAGGAGAAGCCAGGCTTATTGCAAATTAAATTCAGGGTTTCTCTGCAGACTTTTACTGTGCTTCATCATTGGATTAGGACATATTCCCAGTACATTCATTAAGGCGCAAGTGTATGAGGTTAGAAAAATAAGCGAGACCTCTTTGGGAATTGGCTTGACTGCTTTAGCGTACAACACTGGTTTTTAGTGGTCAGAAGTTTTGAGGGTTTTTTCCTCCCTAGGTTTTCTAATTAACTGGTGTTATTGTAATTGGCTCTGTAAAATAAATAGATTGAATATTCAAGAGTACAGTTGCATACATGCCTAGATACTTATGTGATCTGTAAGCCCATGGATTATTCTATAATGGTCACTTGAAACAAAATCTAATATGTGCATTTCCTTGATTATGGTGATGGTTGCATAGGTTTAAATCACATAAATTCACAGTATAAATTGGGCACTTTAAATATAGTTTATCTCAAATGAAAAAAAAAAAGGAAAAAAAATAAATATAGTTTATCTCATAATAGTTATACCTCAATAAAAAACTTTCTTAAAAAAAAGTTTTTTAAAACTGTATCTATTTGTATTGGATAGACCTCAGCCGTAGCTGCTGTCTTCTGTAAAGTATATTCACATACAAGGGAACACTCGGGACAGGTTAACATGAAGAAAGCAACTGAATTACAATACCCGATATGGACGGATGGTCTACACTTCTCATTAAAGATGACCAGGACATAATGTAACACTGTGTGTCAACTAGAAAGTTATTTTTTTTTTAATTGGTCAGGACAGGCTGTTCTTTTACCCCATGTAGTATCTAGTCCACAAGAGCATATGGTGTGTTTAGTTAAGAAATAGCTGTTTGCTCAAGTGACATGTTTCTTTTCTAAGCAACTTAGGCCCCACATTTGGACTTGTTCTAGTTGTGGTCGATGTGTATAGATGCATAATGATGCCTAATCAGCCTGTGGCCTGCAGGTTTGCCTTAAGAAGACAGGCCAGCTTCGGTGGTATATTTCAAGACCATGAAACCAGAGAACTCTACACCAGTGGAGTTTCTTTCCAGACAGTGGCCTTTCTGCTTATGAGAGTCCTTTGCATTGGCAGCTGGTCTTTCATGGTTTTAATTCTATCCTCATGTGAAAATTAGGATAAGCCATGGGGCACCTGGCTGGCTCAGTCAGTAGAGCACACGACTGTTAATCTTGGGGCTGTGGGTTCGAGCCTCAAGTTGAGTGTAGAGATTACTTAAAAAAATAACAACAACAACTGGGACAAGCCAGATTTTGCTTGCAAAGATATAGTCCAATAATGTTTTAGCACAGCAAGATTAATTATTCCATAATTATCATGGACTGCCTTCTTTCTGATTCTGTTTTTAAAGTCAGTCCCTCAGGGCATCTGGGTGGCTCAGTCGGTTAAGTGTCAGACTTGATTTTGGCTCAGGTCATGAACTCAGGGCTGTGAGATCGAGCCCTGCATTGGGCTCTGCACTGGGCATGGTGCCTGCTTAAGATTCTACCTCTCCCCACCATCCCATGCACATGCACGTTAGCTCTTCCTAAAAAAACCAAACAAACAAACAAATAAAGTCCCTCATCTAACCCTACCCCTACTTCCATCATCCTCTTCTATTTTTGTGCATGTGGGAGCAGAAAGAGTAGAGGGCTAATGCCTGAACTAAAATAGCGAGGAACTGCTGCCTAGTTTGGCTATTCTTTCCTTCTCAAGCAGCGGTTCACCCACTTCCTCGTCCTACCCAAGAGATGTGGTACACATCCGTTGACAACTGGGGCCTCCTATGGCTCTTTGTCTCAAATAGGGAGCCCTGCTATTACCACCCGTGCAATCGATGCTCTAAATAATGCATATAGTGCTTCTGTAAGGCACTTAAGGTAATACATCACTCCACAATATTCAAGCTACGCGGCGATATTTCTCTGATGATTCCTGGTGCATTTAGTGGTGCCTCTTGATAAGCAGAGGAGGAAATGGAAACTATGAACTTGGAGCAGATTACTTGGATTTGAGCAGGCATCGTAATCCTGGAATTTAGTATAAATGGCTTTTATAATATTAGTTTCATGACAGTGCTTTTTATTGGAAGTAAAATTGTTAGGGCCTTTCAAAAGGTATTTTAGAGGCTTAAGAGAATTCACCTTCAATCCGTGGGAGTAACTGTGCTGCAGTGGAGTAACAGAAGTGGTCTTGTGTGCCATCTGTTGGAATACGGGGAAATAATCAGCTCAGACCACATTTTCTAAAGACACTGTTTTCCCCTTGGTTCTATGGATTTACCTCTCAAACAATGAGAATGCAGCATGGGCCCGAAGTAACAGTGGATGCTGGCGCCAACAGAAAACAGTCCTGACTAGGGTTACTTCAGTCCCCCGTAAATTACCAACTTCTAATTTACGCTGAGCTTAACTGCGGGCCAAGTCCTGTCCAAATGTCTGAGAGGGTTTATTTCACTTAATCCTCACAACACTAAGTAGATACTGTCTCCAATTCATAGAGGACACAGTTGAAGCTTAAGTAATGTACATAAGGTTTCACAGAATAAGTTAGAATCAGTGCTTAAATTGAAGCCCATCTGTATCCAAAATCCATGCTTAACCACTGTTTTTTGTTTTTTTCAATTTTTTTTAAAGATTTTATTTATTTATTTATTTATTTATTTATTTATTTATTTATTTATTTATTTATTTGACAGAGAGAGAAAGACAGCCAGCGAGAGAGGGAACACAAGCAGGGTGAGGGAGAAGCAGGCTCATAGCGGAGGAGCCTGATGTGGGGCTCGATCCCAGAAAGGCAGGATCACGCCCTGAGCCGAAGGCAGATGCTTAACAACTGAGCCACCCAGGCGCCCTTCAATTTTTTTTTTTAAGTAAGCTCCAAGCCCAACATGGGGCTTGAACTCACAACCCTGGGATAAGAGTCGCATGCTCTACCGACTGAGCCAGCCAGGCGCCCCTTAACCACTATTATGCTGGATGTGATTAGTCTAAGTGAGAACACAAACCCAAGATATACCAGAAATGAAAAAAGCACCTTGAAAATTAGGCTTTTCAAACATTTTTCTGGCTCATAGAATCAGCTTTAAATAATAGCTCAAAACTCACCTCTCCGAGAAGGGCTCATTGCTCTCTTCTCCCTTCTCTGTAACCATTCTTCATGCCACGAGTCATTCATCTTTGGAATGTTAGCACTGGGGAAGCCTGAGACCAGTCCCTCACTGGACAGATGAAGGATGGGAGGACCAGAGATAAGCCTGACCTGCCCAGGACACACAGGGAATGACCAGAATGTGGAGTGGAACCGGCATAGTGAGGGACCTCTTCCATTCTTCCATCCCCCCGGCCATGACCTGGGCCTGTTCTTCCCTTTGTTTGGCTTATTTCCTAGCTGTGACCTTGAGGGAGTGACCCATGACTCCCTTCCTTTGAGTGCTCGGCCATTCTGTCCCTCAGTCTCTCCCTTGTGTTAAATCCACTAATCCACAGCGCTACTTGACTCTCTGTGGCAGGGGGCTCCAGGAACTCATTCTGAGAGGAAGGTGAGGCAGAATGGTGTAGAGACTAAGGGTGGGAACACAGTCTGGGTTCAAACTGTGACTCGCCCATCTGCTCGCTGTGTAACCTTGGTCAAGTCTCTTAGCCTCTTCATGCCTTACCGTCCTCATCTGTAAAATGGTAATGGGACCTATTTCAGTGAGTTAATATAGGGATTAAATGAGTAAATATTTATAAAGGTTGATTCGCAAGCACTACACAAACATTTGTTAAGGAAAAAAAAATAAGTTGGCTATGATCCCCGTTTAGCCAACGAGGAAGCAGAGGCTTGCAAGAGGTGACACGGCTTGTCTACAGTCGCATGATTTGCCAGAAGCAGAGCCATGGCCTTATTCAGTGTTGTTGCCAGTATAGTTTGTCTCTAACTCGTGGTCCTGTTTGTGCCCACTCAGATCCAGGTTCAGAAGAGTGTACTTCAAGGGGCTTTGACGCTGTTGAAAATCTCTCATTTCCTTCCTACTTATTCTAAAGTCGTTGTGATGTCTGCAATTAAGAGTGAGGATGTCAAATTCAATAAGCGAACTGAGTCTAAAAATGCTGACCAAACACTAATGTTTATTTCCCGTTCAACCTCAGTTAAATGAGCCAGTCAGCCCCTTGCACCCCTCCTGCTCCCTCTCGCCCTCCCTCCCCAACCATGTTGGTCCCATAGTAAAGTTCACGGCTATGCAAAATTGCATTATTGTGTGTACTAAGCTTTTTGGGGGCTTGGGGGAAGCATAAGGGTTAACCTCCTTTACACATGAAGCAGCTACTACCACTAGTAGTCACTGCCTGTGTGCCTCGGGAATGGCTGGAAATTTCTAGAGGTTTTCCACTGGTTGGATTAAGGAGCTCAGCAGACAGAGCAGCCATAGAGGCCTCTGCGGTCAGCAGCCCATCTCAGATGCCCGTTGTTCCAGGTTAATGGGATTGACCTGAGAAGCGCCAGCCACGAAGAAGCCATCACAGCCCTGAGGCAGACCCCCCAGAAGGTGCGACTGGTGGTGTATAGAGATGAGGCACACTACAGGGATGAGGAGAACTTGGAGATATTCCCGGTGCATCTGCAGAAAAAGGCTGGCCGAGGACTGGGTCTGAGCATTGTTGGGAAACGGTAAGGAAATACAAGTCAGGACAGATTGGCCTGTCCCCCCGGAGCCCTAGGGAGCCTACGAACACCAGATAAAGTCTTGTGTAAACTAATAATATGGTTTATAAAATTAACCTACTTATAAATATTAGAGTGACCTTAACCTAAGCAAGATCTTAACCGGGAAAGCATGTGTCATATGAAGATAGAACTCAAAGCCCAATCAACCCAGACTGTATTTGCTCCCATATAGGATAAGAACAGAGTCAAAAAGGTTTTTCACCTTGGAGTCCCTTAGGGTGAATTAAAGACACCATACCCGAGAAACAGCAAATATCAAGAGAGAGGTTTATACAGTCTTGGGTTAAGAAAATTGCTCTGCCATGGAGTACCATGTGAATTTCATGCTATGTTAACTACAACTAGTTGGTGAGTTTCAAAAATTAGCTGAGAGATGTAGTTGAGAGACAAATGTACATTTTTCATGAGAGTAGTTTTCATTAAGAAAGTTGTCCCCAAAGAAGAACTTGCAACAAAAATGTAGGTAGATCCTGTTGGCTAGGCTTTTCTTTTGAAGTCTGGGCTGCTTACCCATACGATGGGCATTATAGAATAATAGTAGCAGATTAGAGAAGTAAGTAAATCTTGAAACTGCAATTCCAGCTTCCATGGTTTACTGGTTTTCGATATTTAGTGTGTATTTATTCCAACAGGGCCGCAAGGTTTCCAAGTGACATCCCGATGTCACTTGGCCTTAATGATTATCAGCCATCTTCCTAGGAAGAATTGAAGTTGTTTTTTCATATATTATGTCTCGTGCCCTCCCAGACCTCTGATGGCTAGCCTAGTGCTTTTTTTCCAGCAGTCCAAGCCATTATTAAAATAAAAATATCAGTGACAGTTTTTGAGAGCACTGATTTTGTGCCAGGTACTGTGCTGTCATGATCATCACTCTGAAAATGCATTGTAAATCAAAAAAGCTGAGACTCCTATTTCTTAATACATTCAAGGCACACCTGGGTGCAGAGCACCTGACAGAGCCCATGTTGAAGTTTGCTTGCTGGTTGTGACACATACATATGCCTGGGGAGATTCCACTTAGAGGAATGTGTTTTACTTTCTTGTCTTGTGCTGGATTGATAAAACAATCTTCATACAGCACTAGTATTTCAGATTGAGTTTATAAGGAACAGTCACATTCCTGAGCCCAGAAAGTTCCACTGTGAAAGGTCAGGTATATAAACTCTCACGATTCGTAATTCTTTGACTTAGCGATTCCATGACTAGAAGTGTATCCTAATGGTATGCTTGTAGATATTGTATCCATTGCACATTGTTTACAATAGCTAGTGAATGACAATAACTTGTGTATTTTTTATCAATAGTTTAGTTATCGTGAAATTGAGGAACATCTGTAGAATAGTATACAGCCCTAAAAAACAATGAGGAAGCCCCAGGTGCTCATAAAGACCAATTCCAAGGTGTATCAAGTGAAAAAGATAAAGAAAATAAAACTGGAAGAAAAAACTCTGGAGGAGAATATGTGTGTGTATATCTGTTCACACACATATGTGCTATACGTACATGCATTTGCTGATGTATACACAGACTATCTCTTGGAGATACACAAGAAGAAGGGAACATACTGGTTACCTCTGAAAAAGGAACTTGGGGACTGGGGAACAGAAGTGAGGGGGAGACTTTTCAACCTCTTTCTCCACTTTTTAACCTCTTGAATTTTGAGACATACATTTATTTACTCCTCAAACAAGTAAATATAATTAAAACCATAATAAGGGAAGGAATAGAGAGTGAGAAACCAGAACAGATCAGATGCTAATAATTGAGCTGATCTATAAGGAAATAACTTGTACATTTTAAGAGTACTTAACTCTGCTTTAAAAGTGGATTTCCATTTCATTTCACTAAGATTATCCTCTTGCAGAAATGATGCCCTTGGGCCAATAAAAATGAATATTACAGTAGGCAGCATAAATAGTTATAAACTATTTAAAGGGCAAGCACTCTGAGGTTTATCATTTTGGAAGTCAGTGATATTACTGGATGAGATGGCTTTGTAGGACCCTTATTCCAAGCTTTAGGATTTAGTGAAACTGTATAGAATGTCCATAATCTCAGATTTGCTCAGAAGTACTAAATTGTGCCATTACCCACTGCTTTGTGGTATTCACAGAAATGGAAGTGGAGTGTTTATTTCTGACATCGTGAAAGGTGGAGCTGCAGACCTTGATAGGAGATTGATTCAGGGAGATCAGATCTTATCTGTGAATGGGGAGGACATGAGAAATGCCTCACAGGAGACAGTGGCCACTGTCCTCAAGGTGAGTCCTCAGGCTGCTGTCTGCCCGGCTGGTATAACTGACGTCCAGAGGGAACCGGTCTCATCTAGCTTGGTTATAAAATGGGTTCGACTTTATGCTAACCCTGGTTTTCACTAGAGATCTAATCTCTGATTTTTTTAACCCATCATAAGTAGCTTTACAAGAAGGCTGTTACGTTGACTTAACAGGATTGACGAGAAACCTCTTTGGGGATTTCTAAGCTAGTTTTTATATTTGTGAGAAACCAAGTACCCACAATTACCTTCCAGATGCATTAGATGGAATAAGTTCTCCCGGAATCCAAAAATTCATCCTTCTCTCTCTAAAGTGGTATTGTCATGAATGTACCAAATTCAGCTTTTATTGCTTGAGGGACCATTAAAGACTATCCAGTCTTATCCAGACCAACTCCGGTTTCACAAATGAAGTTTGAAAAAGTAGAGCAGCACACCCAAGATGACAAGGATCTGCTTGAGTGGGTTTCCCACCACGCACGCTGTTTCTCACTGAAGTTGCAGAGAGGCTGGGTTCAGAATTCCCTTCCGGGTGCCTCTGCCACATGGGCGCTGCCTCCCTTGGAGGAAACGGATCCAATAAAAATTCTTGTAAATTTCCATTCACCTATAACCAGCTGCATCTTATACTGTTTCACAAATAGCTGTGGAAGTTTTTGCAAACACAAATGAACCTTGTTTATTTTAAACTCCTGATTTCCAAGTGTAGTCAGCAGTTATGACTTATGAGAGAATGTGTTATTTGTAGATTACCTCTATGATTTTTCTGTGCTCCTTTCACTACTTTTTCTTAATTATTTCACTGCTCATGAATACTTTCATCAGAAGGGAGAAGGAAGAGGTGAATTGAAATGTAATCCTCTTACCATGTTTAAAGAAGTCATGAAGTCATGAGATGAATACCACAAAGTTGATGAATTTTTGTTATTTTGTGTGATTTTTTTGCTTACTGAATTTCCTTTTTTTCCTCTTGCTTTCATCACCCATTTACAATTCTTGGTGCAGAGATGAGTGGACTCTCTGCCATGATAATTTAGAATATAAATGCTGTTTTTCACCTCTTTTCTTGTCTTCCCAAGTGTGCACAGGGGCTGGTGCAGCTAGAGATTGGAAGACTCCGAGCTGGTTCCTGGACCTCCTCGAGGAAGACCTCACAGAACAGTCAGGTTGTTGATGGCTTCCTGTCAGACTGACTCACTCACCTATCCCCACCGGGAGAAAGCCCCCCATTTCATAAATGATTGGAAATAATGTATACTAGACAGCATATTCGCAAGACCACGTTCAGTGCATTTTCATGTGTTTGAAATAAAAATGAAAGGTGGAATAGAAATTCATTAATATTCGTTAATCCCTAGATTTTTCTCTTCTTTATTGCCTGCCAGTGTTTCCTTAGAACCACTTTTCTCGTCCACTAGTAGTTCTGTATTGCCCATGCATGCATGTACACAGCTGTGTTTATTTAAAAAAAAAAAGAAAGAAAGAAGCAACATCTGGTGGCAATTTGACCCTCATTAGCACAACATTGTTCTATTCATTCAATTAAATATTGCTATAAAGTTAACTTGTGAATAGCCACTCACACATGCTGAGGGCAATTAATGGCATATTCCTAAGAGAGCAAAGTGTGGGGGGTTCTCTTCTGAGAGGGAGGCCTTAATGGGTGATATTTTGTAGGTTAGCAAGCATCTTACGTTTATTTGCAAGGCTGATGTAAGTGCCACATTTTTTTTAACAAAGTATATTTCAAAGTTTTGGGATTTTTTGTTTTGTTTTGTTTTCATTATGATGGCTGACAAAATCAAGATGGTAGACTATATGTTTGTCCCATTTGGTATATAATGAAGCTGTAGAAACTTAACATGTGACCTCCATCTCCTTTGTGGGTTATAGATGGGCCTTTGTTTTGAGGTTAAAAGCATGAGTTTTGGTCCCCTCCCTGGCTGCCTTAGACTTAAAACCTTTCCAAGGCCTTTGTTCAGAAGTCGTTCTGAGTTTGTGGTTAGCACACAGAAGCTTCTGGAATGCTATGAACTGCTTCCTTTGCTCCACTAGAAAGTGGGTGAAGAAAAATACCATTGTTCAGCTAGGATCCCAGGCTAGCTATCTTGTTTTAGAGAATCTTCAAAAAAGTGAAACCCAATAAACATCATATTAAGCTTAGAATATATTTTCTCTTTCATTTCTGGCCTCCACAATGAGCAGCAAATACCATGAGTACTCAGACCCAGTGTCGCATTGCGACTCCAGGAGCAAATGGTTGATAATGATTCTGAGCAGACTTGTATCAACAGTGGGAACTTCAGTTGCAAAAATAGTTGTCTCAGCGTCTTCCTCAGTGGAAGTTCCACTTGTTGAGGATTTCACTAAAGCCTTGTTGTACGCAGGTTAGAATTCAGACTGAACAATACTGGCAATAAGATTTTTCTTCTTTGGAGCATATGGGAGGGTGCCACAGGGGAGGCTCGTTGGATCTCACTGCACAAGGAGTTTGATAGGTTGAAAAGAGGAAGAAGGCATCCCAGACAGATGGAACAACATATGCAAAAGCATAAAGGGATACAAAGAATCCCACTATTTTAAGAAAAGTTTGAACCGAAGGCTGAGGTAGTAGGTAGAACTAGATTTCTGTCCTTGAGGAACATGTGTAAGAATGTCTTAGTGGTTAATAAAGTTCACACTCAAGTTAAATACAGAGCTAACAAATTTAGAAGCTCTATAATTAAGTGTCAATAAAACCATCATCACCATTTAGCTGATCTATAAATGTGAGCTGTCCTATTTTGGAAACCTAAGACAAAGTATCAAACACTTATCTAACCTTCTGGCACGGAATTTTTACCTGAGGGGGCAGAAGTTTAATTCCGCTTTTTAAAAAACAGTAAATATGTTTTATCCTTACTTTGTCCTTAAAATTTTGGCTGAGATGATAGGAGAGTCTGCAGTGATATTTGGCTAATTGAAAGAAGGCTCATAGCCAACTGTGAAAAGGAAATGGCCTCCATTATCACAAGCTGAAGACCAGCCCCTGACCTGACTGGAGAAAAAGAGGATCCCGTTCCCAGGCATTTCTACCTTCAGACCCTCTAGGGGCACAGATTTTTTTCTGGGCAATTATAAGATGGGGAGATAAATGTCTTCTTTTGAGGGCCAAGGAGAATTATAATTTGTTGACTTGGCCTGGAGAAAGTGGGTTCATTAAGAGGGATCTTCTATTGTTGGGGCCACCAAGCCTCTTTTTTTTTAAATGTCTTTTCCCACCAACCAGAAAAGAGTGTCTTTACTCTGCCGAGGAAAGTGTGTCATGGAAGAGCACTTGAAAAATCTTTTCCTCAGGTAACTGAGGGAACACTTCATATTTATAAAGGCCATGGCAAACACATTGTTCTAAGATTTTTTTTAGGCAAAAGTTATAATATGCTATCCTCCCTGAATTCTGAATATTTTTATAGCACTATTGATTTAAATCAAAAATATAGAAAACACTCCTTTAAATATATATATCCACTGTGAAGTGTATGATGTCTATAACTTACTTTGAAATGAATTTTTAAAAAAATGATGAATAGATGAATGAAAATGTGATAAAGAAAATCCAGCGAAGTATTGATTGTGGAATCTAGGTGGCATGCATATGAATGTCAGCTATATAATTTACCTTTTCTTTATGTTTGAGTATTTTCATACTTAGGGAATTAAAATATTAAACAACTATGCATCATAGAACTAAGGAATTGGATCAAATTATAATTTATCAGATTATAATTGTGATCTTAGGTTTAGCTTAAAATTTTGAGGCAATTAGGCATAACCTTGATAATTTGGTAGAAAACATTCTTTATTCATTATTGGTTACTTTTTGGGTGGGGGGGTTACATTATTTTCTGCATTGGAAAGGTCCTCCACTGTGTATATGATTCTCATTGAATAGCTACTAGCCATACATGACTATACAGTGTAGACCTCAAATATTTATTTAAATGAATAAAAGGACAATAATGGAAGTATAACAGATTGGGCTCCATTACCACTGACTCTAGGAAAATCTTTGAGAAAAAAAATTTAACCCACTCCTAAGACAAAATATTCCCTTGATATTTGCTGCTTTCTCCTACAACTGAGGAGAAAGTTTCTGTTAGTCAAGATTTTATGATACTTGTTTTAGCAAAACAGATCATGTAATTTGGGTAATAAGGTAATAAATGTTGACTGCAGCCCCAAATGACACACAGCACCATTAACTGATCATATATCAACAGTACGTAACAACAACCTAGGAAAATGGTTTTTTATTTCATGGGGAGCAAGAAAAGCTTAAATTATTGCATGTTTTCTATCTTGATGATTGAAACCATATATAAAAGCTCATATAAGGGGGAAGGCAACGGAAAAATGTCAAATGGGATTGGGTTGGAGTGGTAAGAGAGTGTGAGGAGGGATCACTTCTGTTTTCTTTTTTAGCCTCTACAGACTTTTCTGTCACATGGTTATGGCTACTTTGTAATTAAAATACTAAGTCTGAATTTTTAAGACCAAGTCAGTGTGTGAGCACAGCTGACGGTGGGGTTTCTTTCCAGGGAAGCCAGCAGAGCGCACATAGCAGCTTCCCTCCCTCCCTGGCTCCTGTCATCACCAGCCTGCAGAACCTGGTCGGCACAAAAAGAGCTACAGATCCTTCCCCCAAAAGTTCAGGTATGACTTGGACACACATCCAGCAGGACCTGTGACCCGATTTTTTAAAGTATTAATATTTTTTAAAAACAATTTCTTCACCCTCAATTCAGATACGTTGAAATCTTCAAACGTGTCCACCTACGCCCCAAGCTTGATGAAAAGCCTGTTCTAAAGGAAGTAAAGCCATAGAGACTCATTTTGGGAACGTGCCTTTAACTGTACAAGAATCACATGAAAACCAGGAAAGCGGAAATCTAAACTACTTCAGAGAGGAAAACCATTTCCCAAAGAGAAAAATTTCAAATGACAGGTCACTTGAGGAAGGTCAAAGCGCATATACCATTGCGGGTAGGGCAGGGCAAGGAGTCCTTTTTAAGCCTTTCCTTGAGGAGAGGGTTGTCTTCGATCAAGGCAGGGAAACGGACAGTGACACAGAGATAGCCCATCCCCCAAGCCACTCAGGCACCATATCCCTGGCAGCTCCTGGTACCGCCGTCAGCTTCTGTCACACCACGTGGTTATGACCACATCTACCTCAAACAGAGGGCCTCTTTAAAATAGCACCCCTTCAATGGTTACCGGTTTGGATTTTGAGAAAGTATGTGATAACTGTTCATATTCTGTCTTGAAAGGCCTAGAAAATGATACTATTTTTTAAAGGATAATATTTTTATAGGAGAATATTAAATCCTAACTGTGTTATCTCTTTATTTTAAAAAGTTAATTGTGTTGCTTCCTTATTTGTAGGCACAGATATGGGACCAAGGACCGTTGAGATCATCAGGGTAGGTCAATAATTTTGCTGTTTTTCAGATTTGTGTTGTATTTCCCTTAAAATGAATACAATTTGTTGGATTGTTAGTGTGCTCTTTTAAGTTACGGAAGGCCTGAAATGGTGTGTGTGACATACATAGACTTAGAAGTACAGTAAAGCCACATAGAGGACCATTGCGAGTTTGTTGGTATATCCCATCCACTATGTTTTGTGCATGTATTTAAGTTTATAAAACAAACCAAAAAAAAAAAAAAAAGGTATCATATTAAACATACTCCTGTAGCTTGTCTTTTTCACTTTTTTTTTTTTTTAAGATTTGTTTATTTAGAGAGAGAGCGTGTGCACAAGCAGGGGGAGGGGCAGAGGGAGAGAATCTCAAGCAGACTCCATGACAAGCCTGGAGCCCGATGCGGGGCTTGATCCCAGGACCCTGAGATCACAGCCTGAGCTGAAATCGAGAGTCAGACACTTAACCAGCTGAGCCACCCAGGTGCCCCTGTCCCATTTAAGGATGAACTTTTAGCCGTGCTGATATTTTTTGACAGCACACAGCATGATTTTATTGGTTGCATAGGATTCCATCATATAAATGTGCTGTGATTTTCTTAATCAGCTTCTTCTGACTAAACAATTAGCCTATTTCTCAACTTTTGCTCCTTTATAGCAACATCCTTGTTCTTCTTTTTTTGTCTATATCATGGGTGATTTCCTCAGGACTCGTTCCTAGAAATGGAATTGAGTCAAAAGCCACACTTATTATTTAAAGGCTCTTATGCATATTGCTAAATTGCCTTCTTGAGAAGATTGTGTAAGTTGTATTTAAGTTCATAACGTTGTCAGTCCTGATTTTCAAGCTCTTGCGTGGTATCCAGAATGTTGGAAAGTACTTTGACCACTTTCAACCATTAAATTTGGGATTCAAGAAATACTTAAAAAAGAAATTATGACCTTGTTATGATCATGGTTCAACTGCAATAAAGAGATATCCAGGGGCGCCTGGGTGGCTAAGTCATTAACTGTCTGCCTTCGGCCCAGATCATGATCCCAGAGTCCCGGGGTCGAGCCCCACATCGGGCTCCCTGCTCAGCGGGAAGCCTGCTTCTCCCTCTCCCTCTACCCCTCTTGTGTTCCCTCTCTCGCCATGTGTGTGTGTCTCTCTCTCTCAAATAAATAAATAAAATCTTAAAAAAAAAAAAAAAAGATATCCAGCATAGCTTAGTTCTCTGGAATCAGTCATAGCTGTGTTTGAAGGCACTCTACCATTTATTAGCTCTGTGACCTTCAGCAAGTTACTCAGTTTTTCTCGTTTGTAGACTGGGGATGACAACACTTACCTCACAAGGTAAATCTTATTGTGTGGATTAAATGAGATAACGCAAGTAGTGTATTTAGCATAGTACCTAGTGCGTCCCAGATGTCCAAGAAGTGTCATTCATTATTACTGACTACAATTTGAAATAAATCTGCTTCATCTGTTCCTAGTATCTTTCCACCATGTGGCAACTCAGATGTACCTATGATGGGAAAGTTAAATCTACCAACGTGTACATAATTATGGATAAATTATGAAAGCGTTATGATGGATTTGAACAAAGCCAAGTTATTCCATAAATTTCTCCTCATTCCAAGGTTTATAAAATATCATTTTATAAAATGGTGCAGTTGGTTGAGCCTCTGATTCTTGGTTTTGGCTCAGGTCATGATCTCACAGCAGTAGGATCAAGCCCCGTGTCAGACACGTGTCAGACTCTGAGCTCAGCAACGAAGTCTGCTTGAGTTTCTCCCTCTCCCCCTCCCACTCAGGCTCACATACACACTCTCTCTCTCAAATAAATGGATGAATCTTAAATATATATGTGTGTGTATGTATATGTAAATATCATTTTATGTTTCCTTAGTCATTTCAGCCACTTTTTTTTTATAGGCTTTTATAAAAAGGCCTGCTCCCAGTAACCATATTCTCCCACACATGTTCCAAGCAGAAACTTTTGTGATGAAACTCTTCTTGCCGTTTTGCGTGCACTGCTCTACTGTTGATGCATTCAAAAAACATAAGCCAGACACAAATGTGTTTGAAAACAGGATATGAATTACCCATGACTGGAGAGGTCAGCTTTGCCATTCTTTTTTTATAAGCATGACATGGCAGCATTAGTAATATTATTAATAGTAAAGAATTCCTCAAACTTATTTGAGTTTTTAAAGTTCTTTCCTATGTGGTTTTTGTTGTCATTTTGTTCTTTTCCCATCTTCCAACTTGATGAGGCAAAATCGAAGCACACTAAGCTGTGTATATTTTTAAATAATCAATTAAAACGTCAGGAGTCTTGCTACCACGTAAGCCCCTTTACCTCACCCACGCCAGTAATATTTATGCCATAGTCGTCATGTTTACATTTACAAAAATTGAGAAACCCACGAAGCAGTGCTATAATTTTTTACTTTCAGCAGTCCTACATATTTTATTTGTTTATTTATTTATTTATTTATTTATTTATTTGAGAGAATGAGAGAGAGAGCACAAGCAGGGACAGAGGGAGAAGCCGACTCCCTGCTGAACATGGAGCCCGATGTGGGGCTTGGTCCCAGGACCCTGAGATCATGACCTGAGCCGAAGGCAGATGCTTAAGTGATTAAGCCGCCCAGGTGCCCTGTCCTGCATCTGCTGAAAAAAATTGGTCACACTTTCTTTACGTACTGAGCAGTTTAGGATTGTATCGTGGACCTCAGGAATGTTACACTGTATAGACCGTGGAGAGCGTTGATGTTTATGGCTTAGCAGGCAGTCAGCCCACTCGGGTTAGACTGCAAGTTCCATCTCACCTTCCAGGAGCGGCGGTGCAGCTCCCAGCTCAGGTCTGTGGTGAGCGACGCGAGTCGCTTAGAATGAAGCCAGAGAATTCTGTGGCTCCCCTTCTCAGGCTCTGTCTACTCCAGCTTTCTTCCTTTATTCTCCAGCCACCGGGGGCCCCTTTGCCTGGTTCCTCTGACCAGCGAGATGAGGCGAGATGGGGCGAGTCAGGCATCCACACAGAGTGTTACCCTTGGCGCCCCCTTTCCGGCTCCTAGACCGGCTCTGGTGCTCAGGACAAGGCTGCCAGGAAAACAAGGGCCAGGTCCACCCCCTGCTGCTTTTTCTCCGAGTTTTGGCTCTCCACCACAGTTTGTTTGTGTCTTTACTTTTCCGAAGCCTCAGGTAGTTGTTTGCTGTGTTTGACAGAGTTGTTCATTTTCATCAGCAGGAGAGACGTGCTCTAGCTGAGCGAAAGCCACCAGGCTGGAACTGGAACGCGTCAGTCATTCTTCCCCTGATTTTTAAAATAGTAAAACCCTGTGATACAAATGTGGGGAAAACCTGGACGAGAGCCAGGATCTCTTCACCAGGGTCCGAGCGAGCCAAGCTGCCTCACCTCATAATCTCAGCGGACACTTCCAGCCACATCTTCCTTCTCTCTGCAGACTCCGCTGTCATTCCAGTGGGTGTCCTCTCAGATCTTTTGTTGTAATGCAGCCGTGCAGCTCTTTTAGAGCCAAGTGTGTTTGTTCACACCCAGAAGAGCATGATATGTGTGGCAGTTTAATCATAAACACCATATGAGAACATACTTGCCAAGTCTGCATCAAAATTGGCCACTACACTGAGCAGTAACATAGGGTTGTTTTGTATTTTTTTTTTTTGTTTTTACTCCTACTGTTGCCTTTTACTGAGCGTCTTCGGTAGGCTAAGACTGCACTGTATCATCTCATTTAATCCTCAAACCAACATAAAGATGGAAACTCTAAGAGGTTAAGGAACTGCCTCGAGACCCTCCCCACCCCCAGCTAATTAAGTGCTAGAGCTGAAAACACAGGTCTCTTCCTGACTCCACAGGCGCTGTGCTTACCTCCCGTTACCCTGGCCTCCTGCATCATGGAAGGAGTCTGTGCGACAGCTGTCCGGGGGCAATCAGGTTGTGGGTTTGTAGTAAATATATGAGCCTGTGTTTTCCGTCTTTTTTAGGAGCTCAGTGATGCCCTGGGAATCAGTATTGCCGGAGGAAAAGGAAGTCCCTTAGGAGATATCCCAATATTTATTGCCATGATTCAGGCCAGTGGTGTGGCTGCACGTACCCAGAAACTTAAGGTAAACAAAAGGAAAATGGTGAAGTGCTAACAGCATGTGGTGGGGGACAAAGTTGCAGCCATGGGCGGTTTATTTAAAGTTGGAATTCCAGCAGAGACCCACGCTGAGGGCAAAATGCATTGGAGAAAGTTTACACCTAAAATTCATTAGGTCCCTGGGCATATAAAAATATTATTGTTTGTATCAAAGCTTCTCGATGAAAGCAGCTCATTTGCAAAGCCTCCCATACCATTTTTAGCACTTCATTCCACCCAAAATTAATTTTCACCTGAGAGAGATTTGACCTTAGAATCGTCCTTCAACCAGAAGAATTAATGTTCTTAGGATTTTTTTCCCCATTGCCCCTTAATCTTAACTTAGGTAGGAAAATAAAGGAGAAAATATTTGGCTTCCTCATTAGAGCTTTATTGAACAGTTAATTTGTATGCCCCACTATTACTGGTGAATGGATGTGTGAATCACCACCATTGCCAAAATACAAAAGTGGCCTGCTGTGCCTTCCCCTCATCAAATCTGACCCCCTTCTTGTTTCTCTGATTGGTCTGTATTTGGGGAAAGCCATAAAAATTCCTCATGCTTCTGGAACATGCATGCACGGAGAAACACAGACTCTTCACAATAGCCACAAATGGGAAATATGACTTACAAAGAATCTTAAGCATTCTCCTCAAATTTAATTTTTCTTAATGATAGTGATTTTCTACCACTTTTGTACTTCCAGGTTGGAGATCGGATTGTCAGCATTAATGGGCAACCTTTGGATGGGCTGTCTCACGCGGATGTGGTTAATCTGCTTAAGAACGCCTACGGGCGCATTATCCTGCAGGTATTGCGATCAATGGAACACGCAGCTGCGCGAGGCAGATAAGTGGCGTGCAAAAAAGATTGAGCGTCACTGGCAGTAGGCATCACCGCCCAGCAGGGTGCTTGCTGATGTGAATTATGAAGGTTGAAAGCAAGAAATTATTATTTTTATTCAGAAATTCTTTAATGCCACCCATACAGGCAGTGAGCATGATTATATGAAAGCATAACAAGGGGAGAAAAATTACTCTTTGCTTCACATGATAAATCAACAAGGCTTTTAGCTTCCAGCGTTCTATTGTAAATCAAAGTTTGTGAGGAATAGGAAATGATTTCTTTTCTTATGCCCAAAAACTGTTACCGAACTGCCCAAACGCTGTTTCTTCCACTCCCTTTAGAGGAAGGAAGAAATACAATGCTCTTTTTCCCCCTAGCATAAATGATTGCCAACACTGTTCAGTTCTCACTGTGTGGTTGTCATCAACTGAGGCAGACAATTGTTTATCAGCTGTGGTCCCCAAGAGTATTGTCCAGATGCACGGAAAAGTATAGCAGGAAGTAGAAATGTGTGCTGTTTGTTACCCCTCCTTCTATTTCAGTACTCTATATGTCTCTGAGATTGACATGGTGCAGTGAGAGGCAGGGTACTGCAGTGAGTTTTGCTAATGAGTTTCTTCCAAAATGTATGATTATAATCACCACACTTCTGCAGGTAGTACTGAATGGTTTACAGGTGAAAAGAATAAAACCCACCATTTAGTGCCTGAGAGAGGGCTAGCCAGCCCCTCAGATCATTCTAGCCTTCAAATAATAATTTCAGGGGCGCCTGGCTGGCTCAGTCAGTAGAACATGAAGCTCTTGATCTCAAGGTTGCAAATTTGAGCCCCGCATTGGGTATGGAAATTACTTAACACTAAAATCTTGAAAATAATAATTTCAAACTGAAAAGCCATTGCATTGGGGAGAACCAGTTTGTGGTGCTTAACTCTCACATCTCAATGGTCTAAATCCAGAAGGCCAAAACAGACATTATGAAAGTAAACGATGGGGCACCTTGGTGGCTCAGTCGGTTAAGCTCTGACTCTTGAGTTTGGCTCAGGTCATGATCTCGGGGTCAAGGGGTAGAACCCCACGTTGGACTCTGCACTCAGGGGGGAGTCAGCTCAGGATTCTCCCTCCCTCTCCTGCTGCCCCTCTCCCCTCTAAAATCCTTAAAAAAAAATTACTTTCAGCATGTATGAAGGGGATCATAAAAATACTGTCAGTAGTTTCAAGGGAGTTTATGTGATAGGCAACGTATTATTCAGTGATTTGGGTCCCGGGTTTCTGCAGAACGCAAACCAGAACACTGTGTGGACTGGTAGAGTCAGCTTCCCCTCTCCTCCTAGTCCTCACTTTCATGGAACTTAGGCCGCCGCCTCACATTCCTCCCTCCACCCCACCTCAGTCCCATCAGACCCTGTGTGTCCTTGCTTTTCTTCTGTGCTGCGCTTGTTCTTCCTTCGAGTTATGCTGACCCCTAGAGGCCTAAAAGTGCAACTGCTCAGTCTCTGCCTGGGGACCATCAGTTACACAGAATTTTAAAAGGAAGTTATTTGAATGAATAACTATGTCAAGACAAAAAAAAATGTCTCTCTTAGCAAACTCAGGTATTACCAGTATTTCCATACACCAATATAATTTGTTCAGCTCCTCCTTCTTCACAAAGTAATAAGAAGCCACAATGTAAAACTGTAACATTAACTACAAAAGCACCTTAAATGACAATGAACTCAAGCTCTCCCATGCAGAATTAACACTTCATTCAAATTACCTCTATTCACATACCTTTGAAGGAGTTCCTTATTTTTCCTATTTCTGTATTTTAAGAAAATGACATTTGGTTTAAAAATTCTCTTGCATTAATCACATTAGTTGGTAGTGTTATTTTCTAACCTGTGCTATTAAAAGCTTAATGGAATCCTTTGGGATTTTTACAGTTATAATCTACACAGTTATGGGTATGGAACATATGTGCTGCCAAAGGCTTTAGACTCAAAACCCGGAAAACTCCTATGTCCTGCATCAGATGCCTTTCAGTTACATAGTGTATTTGCCCTAATTAAAACAATGTGCATATAGTACCAGCAATATAGTTATTACAGCTGACTTGGCATAGGTAATTATTTTTATCAGGTGAGCCAGCCCATTGGCAGAGCAATAGGGAAGGTCAGGTAATTGTGTCTGATGATGTGGAAAAGACTTACTGTCAGTGTATCATGCAAAGCAGTCAGCAACTGCTGGTTGCATGGGGAAGATTAAGGTCTGGGTCAGCAGACTGCAGGATGGTGAAGGGGAAAGAGTGGAAGAGACGACCAACACTTCCAGAAGCTTCTCCCCACAGTATACATTACTGTCTCTGGGTGTTAATAAGCAGGTAGATATTCCTGCCCTTAGAGTCTGATGGTTTCTTATTCTCAATCATAGATTGGTCAGTGGAGACTGATGTGGCTACACGGTGTCATTTTAGATGTTCCCAATTATATTTGCGTTTCTAGTCTGATAGTTTGTCTGGTTAAGCTCTTTTGTCTGTAGAATGACCATGAAACCTTTTTTGGACAAAATCAGGTAACCCAGACTCTCTGCTAGAATTTTTTTTTTTTTTGGTACATCTTTCTTTGAGAACACAGAAGATAAAAAGAGCATATCAGAGATTTTTTTGTCAGTAAAGGAACTTGTGAGGCTTGTTCTGGGTCCATTAAGAAATTTTGCGAACAGTCGAGAGTGTAGCAGAATGGGTGGATTGAGGGAGCACTAACTAAACTAGGGGATATGGGAAGAGGATGTTGGGAGAGAACATTGTAGTTGGAGATGTCCAATAGGCAGAGGAAATTTTACCACCAATACTCAGGGAGACTTCACTGCTGGGAACAGGGTAAATAAAGCCATCTGAGGCTTTTCCATGTCGACATCCCCACTGCCTGGCACATTATTTATCATAGATACTGGTTGAATATGAATGAAAACAGTGTGACAAAGACAGGACGAAGGCTTGGAGTCAACAGCAAGTAGGGAAGGCAGAAGAAGAGTCTGAAATCAGGGAGATTCATTAGGGGTCTGTCTACAAAGTAGTTTGGGAGGCTTTTTGGGGACATTCTCCAGAACAACAATGACAAAATTGATATAAGAGGGTCAAACTGCTGGTTTGGAGAAAGAGAGTGTGTCATATTTATTAAGATAATATAGAGAAAACAGTGACTTCTTTTTGAACCCTCAATTGAAAATGGAAGAGAAAAAGACGTGGGATTAATTCAGGAGATCCAATATCCAACAAATAGGAGTTGCAAAAAGAAAAAAAAATAAGAAAGAAATAAAATAAATCTTAGCTTAAGGTCCATAAATCTAAGCAGGATAAATAAGTATAATACCTGTATACATTCTAAAACTTTCCAAAGGGAAAAGTAAAAGCTACTTACAAAAGAACAAGAGATTCAGATGGCACCTCTTTTTCAGCAGTGTATTTCTGAGAAAATCACTTTAGGATGTAATCCAGCAAAAGAGCAAGTAAGAAAGAAAAAAGAGGGAAGCCAGTGGATTCAATGCTGAGAAACATGGAAGTCCCAGGGCAGCTGTGTAGCAAGCATAGAGAATAACTTACCCAAACTGGAGCAGGGGGAGAAGATACTCTAAGAGAGATGCCTGTGCATCGAAAGGAAAGAACAGGAACAGATGTATTATCTCATCTGTTTAACTAAATCGGAAGTTTGAGATCACTGGGAGAATCTGGGGCTCAGTTGGTGGTAAGTATATCAAAATTAAACAAAATGAGATCATTGTTACCTTGGAGAAAATAAACTTGTACCAAGAAAAGGAAATGTAATCATAGTACAGTAGTTGACTCAGTATAAATAACGTTTATATAAACAATTGTAAGTCATAATAATAAAACCAATACAACCAAGCATAATGCATGAACTGTTAGTATCATGGTTATTTGGGATGTGTTAGTGAAGAGGAAAATACGAGAAGTAAATCTTTAAAGCTGAAATAAAAGAGGTTGTTGGAAATTGTTAGAACTGTAGAGGTTTAAGTATATTTAAGGAAACACAGGAAACAAGTAGAACTTTAAAATAATATAAAGTGGAAGAGTTTGGCAAGCTAAATTTTCATCCACTGGATTATTTCATCTGTTGAAATAGGGAGTTGATAGACATCAACAAGATGATAAATTTTAAAATAGGCTTGTAAGCATATTACTTAGCTTATGCCTCTAGAATTGAAAAGAGAAATGTTTAGTGTGTCTCCAGAGAGTGAAAGTGTTGAATTTTTTATCATGTGCTGTACTATTTAATTTTTTATCATGTGCACACAAAAATATCCTGGAAAAATAAAATAGGAAAGAACCAGGAGTCAAAAATACAGATTCTAGACACTTAAGGAGAAAAGAATTTTAAGAACAGCACACTTCCAATGAAGCAGAAATAAATAAAATCGCAAAAATCACTACAACTGGTAGATAAATCACTGGCAATCTTTAAAGAAATTGATTTTCTTTCAGAGTTGGTGGTGAGTCAGTAGAGAGCAAAGGAATAGTTGGGAGCAAAAAAGATAGAAGACAAGGTAGGGATGATGTTACCTCTGAAAAAGAAGATTACAAGTTCTGTAGTGAAGGGGCGCCTGGCTGGCTCAGCTGGTAGGGCACGAGACTCTTCATTGCGGTCTCATAAATCCAAGCCCCACGTTGGGTGTAGAGATTACTTAAAATCTTTAAGAGAAAACAAATTTTCCGCGAGCTGATTATTGCAGTGCTGCTGCTAGTTCAGAAGCCGAGCTGAGACCCACTGGAGGGTGCATTACTTAGAGAGAAGAAAGCACGTTATTCTCTGTGCCTGGAATACCTGTAACACCCCACTTCCATGCCCTCTCTATAAATCCTGTGAAATCCTTTGTTTTAGAAACTCTCCAACCAAGAAGTTGGGGAATAGGGAGTGCCTGGGGCTCATTTTGCCCTGAGACCATGAACTGCTCCAAAGTAATGTCTGTGCCCCCAGCACAGGGCCTGGCCTAAAAAGTGTTGGTCACGTCGAGTGGGTTGCTGAGCTATGCTGATCGAGTTAAAAGATACCAACTTAGAGAGAACTAATCAGCACGGTTACCAATTCGGTCTGGAAAAATTCTACTAGAGGTGAGAGATGGATTGGGTTGGGAACGGAAAAGGTGTGTGATGGAGGGCGCAGGGCAAGCATCTAAAGGCACATGTGAGCATCAGTAAAGGAGGGGCTTGTGAGCAGTTCTTAACCTTGGCTGTGCGATAGAGTCACTGATCCCAATACTAGTCCTTGGTTCTACCACAGGGATTTAATGGGTCTGGGATGTGGCATGGACTTTGAGAGAGTCTAAAGCTTCCCAGGTGTTTCTAATAGGTAACCAGCTGACCGGTGGAGGTCATGATGGATAGAAAGCCAAGTGATGCTGGGAAGGGAGTGGTAAGCTCCAGGAAAAGGACAAAGAGCTGAAGGTTTGAAAATTGAAATGAAGACCAGTGGGAGTTCTATAGAACCAAGTAGTCTTTAATACCAGAAAGTTGTGTGTTTGAGTCCTCTCACTTATCTCTTCAGTTTTCTATAAATAGGGATCATAGCTCCTTTCTTCCAAGGTTGCTGTGAGGATTAAATGAGGTGTAATTTTTAATAAAACAGTGAATTGCCAATGGTAAGCATTATATAAGTGGCTTTGTATTACTTTCATTGTAATAACATGAGCTCGAGGTCAGCAGATGCAAACATTTCTAGGACCCTGGAAGTGGGTGGTTTTCCAGGTGGCACGTGAGATGTGTGCCACTGGATGGTGATGTCACTAGCAGACACTTGGCCCCTTGTTTTACTCCAAACTTAAAACATTTGACACTTCGAACCATTATATTTTTCAAACAGATACATTGAGGTCAGTGTTCTCTGATGTCCCTGGAATCAGTGTCATTAGACTCTAAATAAAATCTTGAAGCAGATGTGCTTCCTACTTCATTAAGTTACACCAAATGTCAGGCATGGGCCAAGGCAAGCTTTTCTTTTTTTTTTTTTAATTAATAATGATTTTTTATTATATTATGTTAGTCACCATACAGTACATCCCCGGTTTTCGATGTAAGGCTCGATGATTCATTAGTTGTGTATAACACCCAGTGCACCATGCAATATGTGCCCTCCTTACTACCCATCACCGGTCTATCCCATTCCCCCACCCCCCTCCCCTCTGTAGCCCTCAGTTTGTTTCTCATAGTCCATAGTCTCTCATGTTTCATTCCCCCTTCTGATTACCCCCCTTTCTTTATCCCTTTCTTCCCCTACTGATCATTCTAGTTCTTATGTTCCATAGATGAGAGAAATCATATGATAGTTGTCTTTCTCTGCTTGACTTATTTCACTAAGCATTATCTCCTCCAGTGCCGTCCATGTTGTAGCAAATGTTGAGAACTCATTCTTTCTGATTGCTGAGTAATATTCCATTGTATATATGGACCACAACTTCTTAATCCAGTCATCTGTTGCAGGGCATCTCGGCTCCTTCCACGATTTAGCTATTGTGGACATTGCTGCTATGAACATTGGGGTGCATATGGCCCTTCTCTTCACTACGTCTGTATCTTTGGGGTAAACACCCAGTAGTGCAATGGCTGGATCATAGGGTAGCTCAATTTTTAACTTTTTAAGGGACCTCCACACGGTTTTCCAGAGTGGCTGTACCAACTTGCATTCCCACCAACAATGTAGGAGGGATCCCCTTTCTCCACATCCTCTCCAACAATTGTTGTTTCTTGCCTTGTCTATTTTTGCCATTCTAACTGGCGTAAGGTGGTATCTCAGTGTGGTTTTGATTTGAATTTCCTTGATGGCTAATGATTTTGAACATTTTTTCATGTGTCTGTTAGCCATTTGTATGTCTTCATTGGAAAAGTGTCTGTTCATATCTTCTGCCCATTTTTTGATTTGTTTATTTGTTTCTCGTGTATTGAGTTTGAGAAGTTCTTTGTAGATCTTGGATACCAAGGCAAGCTTTTCTTGATTGCTCTTCTGTTCTGTGCCCCGTCTTAAGATGCCAGCTTTCTCAGAGAGCACCTTAGCTTCCCGTCGGCTTTCAGCGTATCCACACTGTGGATCTGGGATCCAGGTCGGGTGTGAGTGCTGAGTTCGTGTTCTGTACTGCAGGGTTGGAGCCCTAACAAGTCTAAGGGCTAATCTTACTCTTCTACAGGAGCCACAGCTCGGGGGACTTGTAAGCAAGGAGCTCAAGCTTGTGTGCGTTGTGATAATCCTACTTACTGGAAAGTATTTCGACTTCTCAATTCTCCAAAACAATCCCCCGAACCTATTTTTTTTTTTTAAAGATTTTATTTTAGAGAGAGAGAGAGAACACAAGCGGGGGAATTAGGCCAAGGGAGAGGGAAAAGCAGACTCCCTGCAGAGCAGGGAGCCTGATGCAGGGCTCAGTCCCAGGACCCTGGGATCATGACCTGAGCCTAAGGCAGACACTTAACCGAATAAGCCACCCAGGTGTCCCTCCCCCCCCCCAAAAACCCTATTTTTAAGGAAAAGGTACTCAGCCTAGGGTCCATGCAATAAAAATTGTGCTTTATTACTCAATTAGAAAGCATCATGCATACGTCATTTTAATATAGAACTTACAATTCTAATTGAATTTAGTTTTGCTTTTAACCTAAATTAGTAAATGCCACAGGAAGCCAAGGCATGAGAAAGCATATCAGAATGAATACCCTCCTGGAGGGGAAAACACAGTTTGATGAGGGAATCCATTTGGAGGGGGAAACACGCTGTGAGGGGCAAGGACAGTTGGAGGGGGAAACACGCTGTGAGGGGCAAGGACAGTTGGAGGGGGAAACACGCTGTGAGGGGCAAGGGCAGTTGGAGGGGGAAACACGCTGTGAGGGGCAAGGGCAGTTGGAGGGGGAAACACTCTGTGAGGGGCAAGGGCAGTTGGAGGGGGAAACATCCTTATTGGTTCTTCCTCTTCCACTGATTCACAAGTCTCCACTTTTTCATTAGACTCGGATAAGGCTTCTTCCTCATCCTTCATTTCACAAGTCTTCCTCTCGGATAGAGTGACTTCCTCCTTCTCTTCTTTCATTTCACAAGTTTCCCCCTCCTCAAGTGGAGTGACTTCCCCCTCTTTCATTTCATGAGTCTCTCTCCCCTCAGGTAGAGTGGCTTCCTCCTTCTCTTTCATTTCACATGTCTCCCTCTCTTCAGGCACAGGGATTTCCTCCTCGTCTTCCTTCAGACCAGTGACCTCCCTCTCCTCAGGTAGGCACTTATTAAATGTTTGTCATAACAAGGTTGGGGAGAAGGTGAGGAGACAAAGTACTTTCATTAAAGCCCGGTAAGAGTTCAAACTGCTGCAGCTACTTGGCAGCTTCAGAAGATCTATGACATTTACTCTGTGCGTACCCATCACCCAGCTGTGCGTACCCAGACACCTAGCTGTCTGTCTTAAAGAGCCACTCAAGGTCTATGTAGCAGCACTATGTGCAGGACCCACAGGTTTTGAACCAAGTGAATGGTTTTAAAGGGTGAGTGGGAAGCAAGGAAGACATCTGTCATAGCTCCAGTCCCTAGGGATGAGGGACGAGAAGAAAGGTTGCTGATCTGAGTAATGTGGAAATGGAGCTGGCCCTAGCTGGGTCCAAGGACTCCGGACACCACAGCTTTTGAACCATGTATTCAGGTTGCACAGACCTTAATATCTGTTGTCTGAGGACTTCAAAGTCGCCTTTGCTTTACCCAGAAAACCTATTCTTCCCCTCTTCTCTCTCCTTTGTACAGCATGTGTTCAGATCTGCCCCCCACACTAGGTAACATCAACTGCAAGCCTGTCCATGGAAGGGACTGAACACATCTGCTTTCCCTTGGTTTCCTCTACTCCCTTCTCTATCCTCAGAACCTACCACAGAAGTTTGTACCCGAAGTTCTAGATTTACTTTAAAAAAAAAAAATGAATAAACCTCCCATTAGTCTGTTTACCTTCCCCTTTTCATAACACACGAAGAGACCTTTCCCAGCCTTACCTCCATGCTGTTCAGTTCCTGAACTGAATGTGTTGATGGGGGACGAGCACTTCAGATGCAGGACTGAACTAAGACTCATAGGCCACATCTCCTTGGACTTGTACCCAGCTGAATACACACACCCTTCAAAATCAGATCAGATTATCATCTTTCACAAATCAGTCCCTGGGAAGACCAATCAACTCTGAGACCAAGATGGTTAATGCAAACACCTTGGGGCTATAAAGTCATTCTGGGGGTGATGGGTTTATGGTCTCCCTGCCTTCCTACAAAAGACTAAGCCATTAGTGAAAATCTTCACATTTCCCATCTAGCTTCTTGGCTTCCACTCCTACAAAACAGGAGCTTAAACAGCCCCAAGGAGCCTAGGTAAGCCCCTAGGATTTAATATCATCAGTGGCTGGGAGGCACTTTTTATTTCAGGGTTGGGGGTAAGCAAGAGGCCTTCAGGTTTTAGAGGGATGTGAGTTTTTCTGTAAGATGGTGCTGTTAGAAGTGTTCTTGTATTTTCTAGCTAGATAAAAAAATTTAATTTTTACCCAAATAGAACTGTGACTCTGGTATCACAATTTATATGGCCGATTTCATAGACTCTTGAAAGTGTATTCTCTTTCTAAAAGTAAAAAAAAAAAAAAAAAAAGCGATCCTTCTGGAACATCCATGGGCATATGTCTCCCACGCCCTGAGTGCTCTTCTTAACAGTACCTTCTGAGAGCCAGGAAGTTTTCTGCCTGTTGTCAACCACACGCCATGATGATCTGCTCTATTTGCAACTGCTTGTTCAACTATCTCTCTCCCCTCTTCCTCCCTGACACCATATCGAGACTGTGCTTAACTACATGCAGTGTGAGTCAGATTGCCTGGTGTGAGGGTCCAAGGCCAGGTCTATACCCTCACACTGCATATGATTAAGAGCACAAGATTCTAGTGTGAAATGACATGGAAATGAAACCAGCCTTCACTCCTTAACAGACTTTGGGAAAGCTACTTAACCTCTGCTCCAGGTTCGTCCATCTGAAATACAGAAATAATAGTGGCACCTACCTCTATAGGGACTCAGGAGAGTGCTTAGCGTAAAGGAAGTGCTCAGTTGATACCCAGTTGTCATGGCACTGTTACAGATTGAACAAATGGGCAAAGAAAGGAGCAGGTTGCCATCAAATCTTCGCTTTTGAAGACACCTTAGAGAAGACAATATTTTACTGACTTTCTTTGTCAGCCCCATAATGGATGGTCTCTTTCTTGGTCAGCTGAGAGTACAAGTCCAAATTCCCACCAAATATAGGAATCCCCTTTACTATATCCCAAGTTAATAGATTTTGAGCCTCTGTTTGAGGATGCTTATGCTGTAACAAGCTGTGCCGTTCCGTTCTGTAACCGCCTCACTAGAGGTTTTTTCTCCTTAAAAGGACCCAAAACCAATCTCCTTGTAACCTCTATCAGTCTCACTCTGTTCTGTGGAAATTCAGAAAATTGAGTCCCATAATCCTTATTCCTTAGGAAGGTTTTGGGTTCATTCACTCCACAAATACTCATTAAGCAACTGTTACATGCCAGGCATGTTAATACTGAGAAGCAGTCCTTATCCTCATGAATCCTGTGATGGGGCAGTGGGGGAGATACGGAAATATGTATCATCACAGTTTGTGGGAAATATTTGGAGAGCGCTGCAGAGAGAAAAACAGGAGAAATTAATTTAAGCACCAATTGTAAAGAAGGCTGGTATAAGGAAAGTGACTTGTAAGCTGATACCAGGCCAACTGGTGGTTTTGGGGTGGGGGGACAGATTGCAGGCAGAGAGAACTGGAATGTGGGGTGGAGTGGAAGGAGAATGATGGGATTAGAGGAGCAGGCTGGGGGGGGGACCTTTGTGTATATAATTAGGGAGTCTGAATTTTATTCTAAGTACAAAGAGAGACCACTGAAAGGTTTTAAGCAGGGGAGTGCCATTATGCAGTTTATATTGAAAAAGATAACTGGCTGTTGTATAGAAGAGAGATTGGAAGAGGATGAGTGGGGATGCCGGTTAAAAGGCAGATGATGATGATTAATTGATTAGGATGGTCACCATAGAGGCAAAAAGGAACAGGTTGGACAAGTGTTTTAGAGGTAGAATCCACAAGACTTGATGGTGGATTGCATAAGGCAGGTGAGAGAGGGATGTATCAGGTTGATATTCAGAGAGTAAACACCTGTGTGGTTAGCATCCCTGCATCCTTTCTTGTTAGACAGTCATCACCAGTCAGCCATCAAGCATTTTCAGTTTTATACCTAACACATTTTAATCAGGTAGTCAGAGGTGCCATCTACTAAGAGGGAAAACTAAGGGGAAATGAATTAGAAAATGGTTGTTGGATCAAGAGTTTGAATTTGGTTAATGCAGATGGTAAGTTGGCAATTGCATATAGCAGACTAGGCTGGGAATTTTCAGCACCTTGTTGCCACCTAGACCCTGAGTGTGCATGTGGGAATTGGGAACAGGACTGAGCCACAGGAGTGAGTAGAATAGCCAAGAGGTGTAAAAGTGGGCCCCAGCAGCAAGAGGAAGGCCAGAAAGTGGGTCATAGAAGTTTAGGTCTGGTGATGGGGATGGCTGCTGAGATGGAGTGGTTCAGGAAGAATGTGTAGGTTGAGATTACAGAGGTCAGATGCAAAGACAACTTCTCTGATACGCTTGCTATGGGGAGAGTAGAAAAAGGGCTGGTGGAAAGTGGAGGGGCTCTTGTGGACAAGGCGAATCTGTCTTTTCCTCTTTGTCTCTTATCCTAAATATTTGCATAGTTCATTCAGTCATTCTGTATATGGTGGTATTTCCAGAAGATTCCATACCTTGCACACAGCTGTGTTTTCCTCCGGAATAGGATACTTCACCAAAATGTGTTCTGACTCGCCATGGCCGGCCTGTTGCTTTCCTTGTTGTAAAAACTCTATTTTAAACAGATGCAGCTAAGCTTAGCAGTTTAGGCAGCCATGCCCTCTGTTGGCTCATTCTGAAACTGCAGTCAAATCCAGTTCCTTTGCATTGGTGTCAAGTTCCTCACTCCATACTTACTTGTGTACTGACTATTATAACCTAAAAGAAGAACCATTGATCAGAGGTAGGAGTAGCCCAGGAGCTCTGGAGAGAGAGAAGCTTGGAACTAGTGGAGATGGAAGACATCTCCAGGCTAAGTATACAAGGCAGGCTTTTATGATTCCCATTCAACAGATGAGAAAGCTGAAATTCAGGAACTGAATGCCAGAACCTTTAAATGGCAGGAACTGAATGCCAGAACCTCATTCTGTGTCCTCGAATGAGCTGTCAGAGCTATACCATATTTCTTTTGAATGCCTTTGAATGTTATTTGAAGATTACCAATATAGAGTGAATGTTTACATGTCATGTACTATTGTTTGGAACCATCTATAAAAACAAATAATAGGGAATCAGAGATAGTCATTCATTCTTTCTTTCATTTGCCAAATATTATTTGAACATCTATATGCCGGGCACTGTTGTACATAAGGCGGATACAGTAGTGACTGAAACAGACAAGCTTCCTGCTCTTGCAATCTCATATGAAGTGACAGTAAGATGAATACGGTAAAATAGGTAGAGTTTACTAGGCAGTAATGGCGGTAAGAAGGAAGCACAAAACAGAGAAGGGTATGAAATGCTGGACTGGGTGTTGGTGCGGAAATTATAGTTATAGTGGCCCAGGGCCTGAGGGAAGTGGAGCCGCCCATGCGGATGCTGACTGCAGCGTTCCAGGCAGAAGGCAGAGCACCAGCAGAGCACGGAGGTGGAGATGCCCTGGCATGGTAGAGGGACAGCGAGGAGGCCGGTGTGGCCGGAACACCGGGACTGCAGAGGAAAATGTTAAGAGCTGAAGGCAGAGACATAACTGGGCAGGTCATCTGCAGATGACCTTGTGGGTCACAGTAAGGACTGAAGCTTGTGATCATAGGGAGCTGGCTTTCTTTTGGACAGTTTTAAGCAGAGGAATGTAATAATCTGTGTTTGAACAGGACCATTCTAGCTGCTGTGGAGTGAGTTGGGGAGGGGCTAAAGCAAGGAGAACAGCAAGGGGGCTTTTGTAGAACTCCAGGCAAGAGATGATTTTGTAGAAAGACCAATAGAGGGGCGTCTGGGTGGCTCAGTCGTTAAGCGTCTGCCTTCGGCTCAGGGCGTGATCCCGAAGTCCTGGGATCCAGCCCCCCACTGGCCTCCCTGTTCTGCTGGGAGCCTGCTTCCTCCTCTCCCACTCCCCCTGCTTCTGTTCCCTCTCTCTCGCTGGCTGTCTCTCTCTCTGTCAAATAAACAAATAAAATCTTTAAAAAAAAAAAAAAAAAAGAGGGGCGCCTGGGTAGCGCAGTCGTTAAAGCGTCTGCCTTCGGCTCAGGGCGTGATCCCGGCGTTCCGGGATCGAGTCCCACATCAGGCTCCTCCGCTGGGAGCCTGCTTCTTCCTCTCCCACTCCCCCTGCTGTGTTCCCTCTCTCGCTGGCTGTCTCTCTGTCGAATAAATAAATAAAATCTTTAAAAAAAAAAAAAAAAAAAAAAAAAGGAAAAGAAAAAGAAAGACCAATAGAGGGATGCCTGGGTGGCTCAGTCAGTCAAGCGTCTGCCTTTGGCTCAGGTCATGATCCCAGGTTCCTGGGTCTGGCTTCCTGCTCAGTGGGGAGTCTGCTTCTCCCTCTCTCTCTCTGCCCCTCCCCCTGCTTGTGTGCTCGCGCATGTGTGCACTCTCTCTGACAAATAAATAAATAAAATCTTTAGAAAGAAAGACCAATAGAATTTTATGAGGACTGAATGTGGGTTGTGAGAGAAGTAGTCAAGGATGACACCAAGGCATTTGCTGAAACTGAAAGAATGAAGTTGTACTTACCTGAGATGAGGAAGGCTACAAGAGCTGAGGTCGGAGGGGGTGGGCTCGGTGCTGCACGTGTTAGCTTTGACATACCTGCTGGACATTCCACTAATTGGTGACTGGATAGAGAGATCTGGAGTTAAGAGGTGGTGCTGGAGATGCGGACTCAGGAATTATCATTACATAGATGGTATTTAAATGATCAAATACGGTAAGATGAGATAGGATGAGCTAACTAAGGGGAGGTGTGGATGGGAGAGATAAGAAACTCAAGGACCAAGCCCTGTGGCACTCACACAGAGGTTTAGGAGATAAGAAGGAAAGGAAGCAGGTAGAAGGGAAACTAGTGAAGTATGGAGTCATGGAAGCCAAATGAAGACAATAGTTTGAGAGAATAATCCATTTGTGTCAAATGCTGCAGATAGGTTGAGTCCGATGAGGATGAGAACCAACCATTGAATATAGTATGGTTTCTCTAATTTTCTCCTGACTTTCAGTGGATTTTCTTGTTCTAATTTTCCCCCAGGTTGTAGCAGATACCAATATAAGCGCCATAGCAACTCAGCTTGAAAACATGTCTACAAGCTACCACCTTGGTTCTCCCACAGCTGAACACCATCCAGAAGACACAGAGTGAGTATTCTAGATGCAGAGTGCCTGTTACATGTGTGGGCAAGGCTCAGCGAGACCTTTTCCAGAATCTAGAGTGTGCTCTCTAAAGAAGATGAGGGGGAAGTACACATTACCTTTTCTAACTCCTAGAGAATCTCCAGGAACACACCAGGGTTTCCTGATTTCTCACCAGGCTTGGTTCCATGTAGAATCTTAAGAGACGGCTGCGAAGGGCCTGCACACACCCGGCATCTGGTCACTTTGACACAGTGCCTTCTTCCTTAGGAATCACAGATTTACAACCCAGGTGCACCCTGCTTTATTATGCAGGGAATTATGTTTTCTAAGCTAAAGTCCTGTTCCAAGATTTAATCTTACTGTTATACTTGCTGGCATTCTTCATTAAAACCAGTCATTGCCATGAAAGCAGTATTTCTCACACTAGAATGCATGTATTAAGTATCTAAGGAGCATAGTTTAAATGGCTCATTCCTCTGGCCCCATTCTTAGAGACTCTCATGAGTGGTCTGCTGTGAATTCCCCAGAGCAGTTTTGCGAGGACAGAGGATCCGTACTCTCGGAAATGCTGCCCAAAGTTATGCCTCTCAATACCGCTAGTGCCTGGTCACCAGTACGTGCTCAGTAAATGCTTGTTGACGGATCTGAATGTGTCATTGGAAAGCTTTGATGATCACAGACATTTCAGACTTTTTCCTGGTACTTTACAGGAAAGAATATTAAACTGAGCTCATTTTACTTTTTTCTCATTATGAAAGTAATAAATGCATGCTCTTAAAATATGACAAATATATAAATTATGCTGTTTTCAAGTCACAATGGCCCTTTCGTGGGAAAAAAAAAAACCAGGACTCTATTATAGGCAGAGTGGTTAGTGCACCTTCAGCACCCTTTACTGTCCCGATGGAGATACAGAGATGCCCTTGTGGTCTTGGGTCCTTTGCTAAGAACACAGCTCCTGGCAAGTTGGGACCCACTGGCATAAAAGAATTTATAAAGTATTTAGAATCTGACTACTGTTAACATTTGGAGATTTTTTTTACTAGTCTTTTTTATGAAAGTAAATTAAAACAAACTGAAAATGTGAGATAAATGGAGGCAAGCTCCATCTGATGTTGCCAACTGAGGAGTGGAGTTACATTCCCCCGCCCCCGAAAACAGGTCTTTATTTGTGAAGAAGCACAATTATGAAGGTCTCTAATGATTTGGTGGCTCCCAGGGCCTAGCTCTAAGAAAATGACTTTGGACGTCTCAATTCCTATTTCAGGATCCTTAGAAACAGGGGGCTGCATGTGAAAGAGGAACCATGAATCCAATTCATGGCTGGCCAGTGCGCCATGACTGAGAATACTTAACAAGGCCACCAAGTCATGAAATTGTGGAGCTTTATTCATGACATCATTACCATGTGGCCGTAGGATATAATTCATCATTATTTCAGCAGATCTTTATTGAGCACCTTCCGAAGGCCAGATACTGTACAAGTACTGGGTTCTGAGGATTCGAACTTAAAAAACATAGGTGAAGGCATTGCCCCAGTCCTCAAGGAATTGCCAGAGAATTGGGAAAAGAGGCCCATAAATCTACGTTTGTAAGAGTTGATAAGTATAGGGGAGTCCAGTTCCAAGAGGAAGATTATGAAGCACAGGGTCCTGTGAAACCCTGGAAGTGGGACACAACCCCGTTAGGGCGTGTCGTTGGAGACACTGGTGCTTTGGCTTAGTTTTAGAAGAATTAGAATAAGCAGGAGTGGCATTCAGAACAGTTAACGATTTCTGTGACATGGACATTCAGCCATTACTATGGATTGCCAGCTGTAAACAACCAGTAAGTACCTCAACAGACGACCTGTATCGGTGGGAACCAGCTGACAATCAATCCAAAAATAAGCCGGGCAAAATTGAGGAGGGGGAGAGGGAAGAATATTCTAGTCAGACAGAACAGCGTATGCAAAGGTGGCTTATATCCCAGTTCTGCAAATTTCTCTAAAGCCGCGAACGGCTGAGTTGGTGGGACCCGGCTCTGCCCCTCGGACATGCATGCTGCCACAAACCAAGTGAGGCGACCAGTGTGTAAATATGAACCTCCCACGAGGAAGACAGCAGGCGCTGGGATCCCAGGGTTCCTTTAGGTTTTTACCCTTTGGACAAGGACATTTGGGAAGAAGAAATTGCCATTCGCTAAGCTAAACTACTTGAGCCCACGTAGATCATTTAATTTTTAGCCATGTTATTTCTAAGAGAGAAGACTTCCACACTGGACGAAACTTTGAAAATCTAAATTACCCATTTGGAACAGACTGTCCTTTATCCATTTTGCTTCTCTTTGGTTTCTCTCTTTTCTCCTGGATTTCACGTCTCACGGACACAGTCATGATCCTGAGTTTGTGACAAGCACAATGCAGACAGCTGGGAATACTGAGATGACAGAGACTTAAGGAGTTCGTAGTCTGGTAGAGGAGAAAGGTGACTCAGCGGTCACGCCACAGTATAGCGAGGACTGTAGTGGGACGTCGGGACCCACTGCAGAGGGAGCACGAAGCAGGATCGGCTAACTCTCCCAAGGGAAAGCATCACCTTGGAGGTGGGCTTTGAAGAACGAGTTCCCACCCTGGGTCCCCTAGGTGGAAGTGGTGGGCCGGGTGTGTGAGGCTACGGAGGCAGAAAAGGAGCCGCAGCGTACTGAGCTATTGGGCTGGTGTCCCCTGCCCTTCATCCAAGCCCACCTGCAGACTGGCGGCCTGCCACTAAGCTAAGCGATACCCCACCTCTCCGTCTTCCCGCACCTTCTTTGAGGGTATAAAGACAGTCTCATTCAGCTTTAAACAGGAAGTGTCAGAGTTAAAAACTAAGCATGGAGAAGGGTGCTGTGACAACCTCAGCATCATGACTTTATTTTTAATTAAAAAACAGTGAGTTTTATGAAAGAGAAACCCCTTATACGTCAAGTCATTAAAGACATATTGCTCATCAGTCCCACATGACATGGGAAATGTAAAAGTAAGTTTCTAGTTTGCCAAGAGTTCGATTTCATAAACTGGCCTTCATAGTTTTGCAGTATGAAAGTCTCTCTCAAATCTGTGTTCTTCCATTAAAATGAAATTCCCTCTCAATATCTATTCTTGAATTAAACAGCGTGCATTGTGTTTTCAGAACACCTCCACCTAAGATTATTACTTTGGAGAAAGGCTCTGAAGGATTGGGGTTTAGTATTGTAGGGGGTTATGGAAGTCCCCATGGAGACCTGCCAATTTATGTCAAGACTATATTTGCAAAGGTATTTTTTTCCTTTTTACTGTACTTTTTTTTTTTTTAACCTAGGTGAGATTTTTTTTAAAGTGCTTTGCTTTGCTTACTTTTAGCTATACCTGGGTGTGTGCTTGTATGCTTATTTCATTTTAACCTTGTGTAGGACATTCCCGCACCAGACTAGGGAAAGAAGAGTTCTTTTGTAAGAGTGGAGTTACAGGAAGTGTAATTTTCTTTGGACCCTATTATAAAAGTAGATTTTAAAGAGTGTCTTCTTTCAAGAACACAAGGAGCAGTGTCGTGCTCTTTGGAAGCTGACCTTGGAAGTATTATTCTGAGCTAGAACAAAAGTTTGGCTTTCTCCTTCAAGAAGAGATGACAGCAGAGGACCGTGGCAGAAAGCTCTGTACGAGCCTCGGGTCGGTACAGCATTAATGGCTGTCCGTCTCCACTAACTTCAGGATGCTTCAGCTTAAATTGCCCTCTCTCTTCCAGTCCTCTGCTAAGGTACTTGCAGGATCAGGCCACTAAAGTAGACTCCAGACGGGTAGTAGTGCTTTTCAGGAACTAAATACACCAATACATCCTACTTGATACATAGGTCATGGTGTACGTTCCTACTGCTGCCTCTAGATGGCTCTTAGATAAGTTGGGGTTTTTTTGTTTGTTTGTTTTTTTTAAGTTTATTTATTTAAGTAATCTCTACACCCTATGTGGGGCTCAGACTCACGACCCCGACATCAAGAGTTGCATGCCCTTCCAACTGAGCCAGCCAGGCGCCCCTTAGATAAGTTATTTTTCACTTTGTTGTGATTTTTAAAAGTTGGAATTCAATTTTATTATAGATTGTGGAGGTCTCTGAAAAGGACTTAGTATTGCTAGTACAACTTTATTCTTCATTGGTTTTATGGTAGTCATTTGTTTATTAATTGATCCCTCCTGCTTTTTCCTAAAGAAATAAAGGTCTTCAAGAGAAGGAATAAGATAGATACTCTTTCTAGAAAGCTACACTATACATTAAATAACAAGTTCACTTTTACCTGTGCAGCTCTTATCACCTGTTAATTGAACCTAACCATGACCTGACATACTCCTTAAGTCATTTGGCATTTCCTTTTGGAACATGTTAGGCAGCTGTAGATTTACCCACCTGTTTCCAATTTGTTTGGGAGCCTATTAAGAAGACATGTTATTCCCAAACTACACATCTGTTGACCTGGTCGTGGGCAAAAGGCGAGAGGGAAGGCAGATCAGAAACATTCTGGATAGCAGTGCTGCCCTAGTCTGATAATTCCCAAGGTGGTAAGCTACCTACAGACCCTCCTTTTCCAAAGACAACACCATAAGTAGTTGTGATAACTATTCTTTGGGGGTATTATTATACTTGCTTTTAAAAGAGCCAGCTACATAGATAAGAATCGTGAAAAACACGTTTACTTCCCTGCCTTTGCCTCCATAAAACCCTTCCAGAATGTTTGTAATCCCCTGCTCACTTCATAACTGTAGAGCTGGATCCACGATGTTCAAACAGAGGACCGGTTAGCTTCTCAGGCTTTTGACCCGCAGCCCAGAGTTAGCAGCCACCCAGCTCCACCGATCTAGACAACTCATAGACAGTGGGACTGGGGCCAGGCACCTTCGGTCAGGTCAGCAGAGCATACAGCTGAGGACGAAATGGCCGTGCCTGGCTAGTGGGTTTGAAAAGAAACCACCATCAGATCACAGTGGGACAAAGTAGTGGGGATAATGAATGGACTGAAGCTCTGACAGAACCTCTTTTCAAAGGTCCTCATTGAAAAATGCTCATTTAGAAAGCACCTCTGCAAGTGGTAACCCAGGAGGAAATCTTGAACATCCTTGATATGTTTATTTTTTAAGGAATGGACCTTTGTTTGTAAAGTGAGGCCCACCTGAAAATGAAAAGCTCTGAATTAAAAAAAAAAAAATGTTCTAAAGCTCTAGCCAATGGCCTGCTTAGTTCAATCTCAATAAAAGAATATTCTACTGCAAACAATTATTATTTTTAGATTGTTCCATGGTGTTTATTATAATGATACCTCATTGGGTGACTTTTTCTTTTTTCATTTGTTTGAATGAACCAATATATCCAAATTTAAAAATTTTCTTTAGAGAATCAATAAACCAAAAACTGGCAAAAGAGTTTTTGGGTTTTTTTTTTTAAACGATGAAATCCTTCTAAAAATGAATTTTGACACTAAGCTTAACATTTCCCCCATAGGAATTTTGAGGAAGGACCTATAGCTATATGTTTTCCGTGTTTTTAAACAATGAACATAAACTCTTTTTTTTTTTAAGTTTATTTATTTAAGTAATCTCTACACCCCAACATGGGGCTTGAACTCATGACCCCGAGATCAAGAGCCACATGCTCTTCTGATGGAGCCAGCCAGGCGCCCAACAACAATCATTTATTCTTAAAAATGTTTGTCTTCTCAAGTTTCTGGATCTCAGATGCCCACAAGGTGTGGGTTTTTATGGGACCTTTTTAATGTCCCTAAGCTTCTTTTAATAATTCTCTTGCTCAACTAAGAAATTAATTTGGCCCGTTGAGGTCTTTTTTCCCCTCCAGAAATAGGAAGCATGACAGGCACTTTGAATGTGTAGGATTTTTGGGACTTAGTCAGTCTGATTAACGGGCTGTCAGAACCTTCCATTTTCTTTCAGGTGTTTGGTTGGAAACTTCAAAGTCAAAGCCAGCTTTAGGTCTCAGTCTTCTCAGCAATCAGATTTTACCATAAGCCAACAAGAAATTGGCTTACAACGACCGCAACAATCCCGAACGTTTAGGGAACAGCTTTTCAGAGACTGTGAAATCTGAAAACATGAGCTCGGTTCACTTTATTACACTACCACCATTATTGAGTAAATACCGTGTACCATGCATTCAGTCCTTAGAACAGGCCAAGAGATAGGTAGTAGATGCCTATTTTACAGCATCAGGGAGGGCTAAGTGCCAATGCTGGGGACACAGCAAGTGGGTAGAGCCACATTTCCGAAGTAGAAGGAGGTCTGACTGTGACTCATTTATTTCTCCCTTCCCTCGCTTAGTGTGCAAATGCCATACTGATGAAGTAGGAGACGTCAGTGAAGTCATCCTTTTTTGCATCCCAGAAAATGAAAACTTAAAAAACTGGACATGCTTTTCAACTAACTACATAGATATCTGAGGCTTCCTAAAGCCCTTAGATGTAACATTTAATAAAATCAAGTTAGCCAAATAATTGTGATTTTATCCACAAGTTGTTTAATCTTATCCGTATTGCAGTTAATATACTTTCTTTAAAAAAAAATTTAATGAAGTTACAAGTTATTTAATTTTGGTATTTCCCCCCAGTACAGACCTGGTTTTGAATATTCTTTAAAACTCCATTATACCAGAATTTCACTCTTTTCACGGTTTGGAGATTCTAGGTAATTCACCCGTCACCTGAGGACCTTCATACTGCAGGTGGACACAGGTCTCTGGAGCATTAGTTAGTCCCTCAGTTTGACTCCTGACTGAGTCCATCAGGACAGGCCACCTGTGGGCCTTGATTATTTTCCCCAGCACTTCAACATCATTTAGGGAACTCTTCCGGCACTAATTTTTCAAGGGATTTTCACAGCCCAACAAAAGGAGAAAGCCTCCCACAAATCATTTCCTAGGTTATTTTTTTTCTTTACTCATCCAGAATATTTCTAGTGATATGGTATTTTTAGATACTTGGCTTTAGAATTTTAAAAAGCCCAAGTTTCACTGGCTTCATGCCATTTTGAGGAGCCATGCATGACTGAGTATATAATGAAAGTAATCATTTAGAACCCTAAATGATCAAAGATAAATGCAGTGGAAGCTTTTGAATATGATATTGCAAAATTTTAGAGATGCTACACTTTGTGTACTTTCACGTAGAACAACTCTATTGAGATAGAACGCACATAACGTACAATTCATCCCATTTAGAGGCTACATTTATTTTTTAAGTTGATTTACTTAAGTAATCTTTACACCTAATATGGGGTTTGAACCCTTGACCCCAAGATCAACAGTCTCATGATCTACCAACTGAGCCAGCTAGGCGCCCCAAGGCTACACTTATTTTTGACAGATCACCTCAATGCTGATATCTTAGTAATGCAATAGAAACCCTATATAAATGATGGTATTGGCAATAAGGCTAACACCAGATTCAGCACTGCCTTTGTCAGTATATTATGTATTCATGAATATGACACTCAAATTCCATTCCGTACTGAATATTGAAATAAGCTCCTACTTGTATTAAACGAAATGTGAATATCAGGACATTTCTACTAGTATGTTACCTAAACTAGTATGTAAACTAAACAGTGCGTAATTATGGTTACCATTCAATCACTATTCAAATAACATATCCTACATTCATAATTTTCCTGGTTGAAAAACATTACCTAGAAATCACTTTACCTGGTAGTTTTTAAAGTTACTCTTTTCATGAGCACACCATAATATTAATATTATCTGTGAACTGCTTGGTCCCGGATTAAACTGAAACGTCTCTTGTTTGTAGGGAGCCGCTGCAGATGACGGCCGGTTGAAGCGAGGCGATCAGATTTTAGCTGTTAATGGCGAGACGCTGGAAGGTGTTACCCATGAGCAAGCTGTGGCCATTCTAAAACGCCAGAAAGGGACTGTAATCTTAACTGTGCTGTCGTGAGCCCCGGGTCCTAATCACGAGATAGATGCCGTAGAACATCCGGCGGGGCGCGAAGCTCTGAGAGAGGACGAAGAGCAGCCCCCACTAGAACCGCCCTCCTTTAGCACCTCACCCTCTTTGCTCGGGAGAGGCGGCTAGGTTTCACGTGAATTGCCCAGATCAGTCGTCACCTCTGGGTGAGGTGAACTTCTAAAGCTAGAACTAGTCTTACCTGATCTGCATCTCACATCCATATTTAGCCACTAGTAGTAACTGGTTCTGATTATATTTGCTGAAACCGAAGTTAACCGCCTCTCATTCCCGTGCCCTTCTCTGCCCATCCCTCCTCACTCATAGGCTTAACAGCAAGCTCACGTATCCTCTGATGAACAGAAACAAATGTTAAGCAACTTGTCATCTCACTCATGATTTACTTAAGCTAATTGTCTCTTCGAGTATGCCAGAAAACAGTAGTAGTATAATTAAGTTACCATTGATCCCCAAGATGAAACACCCACTTCTCCTATGGGAAATTATTGTGCTCTTTTCTGCACAACTTAGAGTCAAATAAGTCTCAAATTTATTTCTCTGGTTAGATCTTTATAAGCTAGTCATTGGTGATTATGATGAGTCAGTTTACAGACTGTAATCTGAAAATTCTGGAAGGCTTTCTAATTGTTTTCTTGGCTACATAAATGTATACCGCTGAGCAAATGCACCTTATTCTCCACAGGAACAGTTAGCATCCGTGTTCTGAATTCTCACCATGCTAAATTATGTTCAAGTCCAGGAAGTTCAGCTGGAGTTAATGGCATCCCAGTAGGCAGCCATCATTCCCCCCCTTCAGTCTTCACACAAGGAGGTAGAAGCCCCAGAACCAGTCTGCAGAGATCAGTAAGTTTTCCCTCAAGTCAGACAAGGTCTGGGTGGCCTTGAACTTGTGCAAAGTGGAGTGGCAAATTTGAGGGTCCTTTCCCTTGGCTCCATACTGGTCAATCTAGCAGCACAAACTGTAGGAACATAGGGATGGAGCAATGTGCTTAGCCACAAAGTGACTGTGGAAATGAACTCAGCCCAAGAGTCAGTGAGGGGGGCTCCTTGGCTGATGTTTCCTGATCTTCAGGAAGCCTCCCATTTGCTAAAGTTTTACATGCTAAGAAAGCAACTCCAGCAGAAAATACAAAAAATACCTTTAAAGTTGAATAGGGGCATTCTTATTTAAGTATCAGCAGAAAAAGGGGGGAGATGTTTATCAGTGAATGTTATAGGTTCTTCTGTAAAAAAAAATGTACCATGAAAGATGAGTGCCAGGATCAGTAGTAGTAGTTTAGCATCTTTGAACTCAAATACAATGCTGCAAATAGTTCACAGTCGTTATCAAAATGGAATGGGCTCTAATTTAAAAATTTTATTTAATAATTACCGATTTTAATTGAGAATTACCTTTGAGTAGACGTAATCACAAAGTGCATTAGCTCTTGTCAGAATATTTTGTGGCTATTCCAAAGTATTGACAAATTTTACGTTGACAATGTCTTTCTTGACTGGTATTTAGTTTTCTGAAGTTACATACGGCTTTTGGAATTTCTGATGCATCCAAGATGTGCAATGTCGTTAGGATCTTATCTTTCAGTGCATGAGAAGCTCTCAGCCTCAGAAGTTCTATGCGAATTGTACCTGCGAGAACACCTGAGGCAGCCAAGAAGAAATGAAGCCCAAATAAAACTTGAAAATGCACCTTAAAAAAAGTGTGTGTGTGTGCACACGTGTGTGTATACACACACACGCAAAAGACTTCATATATTACTTTTAAAATGTGATTCTGCTTGATTTTGATGAAATGGCCATTAAATACACATTTGGAAATAATACATTGCTGTTGGGTCTCATATACATTATGCTCTTAGGTCATGCCACTAAAAGTCTACTGAGGAATTGTGCTTTATACTCCTTGCTGCAGTAAATTGACCAAAATTCTCATCACTGGTTCTGCCTCTGCTCCGTGACTACTAAATAATTGCCTTGCCAAAAATGCTTTTTTGCATCAGAACTTACTGACAAGCTAAGAAGGCACGAAGATGGGGATTTGTGAGGAGAGTGGTTGTCTCATAGCCGCATCTATTGTCTTGGCCTCACCATTTGGGAAATCTATTGTGATTGGAGGCAGCATGAGAGGGAAGTAAATCAGGAGAAGCAAAACTGCCGAATGTATGTGTGAGTTGTTTCCAAAGATTCTAAATAAGTGTAGTTGCCTAAAGGGCAAATGGAATCTTATTATATATGAAAAAGTGTAATTTCTACATCTGATTTGGTTTTTTTTTAAGCCATGTTGTTCCCTCATGGGGGTGGGGAGGCGGATCTGACTTCTCACAACGTTTCCCGGTCCTGTTAAAGTCCGGGCTCCACTAATGGCTGCCTCGTGACAAGTGTGTTGCCAGGCGTTAGAACAGGTGCTTTATAAAAGAGCCAGTATAGTCATCCAGAGGGCAAGTCTCGGCATCCCCCCGAGTTCAAATCCCGACTCCCCAGCCTCGTGACCCTGTCCAAGTTATTTAACTATCCCTTGCTTTAGTTTCTTCAGTTAGAAAAGGGTGAAGGTGGGTGGTTTCTAAGTACTGCTGTGGGTAAAGTCCAGGTCGAATCCTTAGTGCCTGGCTCATGGTGAAGTATTACATAACAAACATTAGCAATAAACCTCTTTTCCCATTTATGGGAGTGGCTTGAAATTAGACATTTATGCCAATGATTTGTGTTTCAATCGGTAATGACCTTTAAAAAACATATTTCTGAGGGTGGCTTAGCTCAGAACTACTGCCCCAAATCAGCAGCTTGTGTCACTGTTTATAATGGCGTGAGCTTCAGGAGCGAGAGCCTGTGCTATCAAAAAGCCACAACCGAACTGAAACCAGGGCTCCTGCCATCGGCCAGGCCACTGGGATAGGGGGTAATGTCCACTCCATGGGCCTGCGCTCCTACCTCCGGAACCGGGCAAGGTGCTTCAAAGACCATCAACCCTTTGGTGAGGAATCTTAACCTGCTACACACCTTAATTCCAGGAATTCGGAATTGCAAACTGCTCCTCTTTTAACCAAGCCACACACTTCCCGCCCCTCTGTTGTCAAAGAGGTCAGCCTACCCCACCAGATCATGAGCTTCTTTGAAAGCAGATTGGGTCAGATTCCTCTTTGTGTTCATTCCATCCAGTATGCCAGGAAACTTTTCAAACACTGTATGTCCCATCCTTAGAAGTTTTATTTGGGATACACACACACACACACACACACACACACACACACACACACACACATATCTTTCATTTCCCTCCTCATGTTCATGTTTTCCTTTACATCAGGGGTCAGCAAACATTTGGTATAAAAAATCAGAAAATAGGGGCGCCTGGGTGGCACAGCGGTTAAGCGTCTGCCTTCGGCTCAGGGCGTGATCCCGGCGTTGTGGGATCGAGCCCCACATCGGGCTCCTCCGCTGTGAGCCTGCTTCTTCCTCTCCCACTCCCCCTGCTTGTGTTCCCTCTCTCGCTGGCTGTCTCTATCTCTGTCGAATAAATAAATAAAATCTTTAAAAAAAAAAATCAGAAAATAAACATCATCGGCTTCGCAGCCCTTTGCCATCTTTATCACTACTCAGCTTTACCATGGTAGCACAGAAGCAACAATGGACAATACATAAATGAATGATCTTGGCTGTATTCCAATGAAGCTTTATTTACAAACACAGGCAGCGGGCCAAATTTGGCTCATAGGACATGTGTACTTGGCCCCTGCTTTACATACCTGAACATATCTGAAGACTTGTAGTAGTTTAAGGTCCTTGTCTATTATAGTATTCCGTTGTCTTTGACATTCCTGGGGCTGTTTCTGTTGATTGATTTATCTTTTCTAATTTTGGATGGGTCTTATTTCTCTGCTTCTTTGCATGTCTGATTTTTATGGGATGCCAAGCATTGTAAATCTACATTTTGGGTGGATTTTGTTGTATTCCTTTGAATAGCAGTGGATGGTTCTTACCTGCAGTTTAAGTTGTGATCGGTTGGATCCTTTCAAGTGTTGTTTTTAGACTTTCTTCGGCTGGGTCTCATGCGGCTTGAGTTTAGGGCTAATCTTTCCCCGCTTAAATTAAGGATTTATCCAGAAAAATTCTACCCAATGCCGGTGTATTATTAGGTCTTTCCATCCTGAACATTGGAAACTATTCACAGCCCTGCCTAAACTCCAGGTGGTTCTTTCCTGGCCTTGACGACTTCCTCTCATGCACGTACAGATGAGTACTCCAGCCAAGACTAAGGGGGTCCCTCTGCAGATCTCTAGAGCTCCGCCTCTGTGAAGCTCCTTCCTGTCCAGTATTCTGTCTTACAAATTCCAGCCACCTTGGCCTCCCTGGACTTTGATCTCTCCTCTACCAATGGAGTCTCTTCAGTTTCCCCTTCCTGAGCTGCAGCCTGGATATTGCCTCCTGGTGGGACACTGCGGCCGTTGTGGGCCTTGTTTCCCTTCTTTCAGGGACAAAAATTGTCTAATATCTGAAAACTGTTGTTTCATCTATAATGTCCACTTTTCCAGGTGTTTACTACAGCAGGAAGGCAATTCCCATAGCACTTAATTCTTCATGGACAAAAGCAAAATCCCTTCAGCCCTTTATCCTTGATCAAATCAAAGGGATTTAAGATGCTGACGGGAATCAAGTTCTCATAAATATGATGATTCAATTTTCTGTCAGCATTTTGCACTTAAACAGGCAGTATACCAGTAAGCCCCTTGGTTTTTCCCAGCTTCTGGAATTGACTCCAACCTTCGGTTCCTTCCCACACCTCTGCCCACAGCCACACCTGCCCGTGTGACCTAAGGAGGCAGTCCCTTCTCAGGAACACGCTTTTTTAAATCAGGATCAGAACCCCCACCACCTTCTCTTGGGAGCTCAAGCAACATTGCCTTCTCCTTACAGCATTAGTTTTCAAACTTTATAAGCAACTGAAACTTTTTAGCTCCAATTTCCTCCTCTATTTTATATTTTATTTATACTTATATTTTTCTATGAAAGTCAATCAGAATAGACTTTTTTGAACATAAAATTTTTAATTTAGGTAATAGTTCCATTTTGTCAGCCTAATGCAAAGTTTTTGACAGCTTGACTCCCAATTGTCAGATTCCCTATATTTAAGTAAAGACTAAAAAAGAAACATTTTACTGTCTGCACAATGCCAATATAAACTAAAATTTGGAAGAGGGGTGTGCGTGTGTGTGTGTGTGTGTGTGTGTGTGTGTGTGTGTAAAAGACTTTAACTTTCACCCCTTCTCAGCAGTATTTTATTCCCAGTCACTTTAAGGAGCAAGTAAGCAGCTTTGGTCTTGAATCCCTGAGATGTTGCTGTCACATTTTAGGACCCAAGCAGGGCCAAGTTATATAGGAACAAAAATTTCTGTGATCCTCTTTCTAGAATCAGATTTTAGAGATGGTGGCAGACTCAGAATTGGAGTCTGCCCTGCCTGCCACACTGCCACTCCCATTTCACGGTGGGAGCGATGCCAGGGGAAGTAAGCGGCCCAGGTGCCCAGCTATCTGCAGGCAGAGGAGTCCTCAGGAAACCTCAGTGGGAATCCATCAGTCTAGCAGAGGCTATGGTAGAGCGCCCCTGCAGGGCTTCTAAGTTAGCCCCAATTTTTAAAGCGTATTTCAGTTCTGCCTAACAGCTCTGCAACACAAGGCACTTTCAAGACAAAAATAAAAACAAAGCCTAGAAAATAAAAATAGACCTATCTTTTAGCTGTTGACAAAAAAGACCTGGTCTGGGACGCCTGGGTGGCTTAGCTGGTTAAGTGTCTGCCTTCAGCTCAGGTCATGACCAAGTTCCACGTCGGGTTCCTTGCTTAGCACGGAGCCTACTTCTCCCTCTGCCTGCCGCTCCTTCTGCTTGTGCGCTCTTTCTGATAAATAATCTTTTTTTTTTTTTAATTTGAAGAAAGAGGTCTTTCTCTTAAAAAAAAAAACAACAAAAAAAAAAAAAACAAAGACCTGGGCTACCAACTCCCCGTATACCTCTACATTCTGGGAAGAATTTCCAAGATAGGACTTCCCATAACCCTCATGCTTTATGCATTCTTCTTCCCAAGGTAGCCATAGTTGGTGACAGGTACAGTGTCAACTGCCTGATGTCTTGGCCGGTCCTGGGCCTAGCTTTCTTCTGGGAGAGCAGAAGAAATGGTGGACTAAAGGTGGGCCTTCTAGTATTTAAGGCCCCTCGAGGCCAGAGTCATGATTTATTTTCCTGGGAACTTCAGGATAGCTGTTTGAAAACAGGCTCCAGGGCCACCCTGAGGTGAGGAATAGGACTCATCGGTTTTTAAAGATTGGGAACTGGACCATAAAATTATGAAAGCTGGCAGGCCCAGAATCTACAGTGTGAGCTGGCAGGCTCATCTCCCAAGAGAGTCAATGGTGCAGATGAAGTCCAAAGAATTTCCTCTTGCTCAGGAAGGCCAGTCTTGGTCTATTCAGGCCTTCGACTGATTGCATGAGGCTCACCATATTATGGAGAGCAATCTGCTAACTAAGTCTATTGATTTAAATGTTAGTGTCATCCAAAAGCACCCTCAAAGTTGACATATAACATTAACTATCACAGACATCATGGGACTTCGAATTGCAACCCCTTTATTTTATTTTTAATATTTTAAAGTAATCTCTGTACCCAATGTGGGGCTTGAACTCATAACCCCAAGATCAAGAGTTACATGCTCTACCAACTGAACCAGTCAGGTGCCCCAGATTGCAACTCCTTTAGGGATGGCCTTGCCTTAAGTTAAACACGGAAGTGGTCTCTGTCCTTGTTCTCAACCCTTTCCCAGCCTCCCACCCCCTCTGGTGTCCTCTGCTGTGGAGCAGTCACTATCACCGCTACCACCTGCCCCGATCCCCCAGGAGCAGACACCTGAGCTGCTACTTCCGCTGTCTCATCACCAGGGACCCCCAGGTATTTATATACCTAAGGAGATGACTTCTCATGCGCTCAGAGTAAAGTCCAAACTCAGCATGTTTTTGAAGCACTTTGTGATTAGCTTCCATCTAAATCTCTGGCAGTTATATAAACACTCATGCCACCAGATGGTTCCCAGAATAAGCCAAGGTCTCACTCTAAGGACGTTGCACGATCTGTTCATTAGCATGGAAAGCAATGCTGCTTGAGCTATGACCACATCACCTGGGAGACAGGCAAATGTATCCTCTGCCCTGGACCAACCCAGTCTCTGGGGTAGGGCCCAGAAATTTGTGTTTGTTTTGTTTGTTTGTTTTTGAGAGAGAGAAAATCTCAATCAGGCTCCATGCTCAGCCCGGAAAGCCGGACTTGGGGCTTGATCTCCCAACCCTGAGATCATGACCTGAGCCGAAATGAAGAGTCGGACACTTAACCGACTGAGCCACCCAGGTGCCTTGAGAAATCTGTTTTAACAGGCTCTCCAGTTGATTTGGATACACAGTGAAGTTAGAAAACCCCGAGGCTAGAGCGCTTTCCCTTTTTTCCTTCCTGTCTGGTAATTTTCAATCGCCAAGTTCTTTTTGGTAGATACCAATGACCTCCAAAAGGTCAGAGGCAGACAGGAATGCAGGCCTCCTCCCTCACCGCCTTCCTGTCTGAGGTATGTTCCATCAAGACCAAGTCTGACTGAGCTAGCTACCCATATAAACAAGAATTAGCAGGCGGCACAAGACACAGCCCCCACCCGTCCAGAAAGCTCAGCGAGCTGCCCACTGTGTCTGTTTTAGGCCAGTACGTTCGCTGTACATTAAAATCACATGGGGCTATTTTAAATGCCCAACGCCTGGGATACACCCCAGACCAATTAAATGAGCTCGGGGGGCACGGAAGGTGAGACCCAAGGATTTTTTTTAAGCTTCCCAGGGAATTCTAACGTGCTGCCAGGGTTAAGAACAGTTGTTCAAGGTCCTTTCCACAAACACCTGGTTTAAAAAGTTTCACTCCCAAGGCAATTGCAACAACATTGAAACTTTGTGTCCCATCAGATAATAAACCCTTCCTGAGGAGGTGGCTGGAGGTGGGAGGGGGAAAAGCAGAACTAGGAGCTCCAGACCCAGCAGGCTCCCCTGAAGGTGTTGGTCTTTAGATCATTAGATGCTGTTTAAGCAAAGGGGAAGGGGGTGCCTCTTCCATCTTTCTACCAACAACAGATTTTGAATACTTTTTTTTTTAAAGATTTATTTATTTATTAGAGAGAGAGACAGCCAGCGAGAGAGGGAACACAAGCAGGGGGAGTGGGAGAGGAAGAAGCAGGCTCCCAGCAGAGCATGGAGCCCGACGTAGGCTTGATCCCAGGACCCTGGGATCACGCCCTGAGCCGAAGGCAGGCACTAACGACTGAGCCACCCAGGTGCCCCTGAACACGTTCTTTTCATGCATTTAAAAATTACCCTTAAGGGAGGCCTGGCTGTCCTAGTCGGTAGGCCATGGGACTCTTAATCTCAGGGTTATGAGTTCAAGCCCCATGTTGGGCATGGAGCCTACTTAAAAAGAAAAAGGAAAAGAAAACGTTACCCTTAAGGTAATTAATGCACCCTTTAGTTTTAGATGATGTTTAAAGCCATCCCAGGAGTATATGGTCTTTCAATTGCTAATTATCCATCTTTGGATATAGATTCTTGATTGGGTACATCTCCAGTGTTAGCTCACCACCCCTGGAGTGTAAAGCTAGTTATGGGCACATCACACTATGTATATAACAGTATTTATAGACTATAATAAAGCCTTTTAAAAGCCACTTCCTCGGGGAAGTTTTCCGACCCCCCAGATGCAGATAAAACTCTCTCCACGTCTTCTGATCACCCTGAGCTTCCCTATAATGTCAACTAGATGGTGGGAGAGTTAGGTATCTTGTTTCGTGGGGTTTTTTTTAATTTTATTTTTTGAGTAATCTCTCCACCCCATGTGGGGCTCAAACTTCTAACCCCAAGATCAAGAGCGTGTGCTCTACCAACTGAGCCAGCCAGGCGCCCCTGGGAGAGTAGGTACCTGTTAACCTGCCTCTTGTTTGCGCCAAATTCTAAATACCTTAAGGACAGAAACAATGTCTTGTCTCATTATTGCATCCCCAGCTCCTAGCATAGTTCCTGGCACAAAGTAGTTTTTCAAGTATTTGTTGAATTGAAATATCTGGCCAGGCAAATATGCCAAATACAATTTTTTAAGTTTATTTTTTTTAGTAATCTCTACGCCCAGTGTGGGGCTTGAACTCACAACCCAGAGATCACATGTTCTTCCGACTGAGCCAGCCAGGTGCCCCAATACCATTTTTCTAAAAAAAAAAAAATCTCTACAATTTACTTTTCTTTTTTAAGATTGTGTTTATTCGTCAGAGAGAGACTGAGAGCACAAGCAGGGGCAGTTGAGAGAGAGGTTAGAAGCAGGCTCCCCGCTGAGCAAGGAGCCCAAGGAGGGGCTCGATCCCAGGACCCTGGGATCATGACCTGAGCTGAAGGCAGACACTTAACTGACTGAACCACCCAGGTGTCCCTGCAATTTACTTTGAAATGCATTTTTTAAAAGATGGATTCATGGACGGATAGGAGGTGTTACAAAACAAGTCTTGTAAAATGTTAATGACATAATCTTGGAGTGCCTGGGTGGCTCAGTCTGTTAAGCGTCTGCCTTCTTCCTCTACTTCTCCCTCTGTCACTCCCCCTGCTTGTGCACCAACCCCTCGTCAAATAAATAAAATCTTTTTTAAAAATGACACAATCTTGGTGGATACTCTGTTAAATTCTCTACTGTATGTTTGAAATTTTGCATAAGGAAATATTGGGAGGTAGGGAACTCAATGAATCATCACAGCAATAGCTCACGATAGGTATTATTGTCTCCATTGCTTACAGAAGAGGAAACTGAGAACCAGGTAAGTTAGAAACCTGCTGGAAATCACACAACGGGTGGAAGCAGGCTTCACGCTGTCTCTATAAAACCAGCTCCCCATCTGCTCTCAGACTTCCTTCTCTGGCTGTCAAATAGAAGGCGGGCCAGACTGCCCAGTTCTGACTCATGAATTAAACTGAAAATGGGTTGCTTTCAGGAGTGGGAAGGCCACAACACACTTGTTTCAAGCCATTGCAGAAGGGTGGGAGAGGGGCTCCCTGTCTCCTCAGGGGGTTCGAGGACCACCCCCCCACCCCACCTGCGCCTCATTCCCCTAGCGTCCTGACTGCTCAGATGATTTCCTTATCTGAAAGCCCCGCCCACTGCACAGGCTTTGTGATGCCATTATTTGTGATCATTAAACAAGGCAAAGCCGCATCAATACAATATGGCTTAAAGATCTGAGCGAGAGATCAAGTGCTTGTTGGAAACACCACTGCGATTTCTCTCCCACAGCCTTTGGAGTTATGTGTCCATAGCTGAAATATAATTACGTCCTCTTTACAACCCTCCCTTGATCACTGGTTTTCTACCAGCCATGTGAGCCTTCTAACCAGGGAGGTTTGCCAGGCGTTTGCTTTGCTGCACGCTGATGAGGACAGGACACGTGCTTCAGTAGCGGGTTGATTCTCTTCCCCCTGCAGAGGCTAGAAACGAAAACCCCGGACCACTTGCACCCAAACTTGCTCCCTTCCGACTCGCTGCAGCCGCGCCACGGCCTGAGGCAGCCTGCGAATTCACAGGCGGCCGCGCGGGGGCGCACGAGAAGCAGCGAGTCCCCGGGTCTCTGCAATCCCAGGCCGCGCCAGCAGAAAAAAAAAAAAAAAAAAAAGTTCATTTAGCTGAGCCTTCGGTGGGAACCAGCTGGAGAGGCGAGGGATGGCAGGGGAGTCCGGGCTGGAGTGAAAGCTTGCATGACCTCCAATGCGGGCAGAATGTCAGAATGTTGGTGCTCGCACCTGGCCACGTTGTTAACAAGAAGGCAAACATCCTCGCAGCTGTTCGTGGTTTGGTCCTGACTATGACCAAGCTGCATTGCCTTGAAATCTTCGCTTTTCCATTACCTAAATTGGATCCGTTTGCGTGGCCCTTGACACTGAGCAGTAAGAGCTTGGGCATGGAGTTCAGTCCTCAGCTGTCGCCCCCTGCCCCCTTTATCCAGGCCCCTTCCAGGACCTGCACTCTGGAGGAGTCCTCCTGTTGGAATTTATCATTTTCTTGTGTATTTTATATAAAATTGCTATTGTAGGATTCGCTTACAAAGTGCTAGAAGATTTAGCAGTCATTAAAATTAACTTTTAAAAACACACATGAGGTACAATAAAACTTTTTCAGTTACTCATGTAAGACTTATTTCAAGCTGACTATATGTTAGGCTCAGGGGATACCGAAGTGAATAAGACCTATTATCTGCCCTTGACTTGCTCAGTTGGGGGGGGGGGGGTCGAGTGTGAACAGAAAATGTGGGAAGGGAAGTGGAAAGATATAACTGGGCAGACCAAAGGGTCTAAGTCAGGAAGGACCCTCTCGGCCACTTGACAAAGCCTGGAACTCGTCCTTTCCGCATTCTGGAGTCAGTGAGATCATTTCATCTGGGGAGTTTTGTGATCTCGTGTGCCCTTGAAAGAAATCACTCTAATAATGGAGTCAAGAACAAGATTTCTGGGGCTTGAAAATCTCAGATAGCTGCACCAATGTTCAAATTAGTCCTGCACTCCCCTTTGAAACTGGTTTGCAAATAACATGGAGGCAGAGGGGGTGATAAACCTACCAATTGTGAATGGGGAGGACTGGCGGGGAGTTCACCAGGGAAGAAGACAGAAAATAGAATGTGCCCCTCAGAAGAGGGACACATGGGTGAACAACCAAAGAAGAGTTCATATTCTGGAGTCATAGCACAAGCGCCTACAAGAGGAAGAAAAGACCAGTGCTTATTTGGGGGTGATTATGATTGTTTTTAGAGATCGAAGAGAAGAGGAATTGGGAGGCGAGTGTGAATTAGGCTGAAAAAAGCAGCAGGATTTAAGCCAGTTGAACTCCAGTGAAAGCTCATTTCTGGGAGTTGGATTTTTGAGAGATCTGTGACCCCTCCAAAATCTGTTCACCCCCAGGCTCCTTCACCTCAGTAGACAGCTTCACATCCACCCAGGTGGCCAAGTCAAACCTTTAGATGTCACCCTCAACATCTAAGCTACCCAGCAGAATTGTTAGCTGTGCCCCTAATGTATGTCTGCAGGATGCCCACTTCTCTCCGTGTCCAGAGCCACCAGCCTGGACCAGGTCACCGTGATTCTGTGCCTGGACCGACTTCTAACTGCTCTCCCAGTTCTTCCTCTCTCCCTCAACTCATACTCCATAGAAGCCAATGATCCTGAAATATTCATAGAACCTTGTAACTTCCTCCCCACCCCTGCTTCAAATACTTCCTTGACCTTAGAATAAGCCCTGTTTCTTTAATGTGACCCAGAACGATCTGTTCTTACCAGCACCTCCCTTGCTATCACAGCCTCTCTTTTAGTCCCTCTTGCCCTGAGCTCCTGCCCCCTCTACTCAAGCTCTTCCTCCCATTTTTGTGTCTGGCTAACTCCTCATACTTCAGCTCCAGACCTGCATGTCACTTCCTCAGCGAGGCCATGCCTGCTGCCACCGTCATCTAATTCCTCTTCCTCAGCCTGTTATTATTATTTTTATATTAGTACTTGGTTCTTTGCCTTCATTACACACACACACACAATATATATATATAAAGTATATAATTATGTATCCATTTGTGGTTTTATTTATTTGCTGTATGGCTGCCCCACTCGACTGCAAGCTTAATAAAGACTTGGACCGTGACCGCCTTTTTACCACTGTGTATCCAGCTCTTTGCACAGTGCTTGCCATTTAATAGATGCTCAATGAACGTTAGTTGAAAGTTTTAATTTTTAACAAGACTTTTTGATCCCCCAGAGTTATAGTCTTTCCCTGCTTGGTATTGCAGAGAGACATTATTGTTTAATGGTTATGTGCTTGGACTCTGGAGCAGGAACACCCAGGTTCAAATCCTGGCTCTTAGGACTTTGGGCAAGTTACTCTGTGCCTTAGTATTCTCATCTGTAAAATGGAAATGATGATGATAAGAGTAAAACCTACTTCAAGGGATAACATAACATAGGAAAGTTAAATGAATTACCTATTATTAGTCTATCTATACCTTGAGCATTGTTTTATTAGTGCATCCATCACTTCTTTTCTGTAATTATTTTCATACCTATGTTACTCTCTAGGTCGTGAATTAGATCACCACTTACTTGATACCCATGGGGCCTAACGTAGTGCCTTACCAAGTTAGCACTCAATAAAGTAGGACTGGACTTGGTATATCACATATACTTCATCATGAAAAAAGGTATATCTTTTTTTTCTCACCAAACTCTCCTATTATTCCAACCTCTTCATTAAAATTAGGCTAATAGGGATGCCTGGGTGGCTTGGTTGGGTGTCTGCCTTCAGCTCAAGTCATGATTGGGATGGAGTCCTGTGTTGGGCTCCTTGCTCCGCAGGGAGTCTGCTTCTCCCTCTGCCCCTCCCCCTGCTTGTGCTCTCTCTGACAAATAAATGGATGAAATCTTTAAAAATAAATAAATAGATAAAACGAAGCTAATAATGAAAAATCATCAAACTCCAATTTTTTTTTTTTTTTAGCTTGGGGGAAAAGGAGAAAGGGAAATAAAGAACAGAAGAAACTATACCTAGAGAGGAACTACCTTGCGGGTTGTAAAATTCCATCCGACATTTGGAAGGATAGTCTCTATTATTCCAGTTAGAGACGGTTACATTTGTAGAGGGATTGACTCCCTTCATCTATGCAGTTCCATGTTCTGGAAGTTCTGGCCAATGTATGGAAACAAGAAACAACAAACTGGCGATATTACCATAATAAGTCTGTACCAGAGTCATTCCCATTACACTCTAGGGAAAGAATCACAGTTGTACACAAAGACTAATGTAAATGGATGGTCACACCAATACTATACTATTATTTATAATAGTGAAAACGGCCTAAAGGGCCATCAGTAACCCACGTGGGGATGGTTAAATACCATATAGCTTGGAGCCTCCCAAAGGAAAATGATGCATATTTTCTAAGAAAATTTTGCACTGCAGACACAAAACTGAAAAAACATTAAGAAAGACTATAAAACGATGCTTTTGCCAGGATTATATGTGATTTTAATTTTCATCTTTCATATTCTGTACTTCCCAAACTTTTACACTTTAATGAAAAATGGGTTTAAAAAAAATATATTTTATTTTTAAGTAACCTCTACACTCAACCCACAGGCCCGAGATCAAGAGTTGCATGCTCCACTGACTGAGTCAGCCAGGCACCCCAAAAGTGTTTTCTTTTTTAATTAGAAAACATTTTTAAAAAAACAAAACAAAACCATTTTTCGTTTTACATTTTGGCCTTCATCCCATCATTGTTACTGTTTCTGAGAGTGTGGTCCGTGAACAGTTTCATCAGCACCCCGGGGCAGGCAGGTGCAGGAGTCAGAATATGCATTAACCTAACTCAGGTGAGTCTTTGCTGAACACACGCTGAAAGTGCTCAGAGCCTCAGATTTAGCGACAAGAAGGGAAAAACCTGCCTTTAATATGAAAGAACAATGGGTTTTGAGAAAGCTACTCACACTCGTGGCCAGAAGGTGGCGCAGGTTTTCCATTTACCTGATTCATGTGCCCTCAGAAGGAATCTTGTTCAGAAGAAAATTTTTGCTCTTATTACATGAATACAGAGGAGCACCCCCACCCCGAAATTGTGATGAGAAACAAGAAACCAGAATCTTTAATAACAGGTAGGACTAAGTATCCTGTCTCCATAGAAACCATTCTTCTCCAGAGAAAGATTAGTAGTTTAGGATATGTCCTCTGGGCTAGAACAGTACTACATCCCAAAGGAGAGCTGCAACCAATCCCTTGGGTTTTTTGGCTGCAAATTCAGGGCTAGCTGTTAGAATAAGGTGTTCTCTGTGAAATTTAGGAACAAGAGCAGTGAAAAGGAAAGGGAGAGGGTCTCTAGTCCCAAGACAGATGTTCTACTTGAAGTCCTAACATCAGTGGGAGTAGGAGGCAAAGCCCCCTCACCTTGGCACCTTCACTGAGGAACAGGTAAGCAGTTATGGGAGCACATCACTAGCAAGGTGTGCAAAATGCCTTGTCCTTCAAGGCACAGTCCCCTATTACAGCTTCTAACAAACCTTCCCCAGACCTCCCCCGCAAGTTTGGCTGACAGCCTTCTCTACCGTTCATAGAACCACTGCTTATCATTATCTTTTCAATTAATATGGTATGTTAAAATTAATCTGTTTGCAAGATCTGTCTTTCCCAGGAGATGCTAGGCCATGAGCTATTAGCAATAGGATATCAGCTACTACTTTCCCAGAAAGAAAAAATGGGGGTGGGGGGACTATCATTCACAATAGCAATGAAAATAATTATTACCCAGAAATAATGTTAACCAAAAAAAATATGTAAGACCTGTTTGATGGGGGGAAAAACCTGCCAAGCATTTAAGCAATTGATGAAATTAACAATATTAATAGCAAACACCTGAGGATTACCATGCCTGCCCTAGGCACTATTCTAAAAACTTTTGCATGTTTTACTCCATTTAATCCACAACCTATGAGGTAGGTACCATAGGATTTCTAATTTTACAGGAAACAGAGCTGGAGATCCTGAATTATACATATATATATATATATATATATATATTTCTCCCCCAATTATTTTTTATGTTTAACTCGAATCTCATCAGAATTCCAAAAGAAGGAAAGGTCACTAAGAGGTTCATATTTTATGTAAAGTACGTGTGTGTGTAGAAAAATCTGAAAGAATGTGCATCAACTTGTTGGAGGTGTTTTCGCTTCTCTATACTTTCTTGTATTTTATTTTTTAAGTGGGCTCTACGCCCAACGTGGGGCTCAAACTCATGACGCTGAGATCAAGAGTTGCATGCTCTATGGATTGAGCCAGCCAGGCGCCCCTGTACTTTCTTGTATTTAACAAATCTATCTCAATATGCATGTATTATTGACTTCTAAGCTCTGTGAAAGGTACTTTACTGAACTATCTCCAATTCTCCCAACACCATGAAGTAGGTACTATCTTGCCTACTTTGTAGATTTTTAAAAAAGACACACAGAGAGGGTAACTCATTTACTCAAAGTCACATAGCTGGCAAAGTGGTGATCTCAACCCAACAGCCTGAATCTGGAGCCAGCTTTATGAGTGGGCATTGGTGAATTCCAAGGAAACTTGCAGAGTAATGAGCCCCTGAAATCCCAGCATGCTGGCCCTCCGAAGACTTCCTAACTGAGGCTACAGAGTCCAACAAGGCTACTTCTTAGAGGAGGTGTCATCAAAGCCAAACTTTGAGAGAACAGTGCTTGGCACATAGTACATACACAATATTTGACAAGTGAGTTGACTGACCCAGAACGGAGGGTAGAATTAGGGTGAGGAAGGGCATTCCAAGGAGAATGAGTGTATAAGGGCTGTGTCTCAGCTGGAACTCCAGGTTGGTTTTCTTCAGCATTCTGCTACAAGTTCAAGAACACCTTCCTTTCAGGCTTAGGGTTGTCCTGGCATGAGGAAGGGGTGTCAACTTGGTCATCCAACTGGAACCAGCAAACATCTTCTCTCCCGACAGGCAAGTCAAGTCTGAAGAGGTAGGCAGACTCAAAGATGAACTGGTGGTCATCCCTGGGAGCCTGCTTGTTCACCCTGTTTGCCCAAAGCTCCTGGGTAGTTTGTTTTAAAGCTACTTGGGCACCACCAAGTGTAGGTCAGGTGACTGCGGCGCCATGATCTTTTCCCTCACCTTCCTGCTACTATCAGGTGGGCGCTTGGGCAGAGGACTCAGCCCTGAGACTGTCCAAAGCCACAGGGAAAATGGTGGAAAATTCACTGTTGCCATGCCAAAAAAAGTGATTTATCCAGGTCCTAAGGTTTTCTTACCCCCCCAATTTGGCTTCATACTGTATCTGGTATGGGCTTTTATTCCTGAATCTTAGCTAAACTTCTTGAGCTTAGCCTATTGGCCTCAAAAACGCTGGGCAGTTGCATGACCTGTCTACCTCCTTATAACTATAGCAATTGGCTGTGTACTTTTTTTTGGAATTAACATAAATACCTCTCCAATCAATCCCATTCATAAAATCATAAAGGAATAGCAGGAAGAAGCCAAGGGGGACACCTGGGGAAAGCATTGGGTTAGCATCTGCCTTCCACTCAGGTCATGATCCCAGGGTCCTGGGATCTAGTCCCTTTTGGGCTCCCTTGCTTATCGGGGAGTCTGCTTCTCCCTCTTCCTCTGCCCCTCCCCCTGCTCATGCTCTCTCTCTTGCTCACGCTGTCTCAAATAAATAAATAAAATCTTACAAAAAAAAAAAAAAAAACAACTACTGAATGTAGGCATAGTAGCACTAAGCATTGTAAGTTTTTGACATTCTAATGTTGACCATGATTATTTTGACTGTCTCTCTTATTGAAATGTATTGAGATGTAAAACAAAATGTAAATTGAACTTCTCTTAGATTAAGTTCCATTAATATTGTAAGTGTTCTCAAATATTAATTATTAATGGATAGAATAAATAAGGTACTATGTTACTGTAAAAAGCCCCAACTGTTCAGGCCCACATGCCCTCCGGAAGGTCTCCGCATACCCCGGGGACAGCGGGCTCCAGCTGGCACCTTTGTGCTCTAGGTTGCAACCGAAGCCGACTCCACTTCTTACAATAAATAGACCTTGATGGGCCCATTAAACCCAAGGCCCAAGGCTCAAAGCTTTTCACCCCCAAAATTGCTGCACACAGGGCTGGGGGAGGTCTTACGCTCTTAAACACCTAATCACAGTACCCTTATTACACTTAATGCAAATGAAAGCTAATCTCTTCAAATCATCAAATATCCAGTCTGTTCAAATATTCCTTTTTGTCCCTGTTTGGTGTGCTCTTCTGTGGTTGAGTTGGGATCCCCACATGCTGTGTTCAGTTAACAACAACTGATACTGTAGGGCCAAGGGCAGGCCGCCACTTTGGCATATTGATTATTCTGAATAGAAGTTACTACAGAAATAGCTGGTGCAAGGACACTCAGACCCTCTTCCATCCTCCTGAAAGCGGAAACAAATCTCCCCTATGAAAGACACTCTCCCCGCACTACGAAGTAAAAAGACATCCTGATCACCAGACACAGGAACTTTAAAGCTAAGAGAGCTGAGAAACAAAACTTGCTACTTTTCTCCTCATCTAGCTCAGCCAAAATTCTGCTTAAAATCTTTACTAACTCAGGGCTGCCTGGCTGGCTCAGGGGGTAGAGCATGCTACTCTCCAGCTCAGGGTTGTGAGTTCAAGCCCTGTCTTGGGTGCGGAAGCTTTGAAGGATGGTTGGAAGGCAGGTAGGCCAGGATGGGGGTCCCTGCCCTAAAAGGAACCACCATTACAAGGATTTTATAGCACCCTGGAAGGAGCCCTCCGCCGTTTCCCCACATGATAGTAGGTGACAAAAACCTGATTGGGTGACAGGTGCGGGGAGGATTCATCAGATTAAACAGCCCTCCAAGAAGCCCATAAAAACCCCTAGACTTAGAAACTCTGACGGCAACCCTCTAGGGTCCCCTCCCTCCTCGGGAGCATTGTGCTATCACTTCGCTCAGTGAACCTTGCTTTGCGGCCCACCACTCTGTCTGGTCTCCCTCTTCATTCTTCAAAGCCGGGTGACCAAGAACTGTGGGCACCGAAGGACAGAAAAATCCTGTAACGGAACGTACTTGAAAAATAATCCATACTAATTAAAGCTCTCAAACATCTGTTTTCTCTATCCTATCAATTCCTTACAAATTTATTGTCTCTGTCTAAAAAAGTATAAAAACTGCCTGTCTCGATCATTTCTTTAGGTTTTATTTCGTTCTTGGGCCTCTGTGCGCACAGAATAAAACTGGCACATTCTCCTGTTGACCTCTCTCACATAAACTGAATTCTTAGTCCAGCTGGAAGAACTTGAAGGACAGAAGAAGAATTTTTCTTCCTTATAATACATTAAATCTCTTTTATTTATATATTTGTTTGTTTTCTTTCCTGAACAAATAAAATTCTACCAAAAACAGATATATGTAGATAGATAGATAGATAGATAGATAATTTTTTTAATTTACTTGGTCCATTTATTTTTTCACTTTTTAAAATTTTTTTTAAATTTTTAAAATTTAAATTCAATTAATTAACATATACTATATTATTCATAGGTAGAGCTTTGTGATTGTCTCTTTTAATGATTTAAAGATTGAGATTTCATCTTTGCCGCCCCCACCCCTTTCTTTTCCCCTCGATATTTATTTGTTCAAGAAACGAGGCCCTTTGTCCTGTATGGTTCCCATCACTCTGACCGCATCCCTGCCGCGTCACCTAGCCTGCTCCTCCAGCTCATGGATTCACCCTCAACCACCACTCACATTAAAGTTTTTTTTTTCTGCCACTTGATTGCCCTATTTAATTTTATTGTTTTCCATTTGAGTGATTTTATTAATAATGGTGGAGAGGCAGAAGGAATTTTTAAAATAGACCACATACTGTGAAAAATTGACATGACTGGAGCCATTTAAAAACATGTCAAGAGAGGCCACAGTAGAGAAACAGCTCACCCCGCCTTGGTGTAACGGCCCAAACCTGTGGACTGGGCAGTAGAGTCGTTGTTTCAAGCAGTTGTTTGAGAAGTTAGCAGAACGGACATCCGATCACCAGTCTGATGGTTGTGGACTCCCTGAAGATAGAATCAGTAGTCAATCAATGTAGAACCCCAAGTAGCTTAGCTGTTAAAACACCCAGAGAAAACCTTTTTTTTTTCTTTTCTTCAAACTCAGGTCATTGCCCTCTCCCCTCTCCCTTGCTTTTACCCCACAAGCAGAATGCTATTTGCACATTTACCTAAATCTGTGCTCCCCAAATTACAATTCTTTGATCCAAAATAAATCCTCCTTTTCCTCTGATCATAGGTCTTTCAGGTTAACAGCGCCCTTCATGTGTTCCGCACACATTGATTGGGCACTACCAGGTGTGGAGGCTGCACTGCTTATTAGCCATGTAACCTTGACCAAGGCAACCTCCATCTGAACCCTGCATGCAAGTCATGCCTGGGGAGCCCATCCACTGAGAACCCCTGAATCTGCATCTCAGGACAGCTCCCCCAGAGCTGGTTGGCCCATCCCTCTTATTTCTGGAGATAGCCGGCATTTAGTGGTACACTGAGAACCACCAGAGTCTGATTTGGCAAGTCTGCTCACTCACTCATTCCCTCGTTCCCCACAAGGGCCCAGTACATACTAGTCATAAGTCTGGGTATAGAAGATAAATCAGTGAACAAGAAAGGTCAAGATTCTTGCCCCACTAGGGTTATATTCTATATTCCAGTGGAGAAGTGGAAGAGAGACATTCCCAAAAAAACACAAAGTTGAGTATGTTCAGGTTCTAACCACTGGGAACCAAATAAAGAGGGTGATAAGATAATGTGTGCGACTCAGTTGGAAAGAGTTCTGGGAGGGCTCTTGGAGGAATTAGCATGTGACCCGAGACCTGAGCACCAAAAGGACTGGGTTGTGAAAGAACTGGAAATGTAACTCAGAAAGGAAACAGCTAGCGCAAAGGCCCTGAGGCAAAAATTTCAGTGTTTTCTGAGCAGGAAAAAGACTATTTCTGTGATGGGAGGTAGAACTAAGACAATGTTAAAGGGGGAGTCAGAATGGGATGAGGGGTTACAATTTTACTCTATTTGAAATGGGAAACCACGCAAAGGGATTCTGTGGAGAAGGACTGCAGAGGGGCCAGGGGGAGGCCAGGAGACCAGCAAGAAATGGTGGGCTCCGACTGCGTTGAAGCCATGGGGAAGGAGAAGGGTTTGGGCATGATTGCATGCGGGGATTGAAGAAAACCATGGAATTGAGAACGGCCCCTGGGGTTTACCGCCCGAGTAAACTAGGCAATTAACATTGCTTTTATTGAGATGTAAGACAGGAGTCAGGGCTGGTGGCGGTCACGTGCGGAAGGGGGTTGGATGAGTGGAGGTAGGTGGGTTGGGGGTGGGCTGGGAGTTTGCGTCAGGTGGAGGGGTGGGGTGGGGTGGGGCACGTTTAGCCCGAGGCTCGGAGGAATTAGAGCTGGGGGCTGGGGCTCCGGCGGCAGCCAGCAACCGGAAGTCAGCCAGTGCCTCAGGATTGGAGGAGATTTCCGGGGGAGGGGCGAGGGAGGGTAGCTTGCGAGGGGATTGGACTAGAATCTTTCGAACTCCTCCAGGCGAAGGGAGGAGCCAGCAAAACTTGCTGAATCCATCTTTCCTCCTCCTTAGGCGCTTGTGTACGTCCTCAGGCTGCATCCCTTCTCCAGGTAAGACTGGCCCAAGTGCGAGGGGAATGGGCGCTGCTGGGGCCCTTCTCGCTTTGCTACCTGCTTTGTTCCTCAGGACCTGGTGAGAGACATCTTCCTGAGCGTCCCCTCCTCGAAAAGTAGGAACATTAAAGTAGCAGTGCCAGGGGCGCCTTGCCTGGCTGGCGCAGTCGGTAGAGCGTGAAACTCTTGATGTGAGGTGGTGAGTTCGAGCCCCCCATCGGGTGTAGAGATTATTAAAACAAGAAAAGAAAATAGCGCCAGGAGGAGAGAATGAAGTCAAGGAAAGGAAGCAGTATTTAAGCTACTGGCTTTTAAAGAAGGGTTGGGGAGGTGAAAATTTCCATGGTGTCTTTGGGGAGTAATGGAGTGAGAGAGCGCTTTGGAGCCAGGCGGGCCTGGGGGTTCAGTCTGTCTTCATTTCCTAGATGCGAGGCCTTGAACTTCATCTCCAACCCATCTTCGCAGTATTTCCCATAAACTAGAAGGGAATCGGTTTGAAGGTAGTGACTTTCTGCATCTTCCTCATTGTTAGAAATGACTGAATTCTTTTTCAAAAGACAAAAAGAATATATGTTTGCTGCCAAAATGTCAGCAAATAGACCCCAACTAGCACAAAGAAGAAACCACCCTCTTTCCCTGTCCCTCTGCTTACCTCCGCAGTTCGGGCCCTATATCTTTCCTTTCCATGCAGCATACCCCCTCACCTCCACTCCCAGGCTCTCCATTAATAACTTTGCATCTTCGCATACTTACTCCTATGATCCTATAAATGTAAGCAAACATACAGCTAGGGAAGAGCCTTTTTTCCCTATGTACAAAGTGGGGTACTTCTCTACATATTAAACCTTAAACTTTATTATTTATTTGAGAGCGAGCGAGCGAGAGAGCACAAGCCAGGGGAGAGGCAGAGGGAGGGAGAAGCGGACTCCCCGCTCAGCAGGGAGCCCGATGCCGGGCTCGATCCGGGATCCCGGCATCGTGACCTTTCCCGAAGTCGGGCGCTTAACTGAGCCACCCAGGTGCCTGTAAACCTTAAACTTTAAATTCTGCATCATGGACTTTGCTTGAACTCTAGGCACGGAGACAAATGTGCGAAGACCACGTCCTGTTCTGCCGAGAACTTCTTCCAGGTGAACGGCCTTCACTGGGTAAGCCCCTGAGACTTGGTGATTGAGTGGCTGGGGAGCGGGAGAAGTGGAACCGCAGGGTGCCGGTGTGCGAAGTTCAGAGTGAATTGGGCAGTTGACCTTTGGACCCCTGAGCCGTGAGTCTTGGAGCAGATGGTATAGGCCAGGAATCCTTTGCCTGGGGCTGTGGTTGTCGGCTGTTAGCGGAATCTCAGATTTTGTCACCACTAGAAATCACAGGTATTTCACAATACAGTTGTTAAAGGTACAGTGAAACAATTTTACCCTTAAGTCAAATTAAAAAGTAGTTTAGACCTGCCACTCGGTTTTGTTATTTAAATAAGAAGATCACATACTCTGTATCTCAGTGTATTATACTGATCACTGTCAAATGCTAAATTCCTGTCACAGATGAATGAAAATAAATTTGGGGTCTCTTTCCCACCGAAGATCCCAGACATCTTGAAATCTATCAGCTCTGGCTTCAGAATCCCTAATCAGGGAGGAAAACGGGATTTGCAAACACTGAGGCTGGGGCCAAGTTGGCGAGTTTCAGGTCAGGGTTGGATGGCTATCAAAAGGGGTTAAGCGTAGGAAAATTGGGGAGGCTTTTAATCAGTGCAGCCATGAGTTTGGGTTTCTGTTTTAAGAAACTTCAGGTATTCCACAGGAGGGCACTCTGAAGACTGGAGGCTGTTAGGGCGAATCTTGAGCAATTCACACACCCTAGGCCATGGGTAGGGGGAGGATGAATAAATTTTCTCTTAATCTCCCGGATGGACCAGCATGTTTTGGTTTGCATTTCCTTAGCTTGACTGCTTTTTCATATGTTTATTAACTGCTTGCATTTCCTTTGTGTTGGTGAATTTTCAAAATGGGCAGCCAGTTACTTCTGTCTGTGCGTGTGTTCCCTGTGGCCACCTGGAGTTTGGTTTGCTGTTTCTTTACCATGTACCATGTCCAGGTTTTTCTGGGTACATGGGAGAATAAGGAAAAGACTCACTTGAACTTTTTCTAAATGGTATTATGCTTTCCCCAGTTTAATTACCCAGAAGGTTCTGATAATTCCCAGTGCCCCTTTCAGGGTGGAGAAGGCAGATATTTTCCCCAACCCTAGCTATAAGCCGCTTTTTAAAACACTAGAATCTGCTCTGGTTTGCATTTTCCGGATTCATAAAATTGAGCATATTTTCATGTTTGTTCATTCTCATTTCTGTTGGTTTCATTCTCATTTCTGTTGGTTTTGTGCGCGTTTACAAAAATGAGATTATACTACATGCGTATTCTGCAGCTTATTTCTTTAATGTACCAAGGACACTCTAAAGCCGTGTGTTTTGTCTCTACATATGCTCGGTAATGGCTGCTTAGAGTTGCACAGTGTGGTAGACCTTCATCGGCTCAATCCTCTTACTAAGCGACTTTGCTTTCTGAGCTTCTGTCACGAAAACACAATGCTAAACCTTTTGTCTCTGTATTCTTTGTACAGAGTGGTTTTTTTCCTGGTGTAGATTCTCAAGGGCAGAGTTATTATGTAATATATCTGATTTTAGTAGGTGTTCAGTTTCCTGGAGAGTTGTAACCACTCCCACTCCGGATGGGCAAAAATTAAACTTTTTTTTTTTAATATAAATATCCTCAACTTCCAGGGTTGTGCAACTTCTCGTATTTTGGTATTGCTTTGCATGCCCTATTTTTTTATTTTAGCTTATTATAAAAGCTTTTAATATAAGGAACATTAATGATTTTTTTGTGGTGGTTTAGGATGTTCCCTCTTCTGTGGGTTACTTACATGTTTTATTAACTTTTTTTTGCTTCTGTTTTAGCTTTCTTGCAGTTCAGAAGTATTTAATGAAAATTGTTGTGTAGTTCAATGGAAACTTCTGGATATGGAACCGTTAAATGTTGTATTGATTTTTCTTTATAATACTGATCTGATGAGGGGTTTGTGTTTGTTTTTACTTTGTGGATCAATATTTGATTATTTGAAAGGTTTGTTGGGTTTTTGTAACTTTATTTTTTAAAGTAATCTCTACACCCACCGTGGGGCTCGAACTCAAAACTGGGAGATAAAGCGTCCCTCGCTCCACCGACTAAGCCTTCCTGACGCCCCTGATTATTTAAAAGTTTTGCTGGGATACTGTTTATTTCTTTTAGCTTTTTAATTACCATACATTTGCAAACCGCCTTTTTAAAATTCTTGTATTAGATCATTTCTCATGTTTAATTTTGCACTTTGTAATTTTTTTCTCTTTAAAGGAAAATTCTTACTTGGCTTTTGATTTTATTTTTTACACTTTTAAATTTCTACTGTTATCTCAGCCTTTTGTCTTAACTTCTTGGTTTTTACTTAGCCACGTTGTTGGGGGCACGGATACTTAGTTTTGATTATCATACCTGAAAAATGCTTTGCTTTATTTCATACTTTTGACCTGAATGGTGCTTTATCTGATCTGTATTACCTTCGTGCTTCAATTTTTGTGTGCATTTGTACGGTGTTGCCCTTATTTTCAGTTTTCTTTGGCATTTTGCTCTAATAGTATCTTGTAGGACATACTGAGCAGTCTGTATTTCAGGTGGGAGAGTTCAGTGCTTTCCTTTTTTCTTTTCTTTCTTTCTTTCTTTTTTTTTTTTTTTTAAGATTTTATTTATTTATTTGATAGGGAGGCAGCGAGAGAGGGAACACAAGCAGGGGGAGTGGGAGAGGGAGAAGCAGGCTTCCCCCAAGCAGGAAGCTCAATGCCTAATGCGGAGCTTGATCCCAGAATGCTGGGATCATGACCTGAGCCTAAGGCAGACGCTTAATGACTGAGCCACCCAGGCGCCCCTCAGTGGTTTCCTTAATAATTTTTTTAGTTAGGAGATGGGGGCGGGGGAGGGGGCGCCTGGCTGCATCAGTGAGTGCAGTGTGACTCTTGATCTCGAGGTCGTTGAGTTCAAGCACCATGTAAGGTGTAGAGATTACTTAAATAAAATCTTAAAAAAAATGTTAGGAATACTTGCAAACATATGATGGAATGAATCCTACCCATCACCCAGATTCAAGAATAGGTATCTTCCCCATTTGCCTCATTATTCTTTTTTTTTTTTTTTTTAAGATTTTATTTGTTTGACAGAGAGGGACACAGCCAGCGAGAGAGGGAACACAAGCAGGGGGAGTGGGAGAGGAAGAAGCAGGCTCCCAGCAGAGCAGGGAACCCGATGTGGGGCTCGATCCCAGGGCCCTGGGATCACACCCTGAGCCGAAGGCAAATGCTTAGCGACTGAACCACCCAGGCGCCCCAGGATGTTCATTCCTTGATCAACAAACATTTATTTAGTACCTATCACTGTCCATCATTCTGCTAAGAATAATACAAAAACAAGACAGGCACACCACCCCTACCCTCATGGACTTTATAATCCATTTCGGTTTCTGGTCTTTTTAGATATTGACAGTGTGGGGACAAAGGGGTAAATTTGGTTTAATTCAACGAACCTATATTGACCTTTCATTCTGAATAAAGCAATATAAAGACAACTTATTGATTCAACAAACATTAATAAAAGGACATGTGTGGGGCGCCTGGGTGGCGCAGTCGTTAAGTGTCTGTCTTCAGCTCAGGGCGTGATCCCAGGATTCTGGGATCGAGCCCCACATCAGGCTTCTCCGTTAGGAGCCTGCTTCTTCCTCTCCCACTCCCCCTGCTTCTGTTCCCTCTCTCGCTGGCTGTCTCTCTCTGTCAAATAAATAAATAAAAATCTTTAAAAAAAAAAAAAAAGGACATGTGTGATAAACTGTGTATACGTTTTGGGAGATACATAGTTGATTTAGATCTGGTAGCTGCCTCAAGGGGCCCCCAGAGTGGGCGGGATGATAAGATTTGTTTAAAGATATAACTAAAGCCAATGCTAGAAAATGATAGCATTGAAAAAGAGAAGTTCAGATAAAGAACTTTAACAGGAAGGTTGAGGAGATGACTAACTCTGGGAGAGGGGCAAGAGCTATTCTCTGCCTCAGTTTCCCAATTCATTCATTTATTTAATTAACAAATATGACTTGAATTCTTGCCACATTCCAGACATTGTTCGGGGCTAGAATGAAAATCAGACTAGAAAGGAGATACCTGCCAATTCACCAGGATAAACACTGTAATCCAGGTAGGGAGAAGATGCGGTGGGGGAACAGCGGAGGGAACTTCCAAGTCAGCTTGTGGTGAGAGACAGCAAAGGAAGGTTTTAGCTCTAGGTGAGCTGTCCCCGGGTGTGAAAGAAAAGTGAACATCTCAGGAGATAGAAGAGGGAGGACCAGTGTTCCAGGCAGAGTCACTACAAAGACTCTCAAGCGGGAGATGCAGAGGGAGTTCAGGGTGCGTGTGTGAGGCAGGGGAGGAGGCCAAGGGAGCCGCTGCTAGTGTTCCCCATGAAATGGGAAGGGAGGTTAACACCTGAGGGGTGGAGGTAGAATGGTCTAGGGAGACTGAAATGGCAGGTTATGCTCTGGAAAGTTGCTTCGAGAATGTAGGAAGATACTATTAAAGAACAAGCCAAAGACAGCTCTGAAAGAGAAACCATAAAAATGGCATAAATTCCACATAGTAATGCAAAATACTCAAACAGCTTAGTACTCTGGGCCTAAAAGTGGAGGGAACACCTCACTAGACAGACACACCATGTGCATGTGCAAGGGAACAGGGCTGTTAGGAAGACCTAAAACGATCGACCACAGGGTCTAGCTTGATGGGCTGAAAGAAAATGGTCAAGTCATTGAAGTATGAATGGTAGATGGCTTCCATCTCAGTTGTCAACTCTAATTGAAGGAATCCTGTGCGGAGAAGGATTTCAAAGTTACCTCTGTGCTCAATAGGAAAGAGGGCATGATCGGTCAGAAATGTTCCCCATGGGCCCAGAAAGATCAGCCACCCCCATGCCAGGTGTTCGCCATCTTGGGACTGGAGGCCAGATGAGGCTGGGAGAGAAAAGGAGTCAGAGAGCTGGGAGGAGGGGACGTCAGAGAAGGAGATGGGACCTGGGGTTGCCAAGGTGTAATTCTCCCTGGAGCCTTCAGGGCCTAGACCTTGGCCATGGGAAGGTTTGGCTGAATAGAGAATAAGGCACAGTCTGGTGTTCAAAGACCTGATCACTGCTGCTTTTGTCTCACTGGAAAAGAGAAATGTCTTCAGGAAAAAAAAAATAATAATAATAAAATAAAGACACTGTGTCTTAAGAGAAGGAGATGGGTGACTGAAAGAGCACTTGGCCCTTACAGTGGAAACGGAGGAAAGCATGGGAAAGCCTCGCTTCTGTACTGTCATCAGCCTCACTTTGAACAAGCCAAAGAAAGTAGGGGCTTGCCACAGCTGTGGGCCTCCTCCACACTCAGGGCTCACGCTGACCATCTGAACTCTGCAGGGGAAATCAGCCACTGACCACCTCCTGCAACAGGGCGAGCAGGGAGTGAGCCTCTCCTCCAATGACCTGATGCCGTGATTTTTTTTTTTTAATCATGGTGAGAACACTGAACACGAGATCTACGCTCTTAACAAATGTTTAAGTGTAAAATACAGTATTATTGACTATGGGTATGATGTCATACAGCAGATCTCTAGAACTTTCCCACTTCATTTTTTTTTTAAAGTTTACATTTTTTTTTTAAAGATTTTATTTATTTATTTGACAGAGATAGAGACAGCCAGCGAGAGAGGGAACACAAGCAAGGGGAGTGGGAGAGGAAGAAGCAGGCTTCCAGTGGAGGAGCCTGATGTGGGGCTCCATCCCAGAACGCCAGGATCACGCCCTGAGCCGAAGGCAGGCGCTTAACGACTGAGCCACCCAGGCGCCCCCAGAACTTTCCCACTTCATTAACTGAAATTTAATGCCCTCTTTTTTGTAAGACTCTTCTAGTAAGCCCCTTTTTCTCTTGCCTCCCCTAACCCCTGGCAAAGGCACTCTTTTTTTTTTTAAATATTTTATTTATTTACTTATTTGAGAGAGAGAGAGAGCAAGCATGAGAGGGAAGAGGGTCAGAGGGAGAAGCAGACTCCCCACTGAGCTGGAAGCCTGATGCGGAACTGGATCCCAGGACTCCAGGATCATGACCTGAGCCAAAGGCAGACACTTAACCACTGAGCCACCCAGGTGCCCCTGCCTTGTTATTCCTTTTCCCTTTTTTGCTGAAGTATTTTATTTTATTTTTTTTTAAAGATTTTATTTGTCAGTGCACAAGCAGGGGGAGGGGCAGGCAGAGGGAGAAGCAGGCTCCCCACTGAGCAAGGAGCCTGATCTGGGGCTTGATCCCAGAACCCTGGGACCATGACACAAGCCGAAGGCAGACGCTTAACTAACTGAGCCACCCAGGTGTCCCTGCTGAAATATTTTAAAGTAAATTCTGGACATGTCATTTTACATTTGAAGTTTCAGTATTGTAACTGTACTCAACATGGTAAACATATTGTAAGGTAGATAATTGTCAGATCACTATATGTATGCCTGAACTACCATAATACTATATGTCAGCTATGCTTCAGTTTTTTAAAAACTTAAGTGTTTAAAAAAAAAATTCAAACAAGTTTATTAATTCATGAACTGGGCTGCATCTTGTCTAGCGAATAGAGGGGAACACCAAAGGTCTGCGGAAAGGGAAAGGTTTTTAAAGGCAGGACAAGGAAGTCCTAAACAGAAAAAGGATTAGTTCAGGTGAGGTTCCCTTCATCTGGGGACAAAAGGGTTTTAATAGGTGGATTATCTCATCTTTTGGGGGAAGGAGAGGGCCCACAGGACAGATTATTGGTGCTGACCAGAAAATTCCCGATTGACCTCTTCAAGGTTACCGTCCTGTGTTGAAACTGCAGTTAGGTATCAGTCTTGGTTTACTGATGTGGGCCCTTAACCTAAGTGATGCCATTTTGGGCCTTTTGAACCATATCTATCTCTTAAAAAGTAAGGACATTTCTTAAATAACCACAGTATTATCACAGCTAATAAAGTTCGTATTTCTGAGTATCATTTCATATTTATTTGGTCCACGTTCAGAATTTCCTGCTCTTCTGCGCTGATTGTTCAGTTGGGATCCAGATACGGGGCACATGTTCCCTTGGTCTCCTAAACTGCAATAGATCCCTGGTCCGCCGTGTCGCTGAAGTATTGAAGCTCCGTGGAAAGTCTTACCCAGTGGACTCCACTCCTTGCTTTCTCTTAGTCGCCTTGATTAAGTTTCAGGTACAACTCCTGGTGTTGGATTTTCTAGTTTATTTCATTAGGAGGGATGAAATGTGTGTAACTAATATCAATCACTTTTTGTATTAGTAAGTTTATGTTTTCTCTTTTGACCTTATCTTGGACTTAATCAAGAGTTTTTAGTATAAACCTTTCCTTTGACCTCCTGTTGCTTATAATTTGAGTTTTATCATGAATGGATGCTAGGTTCAAGATTTTTTGCAACTATTAATGTTTTCTTTTTTGAGTAGTTAATGTAGTGATGTACTTTTTTTTTTTTTTAAGACAACAAAGAAATGGTTTTTTTTAAGATCTTATTTATTTATTTGAGGTGGAGCATGAGCAGGAGAAGGGGCAGAGGGAGGGAGAAGCAGACTCCCCACTGAGGACCGTGGCCTCATGACCTGAGCCAAAAGCAGACTCTTTTTTTTTTTTTTTTTTAAGATTTCATTTATTTATTCGACAGAGATAGAGACAGCCAGCGAGAGAGGGAACACAAGCAGGGGGAGTGGGAGAGGAAGAAGCAGGCTCATAGCGGAGGAGCCTGATGTGGGGCTTGATCCCATAACGCCGGGATCACGCCCTGAGCCGAAGGCAGATGCTTAACCGCTGTGCCACCCAGGCGCCCCCAAAAGCAGACTCTTAACTGACTGAGCCACCCAGGTGCCCCTTGACTGAGTTATTTTAGAATTTAAATAGCGGGGCGCTTGGGTGGCACAGCGGTTAAGCGTCTGCCTTCGGCTCAGGGCGTGATCCCGGTGCTATGGGATCGAGCCCCACATCAGGCTCCTCCGCTATGAGCCTGCTTCTTCCTCTCCCACTCCCCCTGCTTGTGTTCCCTCTCTCGCTGGCTGTCTCTCTCTCTGTCAAATAAATAAAATAAAATCTTTAAAAAAAAAAAAGAATTTAAATAGCTGTTTCCTTTACTAATTTAAATGCTATACTTAGAAATCTTTTAAATTTATGCTATCATTTTTCTTATTTTGGTTTTTCTGTAATGAGACATTATTGAACTATGTGATTGTAAGTAAGTATCCTTTTTGTGCTGACATGAATGACCTGTGAGCTGCTCCTGTGATTCTTATATCTTTTTAGTGGTCCTTGAAGTTCTGTTTTTTTAGGCTTTGTCATTGGCAGACAAGATGTTCCATGCTAAGTTTTTTTTTTTTAATTATAAACTTAATTTTTGGAGCAGTTTTAGTTTCACAGCATATTGAGTGCAAAAGTACAGAGAAGTCCCATATGCTCCCTGCCCCACACATGCACAGCTTCCCTCATAACATCCCACGCCCAAGTGCTACGTTTGTTACAACCAGTGCATTTACATTGATGTGTTATTCTCACCCACAGTCCACAGTTTGCATTAGGGTTTGCTCCTGGTAAGTGAATTTTCTTGAGTTTCTGTGTGTTTTGACAACTGTGTGACCTCCATCTAGCACTAGTTTTACTGTCCTAAATTCCTCTGTGCGCTGCCTGTTCATCTCCCTCCTCTTAATCCCTGAGAATAGCTGATCTTTTTTCTGTCTCTATAGTTTTGGCTTTTCCAGACTGTCATGTAATTGGAATCATACAGTATGTAGTCTTTTCAGGTTGGCTTCTTTGACTTCGTCATACGCATTTTAGATTCCTCCTTGTCCTCTTACTGCTTAGTAACTCATTTCTATTTAGCACTGAAGAATAATGCATTATTTGGAGGTACCACAGTTTATCCACCTACTGAAAAATATCTTGGTTGCTTGTAAGTTTTGGCAATTCTGAATAAAGCTGCTATAAATCTCCCGGTATGCAGGTTTTAGTACGGATGTTTTCCACTCCTTTGGAGATATACCAAGGAGCACAATTGGAGGATCATATGGTAAGAGTATGTTTAGTTTTGTAAGAAACTGGCAAATTGTCTTCCGAAATAGCTGTAATAGTATTTATTTGCATAAGCAGTGAATGCAGCATTAACTCCACATTCTTACCAGCATCTGATGTCAGTGTTTTGGACCTTGGCCATTCTAATAGGCGTGTGGTGGTATCTCATTATTTTAATTTGCATTTACCTGATGACACGTTGTGAAGCATCTTTTCATATGCTGAATTGCTGTTTGCAGATCTTCCCTGGTGAGGTGTCTCTGGGTCTTTTGCCCATTTTTTAATCAGGTGGTTCATTTTCTTTATACTGCGTTGTAAGAATTCTTTGTGTATTTTGAATAACAATCCTTTATCAGATGTTTCTTTTGGAAATATTTTCTCCCAGTATATGGTTTATCATCTCATCTTCTTTAGTCTCATGCTAATTTGATTTTTTTTCTTTCTGGAATGTTCATTAGTTATGGAATTAACTGCCTTTGGGCATATGATTCACAAATGTGTATCTGCAGAGCGGAAGCTAGGTTGGGTTCTAGACCCACTTATCTGGTTCTCTAATTTTCACAAGCACCTCAAACTTGATAGGTCAAACAAAATTTGTACTCTTCCTTTAAACCTGGTTTTTTCTTGGCCTTTCATGTTCTGGTACACAGCAAGCATTTGTCTAGTAGGGAGGCTAGATACTATAAAGCCGTCCCCTTTGCTCCTTCCCTCTGTAGGTTATCTTACCAGACGCTTACTACAGCCTTGTGGGTAGTTTTTCCTTGGCGTGGAGTGTGCCTGCTTCCATTCTTGCTATGTGGCTGCTGCTTATTTCTCAGGTTCAGTGTGAGCTACTTCTGTGGGGAAGCCTTCCTGGGATCCCTGTACATCAGATGACACCTGGTGTAGACACCCCTGACCCCCGACCTTTTGTAAGTTGGCACAGTTGCCGTTTGATACTTGTTTCTCCCTAGATGTTCTCTCCCTTGAAGGGGAGGTTCCATGTCAGGGTTTTTTTAAGAGAGTATCGGTGGGGAGGGGTAGAAGGAGGGAGAGAGAGAATCTTATGCAGGCTGTATACCCAGCACTAGCCGGATGCAGGACTTCCATCTCTGATCTCAGGACCTTGAGATCATGACCTGAGCTGCAATCAAGAGTCGGACCCTTCAGTGACTGAGCGTCCTGGGTGCCCATCCCTGTCAGTTTTTACTCAACCTCTTTCTCCTTTACTATCCAGGACAGTAACTAGCATATAGTCTGTGCTCACGAAATGGGAGTGCGTGCCTGGGAACTTACATGGCTCATGTCTGCATTCAGAAGTCTTACCAGGATTATATAGAGAGGTATATGCACCTTTTATTAACCTTGCACCAGATCAGATGTTTTTTTTCAGTCAGGTGACTTAATTTCAGGGGGGTTTCTATTACTATGATCCATGTTTTGTTTCCATTAGAGGCTTGGGAAGTTTTCTGGTTCTATTCCTCAAAGCTACTGTGCATACTCCTGTTTCCCCTTTCTCTTCTGTTCATCTGCTTCGATAGGAGCTAGCATTTTGTTTATTTACCCTAATCTTCTTCCATTAAGTCGCTGAATTCTGTTAAAGGCGATGTGATTTTTCTTTTCACACCTGCAAGTTCAAGCAGTTAGGGTCTTTACAGCATTGCTGTATCAGTAAACGCAACTGGTTAAAACTTGAATACCTACTAGGCTTTGCAGAGGACAAGATTCAGGATCAGGCATCCCAGCTGTTGTCCAAAGCGTGTGTGTTGTGCATACCCACTTCTCATCCCCATTAAGTAAGGGATGAGGAATGGGTGGTGATATCTCCGTCTCCACCATGCAGGGTCAGGACAGTAGGGTGGAATGATGAAAAACAAAAATGAACAACCTAAGTGAGTCCCATCAAGGAAATATAAAGGGGCCTTTGTGAGGTGGGAGTAGGCATGGGTTTTAGTTGCTCTGTTCCCTCTCAGGGTATGCCTTAATGTTTGTATTCTGGAAAATAATAGTCTGAGTTGACTTGAGAGCTGGGTAGTTTTTGCTTTTTGTCTTTTAAGGTTTTTTTTATTTATTTGAGTGGGAGAGAGGCTGCATGATTGGGGGAGAGTTGTAGAGGGGGGCAGGGAGAGACAGTCTCAAGCAAACTCCTTGCTGAGAGCAGAGCTTCAGGCCCCCTCAGGTGAAATCAAGAGTCAGAAGCTCAACTGACTGAGCCACCTAGGCACCCTGAGAGCTGGTTTTAAGAAATTAAAGTCTTAATGTTAACTCTTTGCAATCAAAAAAGGGGCTTCTCTTTCCATTTTGTTTAAGATTCCATCCAAGTCACCTTAAACTTTAAAAATTTGGTATGGTACACTCTTTTTAATGATGTTTATTTTCTTGTAATCTGTTTAATTCTCACAGAGAACATAGGCAGCAAAGTTAATAGTATAGGAAACTGGCCAATTTCCATCGTTCTTTCTGATCTATTTGGTTGATTTATGGCATTCAAAGCTTTACTTGAATGGGGTTTTAATAATGTATGAATTTTGAATTCTGATTTCTTTTTTGGTACGCATATACCCATCTTGTTACCCTTTATATTAAATTGTTGTGGAGTACTCATGCTGTAGTTTACTTAATAACCACATTTATATTCTTGATTACTGTGCTTCTCAAAAGAATTCTTCAGTAAATGAGTTTTGTTTTGTTTTTTAATTTCAGATGATATATATATTTTAAAGATTTTTGAGTTTGGGGGAGTCTAGCAGACCTGCAAGAGCAAAAATTACTCTTCTGGAAAATAAAACAACGTATCCGCAATGTCCATTGTAGAGTCAGAAATTGGTAGACTTGCAAAGAAACAGGAAAATAGCACCCATAGGGAAAGAATTCAGTTGATAGAAACTGACCAGGAGATGCCTCAGGTATTAGATTTAAAATGCAAAGACATGTCAGCAGTTATGCTGATGAAGTTTAAAGGCTTGATGGAAAATCTAGACTTGATGGTTGAAGAGATAAGGGAGTCCCTTAAAAAGGACCTAAAGGAAATTCTAGGAGTAGAAAGTAAAATACCTGAAGTGAAAAATATAAACAACTCCAGTATCAAAAAGGAGTGGCCACAAATAAAAGGTTTAGCCACACAAAAAACAGGGTTGGTAGAGAAAATAGAAGGAGCAAACTCTGAAATAGATGAAGATACTGAAAATTTGACTTTTAAAAGAAAGGAAGTGAGTGAGTTGAGTAGCAAATTAGGCAAAGCTGAGGAGTACAGTATGGACCAAGGTAAGGAATTATCCTGTGATGAGTCACAAAATGACAAAGTTGTGGAAAGTGTGGAAAAAGCCGTAAGCAATATAGACAATACTTGGGGAGATCGAAGCCTCCATACAGAAGTAACACAGGAGAATCGTGGGGAGGATGAACTGGTCAAGGAAGAGAGAGAGGAAAAAATCCTTCAGAATTTAAAGAATAAAGAGAAAATTCTAAAAACCTCCAGAGAAGATGAAGGAGCAGTACTTACGTTGGTGGCAGACTTTTCGTCAGCAACACTGGACATTAGTAAGCAATGGAGTAACATCTTCAACGTTCTGAGGGAGAATGATTTTGAGCCTAAAGTTCTATGCCAAGTTAAATTAACATTTAAGTGTGATGATGAAGTAAGGACTTTTTCAGATCTGCAAAGTCTCAGCAATTTTATTAGCCAAAAACCGTTAATGAACGAATTACTGAAAGATGTACTCCCACAAAAGGAAAAAATAAAGAAAGGAAGAAGGTACGGGATTCAAGAAAAAGTGGTAAGTAGACAGATCTGTGGAGCTTATGTACAGAGAATAAGTAATAGTTGGTAAAGTTATTCCAAAGGTTAAGCCAATTTTTAGGAAATAATTTATTAAAAGTAAAAGCATGACATTAAAAGTAATGACTTAAAGGCTTGTTTTCTTTTAATGGCTGGTGTTGGAAGCTTGGAAGAGGTTAGATTTGAGTTGTTTGAGAAGAGATTGTACATATTCATTACAGACATTAAAAGAAAAATGTATATGTTATGTATTTAAGGGTAAACACTAAGATAGTAGCTTTTATTTTTTATTTTTTATTTATTTTTATTTTTTAAAGATTTTATTTATTTGACACAGAGAGAGACAGGCAGCGAGAGAGGGAACACATGCAGGGGGAGTGGGAGAGGAAGAAGCAGGCTCCCAGCAGAGGAGCCTGATGCGGGGCTCGATCCCAGAATGCTGGGATCACGCCCTGAGCCGAAGGCAGGTGCTTAATGTCTGAGCCACCCAGGCGCCCCTAAGATAGTAGCTTTTAAATCAGTAAAAGGGAAAAATAGAAATAAACAATTGAGTAAGTTCAATTAAAAGCCCTCATGCAATAGGATTATGAAAAAAAATTACCAAATACTTTCAACTTTGAATTCATAAAGTAGTCTTGCTAAGCCGTCTTCATTAGCCATCAGGAAAATGCAGATAAACCTATTTTACTAAAGCCTATTTGAGTGTTCATTAATGCTAATATCTAGCTGTTACATATTCCATGTATGGATTTTTGTTTTTATATCATATTAAATTAGGTTTTTGTCTCTTAAATCGTATTAGATTATGTTCCCATGTTGATTTCACTGAAAACAGTTAGGTTATTTTCTGCATGTTTTTTGTGATCCCGATCTTGAGAGGTCATTCCTGTGATATAGAGATTCTCTATTTCTCACCTTGGATGTGTGTATATTTCATATTTTTGTCTGTGGTGTAAGATAGTAGTCTAGCTTCATTCTTTCGCATGTGACTGTCCAGTTATCCCAGCACCATTTATTAAAGAGAGTATCCCCATTCCGTATTCTTCGCTTTTTCCATAAATTAGCTGACCATATATTCTGTATTCTGTTTACATTGATCTATGTGTCTGTTTTTGTAACTTTATACAGTACTGTACTGTTTTGATTGCTATAGCTTTGTAATACGGTTTAAAATCAGGGTGTGATGCCTCCTGCCTTATTCTGTTTCAAGATTGTGTTGGGTATTAGAGGTCTTTTGTGATTCCATACAAATTTTATGATTGTTCTATGCCTGTGAAAAATGCCATTGGGATTTTAGTAGAGATTGCACTGAATCTGCAGATTGCCTTGGGTTGTATAGACATTTTAACAATATTAATTATGCCAATACAGAAGTAGAACATCTCCATTTATTTGTATCCTCAGAGGTCTGTATCATAAGCCAGTATTTTTGATGGGTTCTCAAATTTCCTGCCCTCCCAACATTTTGAAGTATAACATATTTGCAAAATGACAGTCTAGAATTAGGAGATGTACTTGGATCAATAAATTCTTTATTTGAGAATCAGCGTTTAATCTCAGAAATTAACTTCCTGGTGATATACACAGATGAGGCACCCAACCTGTCCTGATGGCCTGGGGAGGTGAAGGACAAGTAGTGACCAGCCACCCCTAAATAGGGAAGAGTCCATAATAGAGGGAGCATTAAGTGAAAAGCTCAGGCAAGTACAGGGTTTCAAGGAATATTATGAACCAACATATATATTATAGGTACTGTCTCCAGCTCAATACCTAGGTTGTCTTAATTAACCCTCGCAACGATCTGAAGTAGTGTTGTCATCAGATGCTATTCTAGAGGGCAAGTTGATGCACCAGTAGCAAATGTGACAGCTGGGTTTGAACAGGCATTCTTTTTTTTAAATAGGCTCCATGCCCAAAGTGGGGATTGAACCCAGGACCCTGAGATAGTTGCATGCTCTACCAACTGAGCCAGCCAGGTGTCCCTGAACAAAGTAGTCTTAAATTGAGCCTGAACTCCTAACCAAAAAACATGCTTTCCTTTTGAGTAATGTGGCTGTAGCTTGAACTGCAAGTGCGATCTTTAAGAAATACTAGATTTATTTTTGTTTTCTTTGGGGGAGAAGGAAATGTCAGTTTTGGGGGCTTTTTTTTGGTAGTGTCCCTGAAGTTAGAGAAGTTTCTTTACTGTAGGGTCCTTGCATGTAATCGGACATTCACTAACATGAGTTGTTCTTAAGGGTCAGTGTTGGGAATATTGAAGGAACACACTAAACATGACCTCACGGAAATTTGTTGCAGGTGCTACACACATAGTAGGTGTGATGGGGTGATCGCAGGGGAAACATGACTTGTTTGGGGACCTAGGCATTCAAGAACAAGTAGTACTTAAAGAATTTTCTAGATATTTGGTAATTGTTAAAATATGTAGTCAAATTAGAGAGTGAAAGGATTAATTCCTTTAAAAGACACAAGAAACAAAGTTTTTTTTCCCCCCCTTTCAGGAGAAAACTCTACTAGATTTGAAGCATGGTGTTGAGGGGGAAGCCAGTGATGGCTTGAGCTTTCTATTTGTTAAAGAAGTAAAGTTTGCTGAGCCAGAGGTGAAGAACTTAGAGACTCAGGAAGAGGAGTCTTCAGAGCTGGAAGAGGAGGGAGAAGAGACTTCAGAGCTGGACGAGGAAGAGACTTCAGGGCTGGATGAGGAAGAAGAAGAGACTTCAGGGCTGGAGGACGAGGGAGAAGAAGAGGCTTCATTGTTACGTGAGGAACAGGGTTCAACCTTTCAGCATCATTCTGTGGTAAATACAAAATGTGGAGTTGAAGAAAAAAACAGTAATGGCCTGGAGATTGTTTTAATTAAAGAGGTAGAAGATTCTGAGCCAGAGGAAGAAGAAGGTTCAGAGTGGGAAATGGAAGTAGTCTTATCGTGGGAGGAAGGAGAGGACTCTGAAGTAGAAAATGTAAAGACTGCCTCCCAGATTGAGAAAAAAGAGGCCTCAGATGGACTTAAAGAAATTGCCTATGATTATTTGGCTCGGGACGTTGAGAAGAAAAAACTGGTGAAACACCGGATGTTGCAGAAAACCCAGAATAAAGAGGAAACCGCTATGCCCAGAAACCAAGGAGCTGGGACAGTCTGTCCAACCTTGCCTTTGGCCTCTCCCTTAAAATCACTAGAGATAAGTTCTGATAAGCTGAAAAGGCATTTAAGTACAAATTTGAGTACTCCATCAGGAATCACCAAATTTTTAAGGAAAACTGAGAAAGAGCAACACAAAACTCTGCTAACAGATGAGCAAACTTCTAAAGAAACAGACTTAATACAAGAAACAGAAGAAAGCTTCAGAAGAAATGTAATTAACAACTTCAGAGACCTACAGGAGGAGGTTGCAAATATTAAAAATTACTTTCCAGAGGTCTTGGAAATAAAAAACTCAGTAGATGTTCTGAACAGCAGAATAGACAGACTTGAAGAGAGAATGGACAATCTAGAAGACCGCATTGAAGAATTCTCTAAGGATACAATGCAAATGGCCAAACAGATAATAAATAAAGAAAGGTCAAGAGACATAGAGGATAGATCCAGAAGTTGCAACATCCGTTTGATAGGAATTCCAGAAAAAGATAATAAAGAGAATGGAGCAGAGGAAATAATTAAGGAAATAATTGAAGCAAACTTTCCAGAGCTAAAGGATTCAAGTCTTGAGGTTGTCAGTGCTTACCGAATACCTAGTAAGATTGATGAGAAGAGACTCACTCCTAGACACATCTTGGTGAAATTTGGGAATTCCAGTGATAAAGAAAAAATCCTTAAGGCTTCCAGAAAAAGAGAAATAACCTATAGAGGAACAAGAATCAGATTGACCGCAGACTTATCATTAGATACTCTAGATGCTAGAAGTCAGTGGAGCAGTGTCATAAAAGTGCTGCAGGCAAAAGGCTTTACACCTAGAATCCTATACCCAGCCAAACTGGCATTTGATTTTGAAGGTAAAACAAAGACATTTTTTGATATTGAAGAATTCACAAAGTTTGTTTCTTGCATACCCTCTTTGAAAGAATTACTAGAGGATGTACTTTAGCAATCTAGGATGACTGTAAACACGTACACGCAATATATATTACCCTCCTCCCACAGCAAAAGTCAAAAAGGAAAACGAAATTAAAACACCACATTTCTACCCAGGAGGATGGACCGTGAACAGTGTACTTGGCGAGTAGGGGAAAGGAAAGTTACAGATACTACTTAGATGTTGGTGAAATTAAAGGGTGTATTAAAATTAATGTTAATCATTGTAGCTTGCACAGGAGTAGGCTTTCTAAACTACTGGGGAGAGGGAGGGAATCTGTCAATGTGACCGTAGGTAGGGAGAGGTGGGGTGAAAGTAATAGAAAAACACAGGAAAAAAGATGGCAGGTTAAGTTAAATAGGGAAAAAAATGTGAAAGTTGAACTTTAATCACAAGAAGGTGTTCAGTTTTATATCATTTATCATGATGTAAATCTTGAATTTTTATATTAAACCTTTTTCCTTCAAATATGCTTCATTTGTTTTTTTTCTACTTTACATTTCTAATGTATTTTGTCATTACATAGTTAATCACCTTTACGTTTTATTGCATAAACCCATCCAATGGAGAGATCGAATCTCTTTCCTAATATTGGACTTTAATGTATTCTCAGTTGTTAGTCTAGAATAAAATAAATTGGTTTGCAGTGTATAGATAAGAAATGAAGAGAATGGGGGCGCCTGGGTGGCGCAGTCGTTAAGCGTCTGCCTTTGGCTCAGGGTGTTCGGGGATCGAGCCCCACATCAGACTCCTCTGCTGGGAGCCTGCTTCTTCCTCTCCCACTCCCCCTGCTTGTGTTCTCTCTCTCACTGGCTGTCTCTGTCAAATAAATAAATAAAATCTTAAAAAAAAAAAAAAAGAAATGAAGAGAATGAAGTAACTGTTTTATGGCTTGCTCCAGGGCTTATTGCATATATTTAATTTACAAAAACAAATGTCCTCTGCCCTGCTTTTGAAATCAGCTGCTTTTCTCAGTTAGTCCTTCCAACTCTCACCTTCATGGACCTTTCTGCAAACTGATTGCTACTTCAAATGCCCTGGCCTCAGTACACCTGGCTTTGAGCTCTAACTCTGCTGTGTGACCCCAGGCAAGTTACTAATGCCTCTGGACTCTGTAGTTCCTTCATCCGTAACTGGGTTCATTTCTTCCTCTCAGGTTTCTTGTAAAATTCTGCAAGATGACATTCGTGCCCAACATAAGAGGACATTTGTGTCCTCTCAGTAGACAGGAAATCCTGCTTGCTGTCTGGTAGATCTAAAGTAAAGCTGGTTGCCCTTCTCCCAGATGACTTTATTTTTAATATCTACACCCAATATGGGGCTTGAACTTAACAACGCTGAGATTGAGTTGCATGCTCTACCAGCTAAGCCAGCCAGGTCTCCCCCCCCCCCCAGTTGATTTAAGAGTGAGCACCACAGGAGGCCGTCTTCCCGTGCATTGGGGGTGGGTGGGTCAGAAAACTGAAAATACTACTCATAGGTACTCCATTATCTTTCTATTCTGTTGAATTTCATTGCTATATCTGGTTTACAGGCTTTTTGCCCCATTTTTTCTTTACTTTTGTTAAAGTACTCTTGACCTTTTGCTCTACTTGTGTGAAATGATGCAAGGTGTTGAGAAAATGGTACAGTCCCATGTACCTTTTACCCTTCTTCCCCCAGTGATAACATCTTACATAACCAGAGTTAAGTTACAAGGATGGATTCTTTGCTAGATCCTTTGGAGGAAGCATGATTTGTCACTACCTTGATTTCCAACTTCTCCAGAATTGTTTTTGTTCCAAGCCACCTATTTGTCATACTTTGTTACAGCAGCCCCAAGGAACTTAATCTAGTGTTCATGAACTCTGTTGTGATGCCCACGCACTGCTTTCTTCTAGACTAATAGCCTGTTTCTGTAGATGATAATAGAGGTCAGGCAACAATTCCCCTGATGCCAATACATTTCTAGAGAACAGATTGAGAGAAAGTCTGTACTCTGTAGAACCCTCCAACATGAATGCTTGCATTGACACACTCCTACATAGTCCAGACCTCTTTTCTTCTGAGATCTACTTGGGGATAGTGTTTAAGCTGCTTATTCCCAGGGTGTGGGGAGGGGTGAGAATTTCTAGTGCTAAATTAGAGAGTTGGTAATATCCTTCAGTCCCTGCTACTCTGTATGTCTGTACAAAATCCGTTCTGTTTTCCTGTTAATCTTGCCTGCATTCCTACGTTCTCTTCTCCTAGCACCCACCCACTAATATGAGTCCTATAAATCTTTGGATGTTTTTCTTCTAAAATGTCTTTGTGAATGAGTGTGTTTCTAATTTGTGTGAATGGAATTATGCTTTGGATCTTATCTATTACTATTAATACTTTTTTTTAAAAAAAAGATAATCTGTTCTGGTGGCACGTGGGTGGCTCAGTCGTTAAGCGTCTGCCTTTGGTCAGGGCCTGATCCCGGCGTTCTGGGATCAAGCCCCACATTGGGCTCCTCTGCTGGGAGCCTGCTTCTTCCTCTCCCACTCCCCCTGCTTGTGTTCCCTCTCTCCCTGGCTGTCTCAAATAAATAAAAAATCTTTAAAAAGATAATCTATTCTGCACATCTAGCTCATTGTTTCTAATGAATTTTACAGTATGCATCATAATTTATCACTGTGCAGTGGTGGACAGCTAAGCTGCTCCATCTCTTCCCCTCACCTCCTTTACCCCCCCCCCCCCACTACTTATGACCATCTTCATCCCTGCCCCCTTAGGGACCTGGGCAAGAGTACCTATTGGGTCCGAGTGTAAGCTTATGCTTAATTACACTCAATATTGCCAGTTTGTTCTTCAGATTGGTTCTAGTTCGTGAAAAGTGAAGAACACCCAGATTAGAACAAGCCCAAGGTACTCATTCAGACCTTACTATGGAGGAGCCAGCTAGCATGGCCAGTATCAAAACCTCTAAGGCAGTTAGGAGTGGGAAAGTTTTATGGTGGAACAAAAGGGAAAGGTTCTGGGTATTTTCCTACTAGAAGTTATTGGCATGGGAAACTAACTAGAAGCAGGGCATCTTTTTTCAATTTTTATTGGGCAGGGAGAGAAAGCAAAAGTAGGGGGAACGGCAGGCTGAGGGAGAAGCAGGCTCCCTGCTGAGCAGAAAGCCTGATACGGGGCTCAGTCCCAGGACCCTGGGATCATGGCCTGAGCTGAAGGGAGAAGCTGAACCGACTAGGCCACCCAGGGTGCCCCTAGGAGCAGGGCATCTTATGACTCGGGAACATACTTGGCTTTGGTTGGTCCTGAGTTGGAAATGGGAGCAAAAACGGAATTTGGTAGTTATTGACCAAGAATGACCATTCTAGGCTAACTGCTGCAAAGGTGGTTTGGCTTCCCAGGTTAATTGCAGAAGTTGCTGGTCAGAGTTCTGTTGTCATACATGCTTTGGCTATATTTCTATAGTTCTCTGGAGTTCCTACTTTTCTACATCCCCACTCAACTTTCTAATTTTTCCCAACATAATGGTTGTAAAATGGGGTATCCTGTTTTAATTTGTATTTCTTTAATTAGCCAAAATCAGAAGCCGTCCATATATTTTTGTAGTCATTTAGAGTTCACCCTTTGAATTTGCTGATTCATATCTTTTGCTTTTTTACAATGACCAGAGAAAGCCTCTTTTTCCCCCCCAGTAATTTCTATGCCCAGTGTGGGGCTTGAACTCAACAATTCTCAGATCAAGAGTCACATGCTCTACTGAAATAACCCGGTGCCCAAAGCCTCTTTTCTTTTGATAATTTAGAAGAGTTTGTATATCTGGATAATAATCCCATATTGTTTTTAGATGGTAGAAATATTTTCTCCCAGTTCATTACTCATTTGTTAATTTTGTCTATTCTATCCTCTTAGAACAAAAATCCTCAATATTTTGTGTAATCAAACCCATAATTGTTTTTCCCTTATGGTTGGTGCTTATAAAGTCTTATTTTAAGAATTCCTTTCCTGGGGCTCAGTCGTTTAGCATCTGCTTTGGCTCAGGTCATGATCCCAGCATTCTGGGATCGAACTCTGCATTGGGCTTCCTGCTTGGCGGGAAGCCTGCTTGGATTCCCTCTCCCATTCCCCCTGCTTGTGTTCCATCTCTCGCTGCCTCTCTTTCTGTCAAATAAATAAATAAAATCTTTAAAAAAAAATTCCTTTCCTACCTACAATCAAATATTCTCCTACATGGTTTTTAGTTTTATGTTTTTCCATTTAAGAAAATTAATGATGTATAGTGTTGCAAGCTTTGAGAAATGAATACAGATATATAATCACAAGATGGGGGCACCTGGCTGTCTCAGTAGGAAGAGCTTGTGACTCTTGATCTTGGAGTTGTGAGTTCGAGCCTCATGTTGAGTATAGAGATTACCTAAAAAGTAAAAATCTTTTTAAAAAATACAGAATTGGTCCATCAGTTTCTGAAATTACCCCTTTTGAGTCTGGCTTCTTTCACTTAGCATAATGCCTTTGAGATTCATGCACATGGCTTTTATCAATCATTCTTTCCATTTTATCACTGAGTAGTGTTTTCTATGGATGTATCATAGTTTGTTGATCCATTTTTTTTTTTTTTTAAAGATTTTGTTTATTTATTTGACAGGATAGAGACAGCCAGCGAGAGAGGGAACACAAGCAGGGGGCGTGGGAGAGGAAGAAGCAGGCTCATAGCGGAGGAGCCTGATGTGGGGCTCGATCCCATAACACCAGGATCACGCCCTGAGCCGAAGGCAGACGCTCAACCGCTGTGCCACCCAGGCGCCCCTGTTGATCCATTTCTAAGTTTAACAGTTTTTGATAATTTCCAGAAATGTTGTAAACATTTCTGTATGTATTTTTTGTGTGAACATAAGTTTTCATTTCACTTGGATATATGCCTGCAGTGGGATTGCTGGTTTGTATGGTAAACATACATATACCAAACTATTTTCCAAAGGAGCTGAACCATTCTGCATTCCCACCAGCAAGGTATGATGTTTCCAGTTGCTCCATACTCTCATCAGCACTGACTGTGGCTTTACATTTTAATCTTTTACATTTCATTCTCTAATCTACCCAAAATCTGTTTTCATATATGGTTTAAGTTCAGAAATGCAGTTTTATTTATTGCCAGATAGGCCCATTTTCTGACTCTGTTCTGTTTCATTGATCTGTTATTCTGAAATTTACAATTTCTACTTTTTCCAAGAAAGAAATAAAATACTTCAAAGGAGTATGAGTGTTAGGGGGATTTCAGGCTATAAAAAGGGGGATTGACTGAGTCTTCTCGAATAATGGCATGGGGCTGCAGAGGACGCATGAGCTCCCATTTCTGTTTTTTTTTGTTTTTTTTTTAATATTTTATTTATTTGAGAGAGAGCACAAGCAGGGGGAGGGGCAGAGGGAGAGGGAGAAGCCGACTCCCCACTGAACAGGGAGCCCAACATGGTGGGCCTCCGTCCCAGGACCTTGAGATCATGACCTGAGCCAAAGGCAGGTGCCCCATGAGCTCCAGTTTTCAGATTTTTTGCCATAAGGCAAAACTTTAAAATTTTTGTACTGTGTATAGGAAATGACTAATCCTAGTGTGTCGTCTTGGGAAGAGGCCTGCCACTGCCAGGTCCAAGTTTCCCACAGTCCAGCTCCATCCCATCTCCCCAGGCTTAAGCCATTCTGGTAAATCAGTTTGGGTTTGAAGGTGAAGTATGTGGAAACTCAGTGAATGTTATATTTATGACTTAGAGGCTGTTGATTTAATTACAGTGATGCCCTTAAAAAAATATATATATAATATATACATATATATATACACACGCACACAAATGAACACAGATGGCTCTGTTGTTGGAGATTTGATAAAAGTAAAATGCTCATTTCCTCATCCCTTTTGTTTATTGGACTTGTGGAATAACAAACATGACTTTAAATGCTATTGTATGTCTTGTGATTTGTGGAACCAGTCTGTCGTTAATTGAGAGTCAGCCCAGTGTGTTGGAAGGCTGGTGAGGACCAGGAGGGGGCAGAGTGGTGACAGCTGAATTTCTGTGCGTTAGATACTCGGGTGCTTTTCTTGCACATACTTTCCTTCTCATCACTGAAATATTCTGTGCGATTACCCCCCATTTTGTAGATGAGGAAATGAAAAATCATACACATAACTTAAGCAAGTTTACAGAAATAGCAAGAAGAATGATGAGAAATTCCAAGTGGCCATCGATATCAAACTGATGTTACTGGTATTTTAGCATATTGCCCCTTGGTTTTAATTTATTTTTAATTGTGGTTACAATCACATAGCATTAACTTTATCATCTTAAAACATCCTTTTTGGGGGGGCAGCGCCTGGGTTGCTCAGTCCTTAAGCGTCTGCCTTCGGCTCTGGGCATGATCCTGGCACTCTGGGATGGAGCCCCGCATCAGGCTCCTCTGTTGGGAGCCTGCTTCTCCCCCCCCCTTTTTTTTAGGATTTTATTTATTTATTTGACAGACAGCCAGCGAGAGAGGGAACACAAGCAGGGGGAGTGGGAGAGGAAGAAGCAGGCTCCCAGTGGGGGAGCCCGATGCGGGGCTCAATCCCAGAACGAGGGGATCACACCCTGAGCCGGAGGCAGTCGCTTAACGACTGAGCCACCCAGGTGCCCCATCTCTTAAAACATTCTTAAGTGTACAGTTTCGTGTAAAGTATATTCACATTGTCGTGCGGCATCTCTAGAACTTCTATCTTGCAAAACTAAAACTGCCCATTAATCCCCCCTTCCTTTCCCCCCAGCAGTCAGCGTTCTATTTTTTGTTTAGGATTTTGACTACTTTAGGATCCCTCATTAGTGGCATCGTCAGTATTTGACCTTTCATGACTGGCTTATTTCACTTAGTGTAAACTCCTTGAAATTCATCCACGTTGTAACATGGGACAGGATCTCCTGTTTTAAAGGCTGCATGACATTCCATTGTGTGTATATGTCACATTTGCTTTATCCATCTGTCAGGGGACATTCGGGTTGTTTTTATCTCTTGGCTATTGTGAATGACACTGTAATGAACACGGGTGTGTGTTTATGTGTGTGTGTGTGTGTGTGTGTGTGTGTGTGTGTGTGTGTGTGAATAGCTCTTAAAATTCTGCTTTGAATTCTTTTGGTAAATACCCAGAAGTGGAATTGCTGGATCATATGGTAATTTTTAATTTTTTCAGGAGGTTTGATATTATGTTACATAGTGGCTATACTGTTTACATTCCTAACTGCCTCCAGATTTTTAAAGAAATATGAACACCCGAGGGACTAAATCCCTACCCGCATGGTGTCCTTGTCTCCACAGGCAGCATATGAAGAGAGTTAGAAGGTATCAGTGGATCAATAAATTCTTTGCAACAAACCTTGAATGGTTTCCAGCCTTTCTCAGAAACTAATTGCTCCCTGCAAATCTGTATAGTCCGGGAAGTCAAACCAGACTTAAAGGATGTGATACCCATAGCGAGCCCTGAAGGGTCCTAGAAGTTAGATGGGCAAAGACAGGAAGAGGGGTTTCCAGGTAGATAGAGCAGCCTGGAAAACCTAGTGCTGAGAGGACTTGATTCCTGCTGAGAATTTCCGTTGTGTTCTTATGGCTCAAGCCAAGAGCTCTCATAGAAATTCGTGTTTTTGACTTTCTAGTTCATTGTTAGTTTTTCTCTGGGAGTATGTGGTCATCTGCCCCAGGCAGACAGCATACGCCAAGCTGTTAGAGACCCTCTTCTCACTGCAACAGGGGAAGGGGGGGGGGATTCAATACCAAGGGCCGGAACATCTTTATGCTGAGAGACATTCTCTGACTCTGTAGAGTTTATGGTCTTAGTGGGAAAGACAGATATTAAGAAGGAATTGGGAGTTATATAAAAGGGGAGGTACTGTGTTCTCTGGGAACCCGTAGAAAGAGAATTGAAGAGCCTTGGAGGGTTTATCAGAGGACATATGCTTGAGATGTGGAAGTGGCGCGTGGGTGGCTCAGTCAGTTAAGCATCTGACTCCTGATCTCAGCTCAGATCTTGATCTCAGGGTTGTGAGTTCAAGCCCCGCACTGGGTTCCATGGCGGGCATGGAGCCTACTTAAAAAAGATGTGGAAGAAGTCAAATATTGATTTATAACAGTCACACCCAATTTTGGAATCAGGGGAGATGAACGTGATATTTTACTTTGGTCAGTTTTTAGGGTCAGATCAGTACAGGTACCCCCACTCCAGTCAAGAAGCAGTTCAAGGTGCTAAATGTGCATAATTTGATATTTGTTGCCTTAGAGATCTCTGGATTGCACAGTGCAGCCTCCAAGCCAGACAGGAATGACAAAGTTTCCTAAGCCTAAGGACAGTGACTGGGAAGCACAATCAGAAGGTGACAGTTTAGATTCTGTGATAAGTTGACTGTGCCTGCATCTTGTGAAGGGGAAGGGAAGGTGAAGTTACCCAAAACTTATCACTGAAACATCACAGCTATTAGAACATTGATTTTTAAATAATGATTTATATGCCCTGTACAATTTTAGAGCACAATGAGTTTTATTTTCTGCCAAAAAAAAGTTCTTTTTGTTTCTTTTTTTAAAGATTTTTATTTGACAGAGAGCACAAGAAGGGGGGCAGGCCAAGGAAGAGGGAGAAGCAACCCCCCCCCCCAATGAGCAGGGAGCCCCACACGGGGCTCCATCCCAGGACCCTGGGATCATGATCCGAGCTGAAGGCAGACACTTAACTGACTGAGCCACCAAGGTGCCCCAGTAAACGATATCTTTTCATTAAAAGGCTCTATAACCATCATTTTAATTGCTGTGTAATTCCTCAGATTAAATATACCATAATTTGTTAAATTTTCCTCCACCTTTGGACATTTTGCTTTTACATTTGGAGTCAGCACAAACATAAAATTGGAAATTTTTAAAGATTGGAATATTTCCTTTGTTCAGCCCAATAGGACTCCTGCTGGAGGACAGTCTCCAGGACTGGAATGAATGGATCAAAGAGCATGGTCATTTTATGCCTTTTGCTAAATATTTACCTACATAGCTTTCAAAAACAGTGTTAAGTTGTTTCGGCTGTCTCAGCTGAAAGGGCCAGCTTCTCACCTCTGGCTGCTGACAAAGGATATAATTGAAAACACAGGAGGAAAAAAGGGGTACCTTGTAACTTTCAGAGTTGACTTCTAGTGAGATGACAAACCTGATTGCATCATGTCACTGGGGGTTATGTGGAGGCTCCGTACCTTTTTATCTACTTGGAGATTGTGTTTTTAGGTTTACAGCTTTACGTGCTCATTCGCTCCCTTCTCCCTGTGTTGCGGAAGAACTGGGCCTCTTTCTAGCCACTTAATCTTTTATCTCCTCTAGTTTTATGTTTTTCACTTCTTGCATTGGTTTTAGCCTTTGGCTCATCTACATTAAATATCCTTCATCGTATCTCCTTTGGGGTTTCTAATACGTATTTTAAAATTTTGTTTCATTTCTTTTACCAAGATTTACCTTTTTCTTATTCTTTTTTTTTTCTTTGTACCTTTTTCTTATTCTTAATGTAGATGAAGTCACTCTTTGCTTTTACCCTCATTTCCTAATTCACTTTAGGGTTGTATTTGTGTCTCCTTGCTCTTCTGTATTTCATTTTAGTTTGTGTTTAGAGCAGGGCTGGAGAAAACAGTTCTCTAAAGAAGTGTGGAGAGGACCCAGTGTGTTTGTAAGCAAAATTGAGGCCACCACTGGTCTTGAACTCCCCCTAACCCCTTTGCAACGCAGCTCTCCAAAACCCCTTACCTCTTGGACACTCCCCCAACCCCAGTCTGCAAAAGGAGTCCAAGGAGGAGGAGCCTGCCCTTCTCCCACCTTCTAGCCAAGCTGTAGAATTTCCTGGCTAAACAGCTGAGGAAGCTTCATGTTAGGGCTTTCCAACACCTCTTACCTAACTTCCCAAAGATAGAACAGCTGGTATGCATATCTTTGGGCCCTAAAGGTGGCCAAGGACTGATTGAATGTGCTTTCTTGGGGAGAGGTGCAGATGAGTCTGGGTGTCCACTTGTGTATTACAAGAACCCCGTAAACTTAACAATGAATGGTGGTAGGAAGAGGAGATTGACTTTGGGCCAGAGATGATTCTCATGTCTCCATGTTCTGGTATGGAACTTGCAGAAGCCTGAGAATTCCAAACCAGAATGTGGTATTCTGTGGCCTCATGAAGGTGTATTTGTAGTAGTTTGCTAGGTTTTTAAAATTTTTATCTATTTATTTATTTTTTAAAAAGTATATACTGTATATGCAATATACAGTAACAGTCACCTTATAGGCAATACAGTGGCACTAAATTCATATCTTTCAATAGTTACCCTGAATGTAAATGGGCTAAATGCCCCAATCAAAAGACATAAAGTATCAGATTGGATAGAAAAACAAGACCCATCGATATGCTGTCTGCAGGAGACTCATTTTAGACCCAAAGACACCTCCAGATTTAAACTGAGGGGGTAGAAAACCATTTATCATGCTAATGGACAGCAAAAGAAAGCTGGGGTGGCAATCCTTATATTACACAAATTAGATTTTAAACTGAAGACTAATAAGAGATGAGGAAGGACACTACATCATACTTAAAGGGTCTATCCAACAAGAACATCTAACAATTGTAAATATCTATGCCCCTAACATGGGAGCAGCCAATTATGTAAGCCAACTAATAACAAAATCAAATTGACAATATACAATAATAGTAGGGGACTTTAACACCCCACTCGCTGCAGTGGACAGATCATCTAAGCAGAAGATCAACAAGGAAATAAAGGCTTTAAATGACACACTAGACCAGATGGACTTCACAGATATATTCAGAACATTCTATCCCAAACAAGAGAACACGCAGTCTTCTCTCATGCACATGGAACATTCTCCAGAATAGATCACATCCTGGGTGACAAATCAAGTCTCAACAGGTACCAAAAGATTGGGATCTTTCTCTGCATATTTTTGGACCACAGTGCTTTGAAACTCAAACTCAATCACAAGAGGAAAGTTGGAAAGAACTCAAATACATGGAGGCTGAAGAGCATCCTACTAAAGAATGAATGATCAGGAAAGTACAGAAGAATTTAAAAAATTCATGGAAACAAATGGAAATGAAAACACAACTGTTCAATATCTTTGGGATGCAGGAAAAGTGTTCCTAAGAGGGAAGTCTATAGCAATACAAGCCTTTCTCAAGAAATAAGAAAGTTCTCAAATATACAACCTAACCCTACACCTAACGGAGCTGGAGAAAGAACAGCAAATAAAGCCTAAACCCAGCAGGAGAAGAGAAATAATAAAGATTAGAGAAGAAATCAATAAAATGGAGACCAAAAGAACACTAGAACAGATCAATGAAACTAAGAGCTGGTTTTTAAGATTGATAAGCCCTTGGCCAGACTTATCAAAAAGAAAAGACAAAGGACCCAAATAAATAAAATCATGAATGAAAGAGGAGAGATCACAACCAACACCAAAAAAATAAAACAATTATCAGAACATATTATGAGCAACTATATGTGAACAAATTAGACAATCTGGAATAAATGGATGCATTCCTAGAGACGTATAAACTACCAAAACTGAACCAGGAAGAAGTAGAAAACCTGAACAGACCCATAGCCAGCAAGGAAATTGAAGCAGTAATCAAAAATATCCCAACAAACAAGAGCCCAGGGCCAAATGGCTTCCCAGGGGAATTCTACCAAACATTTAAAGAAGAATTAATACCTATTCTTCTGAAAGTGTTCCAAAAAAATAGAAATGGAAGGAAAACTTCCAAACTCATTTTATGAGGCCAGCAGTACCTTGATCCCAAAACCAGACAAAGACCGCACCAAAAAAGGAGAATTACAGACCAGTATCCCTGATGAACATGGATGCAAAAATTCTCACCAAAATACTAGCCAGTAGGATCCAACAGTACATTAAAAGCATTATTCACCACAACTGAGTTGGATTTATTCCTGGGCTGCAAGGTTGGTTCAACATCCATAAATCAATCAATGTGATACACTACATTAATAAAAGAAAGGACAAGAACCATATAATCCTCTCAATAGATGCAGAAAAAGCATTTGGCAAAGTACAGCATCCTTTCTTGATTAAAACTCTTCACATTGTAGGGATAGAGGGTACATACCTCAATATCATAAAATCCATCTATGAAAAACTCACAGTGAGTATCATTCTTAATGGGGAAAAACTGAGAGCTTTTCCCCTAAGGTCAGGAACACGGCAGGGGTGTCTACTATCACCACTGCTGTTCAGTATAGTACTAGAAGTCCTAGCCTCAGCAATCAGACAACAAAAAGAAATAAAAGGCATCCAAATCAAAGAAGTCAAACTCTCACTCTTTGCAGGTGATGTGATTATTCGTGTGGAAAACCCAAAAGACTCCACCCCAAAACTGCTAGAACTCATACAAGAATTCAGTAGAGTGGCAGGATATAAAATCAATGCACAGAAATCAGTTCATTTCTATACACCAACGAGACAGAGAAATTAAGGAGTTGATCCCATTAACAATCACACCCCAAACCATAAGATACCTAGGAATAAATCTAACCAAAGAGGCAAAGGATCTGTACTCAGAAAACTATAGAATACTCATGAAAGAAATTGAGGAAGACACAAAGAAATGGAAAAATGTTCCATGCTTATGGATTGAAAGAACAAATATCGTTAAAATGTCTATGCTACCTAGAGCAGTCTACACATTCGAAGCAATCCCTATCAAAATACCATCAACTTTTTTCACAGAAATGAAACGAATAATCCTAAAATTTGTATGGAACCAGAAAAGACCCCAAATAGCCAGAGGAGTGTTGAAAAAGAAAACTAAAGCTGGTGGCATCACAATTCCAGACTTAAAGCTCTATTACAAAGCTGTAATCATCAAGAAGAGTATGGTGCTGGCACAAAAACAGACACATAGATCAGTGGAACAGAATAGAGAACTCAGAAATGGACCCTCAATTCTGTGGTCAAGTAATCTTCGAAAAAGCAGGAAAGAAGATCCAATGGAAAAAAGACAGTCTTTTCAACAAATGGTGTTGGGAAAACTGGACAGCCACATGCAGAAGAATGAAACTGGACCATTTCCTTATACAATACACAAAAATAGACTCAAAAGGGATGAAAGACCTAAATGTGAAACAGAAATCCCTCAAAATCCTCTAGGAGAACAGAGGCAGCAACCTCTTCAACATCAGCTGCAGCAGTGTCTTCCTAGACACATCGCCAAAGACAAGGGAAAGGCAAAAATGAACTATTGGGACTTTATCAAGATAAAAAGCTTTTGCACAGCAAGGGAAACAGTCAATAGAACCAAAAGACTACCAACAGAATGGGAGAAGGTATTTGCAGATAACATATCAGATAAAGGGCTAGTATCCAAAACCGAAAAAGAATTATCAAACTCAACACCCAAAGAACAAATAATCCAATCAAGAAATGGGCAGAAGACATGAACAGACATTTCTACAAAGAAGACATCCAAATGGCCAACAGACACATGAAAAAGTGCTCAACATACTCAGCATCAGGGAAATACAAGTCAAACCCACAATGAGATACCACCTCCCACCAGTCAGAATGGCTAAAATTAACAAGTCAGGAAACAACAGATGTTGGTGAGGATGCGGAGAAAGGGGAACCCTCCTACACTGTTGGTGGGAATGCAGGCTGGTACAGCCACTCTGGAAAAAGTGTGGAGTTCCTCAAAAAGTTGAAAATAGAGCTACCCTATGACCCAGCAATTGCACTACTAGGTATTTACCCCACAGGTATAAATGTAGTGATCTGAAGGAGCACGTGCACCCTAATGTTCATAGCAGCAATTTCCACAATAGCCAAACTATGGAACGAAGTCTTGCCATTTGCAATGATGTGGATGGAACTAGAGGGTATTATGCTAAGTGAAATAAGTCAGAGAAAAACAATTATCCTATGATCTCACTGATTTGTGGAATTTGAGAAACAAGGCAGAGGATCATAGGGGAAGAGAGGGAAAAATGAAACAAGACAAAACCAGAGAGGGAGACAAACCATAAGAGACTCTTAATCTCAGGAAGCAAACAGGGTTGCTGGAGCAGTGTGGGTGGGGGGGATAAGGTGGCTGGGTGATGGACACTGGGGAGGGTATGTGTAGTTGTGAGCGCTGTGTATCGTATAAGGCTGTTGAATCACAGACCTGTACCCCGAAACAAATAATACGTTACATGTTAATAAAAATAAAGAAAAAATGGGTAAAACCGAAACAAAATTAATAAAGATATTTTTATTTATTTATTTTAAAGAGCAGAGGGAGAGGGACAAGCAGACTCTGTGCTAAGTATGGAGCCCGTCGCGGGGCTCGATTCCACAACCGGGAGATCATGAGCTGAGATGAAACCAAGTCAGTCGGTTAAGCATCTGCCTTCGGCTCAGGTTATGATCCCACAACGGGCTCCCTGCTTAGTGGGGAGTCTGTTTCTCCCTCTCCCTCTGCCCCTCTCCCCGCTCCCCGTTCCTGCTCTTTCTCTCAAATAAATAAAATCTTAAAAAAAAAAAAATGTTCAGGTGGGATGTGTGGGCTTCCATTTGTACTCTTGCTGTAGAGTTGGGGTGAGCCATTTTGATTTACTGCAACCATGGGAGTTTTTGAAGGGTTATATTTAGGGGAATGTCATGATCAAAACTATTCTCAAAGACTTCGGTGGTGAACTTTTTTTTATTTTTTAGGATTTTCTTTATTTGAAGGAGTGAGTGCATGCTTGTGCATGCGGGCAGTCAAAGGAACAGGGACAAGCAGACTCTAGGCTGAGTCCAGAGCCCAACGTGGAGCTCAACCCCACGACCCTGAGACCACAACTAAGCCCAAACCAAGAGTTAGACATTCAACTGACTGAGCCACCCAGACCCCCCGGTGGTGAAATTTTTTAAAAATGGAATTAAATGAGAGGGTATTAGGATAAAGAAGGAAGAAGCTAAAACTTAACAGGAAGAAGATGGCACCATAAAAAAGATACAAATTAAATACAGAAAAATTATTTTTACCTTTAGTCAGAGGTAATATACACCTCTGATACAACCCTTAAACTTACACACATTGTTCCATGTCAATTATGTCTCAATTAAGAAATTTGTTTTGATGTGGAATGGTTTACAAAAAAAAAAAGGACAAAGTTCAACACAGAGAAACAACAGAATGCATCAAGATGAGGCACTATGAAGCATTCCCATTTGCTGGAATTCTGTCGCTCCACGGGCTGGATTCTTCATACAGTCCTTTCTTTTAAGGTTTCCACTTTGAAGGGAAAGGCCAGACTTCTTAGTTCAAGCTGATGGTTTCCAGATTCAGGAAAGTTTGAGGAGCCACACAGATTTGCTGCACCTGCCACCCCAAGGTAAAGGAGTATTTTGGTTCATGTGTCAACGTCACAGATTTTGTCAGCTTAAGTTCTTCAAAGGAAATGTAAAACCTTGGGCCCTTGAACTGGTAAATAGATTTCCTACCCCAGTGTTTCCCAGTCTTGATTAAGATATTGCATGACTTTTCCTTCTCTGTTTCTCTTCTTACTCATTTTGGTTTTACACAGAATTGGTTTTTTAATCATCAAAGCTAAGACATAGCAAAAAAATAATGACATTATCAGTTGAAGCTTATCTCCATCTGCTAAGTTCACTACTTAGTCATGAGGACACCATAATTCTAGCAAAAAGTCTAAGGAATTATTCACCCTCCTAACCACACAGCGGAATTGCTAATACACTGGATAGTTAGAAGAACAATGGCAGTAGATCATCTTATTTCTTTTTTTTTTTTTTTTTTTTGACAGAGATAGAGACAGCCAGCGAGAGAGGGAACACAAGCAGGGGGAGTGGGAGAGGAAGAAGCAGGCTCCTACTGGAGGAGCCTGATGTGAGGCTCGATCCCATAGCACCGGGATCACGCCCTGAGCCGAAGGCAGACGCTTAACCGCTGTGCCACCCAGGCGCCCCATCTTATTTCAACTTTTGAGATAATATGACAATTCAGAAGTGGAAACCCTTGTGAAATTTTTTTCTTGTCTGGTACCAAGATCATTAGTCCTTTATAGTTGTTGCATACTGTAAGGTTTAAAGAATCGAATAAGCAAGAGTACTCCATGATACATTCAAAACATGAAAGACTGTACTGTAACTTTTATAGGCACAAAGTTGAAGTTTGTTTTGTTTTAAAGATTTTATTTATTGGTCAGAGAGAGCGCAGAAGCAGGGGGAGCAGCAGGCAGAGGGAGAAGCAGGATCCCCGTTGAGCAAGGAGCCCAACGAGGGACTCAATCCCAGGACTCTGGGATCATGACCCGAGCCGAAGGCAGACACTTAACCCAGTGAGCCACTCGGACGTCCCACAAAGTTGAAGTGTTAAGCAAGTCTAGATGACCCCCAGTATTCATCAGAACTACTTTAAATAGACCAACATTTAAGTAAGCAGCACTCCGGAGGCCCCTTGCTGGCTCAGTCAGAAGGGCCTGTGACTCTTGATCTCAGGGTCATGGGTTTGAGCCCACGTTGGGTGTAGAGATTACTAAATAAGCAGCATTGTTATGTACTCCAGAGCTTTTAGAATAAACCTGTTATACTTGGAACATTCATGTGGGTACTCTAAAGATAGTGATCACTCTTCACTTCTCTGAAATTCCTTGCCTGCCTTCATTTTTTCAGTCTTTTTCCAATGGGTAAGTGATTTCTTTAAAAGTCTGAATATTCAGAGTACAGTTCATCTGGCAAAAGCTGGCCGGTCCCATCTGCAGTTAATAATGAGATCAGCCGCCGTCTTTTCGTTCCTGCTGCCATGCCATCCAAACAAAATTTGGAGTTGCATATCAGAGAAGCAAAGTTTTTGAGTCTTCCTGTTTTGTAGAAGAGGAGGATTGCGAACCAAAATGTCTTTAGCTGTAACACTGCAATAGCCTGTAACGGAGAGAACTGGTAGCCTGCCGGCTCAGCTGTGCAAGGACAGGCCACAGAGAAGAAGGTCCTCAGCCATGCAGGGACAGGCCACACAGAGAAGAAGGTCTTAGAAGTTGTGGTCTCCGGGATGCCCCAGTCGGTGGAGTGTGCAGTCGAGGTGTGGTCCACGCAAAGATGTGGGGAGTGGAATGGTCAAGGTGACATAAATGTGCCAGGTAGTCAGACCAGGTGGCTGCCCCGGCTCAGGCCCTGAAACCAACAGGTTGCGCAAAGTCCCAGCAGCAGCACCACCCCTCCTTGGAGGCGAAAGGCCTCACAGATTTGCTTGGCTCCTAAAGAAAAAAATTAGGTTACAAAATTTTCTGTTACAAAGTTACTTACATAAGCTTTGTGCTTATTTAAATTCCTTGGGCTTACAGCTCTTCTGCAACTATGAAATGGAAACAGACTTACATCTGAATTACAAAGAAAGCTGCAAAGCCAGTGAAATTAAAAACATTAATATAGCCATATCCACAATGTTGTTCTTCTGGCATTTAATAGTTATTCACAGCATGATTATGAACAGGCTCTCTAGAACTTTCTGCCTGTCTTTGGGAGAGACCTAATTCTCATGGGGCATTTCTGTTTTCAAACCGACCAGGAAATCTTCCTTCCCCCAGCATGCCAAGACAGAAGCAACCCCAATAACTGAGGCAGAGGCCCTAGAAGATGCTTACATTAGGCTTTTTTCCCCCCTCGTCCTCTCCAAATTAAAACATAAAATTAAATTGTTCTCAAGAACATGCAGATTCCCCCCAGATCCACTCTAAAAATTATGAACTCTGCAAGCAAACTGTTAAGAAATTAACACAGGAAGAGTTTGATGCAAGAGGTGAGTCTCAAAAGCAGGAATCTTGCTGTCTCACCCAGATCGACGGGGGTGTGGTCCTGCCACCCCCCCCCACCCCCCACCCCCGCCCCAGAGCCTCTCTCGCCTCTGTCAGGGCCTTCGGACCAGAAGAATCTGTGTTCCAAGCAGGGCCCGGGTGCACCAGGGGCACCAAGCTTATGGGTCTTCGGCGACATTCATCGTCATCATCTGTTCATGCTTCCAGTGATGCCAGATTTGAGCCTGGCTGCCTGGCAGTAGGTCACTCCAGACAAGGATACGGCTCTGCTGGGAAGAAAGCTACTGTGTCAAACTCTTTGCCATCCAAGAATTTATCGTCTCATTAGGGAAATTTTAATTTAAAAAATTGTATGTGCTTAAGAGACAGCCAAAACAAGTTTAAAAATTAATTCAAGGCAACAAAGATTTTTAAAAGATAAACTGGTTTCTCCCTTCTCTCATTACACTTCCCCATCCAGCCTCTCTGGACTGGCAGTTCTCTGTACTGCTTTGCCTCTGGCTAGCCCACAGGCTGCTCCCACAACCTTCAAAGCCCTTCTCCCCATTATCATCTGGAAATGCCTTCCTCTTAGCAGTTGATGTCACCTCCTCCAGGAAGCTGTCTTTGATGCCTAAGACATACAGCCCGTTTTCTCTCCTCAGCGCCAGGCCAGAGGCAGGCACTCGGTAATTGAAGGGCCACATTGGCGAGACCTGGAAAATTGATGGTCCCTTATAGACAGCAAGGTACTTGGCTGGAGCTGCTGCTGCTGCTGCTTTTTTAAGGAACCTCTACCTGCAACATGGGACTGAAACAACCCCCAAGATCAAGAGTCACATGCTCTGCTGACTGAACAGCCAGGCATTCCTTGGCTGGAGCTTTTTAAATGCTGTCTGAGTTCAGGATTGGCCCCAACCTGGCAAGTTGCTGACATGGCAGGTAATAGCCCCTTGACCCACTAGAAGCCTGCTAGCCAAGTGGGGTCTAATTATGATAAGCTCGCAGTTTCCTAGATAAGCACTTAAAAAAAAGTAGATCCTGAAAATGGAGTGTCCATACTCTTACCTGCGCTACCAACCTGATTTTTTTATATTCCACGTGAAAAGAATGAGTGTCTGAAGTGTTTGGGGAAGTGCTCAACTTTCTTGGGCAATGACTTTGTCCCTGCCCCATTTGATCATATACTTCCCTCTTCCCAGTTTCCCTGTGTGTTTGCCTTTCTCTCCTTCCTGCTTAGCCTTGATTCCATCTCACGGAGCCAAAGCTAGAAATGAAAACAAGTGAAGAGTCACAGCAGAGTCTGTTGTCCCCTTTGTGTGCCAGAGAGGCAGTTACAGAGAACAGATACTGGCTGAGCAAGGGAGGCTGGAAACCTTATTGGCTTGAGTCATGCTGCTAGGAGGGTCCCCTCCTTCCTATTTCCATTTGATGATGCTATTCTTTCTTCATTCAAATATCTTAGGTGTATTTATTTTAACCTCTTTTAGATTGTTCTAGTAGCTTTACTTTAGGAGTGAGTTCTCCCACTTAAGCATGTGGATTGCACTTACATGGCCTTGGACTTCCTCACATGTACTAGAGTTCTTGCTCAAGAGATCTCTCCTTACTTGACTTGGTTTGTGGAGGTCTCCATTTGGTTGCCTCTACTCGGGTTCTATTTTGGGTTCCCTGATTCTAGATCATTTTTTGTGTTAGTGGATGGGCTTGGATTTTGCCACCCTGAGAATACAGGCCCCACATGTATGTGGACTCAGGAATCCAGTCGCGTGGTTCCAGTCTGGGCAGGCTACCTCTGTCTTCTAGCTAAGAACTTGGGCTAATGGAAGGACATGCAGATTTTCATTTGTGGATGGGCAGCCGGATCTAGCTTCTCCTTAAATGCCAGGCTTGTGGGCATTTTTAACCCCAGTCCCTACAGCCTGTATTCCTCTCTGGTCCTTTCATGGGCTCTACAACCTCAAGGACTACTCTATATATCTGACACCTGTGGAACCCCCTTTTCTTTCCTTAGAGACATGTATTAAAATATTTTAATACTCAAATATTTTAAATATTCTAGCTAGCATTTTTAGGCATAGAAAGTAGTGTTTTAGAATATGCACAATCTACCATCTTGACCTAAATTTTTAACTAGAAGTTCCTTTTAATAAAATACTGCTTTTTTTATATTAATTTTTTTTTAAGAGAGGGAGAAGCAGGGGAGTGGCAGAGGGAGAGAGAATCTTAAGCAGGCTCCACACCCAACTCGGAGCCCGAAATGGTGCTTGGTCTCATAACCCTGAGATCATGACTTGAGCCAAAATCAAGACTTGGATGCTTAACCAACTGAGCCAGCCAGGTGCCCCTAATGTTATTTTTTAATTTCTTCACTCACCTTTTATTTTTCTAGTAGGTTTAAGCTGGGTTTTTTTTTTAGATGCGCAATCATATGCTGTGTAAATAATGACAGTTTTGCAATCTCCTTTCTGTTAATTACACATTTTAATTCAGCCCTTGCTTAATTGCCTTGACAGGAACTTCTAAGCAGTAGTCAATAACAGTGGTACTATTAGGTCCTGTCTTGTACCTGACTTGATCAGAAATGCTTCTAGTGTTTTAGCATGAAACACATTGGGGCTTTGGTTTTGAGAAATATTTCATTAAAATAAAGGAATACCTTTTATTTTCATTTTTTTAAGGATTTTATTTTTAAGTAATCTCTACATCCAGTGTGGGGCTCAAACTCACAACCTCTGTATCAGGCATCACACACTCTACTAACTGGCCCAGCCAGGTACCCCATTTTCATTTTATTAAGAGGTTTATAAGGAGGAATGGGTGTGCAAATTTTAATAAATGCATTTTTAGTATAAAGGCAATCATGGTTTCTCTCTTGACTTACTTAAAATTAATTTATATTACTAAATTTCCTAATATGGAATCATCCTTGGATTCCTTGATTCCTGAAATGAACTTTACTTGGTCTCGGTATGTTATTCTTTTACTGCACTGCTGGTTTGATTTGATATATACAATTTATATGTGGTTTGTGTGTGTATATATATATTTAAACTTTCTTTCAACTCTATACAAATAAAACTAGTCTGCAGTTTTGTGATTATTAGGTTCACAGATCAGTCATTTGCCAGTTGTGTAAAATGAGTTAGGATGTTTATTTCCTTTACGTCTCTATGCTCTCGAATAGTTAAATAGCATCAAAAATTCTGTTTATTCAATTTTTAAAGATTCACATGTGAAATGATCTGGGACTAGAGTATTGGAGGAGAATTGTCTTTATTTCTACATGTTATTTATTTGTTTATTCCCATGTGCTTCCAACCCAATTTTGGGAGAAATATTTTCATAGAAGAGCATCAGTTTTATTAGGATTTTCAGATGTATTAAATTATAGTGGTATATAATGGCCTCACGCTTACCTCTATTTCCTCTGTGTATGGGACATGTTTCCCTTTCCTAATTTTGTGTTTTTGTGCTCTCTTCTTGTTTCTTCTGTAAGGCTAGCTAGTGACACTCACATTGTAAGTGATCTAGCTTTTAGATTTACAAATTCATTTTTTCGTTTTCTTAATCATGCTCAATTTCTTTTTTTAAAGATTTTATTTATTTGAGAGAGAGAGAAATAAAAAAATCTTTTAAAAAAAGGTTTCATCGTCAACTCTTTTTCTTTTCCCTTCTCTCCCCAGAACCGTCAGGAGTCCTGTGATTACTTTCATCCAAATCACTTCCACTCCTAACACTCTTTCCTGACCCTTCAGAGTGCTGTTCATCCCACCTGACTTTGAGCACTGACCATGCAGGAGTGCCTGACGTCCTATGTGCCCAACACCCCACCTGCTAACAGGGGGAGGGGCAGAGGAGGAAGGGGGAGGGACAAGCAGACTCTGCACTGAGCTCTCAGAGCCCCACATGGGGCTCAATCCCACCACCCTGAGGTCTTGACCTGAGCCAAAATCAAGAGTTGAATGCTTAACAGACTGAGCCACCCAGGCACCCCTTAATCGTTAATTTCTGATTTTAACGTTATTGCTTCCCTTATTTTACTTTCTTTGGATTTATTTATTGTTTTCCTAACGTCTTAGAATAGGTGACTCTTCCTGTATTTTTTCTGTTACCAGCAGTTAATGTGTAACTGGACTTTCCTTTGAGGTAGTGCCATGTGTTGACCTTCTAGGATATCACACCCACTGGAGATGGTCTTTTGGGGGATTTACTTATTTCGATGTATTTTGCTATTTCAAACCTAAAGGACTAGATGAGAACTCTAGGTGAGATCTGAACATGCAGAAACTGGGCATGAAAAGATTGTAATAGCAGAAGAAAGATTTAAGCAAGTTCTCAGGTGGGAAAAGCATAGAGGTGTTGTTAAGCTGGAGGGTATGCAAGTAGTGTAGTGATGGATGTTTGGAAGCCAGACCACACTGGATCTTGAATCCAAGGGTAGAGGTTAGAGAATTTCTATAGGCAGTGGGGAGCCCTTGTTTAGAGTTGGATGCCATGAGCTCAGAAAAGATTCAGGCAAATTCTGGGACCAGGCTGTTGGGCACAGGTGATAGGGTAGGATGTCCGTCAGGCACTTCTGCATGGCCAGTACTCAAAGTCAGGAGGGATGAATGGAGCTCTGGAGGGTCAGGAAAGAGTGTTAGGAGTGGAAGTGATTTGGATGAAAGTAATCACAGAAGTCCTGAGTGATCTGAGGAGAGAAGGGAAAAGAAGAGTTGAGGATGAAATCTTTTCTTTTTAAATTATGTTTTTATTTTAATTCCAGTATAGTTAACATATAGTGTTGTGTTAGTTTCAGGTGTACAATATAGTGATTCCATAGTTCCATACAACACCGGTGTGCATCACCTCGGTGCACTCCTTAATCCCCATCATGTATTTCACCCATCCCCTTGCCCCCCTCTCCTCTGGTAACCAGCAGTTCTCTAAAGTGAAGAGTCTGTTTCTTGGTTTGTCTCTCTCTCCCCCACCCTCTTTTTTTCCCCTTTGCTCGTTTGTTTCTTACATTCCACATATGAGTGAAATCATATGGTACTTGTCTTTCTTTGACTTATTTCACTTAACATTATACTCTCTAGATCCATCCATGTTGTTGCAAATGGCAAGATCTTTCTTTTTTTATGGCTGAGTAATATTCCATTGTATCTATATACCACATCTTCTTTATCCATTCATCTTTTTTTTTTTTTAAAGATTTTATTTATTTATTTGACAGAGATAGAGACATCCAGCGAGAGAGGGAACACAAGCAGGGGGAGTGGGAGAGGAAGAAGCAGGCTCATAGCGGAGGAGCCTGATGTGGGACTCGATCCCGGAACGCTGGGATCACGCCCTGAGCCGAAGGCAGGCGCTTAACTGCTGTGCCACCCAGGCGCCCCTATCCATTCATCTTTTGATGGATACTTGGGCCACTTACATAATTTGGCTATTGTAAATAATGCTGCTATAAATATAGGGGTGCACGTGTCCCTTTGAATTTGTGTTTTTGTATTTTTTAGGTAAATACCCAGTAGTGCAGCTACTGGATCTTAAGGTAGTTCTATTTTTAACTTTTTGAGGAGCCTCCATACCGTTAACCAAAGCAGCCACACCAGTTTGCATTCCCACCCACAGTGAGGGAGGGTTCCTATTTCTCCACATCCTCACGAACACTTGTTCTTATGTTGTTGATATTAGCCATTCTGAGAGGTGTGAGATGATAACTCATTATAGTTTTGATTTGCATTTCCCTGATGGTGAGTAATGTCAAGCATCTTTTCGTGTTTGTGTTGGCCAGAGGATGAAACCTTTTAAAAAGAGTTAAAAAAAAGAGCAGCCTGAGAGAGAGGCCGTGGTGGTAGCAGGTGGTTAGCACCTGGTGGGTGCTTCGCTGAAGACCCCTGTGGCACTCTGGCACTCCACCTAACCTGCCCGTGTTCTTCACCCACTCCCTCCCCAGTCACGCAGCCTCCTCCAGGCTGGCCTTAGGTGGTGCGAGGGGTCTGCTGCCACTCTCCCTGCTCCCTGGCTCCTTCCTCTGCAGCTGGGAGCTGGCAGCAGCTGGAGAAGGGAGCAGTGCCTGAGGTGTGAAGAAGAAAGAGGCAGTGGGGAAGGGGAACCCGCCGCCATGGACAACTAGGTGTTCACCAAGGAGCTGCACCAGTGGGTTGAACAGCTGAATGATTATGAACAGCTTAATGAGAACCAGGTGTGGTGCAGTACAAAAAGGCTAAGGAAATTTTCTCAGAAGAATCAAAGGTGCAAGAGGTTCATTGTCCTGTTACCCTGTGTGGAGATGTGCATGGTCAATTCTTTGATATTATGGAGCTCTTTAGAATTGGTGGAAAATCACCAGGTAGAAACTATCTATTCATGGGCAACTGTGTAGACATAAGCTATACTCAGTGGAGACTGTGACTCTTCTTGTGGTCTTAAAGGTGTGTTACCTGGAGTGCATTACCATATTGAGAGGAAACCATGAAAGCTGACAGGTTACCCAAGTATATGGCTTCTGTGATGAACGTCTGTGAAAGTATGGAAATGCCAAAGTGTGGAAATATTTTATAGATCTATTTGATCGTCTTCCACTTAGAGCGTTAGTAGATGGACAGATATTCAACCTCCGTGGTGGCCTCTCTCCATTCCTAGATACACTGGCTCATGCAAGAGCCTTGAGTCATTTACAGAAGTTCCACAGGAGGGCCCATTGTGTGATCTGTAGTGGTCAGATCCAGAGGATCGTGGTCGGTGGGATATTTCACCACCTAGTGCGGCTATACATTTGGACAAGACATTTCTGAAACACTTAACCATACCAATGGTCTCACACTGGCTTCTCGAGCTCACCAACTTGTAATGGAGGAATACAGGTGGCGTCATGATCAGAATGTGGTGACCATTTTTAGTGCACCCAGTTACTTACTGTTACTGTCGTGGGAACCAGGCTGCTAGCATGGAATTAGGTGACACTTTAAAATACTCCTTCTCTCAGTTTGACCCAGCACCTCGTGGTGGAGAGCCTTGTATTACCCGGTGCGGACTGCTTCCTGTAAATTCCTCCTGGGAAAAAACTGCCTTTGTATGTGGAAATATACCCGGCTTTTAAAATATATGTATTTAAAAAAAAAACTGAAAAAGCAACAGTAATCTGTATGTTTCTGTAACAAATGGGGATCTGTCTTGGCATTAGACTGTATCACGGACGAAAATGGGCCGTACTAAGGATGAGCATTTAGTACAATTTGAGACTGAAATTTAGTACAATACTATGTTCTAGATTGGTCGGTCTTAATGGTTTGCTTGCTGTATTTGTAGTAACCACTTTCCGCTGGACTGTTAAGCAAAAAAGGTCACTAACTCCTTCATCTCATTTTGCATTTATTTGGAAATTATAGTGTTTAACTGGCATGGATTGATAGAGCTGGAGTTTTATTCTTAAGAAAAATTCACAAACTAACTTCCACTTAATCCATTATCCTTCATTTTATTGAAATATATAGTTAAATTAACTGAAGGAAAGATTCTGGGGAGTATGTTGTCATAACATTTAAAAAGGTTTCCCTTCATTTAAACTAAATTACTGTTTTATGTTGATCTGCATATTTCTATATATTTGTCATGACAGTGCTTGCTTCCTATTTGGTGTACTGAGCAAATTAACTTTCCATTTTAAACAAAAACAAAAATAAAAAAGTCCTAGACGCGAGAGGCCAGAGCGGCAGTGTGTGGAGGAGTGAAAGAATACTTCCCTCATTCCCAAGTCTACATTTTTTTAAAAGAGACTTTTTCACATAATATTTACTTATTTTTTATTTTTTAAAGATTTTATTTATGTATATTGTCAGAGATTGAGAGAGAGAGCACACAAGCAGGGGGAGCGGCAGAGAGAGAAGCAGACTCCCCACTAAGCGGGGAACCGGATGCAGGACTCAATCCGAGGACCCTGGGATCATGACCTGAGCTGAAGGCAGCCGCTAACTGACTGAGCCACCCAGGCATCCCAAGTCTACATTTTTTCTAAAGTAAACTCTGCCCAACGTGAGGTTTGAACTCACAACCCCAAGATCAAGAGTTGCATACTCTACTGGCTGAGCCAGCCAGGTGCTCCAAATATTATTTTTTTTAATTTTAAGTAACCCCTCATTCCCAATTCTAAATGAGTGTTACAGAGCAGCACTTGATGGGATGTAGGTTCCAGAAAGAATGCGCTCTTTACTCTTGGAGATCTTTTTATTTTATTCACAATTAACAAATGAGATGAGAGGACTGTTGATGTGGCTGAGACTGGGAAGTCAGATCTCACCTCACCTCGTTGGGTAGCACGCATCCAGTGGACAATATCGACTGTTACCTTCTTTTGGATAATAGACTGTCAAAGAGAGGTCAACTAGATAAAAAACAGGGAGTGCTTCCTTCTTTTCAGAGAGGAATTTGGCTACAAATTGCCTTTAAACAGAGGAGATTACCTCTGTTTGGGTCTTTCTCCACCTCAGATATTGAAAATATTATTCAATTTACAAAAATTTTGGATATGCTAAGCTTTTCCATGAAATGCTGTGTAAAAATGCTCAACAGGTCCTCAGTAAATGTTAGTCACCCCCCCCCCCCACCTCCCACTCCCCGAAAGTTTCTAGGCAAATCAGGCCTGGTGTTCCATCCCAGGGAGTTACGTTCTTCCTGTTTAGAAATTAGATTAGGTCCTCCTGTCTGGGCCAGATGCATCTGTGGCTCCCAAGCAGAAGCTGTATGCTCCCCGCATTGCTTGACCTTTCTAATGTGCATCAGCATTCACCCCCGCTGGGCTTGCTCATTTTGCCTGGTATCTGCTACAGAATAATCACTTGGAAGCTGCAGGGCAGGCCTTCTGCTTCCGGACTGCACCCAGACCAGAAGGGGCGGGAGAAGGTCACAGGTACAGTCATATGTGAGTAGTCCACTGGCAAATGCTCACACAAACCATGGGAGGCTCTGGGTGAAAAGATTTTAAACACTTATTCTAGCCTAATGATTGAGTCAAGGCTAAATCAGTGTCAGAGGGAGAGGGAAGGTGGAGGAGAAAGACCACATGGCTCCCCATAGGACCAGGGACTGAAAATCAATGTTAGCCGAACAGATGGCGTTATTGTGTTGTAAGGGACGGGAGTTTCCTGTTGCAGGATTATTTTATAGCAGCTTGATGAGAAACTTATAGGTGTCTGGGCCCATCAGCTCTGAATCTCCCCAGCTCTCTCCTCCCTCCTTTGGGTGTCCTGACCCTGAGAGCTGAAACCATCTACACCCACACAGCCGCTCTCGGCATTAACATGACTCTCCTAGTCCACTGTCTTCATCAACGTAAGTTGACTATTTCAGGAAACTGGCCCAGAAGATAAAAGTTGAAATAACTTGAAATAGCAGAAAACACCAAATGACAAATTTAATCCCCAAGACTTTTTGAACCCCTTGCCTTAAAGATGCTCCCCTTGCTGTGGGCACCAATCTGAAACTATTACATTGTGATCCTGAACCAAATCCTAATTAAATCCTTGATTAAAAAACTGCTGAACTGCCTTAACCCAGACGTCGAAATCTCCTAGGTCTTCTGCTTTGGTCTCCCCTCTCTAAGATGCTAGAAGACTGAGTCTTACCGAGACAAGAAGGAACTCAGCCATGTCTTATCAATATGTTGTTCTGGTGGTATTTTGGGGAAGGCAGCATGTAAGTCTCATCTGTCATTTCAGCCTCTCCCCAAGTTCTGGAACTCATTCTGACTTTGAACAAAGGGGATTTGGGTTAGAGGATTCTGGTCCAGGAGGACAAAGACCTTGGTCTTATGTTCAACATATATAGTCCTAGGTGATCCAGCCTGGGCCTACATATTAATTCAACTTATTACTGTGTACTCTTTGTCAGGGCAGAAGCTAGGCAATGGGAATGAAGTCTCCCTGCTTGCCCTTAGTCCATAGCTGAATGGGGAAGAGATTTAAACAGATAAAATGCACTGTGGTGTGTGCGATGACATTATGTAGAATAGTGCTTCTTTAACAATTTGTACTTAGGAACCATCCCCCCCCCCCCCGCCGTCAATAGCAAAACAAAAAATGAACCATACTTCAAAGAAAGCCCTGGCTAAAATGTGCCAAGAGACTGGCCTGACTTGGGAAAAGCCGCTTCCTGTTGCCCTCCTCTGTGGAAGGGTGGCCTCTAGAAGCAGGGCTCCAGTGAAGCCCTTATGAAATTATATATGGGAAACCCATTCAGACTTGAGTAGGGGCTATTTGCCCCTATCTAGAACATGAAAATGGAGTTAAATAGTATATGCAGCTGCTGAATCAAATTTTGACGTCTACCCATGAGTTTGCCTTTTCTAAGACCAAGCCATTTCCTGAGGAGCCACTGCACCCTTTGCAGCCAGGAGGCTGGATCCTACTAAAGGCTTGGAAGAACCAAGAACCAGAAGATGGGTTAACTGAAAAATGGGCAGGTCCTTATGATATCCTTCTAAATACTCCTACTTCAAAACGTGCAGGCGTCCAGCTGTGGGTTCATACCCGCATTAAGAAGGCACCTCCAGACAGTGACTCCTGGCAGGACTCACAACCATCTGAATGGATGACAACTCCCGCAGATCTTCTTTTTTAATTTAATTTTATTTAAATTCAATTAATTAACATATAGTATATTATTAGTTTCAGAGGTAGAGTTCAGTGATTCATTAGTTGTATATAACACCCAGTGCTCATTACATCACATGTCCTCCTTAATGCCCATTACCCAGTGACCCCCTCCCCACCATAGGAGATCTTAAGTATCTCTTTGCTGTCCATCTCAGGAGGAACTCAAGAAACAAAGTTCTCCTACTCTGTCCAAGTCTTCCATTCCAATATTCATAGTCATCCCCAGTCAGCGGGAAGTAGTTTGCAGAAGAAATGAGCGTCCTCCCTTCTTCTTCCATTGAAATGGAATGGTGACTTGACAGTGGGATTTAAAGGAGGACCCACCCAGTCATTGCCCTGACTGGCTCTGTTTGCCTTCAGCCTGTTTCTCTTCATGGCTTATTTTTCCCTCCAGTTTATCTGTTCACTTCAGCAAAGGACCCAACAGGCAAAATGTCCTGTGATGGCCACCAGAACTACCCCCCAAGCAATAACAACTGCTGTGATGCCAGCAAGACTCCCCATTATTGGGGCACCTGGGTGGCTCAGTAGGTTGAGCGTCTGCCTTCAACTCAGGTCATGATCCCAGGGTCCTGGGATCAAGCTGTGCATCGGGCTCCCTGCTCAGCAGTCTCCCTCTCCCTTTATCCCTCCCCCGATTCTTATTCTCTCATGCTCACTCACTCTCTCTCAAATAAATAAAATTAAAAAAAAAAAAAAAGACTCCCCGTGATTGACCCCATGCCAGTGATCAGCCTGACCTTTGCTGCTTAGCTGCAGGTACCTACCAATCTTTGTTCCACTTTTCCCCATATAAAGTTAGAAGTATTCTCAGCACCTTGAAGATGGTTGGTTCTTGGGACGTTAGTCTGCTCTCTTCCCAGTGTTGGCCTCACTGAAATAAACTCCTTTCTTGTTGCATCACCACTTGTCTCTTTGCCTTTGGACTGTGGCCAGACACGGTCCTCTGGGGCCTCCAGAGCCAGGGGTCTTATGCGCTGGTCTCTGGTAACAATGTAATAAGTAAGATGTTTCTCTGAGTTCTGAGAGCTGCTCTAGCAAATTAATTGAACCCAAGGAGGGGGCCGTTGGAACCTCTAGTCTATAGCCAGTGGGTAGGAAGTACAGGTGACAACCTGGGTTTGTGACTGGCATGTGAAGTGGGTAGGGGGCGGTCTTGGAGGACTGAGCCCTTAACGTGTGGAATCTGATGCTCTCTCTGGGGACGTGGTGTCAGAGTTGAGCTGAATGGGAGGACACCCACCTGGTGTCCCAGGAATTGCTTGGATGTGGGGAAACCACCACCCCACCTACATGAGAATTGGTGTTCAGAACCTCAGTCCCCCCTGCCAGAGCCAGGCCCCCCCCAGAGCCAATAAAGGGTAGAAGACAGTAGCTGCCCTCTCTGCAGGCAGCCAGAACAGAGACAGTCTGAGCTTTGTCCCAGTCCTGCTATGGATCTGACCACTGGGATAGTAGAGGAGGAGATCTAGTTTCTTCCTGTAGTTTTCCCTTCTGGAGAAGAATGGAAATTTCCTCACTTCTAAGGCAACAAGAGGATTGGAAAATGTCTCTCCTGTCCTCCACTGAACAATGGAATGGTTCTGTTTGTTTCAGAGCAAAGGCCCCAGAGCTTTTACCAGGCCTTCACTGAGCATGGAAGCAGAACGGGGTATAGGAAGTGGAGGTGGGGTAGAGAGGAGATTGGATGGGACCCCCCTTGGACACTGGCCAGGCTCCCTCTGGTCCAGACCCATTTCTTTCCAGGATGAGGGCAGATGAAGGAATAGATTTGGAACTGTAAGGAATTATCTACTAAAGGACAGTTCAGTCAATCTGCTCTGTGGACAGAAGGCTGCTTTCTTCTCCAGGAATGCTGAGTACATGGGAGTCCTGACCCCCGAGCTGTTTTGGTCCCAGACACTCTGCCTATTTGTCTCCTCTGTCCTGGGGCCACCCGTTAGGACCTGCGGGTCAGCCACTGACTAAATGCTGGCTCCCTGAAGCAGCTTTGTTTCCTCAGCAGTGTCTACCCTGTGCTGCTGGCACCCCTCCCCAGCCTAGGTCACTGGCAAGGAAGCAGAAGGAGCTCCAGATATATGGCAGGTGGTGCTGTGTAGTCACAGAGCCAGAACTCCTGGCTAGAAATCCCAGATCTGCAGTTTACTAGCTGTGTGACCTTGGATGAATTATTATGTTTTTAAGGATTTATTTATTTGAGAGAGAGAGAGAGCGCACGCGCGTGATCATGAGCATGAGCGGGGAAGGGCAGAAGGAAAGAGAGACTCTCCAGCAGACTCCTCGATAAGCACGGAGACCGATGGAGGGCTTCATCCCAGGACTCTGAGATCATGACCTGAGCTGAAATCAAGAGTCAGATGCTCAACTGACTGAGCCACCCAGGTGCCCCTGGATGAGTTACTTAACTTCCCTGTGCTTTAGTTTCTTCATATGCACAACAGGAATAATATTAATACCTACGTAGGATTATTGTGAAGAGTAAATGATTTCATATAACACCCTTCAGACTGATGCCTGGGTAAATTCTAAGTAATCTGTGAAAGCAGGCTGCTGTTTTTGTGAGGCCAGGTCAAGGAGGAAAGGATCAAGTGGCCAGGGAGAAGGGGAAGTACTCTACCATATATTGCATTCTGCCGTAGGGGCCAAGCTCTGTGCAGATACTTTATCCAATTAACCACTTACAAGAACAATGATTCCCCAGTTTACAGATAAAGAGCCTGAGTGGCCAAGTGGTCCAGCTGGGGTTCAACACCCAAGACAGCTCAGACACCATGCTACAGAGGCCAGAGAGGAGATGGTGTCAAGAAAACCAGTAGGGTACTCATGGCGTTGAAGCATGGGATCTACTGGGGTCTTTGGGAAGGGCCAAGGGTTGTTCTGGTGAAGCCAGGAAGTGTGCTTCGATCTTTCTAGCTGAAGAGTCACTTTTGCTCTTCAGTCCACAGGGCTGAACCTGGCCACTAGTAGCTTCTGAGATCTGTAAGTTATAACCCAGACACCCAGGAGACTGAATCTCCTAAATCCCAGCTCCAAAATTCCTGGAAGTCCTGATTGGCCCAGATAGTATCTGGTCTCCATCCCTCAATGGCCAGGGGCTGGGTTTTCCCATCTGAGTGCAGCAGCTCCTGCTACAGTTCTGTGGATGCCTGATGAGGTGGGGAAGAGGAGGGTCCCGGGAAAGCAGGACCTGGCAGGCAGTCAGTAGGTACGTGTCCTATCGGCTTACGCTTTTCTTCGTTCTCCATCTTTTCTCAGCCCATAGCTCCTGGTGGCTCATACTTTCAATCCGTCTTAACCTCTGTCCATGCAGATTCTCTCTCCTTATGCCTCGTTCCACCTCATGGGCTCTCTCTCTCCATTCGTTCTAACCATAACCCACTGCTCTTGCCTGAAACTCTGCATGTTTCTTTATTTTTATTCAGATTTCTCAGAAAATCCACTAGTCCTGCCCATATTTCCATGTCAGGCCAGTTCATAAGCACTGTCTTGCTTAAGGACTAGTGGCCTCATGATACGGAATTTGTGTTCAGGAATCTGTGAGAATGATGCAAGACCTCACCTTCTGCAAGGCCGTGTGGGCTAGATGATTTCACTGTGGGCACAGAACAGAGGCCTGGACCATGAAGAGATACATATTATGTCTAGCCATTGAAAGGATGCTCCTTCCAAAAGTCTTCCCAAGCTTTTCCCTCCTGAAATCCATTACCTGTTATATTAGACCCTTGAGCCTGTCATGGGATGCTGAGTGCATTTGTCCAGGTCCTGCTACAGCAGAGAGCCAAATGCACAATGGCCTAAACAAGTAAAAGGATTATTTCATGCGCACAAATGAATGGGGAATAAATAGTCCAGAGCAGATCTGATGGCTTTACAGTGTTGGGGGTCTCAGCTCTTTCTGACTTGCTATTCTGTGATCCCTAGGACATTGGCCTCTTCTTTATGGATCAAGATGAATCACTACCATGCTCCTGCCAGTGGGAAGGGGGAAATGCCTTTCCCTTCCCTGTAAATGCAGGAGCCAGAGTGTGCACACTTCACTTCACTCCCCTCATTACCCGGAACCTAGTTCTCTGACCACATCAAGCTACAAGGGAGGCTGGGAGATAGAGTATTCTGGATGATGATATGTCCAGCTATAAGTTGAGGACTTATTACTAAGAGGAAGGGAAGAGTAGGCACTGGGACAATGGCACCACCATTTTCCTGTGACTCATTTTTGACCTCTGTTTGCCATCCAATTGGTCACCACATCCCGGCACATCCCCACTCTGATGCCTTTCCCGTAGGGCCTGATTCTTTCTCCCCACTGATGCCATCATGGATTGGGCCTTCCCAGCTTCATACCCAGGATCTACCAAGAGAACCTTCTAACTGATCTTGCGTCCAGTCTCTCTCCAGCCCCGCCCCGGGATCATTCTCAAGGGCAAATCTGATCATCCGGCTCCCCATTGCTTGTAGCAGTGAGATGTTAACTGAATCCCTGAACTGACATGCACATCTTGCACATATGCGCATTTTTCTGAGGAGAGCTTCAGATTCTCAAAGGAGTCTGGGATTCCCCCTCAAGCTACAGGCTCAAGTCGAAATACCTAATCTCAAACATACAAGTAAGATGTGTCTACAGACCTTCTCAAATCTCCTCCTGTCTGGGCACCTCCACAATATAACCCAAACTGAAGTGATTCTAGAATTCACTCTGTGCTCTTTCATACGCCACGTCTTTATGGCTGCTGTTCTATCCAGCATGCCTGGGCACACTCCTACTCATCCTTATAGCTTAGCAGAAAAGCCCCCTCCTCTGCGAGGCTTCCCTGACGCGCTCTGGCAGAGGCAGTCTCCACAGCACCATCCAGACGCCCATTACTCATCCTGTGGCACAGTCATCAGCCTGTGTCTGTCTCCTCCACCAAACCATTAGCTGGAGCCTAGGACCTGCAATAGGTAGGCCATAGATGTTTGCTGAACAATGGTCACTCATGCCCCCAAAACTGAAGTGCTGTTTCTAGAATGTAGATCTGAGTGTCATGTCCCGCTTTCCTACAAGTTCAAACTTGTTTCAGTGGCTTTTTCTCTGGCCGCCTCTTGCAGTTCTGTTTTTCTCTACTCCAGAACACTGAAGTTCTTTCAGTGCTCCAAACCAGCGTTCTCTCTTGCCTTGAGGCTTTATGCATGCTTCTTCCTCTGCTCCTCTTTGCATGGCTATACCTCCCCATCCTTCAGATAGCTTCACTACTCCAGGAGGCCTTCTTGCACCCCTCCCAGCCTCAGACTGGGCTGAGGGTCCCACCCACGTGTCCCCATAGCACCTGGTACTTTCCCAGTTGCAACATGCATCATCCTGCACCAGAACGACGGTTTTGTCTTTCTTTCCTGCAAAACTAAGTTCTGTGTCTTACTTGCCCACCAGTATGTCCCCAGCCCCAAACACAGTACTTGGATGACAGCAGGTACCTGAGAAATCTGTGTTTGATGAGGGTTGACAATTTTTGGTTGTCAGTCTGTTTCTCAGTAGCTCGCCGTTGCCTTTGGAACAAAGCCTCTGTAGGCTCTTTATCTTATGTCCTCACGTATCACGTATCATCAGCCTCATCTCTTTTGAATCCACCCTTTGATCCCAGCACCTCACTCAGACTACACGGAAGTCCTACTGAACTGAGTGAAGGTCCCCAAATGCCTGCTGTCCTATCGTTCAGCCTCGGCAATCCTGCTTTCTATCCGGCACACTCTTGCCTCTCCTCCCCTTTCCCTTCTCTCCCTTTTTTGGCAAACGTCCATTAATCTTTCAGTTTTCAGTTCAGATACCTCTTCCTTTAGGAAGCCTTCCTTGGACTCCCAAGACCCGCTCTGGTACCCTTGTGGTACCCTATAGCATTCTGGGTCTCCTTCTCAGCGTTCTGTTTTCCTAAGTAGATGGCCAAGTGGGGGCCTGAACTAGGATTATCTCTAATATGAGCCCAGTGCCTGCCTACAGCGGGCACTGTAGAAATGTTTGTGGAAGGAGCGCGCCTGGGTGGCTCAGTCGGCTAAGCATCTAACTCTTGATTTCAGCTCTGGTTGTGATCTCAGGGTTGTGACATCGAGCCCCCAGTCAGGCTCTGTGCTGGGTATGGAGCCTGCTTAAGATTCTCTCTCTCTGTCCCTCTGCCCCTACCCCACTAAAATTAAAAAAAAAAAAAAAAATAGAGAAATATTTGTGGAATGAACTATATTGCCTGGTCTTATTCCTTACTGTTGGCACAAGTGTCCTGTCTCCAGAAACAGTCTGTAAGCCCCATGAAGGCAGTGAGGGAAGCTAAGATATCTGTGGGCCTCTTTTGAAGCCTGAGCTTAATATCTGTCCCCAGTAAGCCTGATTTATGTGGCTTGGATGCTGTGCTGTCAGGCACTTGACAAACGTATTAATCAGTGGAGCCTTGGCTTAACATTTTGGTAAGCCTGGGTTTGGAATCATGGTAACCTTAGACACTGTTTTTCTAGAGGTGACTAAAGCCACTGCTAGTGCATCTATCTTTGAAACCATGTTTTCATTTTCTTTGGGCAAATACCCAGTAGTTGAATTACTGGATCATAAAGCATTTCTGTTTTTAATTTTTTGAGGAATCTCCATACTGTTTTTCACAGTGGCTGAACCGATTTACATTCCTACCAACAGAGCCTGAGGGTTCCCTTTTCTCCACATCCTTGTCAACATTGTGATACTAGCCATGCTGGCTGGTGTTAGTTGGTATCTCACTGTGGCTTTGACTTGCATTTCCCTGATGATGAGTGATGTTAAGAAGGGATGGGCAGGGGCGCCTGGGTGGCACAGCGGTTAAGCATCTGCCTTCGGCTCAGGGCGTGATCCCGGCGTTATGGGATCGAGCCCCACATCAGGCTCCTCTGCTATGAGCCTGCTTCTTCCTCTCCCACTCCCCCTGCTTGTGTTCCCTCTCTCGCTGGCTATCTCTATCTCTGTCGAATAAATAAATAAAATCTTTAAAAAAAAAAAAAAAAAAAAAGAAGGGATGGGCAAAACAGATGAAGGGGATTAAGAGGTACAAACTTACAGTGATAAATAAATCATGGAGATGGAAAGTACAGCATGCGGAATATAGTCAGTAATATTGTGATAATGTCATATGGTGACAAATGGTGGACATTGAGTAATGTATAGAATTAATATAGAATTATACCTGAAACTAATATAACATTGTATGTCAATCATACTTCAACAACAAAAAATAATAAAGTTGAGAGGTGCCTGGGTGGCTCAGTCTGTTAAGTGTCTGACTCTTGGTTTCAGCTCTGGTCATAATATTGGAGTTGTGGGGTTGAGCCCAGCGTTGGGCTCCATGCTCAGCGTGGAGTCTGTTTGTCCTTCCGCTTCTGCTCCTCCCTCTCTCAAATAAATAAATAAATAAATAAATAAATAAATAAATAAATAAATAAAATCTTAAAAATATAAAGTTGAAATGACTCAAATAAATAACTACATAAATAAAAGCCAGCACCAGGAACAGCATCAGGCACGTGGCTGGTGTCAATAGATGCTCGTTGAATGAATACTGGAGAGACAATGACAGGGCGGCAGGCTATGCTGGTTCGGTCTCACCATGTTCTGGACTCACACATTCCAATGGAATGGGATGATTATAGGGAGGGAGATCATGTGTTCACAGTCCAAATGCAAGATGAAAAGAAATGTACTACAAAATCTGAGAAAGGATGGACAAAGCCTTTTGATAGTGACTCAGTGGCCTCAAACCCTAGGCAAACCAGTTTGTCTTCGCTGGTACATAAGCTGTTTTTGATAGCTGGACTCAAGTGAGATTATTAAAAGATAATGTGACCCAAATGAAAGTGGCCACCCTAACATGAGATACAAAAAAAGACTCTAAATTGGCAACATAGGACACAGACCCCCTACTGCTGTATGCAGAACTACAGTAGCAAGTAAGACCTACTGTGCAATCAAGAACCCAAAGACGACAGAAACGCAAAGAAACAACTTCGAGACAAAAGACTGAGAGGCAGCATTTTAATCTATCAACAGTCAGGCCAGGCCAGAGCCTTGCTACTCCGAGTGTGGTGTGGCCCGGAGCATCCGCACCCCCTGAGAACCGGTGAGGAATGTAGAATCTCAGACCCCCTCCCTCAGACCTACTGAATTCTAACAAGATCTACAGGTGATTGTATGCATATCAAAGTTTGAGAAGCACTGGGCTAGAACATTTTTTTAAGGTGGGTTTTTGCTCTTAAAGTGTGCTTTGAGGTCAAAATAAACCCACGAAGTATTTTTAGCTCATTATTTGCTGCTCCGTTCTCTCTACCTCTGAGCAACATTATCTCATGTCAGTGTCCTGCTCTGGGACTTTGAGACTCCACAGAAGTTTGCTGCGCCAGCCCTTATGGGTTACAAATTGGGTTCCAAAACTTCCATCAGCTGTTCCTTGTACAACACCCCGAGGAGGTAGGTTGTATAATGATTTCCTTTCTTAGAGATGATGAAACCAGGGCCCAAGGGGATTTTATGACTCACCCAAGGGGCACCAAGCAAATTGGCATATAAGTCAAAATGAAAACTCAAGCTTTTGAGTTTCCAGTGCAAGGCTCACCAAACTTTGATGTCTTTTCTATTTATCTAAGGAGGATTTTTTTGCATAAGAGACTTTAAGAACAAATTCATAGATAAACTTTTGTGAGTTACTGAATAGAAGCCATGCACATATGGGCCCCTGGAATTATGGAAGTTTAAGAAAGAACTGTCCATCAGGGAAAGCAGTCAGCCCAGGGGGGCCCTGCCCTGTCCAGCTCCCACACTCCTGCCGCAGTCCCAGTTGGCAGGTTCTGCAACCAGGAGCCTCAGAAACCTCAGAGCCTCATGGGGGCTCAGAATTCGAAAGGAGCCAGGATTCCCATGAGGCCATGAATGTGACTACAGAGGAAATGTGGCTTCTGGATGACAAGGAGGATGCTCACTCCCACTTGTTTCTTTCATAGATTCAGAATAGCTGATGTAACTAGACTCTGCCTAAATACACGTGGTGTGCTTTACTGGATTGGATTTCCTAATTAATTCCGATTTCCCTGGCATAAACTGGAGCTGCTTAGTGACTCAGAAGTGGTCAAAACTGTATATCTGGCATTGATACCCATAGGCTCTTCCTTCTTTGCCCAAATTTAAGATTACTCTGTCAACCCCAGCTAAACAAAGGCCCCAGATGTGGTGTGTTCAGTTTCAGCTGTCTGTGTGGTAATTCTCCGAGGGTCCTCTAGAGAATGATTGCCAGGGCGGCTGCTTCAATCCACCTCCCCCCACCCCCCACCCAGTCCTCTCTAGACATGCATATTCAGTGGGACATATTCATGTAACTGATTACAAAACAAAAAGTGGTGTGCTTTAAAATTCCATGTAAAAAGTATTGCTCGGCTAATGTGCTCCTGCCTGTGTGCTCGCTACACGGTGCTACAGAGGATAGAGTCATGAGGAATTCAAGGCTGAAGATGTTTGGGATTTTTAGACAACACAGATGCACCCTGCACCTTATACCCTGCTCTGCAGCCTGCGTAGTTTTGGGGCTTGGCCTAAGGCAAAAACTACAAAGCATCCTAATGAGCAGAATTATATAACAGGAATGTATGTGCATATTTGACATAGTTTCTTCTCTTGAAGGGTGGCCCTCTGGCTGTGACCCATGCCCTCTCCAAGGGCTAAGGAGTCCAGAGAAGGAGGCTTTTGTTCCCAGCTGCCAGTTCTTCCTTAGCCCCTAGGGCCCCAGGGACCTGCCCTGCTCTGCGTGGGCCCGCAGAAGCCCTGCAATTTCCACATGGGCGGGTGATTTCAGAACGATGGACAGAGCTGTTCGGCCAGCCTACAGGGAAGAAAGAAAAAGAGAAATTTTATCTTGTTTGCCTCCTGCCCCAGAGAAGGGTGAGTTGGAAGTACAGGGTAGGCGTGGGGCATTGTAGTCCATTCGAAGCACCAGAGACCCTAGGAGAGGTGGAGATTGGAATGGCATGAGGATCCTGAAAAATGGGTCACCATCCACGGAAACAGCAGTCACTTCTGGGAAATCGGTGCCAATGGAAATAAGTGTCACATGGTTGGTTGGTTTGTTTTTCCCACGTGGTTTTTAATATTTTTTTTTAAATTGGAAAACAGAGGAAAAAAATAACTTCCATTTTTCCATTGCCCAGACCTTAATGAAAATTAGCATTTTGGTATGTTTCCCCCTAGTCTTTTCTCTTGTGCAAATTTGTTGTTGGTTTTTAAAAAGAGGAATGATAGTACATACCAATTTTGAACCTGATTTTATTTTTAATGTACTATGCACACTAGGAGATTTTCCCCTGTTCTTACACAGTTATCATAACATATAGTTTTTCTTATTGGCTGTGTAATAGTCCATAGCTTACTGAACTCTATCTCTTCTATTGGAGACTTAGGTTGTTTCCAGGTCTTCACCATCATAGATTTAGTGCAGAAAGCATTTCCCCATTTCTAGTTATTTCCTAAGGACCAATTCTGAGAAGTGTGTTTACAGCATAGAAGGACATGTGCTTTTTTACACCTGAGGTAGGACGCCACGATGCTTTTTACATTGCTGCTAATGTGCAGGGAGCTGCCAGGGCCACTGTCTAAAGAAACTGTGTTCAGAGGGCTCTCAGCCAACAACACAGGCCATTCTCTACAAAGAGTGAGGAGGAGGGGCGCCTGGGCGGCTCAGTCGGTTAAGCATCTGCCTTTGGCTCAGGTCATGATCTCGGGGTCCTGGGACTGAGCTCCGTGTCAGGTTCCCTCCCCCTCTGCTATTCCCCTGCTTGTGTTCTCTTTCTCTCTCTCGCTCTGTCAAATAAATAAATAATAAAATCTTAAAAAGAAAGAAAAAGAGTGAGGGGGAAGGCTGACTCGATGCAACAGACACTGAGCTTTGTGACAGTAGCCCTGGTCTTTTCAGTCCCATTCTAGAATTCTAAAATCCCACCACTCCAAAATCACTTCTTTGGTAACTCATTTGGAGGCAAAACCCCATGTGAGGCTGTCTGTGACCCTTATGTAGCCTGGGGAATATTTTTATATTCTGCTTCAGAAATGTTCATGGGTTTAATATGTTGGGAGGCACCCAAGACCCCGTTGGATTGTTCTCTGCCCTATTGTCTATGAGTGGAATTATGGAAGCAGGTGGGGGTTATTGATGCTCAGCTTAGAGCTCTTCAGTCTTATGGGGATGGAGTCCAGCTGCCCCCAGGGCTCCACACACTTGTAAATCACTATAATGCATGGCACAGAGCCAGACACGCCGGAAGAGAAGCAGAGTGAGCTCAGAGGAGAGGACGGTGCTGCATGCGCGCACTTGCGCACGCGCGCGCGTGTGTGTGTGTGTGTTGGGGTGCAGGGAGCAGAGGAAGGAAGTGGTATTTCAGCAGGACCCGAAGGATGTGCATGGGCTCCATCAAACATAAGAGTTTCTTTCCCTGAAAAGGCCTCACGACTGTCTGTACCTTCCTTTCACCACCATTTATAAGTTGGTGTCTGTGGAGCTGTTTGATCAATTTCGGTCTCCATGAGGACAGACGCGAGATCTGGCCTATTGCTGCCAGCCCAGCAAGAACATCCCAGCACCTGGCCTGGTGCCTCGCCTTAGGTTGGCACCCAGTGAGCATTGTTGACAGAGGGAATGTGGGATGATAACAAAGAGGTATTCATTTCAAGTTGATGGAGACGCTGAGCAAAGGAACTCCTAAGGAGTATACTCCTAGGTTGGGCAAGTGTGGAATGAAGCAAAGACCTTAAACAGAGGAGTCTTTTAAAAGCAGCCTGCAGAGTTTCCATCGAAGAGAGAGTCCTGGGTTTTTGTAGGCCTGTCCCCCGGTACTCTGGTTTCTATCGCTGCGCTTTGTCAACCCTGAGGCTCTTGTAAACGGGAAGATGGTGTGATTACTATGATTATGGGAAAGAGCCAGGGGCCAGCCCCAGGGGACATGTGCATCTTTGAACAGGGCCCTTCTGGAGATGACAGCCCGCATCTGTAGGCTTCTCACCTGCAGACCTGGAGAGTGGGGGACCCCATTCAGCCCAGAAAGTGTGGTCAGCTGGGGAAGGCGTATCCCTCAAATGCCCTTGCCAGAGTCCTGGGAACAGGGCGACAGTGGGCAGATACAGTGGGAACCCCACCTGGCCCGTCCCGACTGGGGAACACTGAAGACTGAAGAGATGGGAGGGGCTCAGACAGCCAGTACACCTGTGTGTGGTGGTGGTGGTGGTGGTGTGTGGTGGTGGTGGTGTGTGTGTGTGTCTGTGTGTGGTAGTGGGGTTGTCTTTCAATATGACAAGAACCTACTATGTATCAGGCAAAAATGAGCAAGGCATAGTCTCTGCTTTAGGAAGCTTTCAGTTTGATGGGTACTGTGGAGGCATTGCTGAAACAAGCCCTTCAGAGTGTGAGCCTCAGAGCCCAGTCCCCACCACCTCCTCTTCCTCGTCTCTCGGGCAGCCCGCAAGAGGCTGGGTGACCGATTTCTCAAATTACCTTCCAAACCTAGAAAAAGTGCCTTGCTGGCTGTTCTGGGGGTTCCACAGTTATATCAACCTTTAAATATTGGTAGGATAAGAGAAACTGAGTTCAGGACATGTATTCTTACTCAGTTTTCCAAGGAAATTATCAAGTCATCCAAACCTGCATCTAAGTCTCCATAGGAAAGGAGATAGGGTGACCTTGGTAAGGGCTGGAACCCACCCTTCAGGGTAAAGCTGAGACACAGGGCTTGGTGCTTCATAAGGCCTCAGTCGGCAGTTCCCTGGTCCCTCTGAAATGTCTCACCCAAGTTACCTTTGGAAATTGGGGTGTGAATCCTGAGTCAGCCCTGACCCAAGCAGGCAGCAGGCAAGTGGACCATAAGTAGGGTCTAGAACCCTCTGTGGGCCTGCTGACAGCATGTCCTGAGCACCCCTGTGCTTGCTGGGCATCCCCTAGCCCTCTCACTTTCTGCTCTGATGGGCTTTGGCCGCCATCTGGGCAGCTGTCCAGCTCCTCGCTCCCAACATTCCAGCCCTGCCCTGGTCCTCAACCCTGGTCTGGCTCTTCCTGGTCCAGTCCTGCCTGGCCTTCAGCACTCGCCCATGCCAGGGTTCCTCAGCTGTTGATGTATCGGGCCAGATAATTTGTAGTTCTCTAGCGTTAGGGTGTTTAGTGGCATCCCCACCTCCCGGCCTCCTCCAGCACACTTATGGCAAATAAAAATGTCTCCAGACGTTGTTGAATCACCCCCGGAGGGCAGAATCACCCCTGAATGAGAGCCATTTCTCCCTTTGGTGGCTGTTCTTGTCTGACTGGCTTCCCTAACTTCAGACCTTCCTCCTCCTAGTCCCTCCAGACACTGCCTGCAGATGCCAAGGTCCCTGCTCACTCTTGCAGCGCCTGCTCCTGATTGGCTGTCTCTGCTTACCTATTCACAACAATAACTGTTACCATCAACGGAGCATCTGCTCGATGTCAGAAACATGTTCTACGAATATTGCCATATTTAGGTACAGTCTACGACTCTCCCCACTTACAGAGGCGAAGAAGAGTGGTTAGATATCCTGCCTGAAGTCACACAGTTACTAAACCCAGTTTCAGACTCATGAGTGTCTAAAGCCCGTGCTTCTAGCAATTACTCGATTTGTCCAGCTTACAAGAGAGCCCTCACCGTGCTCTTCCTCCATCCATGGAAAGCAGTCATCGACCTATCTTACCTGCAGCAGACCTGGACGGAGGTTTCCAGGAGATGCTCTCACAATCACCGCCTGTGTGTCTCAGCTAACCAGGGGCTTGTAAAGCTCATGCCGCCTGCCCCACAGGCCTTCCCTTTCAGGCTTCCCCATGGCAATAATCACTCCTAGGAGAACCCTGGGCCTGTTCCAGAAAGAGGGGGGGGGCTGCCTCTTTCTGTCCCAGGACAGCCCTGCAGGGAGTTCATGAACATAGATCCTTTGTCTGGCTGTATAATGTTTGGAACAGGAGACTCTTATTTCCAGCAACCCACCACTGTTCCCACATGCATTTCCAGAGGGTCTGTGCTCTCTGTCTCAGTAATGGCTTTGGGCGGAGTTGGGGTTCATGGGCACTGAAGACGCTGGACCAGGGTGCGTGCTGCCTGGGTGTGGTGTGAGGGACCCAGCAGCTTGAATCACTGGTGGAACAATCTTGTGTAGCTCAGATGTGGCCCGGTGAGGGGGTCTCTACTTTGCCAGGGAGGGGACTCTTTCCCTCACCAGGCCTTTTTTTTCCTTCAAACTGTGGATGGTAAGAAAGTATAGGGAAGTGTGTTTAAAGCATTACCTTATAGTGCCAACATTAAGGACACTGAAGTCAGACCTGGGCTTGCATCCTTGCTCCAAGAACCAGCAGCTTGTGACCTTAGGACAGCTAGTAAACTCTCTAGGCCTCTGTTTCCTTATCAGTAAAAATGGGGATGGAAGCGTCTACATCACTAGATTATCGAGAGGATTAGTGAGCTAATGCATGCAAAGGGTCTGGCTCCTGAGAGTACTCTGAGGAGTTGGACGGAGCTGGCTTGCACCAGCTGTGTGAGTGGGGGTGTTACATAACCACTCAGTGATTGTCTCCTTACAAGCACATAGGTGGCATCCATAGAGACAGGCTCATAAAGCCACTGTGGGGTTTTAATGACGTGGTCCACAGTCCATGCTTAGTGCAGTGCCCTGCGCTGAGCAAGCACTGGGTACAGGCTGGCTACCATCATGAGTGTCATCACCATCAACTGACAAAGACCCTTATTTAAGAAGCATGTGTCCAGGGGCACCTGGGTGGCTCAGTGGGTGAAGCGTCTGCCTTCGGCTCAGGTCATGTGGGATCGAGCCCTGTGTCAGGCTCCCTGCAGGGAGCCTATTTCTCCCTCTCCCTCTGCCCCCCTGCTTGTGCGCTCTCTCTCACTCTCTATCTCAAATAATTAATTAATCTTTTTTTTTTTTTTTAAAAAAGAAGCATATGTCTGGCAATGTAACTTCAAGTGGGCTGGCCTGACAAAATGGGCCACCCTGTAAGGTGGATCACTGTCAGAGAGAGGACATAATTTGCACTGGTTCCTTCACCCAGCCTTTCAGGAGTCCCCGTGGGCAGCCCAGTGGGCAGCAGAGCTTCCTTGTCCAAGTTGCTGCTCCAAAGCCCCCAGGCAGTTATTGCTGTGACCTGAGGAGGTTGAGGGCCAAGGCCAGGCCTGGGCACGTTCCCTCAGGATGGTATGAAGGGTTAGGGCTTGGGGTTTCCCCACCCCATGTCTCCCAGCATTTACCATGGATCATCTCATTTAAATCCCACAACAGCTTTATGAGGTCACTTCTGTTGCTTCCTACACGTGGTCCCTGACTTCTGCCGGCTGGCCAGGCGCTTTTCAGGCAGGGAAGTGAAACACCTACTTGTTAACTGCCTGGAAGGCTCACCTTGTCAGTCAGGGTGCTGTCGCAGGCCGGGTGTGCCAGGAGCAGCCGCACCATGTCGGCATTGCCATGGTGACAGGCCAGCATGAGGGCCGACGATCCCTCATGGTCCTGCAGATTGACATCTGCCTGGCAACTCAGCAGCGCCTGGACCATGTCCTCCCGGTCGTGGCTGACTCCCAGCATCAGCGCGGTCTGGCCTCCCTGCCACACAGAGCACAGGGGTGTGGTGAGATCCCTTCTCCAGCCTGGCAATACTTGGGCAAGACTTTGCCAGAAAATGACCGTTGATCTGAATCTCCTTCTGCCGCTGGGATTGGACCCATACTTCTCCACCTGGCAAACTTCTGCTTTTCCCGGACACTAGTCAAATGCCACATCCTCTCTAAAGCCCTCTACTAACCCCTCTACTAACCCCTCTACTAACCCCTCATCCTCTCTAAAGCCCTCTACTAACCCCTCAGTAACACAGAATTTACCACTTGGTATTGCAACCTGTCAATCTCTCTTTCTCTGTGAAATTTCTGATGGCAGGGACGAAGTCTTTTTCATTTCATCTCTCTCTCCCCAGTGCCTGGCACTGAGTACATGCTTGTAAACATGGAATGGTAGAGTAAAGGAAAGGTTGAATGCTTCCACACCATGGCTTCTTACAGAAGCCTTGGTCTGCTCAGAACACCCCTGGTATTTTCAGTTCAGTGATACCCAGAACCCTCTCTGTCTTGACAAGACCTCTGCCTGCATGGTACTGTGGTCATTTCTAATCCATAGTCATGGACAATTTTTTTTAAGTTTTTTATTTATTTAAGTAATGTCGACACCCCACGTGGGGCTTGAACTCACGAACCTGAGATCAAGAGTTGCATTCTCTTCGGACTGAGCCAGCCAGGTACCCCACCACTGACCCTTTGTGACATCCCTGTAATCGTTAGTGCACGTGGCAATGGCTCAGAGTCAAAAAGCGAGCCCAAGCCCTGGTTCTCCTGTTTCCTAGTGCGTGACCCTGGCCCCGTCCCTCGTATTCCCTGAGTCTTGGTTTTTCTCTTTTCTTAAAATTAGTACAATAATGATCTGTCCCTGTACCTCACAGGGCTTTTGTGGGAATCAAGTGAAATAAAGGATGTAAATATAACAATATGTGGTAGCGATTTTTCTGATTACAAATTGGGCATTATTTCTTATAGGTTTTCCTTTATATCCACGGTCCTCTTACACAGCTTGATTCTATTTTGCCCTCATCGTTTTCCTGGGTTCCAGGCAGGTCAGGCTTGTCTCTCTCACCGGACATAAGGCTTTTTGAAGGTTGTGAGAATGAGGCAACCTTTCTGTTTTCTGTCCTTTCGGATCCCCTGTGGCTCTGAGCGCTGTGTCTTACACGTAAAAAGTGCTGAGGACATGTTTACTGATGTGTTTGTTCACTGATGAAGGGCCAGTCTGCAGTCACGGATGGATTGTGCTTCCCTGCCCAGAATGCTGGGGCTTAGAAAAAAGAAAGGGGGTTTGCAATCAGGAAAATCCTGGCTCTGCTGCTTATTATCTGTGTGAATCTGGACAAATTAACCTCTCAGTGACTTTTCCTGATCTGGTAAAATGGGAATGCTTAACAAAGTTACCTGCCTTATGGGGTTGTTGTGAGACCGAGTGCTTAACAAGTGTTGTGCATGTGTTAGCTATTACTGTTGTTATGAGCATGGGAGGTAATGTATGACAAATGCTCAGTATGTGGGAATGTATTCTTTGGTGTCCTGGTTCTCCATTTCCCTGGAACCCAGACAGATCTGTCCAGAGAAGTCTGTTTGCATTTTGGGTTGCTTATACTCAGCCCTGAAGTAATAGTTTCTTCCTTTCCTTTCCTTTCCTTTCCTTTCCTTTCCTTTCCTTTCCTTTCCTTTCCTTTCTCTTTCACATTTTATTTATTCATTTGAGAGAGAGAAAGCATAAGCAAGGCAGAGGGAGAGGGAGAAGCAGACTCCCTGCTACGCCGGGACCCCGATGTGATGCCCGATCCCAGGACCCTCGGATCATGACCTGAGCCGAAGGCAGACGCCTAACCGACAGAGCCACCCAGGCGCCCTGTAATGGTTCTTTACTGGACTAACCAGACCATGAGATTTCCATTGAGCCCCTTCTCTCCCAGTGGTATTAAAGCCAGGTGACATATGTAGATTGTCTTCTTGTCTGCCCCTCTGCCTGACTTCCCTTGTCTTCCTTACCTCCCTCCTGGTCCAATTCAATACAGTTTAATTCAGTGATATTTACAGAGTGCTGCTATATGCCAGGTACTGTGCTGATCCTTGAGATAGAAAAAGAAATAAACAGCTTAGCCTAGGAGACTCCCAGCCTCCCAACTCACCCTTATTTACCTGATCTCTGCTGCTGTCCTCTATGGAGAAGCTCTGGAGGGAGCTGGAGGGAGCAGTGGCAGCTATGAATTCCGACCCCTCCTTTAGCAACCTGGCATGAGCTTACCCTCCTAGAGCATCACTTTCTCCTCCATAAAAAGAAAGGGTACTGGGGCGCCTGGGTGGCCTGGTCTGTTAAGCATCCAACTCTTGATTTCTGCTCAGGTCATGATCTCAGGGTTGTGAGATCAAGCCCCACATCAGGCTCTGCACTGGGCATGGAGCCTGCTTAAGATTCCTTCCCGCTCCCTACGCTGCACCCCACCCCAAAAAAAGTGGGGGCACTGAGATTTTAGAAGGGTTAGCATCCCTTCTTGCAAGAGGACCAATTTAGAGGGGAACCTGGGTGGCTCAGTCGGTTAAGCATCTGCCTTCAGCTCAGGTCATGATCCCAGGGTCCTGGGATTGAGCCCCCCATTGGGCTCCTTGCTCTGTGGGGAGCCTACTTCTCCCTCTCCCTCTGCCTGCCACTTCCCCTGCTTGTGCTTGCGCTCTCTCTCTCTCTCTGTGAAATAAATAAAATCTTAAAAATAAAAAAAAAAAAAGAGGACCCATTTAGGAAAAAAATAACATGTTTACGGGAAACATTTAAAATGAAAACAACTTTATTAAATCCAATGGTATGGGAGCTCTAGGTGAAAATACTTTGAAAAACAAAGTGATTTACAAATGTCTGTTTCTTGCCACCAGTAGGATTGCTATTAGATGGAGTGTGCAAAGTGACTCAGTCTGGGTGGGCTACCATCTGCAGTCACTTTGCCGGGGGTGCACAGGGGAGTTAAATATATTGTTGGGAGGCACTTTTTAAATGGGTTTCTTAGTTTTTTTCCACACCTTGTGAGTGAGGCATTATCTGCCTTGTTGTTCTAGATGGTCTTTTTTTTTTTTTTTTGGAGTTTTTAAAAAATTTATTTAAATTCAATTAATTAACATACAGTGTATTATTAGTTTCAGAGATAGAGGTCAGTGATTCATCAGTCTTCTCTAACACTCAGTGCTCATTATATCACGTGCCCTCCTCAGTGCCCATCACCCAGTTACCCCATCCTCCCACCCTCTCCCCTCTAGCAACCCTCAGTTTGTTTCCTATGATTAAGAGTCTCTTATGGTTTGTTTCCCTCTCTGATTTCATCTTGTTTTAGTTCCCCTCCCTTTCCCTATGCTCCTCTGTTTTGTTTCTTAAATTCCACATATGAGTGAAATCGTGATAATTTAGACAGTCTTTTTAAAGATGCTGGTGTGGTGAACAGCCTTGGAAGAGCAAGATAGTATCTTCTCCAAAACAGAGGGCAGATGTACTCACTATCCAGTATAAAAGATTCAGGTTCCCTATGCTCAGGGTTCCTCTCCGGTATAACCCACTCCATGTACAGGGATCTGGCCCTCGTCACACTGCCCTGTGGGAATTGGGAATTGGGGCTCAGGGAACTGGTGTAAATACCAGTGCTGTGGCTACTCTTCTTGCTGTGAATAATACACTGTCCTTTGTCTTTGGCACAGGAGTTTCATATCTTCTACCAGCACCCATGACACTGTAGTATGCTAACTTGCTAGCATTAGGGTAGAATACAATCTCAGACCCTTCACAGTTCTTGATAGTTAGGCTATATCTCTGATCACTCTAGGGGGGAATGGAGAGTTGCATGCACTCTATTCTCATATTGGTCAAAGATGGGTACATGGTCTTTTGAGGAGTTCTCATTGTTCCATACAGAGCCTTGTCTAACTCAAAGCCCTACTGGCTAAGGACAAGACCCCTACTCTGTGCTGTCAAGTAGAAGGGCCTGGAAGCTGAACAGGGACATGCTAACCCTCTAAACTGTTTTCTAATTCATGACTGAGATGGATCACCTGCAGCGGCCTCCTATGCAACCAACTAGCAAATGCTTTTCAGCCTTTTCATGCCTTCTCCTGCTGGTGCTAACTGTGGGAACAAATCGTTCAATAAATCAGATCCAGATGGACTTTGCCCAGTTGCGGACCAGGACATAGATGACAAGCTCACTGACCTCCATCCTAGCCTGTCTGGATCCCAGAAGTTTTTGAGGACACCAAACGTACAGGGTTTGGACAGATGCCATTTGGAGGGCCCAGCCTTCTTGGGTTAAAAACTCTACATGGGGGGCGCGTGGGTGGCTCAGTCATTAAGCATCTGCCTTTGGCCCAGGGCGTGATCCCAGGGTCCTGGGATCGAGCCCCACATCGGGCTCCCTGCCCCACTGGAAGCCTGCTTCTTCCTCTCCCACTCCCCCAGCTTGTGTTCCCTCTCTCGCTGGCTGTCTTTCTCTCTCTCTGTCAAATAAATAAATAAAATCTTTAAAAAACAAAAACAAAAACTCTACATGGATCTATGTGGAATTTCTCACCCCACTGGCAGAATAAAACTGAGAGGTACCCATATTTATTAAAGAGGGGACCGTGTTCACACCTCCTACCTGAGTAGCTTGGATGTTCACATTTCCTTCTCTTAAGAGTTTCCAGACGACAGCCATGTCTTCGTCGGTCTCCGCAGAAGCCAAGGGGGTGATCATCACGGCAGTATAGCCAGCTTTGTTCTGATGGTCCACATTGCAGACACCTGCAAGAAGAGCAGGGGCCACTGGAATAGTTCCCAAGGGAGCAGACGTGAGTTTCTGCTTTAGCCTGGTCAACATCTGCCAATTGCCTGCTGGCTAGAAGGCCCCCTTTAGAACAATCTTTTCCCAGTGGTGGAGTCAGTGTTTACATTTGTAGCAGCCTTCAAAAGTGGTTAGTTTTCTTTACAACTTTTCTGAGGCTACCCAGCAAGAAAGGTCCATGGTAGAGTCGGAGATGGCCGAGGGGTACAGTGATCATGACTATTTCCTAAAGCAGTGTTCTGAACACTGAAGGTCAGTGAAGCTTCATAAATCGCCCAAGTGAAGGTGAAATGAGACCAGGACGCGCGTCTGTCTGGCTCTAGAGCCCATCACTCACCCGGCCAAACATCACCCACAGCTGTGCATTTTAGGTTTTACTCTGTGTTGTGTGTAACTCTTAAGCTGATAGCCATCAGCTTAAGGTCTTTTCAGGTCTTTCCCAAAGGCCTAGTGATATGTTAGGCAGTGTACCAGGGGGCCTGTAAAATGCCACAGGATAAACATAGGAAATCTTCCAGGAATAACCATCTCATTTGAAAAATGGAGGGGGAAAAAAGCCTCCATGCATTTTAATATTAATATACATTTCACAGTGGAATGAAAAATAGCATATTTTTAAGATGAAGTATTAGTTGAGAACTCAGAAGAAATGTCTGCTTTGTAACCCTGGAGATATGCATTCATATCCCTCTCCACCGAAGGCGACATAGGAGGTCATCAGCCTGTTATCTGTTGTATAAACGATCCCACCCCATAAGGGCAGTACCGTGTGGCAAACAAAATCTTCCCCATACTGTTGCTTATCTGAAAAATGTATGTATCTCTTGGACAATAAAAAAAAACTATCTCAGTAGATCAAGTCATTTAGCCTTTCTTAGCATTTCCTCTCTGAAATGGGGATGATAATAGAACCTATGGGGTTACCGTGAAGTTTAATGAGTTAATATATTGAAAGCACTTAGAACTGTACCTAGCACATAGCAAACACTCAGTAAGCATTAACTGTTTCACTATTATTGTCCAGAATAGTATTCTTGTTTTTGTAGCCTTGCTACTTGCTCAGGAAGACTTAGGTATTCCTTGTAACAAATCTGATTTATGAAAAAATGCCTGGGCTACTTAAAAGTTCTGTTCTTGGATAAAAAGCAATATTGGTTTGACTTTCCCTCCATCCCACCTCAAACAGTTTTTCAGAGATATGCCATTGTGATGCCAGATGCCAGCGGATAAAAAAAAAAAAAAATGATCTGACCACTGTCATGACCAGCTGGGCTATGAAAGATGAATATAACCCCATGCATTGCACACAGCTCTGCCCTGATAAAGATGGGAGTATCTGCATTGCCTTGTTATTGACTTTTTTATTTTTACCTTATGACTATTTTATGTTTGCTCTTAAGAGGTGTAAACAATCCTCAGGTTACAGTTCTCTTTACTCTCTTCAGAAACATGACTTAGGACTCAGTAGAGTAAGGACTGACTCCTCTCCAGGGGCTCAGGAAAGAGGCTGAGGACCCAGGGCTTTCACAGCAGGTGCTTCTGAGCAGCCACTAGGGAGTGAGCCAGCCCTCCCTAGAGGCTCTTGACTGAGCGTGTTCCAGGTCCACAAGCTTTCTCCTCTGCAGTGGTGTTCTGGCAAAATAAAGGATCGAGCACAAAGGACTAAGGTGGTGGAGGTGCACCCATTGGCTCTCTACTCAGTCATGATGAGTCACTTCTGTGTAGCCCCTTACAGTTTGTAACATGCTTTCTGGATGGCTCACAGCTACGTGCCTAGGTTTCAGAGTGTGACCGATACGCCCTCCTCAGCGGGCCTTCTACAGTGACGGAAAGTAATGGTACCTTCAGCTCATTCTCCAGCTCCCCTTCATACTTTATGCATATGGCTATTCAGCTGTATCAGTATGGTAAACAGAAAGCTTCCAGATCACTTTAGGGTTGAGGAGACCCGAATGGATTCTCAGTCGACACCAGCAGAAAGGTCTAACAACCAAAGCTTAGGTTGTCTGTTCTCTGGCCTGGCCCACCTGGAGAACTACAGATAGGCTGCAAGTCCCAGCTACTTCAAGATGAAGCTCTACATTTCAAATCTTTGGATTCTTCATGCACAGAACACAGAGGTATGCTCCATTTAATTATGTGCCTTTCTCAGTTGAGCTGCCCCTTTTATGGTATCCATGAATCCGTAAAGAACTGAAATCTGGTACAATTAGCTCAACATTAGAGTTGCGCCTTTATCTTCCTTGATGATGTGGAAAGCAGAAAGAACTTTAGACTGTCATTAGGTACATCACCTTTCCATTCAGGTAGAAAGCCCTCAAGGCTGCTTAACAGAATTTTGGAGAACTGGAGTGATGAGAAGGAGCCGGGCCTGAGAAGGGCTTCAGGGAAAAGGGTTCAGATAGAAAGAGAATGCAGCAGCCCTACGGAGGGAATGAGCTTGGTGAGTTGGAGGCCCTGTGACTGGAGTGGATGGAAGGAGGATGCATGGTGATGACTGAGGTAGCAAATGTGGCGGGAGCCAGGCCATCCGCGATTCCTGAAAGCCAGGCTGAGGAAGCTGCCTTTCATTCTTAGAGCAATGGAAAGCCGTGGGAGGCATTTAAGCCAGGATGGACAAGATCCAAGTTGGGGGAAAGCTGTTGGATCTGGAATTCAGACTTCCTGATGCCCATTGAAACTCCTCCTCTGGCCTCCTAAGTAAGGGTTACAGATCTAGCACGTGCTCCAATTCCTGGATGCCAGGAATGGAAGAACAAACCAATGGTATCAGCTTTAAACCCCAGCAACACCGAGTCATTGTGCGCTCTCAGAATCAACACCAAAGTCTACTGACTTTTCTGAGTGTCCCTTTCATCATCTATAAAACAGGGATAATCATCCCTATGAATAGGAGTTATGAGGATTAAATGAGATCTCCTACGCCAAGTGTTTAGCAGAGGGCCTAATCCGTGGAGATCATTTGGGGTTTTATATCTCTTATGGGTACCCACCTAGATATCCCTCATACAGCCTTCCTAAACTCATAGATGCCATTGGGCCTGGACACGCCTTCAGTCAGCCCCATCAACAGCCTGTTCACACAGTCACTCCTAGGCTGCATGACATTGTCCCACACAGCAACACGAGGATAATGATACCCCCATCACAAGAGTGTTGTGAAGCATAAGTGTCATAATAAAGGCATGCTGGTCTAGTTCAGTTCCTAGAATACAGGAGGAACTCAGGACAGTGAAGAATCTCCATGCTGGAAGGAAGTAGGTACCAAAATTGCCCTTCAAGGAGGGACCCAGACTGAGCAGACACAACCATTTCAGACCTGTCTCCAGCAGCAGCTTCACGACTGAGAAGTTGGAGTGGGACACGCTGTAGTGAAGGGCCGTGTTCCCATTGCCATCAGCCAAGTTCACCAGCAGCTTCAGGAAGTGTGGGGACTGGACCCCACGGAGGTAGGCAGCCACCACAGCAGGGCTAGACGACTTCCGGCTAGAGACGCGAAACCACTCTTGACGGATGGTGTTCAAGGTCTGCCTCTGAAATACCAACAGATTCCAGTTCCAGGAGGTCGCCTGGCCTGGGGTGCTCGAGCTGGGCTCTTAGTTTCCACTGGGAGAAGTCAGCTTTGGCTGCGTCCACCCCTGTCCTCTCAGCTCCCTCTACCTCCATGTGGTCTACTCCTGGAGGGATCAGAGCTGGGGCCGGGGGTGGGTTTGAACCTGTGCGATCAGCCCCCCCCCCCCCATCTGTGGTAGAAAGAGGTCTGGGAGAGCAAACACTAACCAGTGGCAAAGCACTTTTCTAGGTGACAGTTTGAATCTACTGGGAGTTTAGATCACACCCCTGTATGCACAGCATTACCAAGGCCCAGACTTTCACACACATAGAGCTAGCCTATATTGACCTTAGCCCGGACCCTACCAGGACTTTTGTGCATTTTTAATTGGCATAGCTAGCAAGTCACAACATTTTACTAATGGGGAAGGCACACGCTGAAAGCTAAGATAAACAACATGCACAATTTATGCTAGAAATAAAACCCAAACAGCTGCGCTTGAATTATTTTTGGCTTTTAAGCTTTGCTAGAACCTTCAGAGAAAATGGTTTAACAACCTATGGCAGGACCCCACTATCTGCAGTATGTAGCTCCTTTGGAACCAGGAATGAGGAGAGTTCCAGAGTGAATGACATCAACTCTGTGTGTTATATGACCTACCTGTTTAAAATAGAACATGTTTAAGTTATCTCTCTGAAGAGGAGGGGACCATGGGGATGTGATTTCACACTTATTCTGGAAAGGAACTGGGCTTGGAGTCACTGAGCCCATGTGGCCAGGCTTAAGTCCCGGCTCAGCTGTGTGACCTGAGAAGTCATATAGCCTTTTTGAACCTCACTTGTCCCATCTACAAAATGGGGATGAAACAGGGCTGGGTCCCTAACCTCCCATGGCTCTACAGAGTTAGGTCCTTGTATAACGATGTCTCTAAGGTGGGGTGGGGGTAGGGGGTACTTTGATCCTAATATGGGTGTGGTGTCAGGTTTGCACATCCTCTATCATTTTTCTTTTCTTTTTAATTGTAATTTTATTTTTAAGTAAACTTTACGTTCAACTTGGGGCTTAAACTCATGACCCTGAGATTGAGTCATATGCTCTACCAGCTGAGCCAGTGAGACACCCCTCCCCTATCACTTTTCTAGGCAGAAACAGTGGAATCTTTTGTGGCTGAAACACTTTTTATATCTCAGAATATCTCCCTTTCCTGTGGAATATTCAGGAGAATCTGGAGAAAGATGCTAATATTAAGGAACATACAGCTTAGTTCTATAATTCATTTAAGATTAAGTTTCGATCAACATTCACATCACATACTGGTTTTTTAACAATGTGGGAACGGTTGTTTGTGAAATCAGCTAAGATAAAATAATCAAAAGGATTGGGCTGAATCAATCATTTTTTACCCCTAAGGCTCTTCTGCAAAGAACAAAATGGGCTTTAAAAATGCTTACATGCTGTTACATGTTGGGGCCTACCAGTTGGCTCTCCTGACTTGGGAATATGTGTCTGCACCAGGGTCTCTTGAATAAAAGTAAAACCTAATGGCTACGTGTTTAATTCCCTGTGGGCCATGAAGGTGTTAAGAAACAAGCAGAGATAATCTTTTTGCTTTTGGTCTCTGGACCCATAGGTTTGCATCAAGAAACACAGTCAAGACTACAGAATTAAATATCAGGGTTTGGGGGTAAGGAAGACATGCTGCCCACCCCCACATTCATTTTATTAACGAGGAAACAAGCTCTGAGCGTTGAAATGACTTGCTCAAGATCTCACCAACAGCGGTCCTGGGACTAGAACCCTCGGTTCCCATTCCACATGCTCTTCACTCGGCCCATAGTTTTCTCCAGTTGTGAGGCAATTTTGAGCCCAAGCCATACAAGGTTTGCTTTGGTTTTGAAGCCACACATAGTTTTATAAAGCTGGACATTCAGGTGTAATGCCTGATACCGCTCCGTTGTGCCTCCAAGCACCAGGCTGCTCCCTGCTGCATATGCCTCTGGTCCCAGTCCCCCAGCATAACCCATTACCCTGGCAGCAGAGTTTGGGCAAATGAAGGCACCCAGAGGTAAGGGATTCCATGCACTCCCACACCGCTGCCTCAGGCAAGAGACCAAAGTCACCCACTTGGAACTAACAGCTTAAACAGTAGGGACATCCTTCCATGACAATGAAAAATCACAGTACCAAGAGTTGGTCTGTGGTGGCCCCAGTTTCTGGCAGATGTTGGCTCAATGCCCAGCATGCATTGAGGAATTCTTCTGAGGGTTTATATCTAAAGAAAAAAAAAAGATACATGTATATCAGTCTTCGTGTTACCATAAAAGAAAGTAATCCCCTAGCTTGACTTTCACTTCTCAGCAGCTGAAACTCGCACACACGGCCACGTCCCAGGCAAGGGGCATTCTGTTGAATACAGCCTCCTGACAATGAGGCTTGGCCTCTGAACTCTGTTGAAGAGTGAGTCAAGCACATTGCCCTTTTTATCCTGCTGTTCTCAGGAGGCGGGACAGATCACCAAAGCATTCTGGGGGCCACGGGACTAACTGCAATTCCTGACACGCTGAGAAAAGGGAGGGCTGTCTTCCTGATTTTGGATAAAACATTTTCTGCCTAAGTGACTTGAAAAACCCAAAGAACCCAATCCCTACCAGCAGTTTTTTTCAGGTTATTCTTTCATGAAGGATACCATCAGTGCTAATAGAGTCAATAAAATGAAACTCAGTTAAGCTGGGGTGCTCTCAGTGCTGAGCGTTTTTCCTGTGTTAGTGTAAGAGCAGACAGAACATCCCGGGGTGGGACTTAATGGGACTGGTCACCAGGAAGCTCTGCCCTCAGTGTGTCTTTATAGTGCTGCCATGTTGGAGGAGCCCTGTGGACCTGCTTACCAGTCAGCCCCCATTCACTGCCCGTCAGTCCCTCAGCCGAGGGGGGTGATGGTGGTAATGCAACTTACTATCCTTATTTCTACTATTTCTTTTTCTTTTTTTAAAGTAGCCTCCACACCCAGCATGGAGCCCAGTGTGGCGCTTGAACTCATGACCCTGAGATCAAGACCTGAGCTGAGGTCGAGTCAGACGCTTAACTGACTGAGCCACCCAGGCACCCCTCTATTATTTCTTGAGAGCCTGCTCTGTGACAGGCACTGTGCTAGGCATTTTACATACTTTTTCTCATCCAGTCCCCAGATCAAACCTATCAGGTGGCTGTTACCCACATACTACAGATGAGGAATCTGAGGCAAGTACAGTTGAGGCGCCTTGTGTAAAGGGACACAGTGGCAGACATGGGATTTGAACCCAAGCGTGTCCAGCCTCAAAGACAGTGCTTCTTTTCATCATGTGACGTGACCTCACATCTCTGTAAAATATGGGGTTATGTCAACATGGCCAATGGGAGAGGCGGAAAAGCACGTGGGTGAGAATTAGACAAGACCTGGGTCACAAGCCCCACTCGGCTGTGTCCCTTAACTTCTCTAAGCCTCTTTTCCACATCTGTAAAGTGAGGATTATAATAATTTCTACTTTCCAGGATAATTAAAAGGATTATAGTACATGTAAAGTCCTTCCCATTTCCAGGGGTGGGACGATGTTAGCTTTACATGGAGAGCTCTGTCTGTGACGGATATCCCACGAAGGCCAGAGTGACATCTGTGCCTGCCATAGATTAGAAACTCAGTAAATACAGGTAAATGATAGAAAGATGAAGAACAAATGAACAAACAGAATAGAATAAAAGGATGAAGTGCCCTTGCCCTTTCCCCGAGGATCGGATACCCCCATCTATACCCATCTGACTCACCTCTCAGCCTTGGGATGGGGGAGTTCTTCCCCAGGCCCACTTTCCTGGCCTGTGGTGCTGGTGCCCTCGGGGATGCCCTGCCCAGCCTTGCAGGTGGGGTGGGCCTCCTTGCCCCGCCTATGTTCTGGGCCATCACATTTCTTCTCAGCCTCGCTGTCTGACAAGTCTTCCGGGGAGCTGTCCTCACTGCTGGTCTCTTCACTTGAGGTGGTCTCGTAGCTGGAGAAGGAGACAAAGGTCACTCATTCTGTGTTTCCTGCCTGGTACCCATGTCAACACAAATAAGAACCAGGTGGGCTTCAGATAATAATCCCCAGCTTGCTAACCACATCCTCCGTTCTCTGTATCTGCAGGCCTGGGTGAGGGGACTCCCGGGAACCTTACATCAGAGAAAGATGTGGTTGAGAGCTGTGGCTCTGACCCTGGAGGCCATTCGGGGAGAAAAGGTAATTAAGCTCTTTGCAGTGAACACACAAATAGCCCATGCCCTAACTGGCGACGCATTTGGATGACCCAGTCAGGCCATCCAAGATTCTCACAAAAGCATTAGCTTTTGGAGTCCTAACGTGTTGTCTAGAGAGGGGCCCAGATGTAGGCACACATCCCCCTCTCCCACCCTGAATTCTCAGAGCTGACTGACAGATCGTCACGTCTCTGGGTGATTGTGAACCTTCCCTTCAGCCTCCCTGTTCTAGCCTAGTTTATACCTGACACGGGAGGACCCATCTGTGTGTCCTCCCAGCAGTGTTCCCTAGGAAACACGAGCAGTCAGGTGCCCGAGCCCAGCATCTGTGTTTCCTGGCTGCGGCCTGTTTCAGCTACTGCTTGCAACAGCAAAAGCGAGGGCATGGCCCCCTTGTCTCGTGGCCCACCCCCCCAGCAGTGATCCTTATGTTCAGCTATATGCGACTCCATTGAGGTGGCAGACCACAAACCACGGAGGGAGGTCCTGGCAGATTTATGGATCATTCTGCTGATGGTCAACGGGAGACCTCTGATAGAGGATCCTGCAGTTAAGGTGAAGATTTCAGGCTCCGGGGCCATTGAACACTGCCACAGAGACCAGGGGAGACCAGTGGCCACAGCTTCCACTGAACCCCCTGAGGCCCTTTCTCTGGATGCTGACCACTAGGTAAGGCCCCCATGCTCACTGGATTTGCAAAGCCAGCCTGCTCCTTGGCAGGCTCACATTCTGGCTTGTTTAAACTACAGATATTTCTTCCTCTGCTGTGCTTGGAACAACCTTTTGCTTTTGTGATTAAGAGGAGGTGGGACATATTACGTTTACCAAGCAGTTCTTGTCTTATAGTTGCTTCCATAAAAAGTTCACCTGGAAGTCCATTCATTCATTCAACAGAAATTTATTGAGCACCTACTGTGTGCCACACACTGTTCTAAATGCTATACCAAAGTCCCTGTCCTAATTGAGCTTATATTCTAGTAGAGAAAAACAGAAAACAAACATGTAATTAGATAATTAGATAGTGATAAGAACAATGAATAAAATAATAAAGGACCATGGAATAGAGTAATGGGAGGAGGGGCTACATTAATTAGAGCAGAAGTTTTTCACCTTGGCTGCACATTATACTCACTCGAGGGTGCATAAATTCCCAATATCTGCACTGCACCCCAGACTAATTAAGGCAGAGTTTTCAGGGAGGGGACCCAGGCATTGGTATTTTTAAGGCTCCCCCAGGGTTTCTAAGGTACGGCCAAGGTTGAGAACCATTGCACTAAAGTGACAGATCCTGAAGAAGATCTGGGACAGGAGCACTCTAAGAGCGGCAAGGAGACAGACGGAAGGACAGATAGCAAATGCAAGGGCCCAAGATAGGCCCCACTTGGCACATTTTCGGGTAGACAGGCGGGATGCGATGGTACACAATGGGGCCAGCAATAGCTACAAGATGGAGTTCCGGGTTTGGGCGCAGGGCGGGCACTGCGGGGGCGGTTAAGTAGCGGAGAAATAGGACCTGCTTCTCCCAGGTTCACCGCGTCTGACGTTAGTGGGAATGGGAACAGTGTCTCTCCTGTGACATCCTGTCATTATGTCTGATGTTTTCCTCACAGAGCCTGCAACACTGACATGGCCCTTTTTTAAATCTGGTGTCTCCCTTCTGGTCTCACCCAAACTAGCAGGGGTTCCGACCTCCTGAACCCACCACTGGCTGGATCAGGTGCCCCTCCTTTGGGCCCACACTCCCTTCTTTACTAGAATTCATCTCAGCATATCGGTGTTTTAGCTTTATTTTTTATCTCTGTCCTGTCTAAAGTATGAGCTAAAGGCAGGGACTATGATTTATTTGACTTTTTTAATCCCTGACACCTAACACTTTTGTCAGCATTTAATAAATGTTTGTTGACTGATTTAGAAAACATTCTAAATCCAATGATTTACTCTCTAGACTATATAAGGTTTGGTTCATGTTCTGAGTCAATAGACATTGTTGTTTTTCTTCATCCTAAAAAATGCTGGGTTGGTTTGCAGTAAGTTAGTAAAAGAAAGAAAAAAATTAAATGGATAAAATTTGAAGTTCAACAAATTAAGAGTATGTTCTGCTTTCAGTGTTGTGGTTCAGATTAAATATCTTCTGTAAAGGGCCCATGCTCTCCCCAAACTCCCAGAAGCCACCTAGAATCCTGGCCCCAGGGACACCAAAGCCAGGACATTAAAAGCACAGGATCCAGCAGACCACCACAGCTGGCAAGGAGCCAAACACATGCAAACCCAAGATGGAGTTTTAAAGGGCTGTTAATTCCCTTGAAGAAAAATGAAAACCAGATGCTTCCCCCTAGGAAAACAGAGTACTAAGGACAACAGCAGGATAGGTAGTGTGGAGGGGGGCAGTCTGGGCTTCACGAGCGATGCTTACCCACCGTTAACCCCAACAAACTGAAGGTTCTTTTTGGTCCCATTACCTCCTGCACGGAAGCCATAGTCTTTCTTTTTCATTATGGATTTAAGGCTGGTCGACGGGGAGCTCTCTAGGTAGACACAACATCACAGGTTAGAATGATCTTGGGGGTGCCTCAGAATGCACCACAACTGGGACTCTTGCTTTAGGGGAGACGGGCTGAAGGCATGGGAGGAGGTAGAAAGGGACAGAGACCTAGATAATGTAAATCAGATACTCTGAAGGTCTTTGAGTAGGCCCAGCCTTCTGGTCAACACCAGCTGAGCTGTCCACAGGCCCCTCTGTGTGTGGATGACAGAGTGGAGTTCCTGGAACACTCTTCCAGAAGAGCCGTGTGGCGTGTGTGCCATCACTGTCGCTGTCTTAGCGTGGGAAAGTCTGAGGCTCAGACTTGCTCAGTGAACGGCAGGACAGGCGCAGAACCCCATTCACATGACTCCTGCTCCCACGCCCACCTCCGCCCAAGGGCACCTCCACGGTCTTTCCTGGCTTACATGCCACTCGACACCTGGGATGTGGGGGTGGTACGGCAGACGCGTGAGCAAGAGCACATCTTTTTTGCTGTGCTCAAAGGTACAGGAGGCATTTTCCAGCGGGCAAGACTGGAACTAGCACCAAAATAATGAGAAAACCAGCCCAGTTGTGATCTGCAGCAGGAAGCAGACTTGCACACTGCTCGGTGAGCAAAGCAAAATATGGTTCCATTTTACTCAGTAGAAAAGAGTGTGTGATCTGTTACAAGACAGTGCTGCTCAGCCAAAGGGTTGACTTCCACATGTAGCATTCCATCTCTCTCTCACAGACATATACACGCACGTGCCCGCGTGCACATACACACACAGAAAATATTCAGTGAAATGTTTCAGATCTCAATATAATGCCCCTCCAAAACCAGGCTAGTGCAAACCTCTAATGTGCAAGAACCAGAGAGGACCACAAGAAGGCAAGAGCCCAGGAAACAATGAAGGGAGGCTGAGGTTTAGAGCACACACAGCCAGGGCCGTTCTTGCCCTGGACATTGCCTTCGCACAATGCGAGTGAGAAATGGGCACGCCCTACGGTGCTGCGGACTTGGCAAGTGAGTGGGGGCTGAATTTCAGCTCCCATGTGCCTTCCCAGCTGGCATCTTTGTGCCCTGTGCTCTCTGTACCATCTATATGTGGCTGCCCTGCAGTCAGTCCCAGCCTTAGAGCCAGGACGAGAGTAGGGGCACAGTGCCTCCACTGTTACATAGATGGCTGTTTGTTCCACTCGGTTCCTGGAGGTGCTCTATTTTGAAAAATAGACTCATGCAATTAAAATCTGTTTTCCCTTTGACTCGTCAGGTAAAGGAGAAATGGTTCCCTGTCTCAGGGACCAGTATTTACCCATCGGCGGGGAGGTAGAGGGGGCCGGGGGCTCCTGCTGGGGTGGCACGTGGGCCGAGTAGGCGGACAGCAGCAGGTTGAGGGAGCTCAGCAGCTGGCTCTGGATGCTGCTGAGCTTGGAGGCAGGCTGCTTGATGGCGCTGGCCAGCTCCGGGTACCCGTGCTCCAGGCAGCTCCACTGCTCCTGCAGGAGTTCCTGGATCTTCTTAACGTATTGGCCAAGAGTGGCATCTGTGGGCGAGCTTGGTGGCCTCCTGGAGCGCTCCTTCCCCGGCAGCTCTGAACTGGCCTCCTCTCGCCCTGCTGGGGGCATCTTTCTGTCGCTGCTCCATGAAGAGCCTCCTGCTCCCTTGCCCAGACCCTCAGCTCCCACCTGAGGGCTTCCCTCCTGCTCAGAGCCTGCTTCTTCGATCCTTAGCTCAGTGGAGAGGCAACTAGGTAAAGAGGGGGTGAGGACCATCTCAGGTCCTTGAGGCAGTGACAGCTGTGGCATGAGTTCTGCTGGGCTCCGATCCCCTGGTTTGTGGCTGACTTGCCCCCCTAAGAGGCCATTCTCTTCTCCTCCAGCCCTCCAGCTTTCAGATCCTGTGCTGCCCGGAAGGTTGACCTCAATGCTCTTGTCACATGACTCCCTGGTCAAGAGCCCATGGAGGGGGTCAGTGTTGACCATGGCATCAGTCTGGCCCTGAGTGTCTGTGGTGTTCTCATGGCTGAGCTTTTCTGCCAGTTGAGCTACAGTGTGCTCTAGCTCTTGAATCCTCTGCCCTCTGGCCTTGATTTCCTCCTCCTGCTGCTGGAGGGCAGCTCTGACCTGGGCCAGTTCCTCGGTTCTTCCAGAAAGCTCACCCTCGAGGGCAGACAGCCGTTTCTTCAGGCTGGAGATGCTTCCGGGATCCATGGCAGGGAGGCCCAGGCTTTCCTCCGTGACCCGGATGCCAATGCTTCTCACATCTATCTCCACAGGTGGTGGAGGTGGGATCTCGCTGATGTTGAGCTCGATTTCTTCTAGGGGGAACTCATTCTCAGGAATGGGTGATGGCAAGGGTGGGGGGCTTGGTGTTGGGGAGCCAGGGGTGACCACCACCTCTGCTTCTCTGGTTTTGTGTTCATCTTCTTCATCCTCTAGAACTACAAGTGCATCCTGGGATAAGAAGGGAGGACTTGGGAAAGAGAGGTGATTTAGAGCCTCCTCTTCATCTTCATCCTCTGGAGGCTCAGTGCCCTCCTGGACCAGCTCTGGAATCCCTGGCACCAGGTCCCCAAACTCTCTGACTTTGAGTTGTGTTGTTGCTCGTGGGGTAGAGTTCTGAAAACCTGCAAATCCGTCTGCAGGGCCAAAAGTGCCATCACAGGCATTGCCTTCCCCCTGAAGTGGAGGAAGGGCTGGAGGTGTGGGGGGACCTGAGTTTAGGCTTGAGTCCTCTGAGGCCCTGTTTTGTAGCAGTGTGGCTGGCATGCTGGATGCTCTCAAGAGCTGGGGCCGTCCACTCCCGGGGGCCAGCTCAGCCTCTCTGGGAGCAGCGGCCTCCAAATGTCTGGCTGTCTCTGCCAGTAGGGCCTTCCTGTGGTAGCTCACCTCGCTCCCGCTGGTGGAGGTTTGTGGGAGTTCGCCAGGTGGCAGCGCCTGGGCTCGCTCCTCTGTCCCCAGTGACACCTTCCTCGGCACCACTGGAGACCAGTTTTGGTGGGGAAGAGCAGTGTGGGGACGAGCCCTGCTGTCAGGAAGGCTGAAGTTTCGAGGCAAAGTGCTGAACTTGGCCTGCTTGGCCCTTCTGTGGATAGGAATCCTTCTGATGGTGTTTCCCTTCTCAATGTCATCCACATACTTGAGGAAGTCCAGATCCAGATGAAAACCATACGGGGTCTCCACAGAGTAGGGGTGGCTCTTTGGAGCGCCCTTCTCTTCATCCCCCTGAGAGGATTGGTCTTTGGCTGGGAGACATGTAAAAAAGAAGCACAATGTTAATAAGAATTATGGGTGGTGAGGCCTCATATGTGTGATTTAGACTTAACGCTCTCACGTGAGACTTCTCCTAAATGTCCCTGCCTCTAAATTAAGCTGAGATGCTCACAGTCTTCCGGTCATGCTGAGAATCCAGGTTATTAAATCAATGTGTACTTAGCCAATGTCTGCAAGGAAATAGGTAAGAGGAAGTAGTTTCCAATTTGCAGTATTCATCTCAGTTATTGCTGTGGAATCTGCCGGCAGGCCAGCAAAAGAAAATAGTCTTGTACTGTTTTTCTGGTTTTGAGTCATGTAATTGCCGAACTGAAGCGGCCAGGAATCTGCCAGATCAGGGTACTAATTGGCAATTATGAATATTGAGGGTTTTGAAGGATAAGGTACACAATTGCCTCAACATTAAGACAGAACCTCCCATTATTCAAATGGATACTAGGAAATCTCGCTGAAGCCAGAGATATCAAGGAGTCATGCCTTCTGCGTTATGTAAGCATCCTCATCTGGGTGAGCCTCCAGGCACATGAAGATCAGAGAGAACTGGCCTGTGTAATCACACTCAGCCCATGCTCTTTTCCACCTGAAAACTGCGGAGTGCTTACCCAACATGAACTTCACTTTCAAAAACTCATGTCAAGTGAGGAAATACCACGTTCTTCACAGACTGGATAAAAGGTGGTGAGGGACAAGGGCCATGTCGAAGGGACATTGGCCTACCTCCTCCCATGACTTTTCAGGGCAGCCCAGACTGTCAGGGGACATAGCAGTGAGAATGTTCTCCATCACACCAAGGCACCATTGGTGTTCTTGACTCCAGCAGAGGATGCTGAGGACAAGTCAGTCCTTCGGCTGAATCCATAAGGACTCGTCTCCAAGTATCCTCTTCTTCAAGTCAAACAGTCAGTTCTCATGTAATACCCCTTATTAGCTCTGTGACATTCTGCTAAACATGCCGCAAAAATGCTTAGCTCAGGAGAGAACATTAGTGGGCAGCACAGAGATGAGAAGGCAGAGTCAAAAGCCTGGTCCAAACTTCAGTTCTTGGGGAATTACTTAGCTTCCCTGTATCTCATCATCTCTACAGTGGGAATACTAATAGCAAGGTGAGATTCTGGTGAGACCTGACTAATTTATACATATAAAGTGCTTTGAACAATGATGACTATTCAATGTATACTGAATATTGTAGCTATTATCTTTGTGGAAACACAAAATAGAACCGAAGCCTCATAGTGGAAGCTGATTTGTCTGGGCACACAGGAGGGGCTCCACAAATTCTCTGTGCCTGACTGATTGCTTGGTTCTAAGGGTAATGGGCCCTGGGGACAAAGTTACAAAATAGTAGTAATTCAATTTGCTCACTTCAACCACTGTTTTTTGCGCACCTATGTGTTGGTTGCTAAGCTAGATCCTAAGGACACAGAGATTAATCAGGTACAGCCCGCCCTCAGAAAATGCATGGTAGGGGCGCCTGGGTGGCTCAGTCGTTAAGCATCTGCCTTCAGCTCAGGGCGTGATCCCAGGACCCTGGGGGTCAAGTCCCGCATCGGGCTCCCTACTCTGCTGGGAGCCTGCTTCTTCCTCTCCTACTCCCCCTGCTTGTGTTCCCTCTTTCGCTGGCTGTCTCTCTCTGTCAAATAAATAAATAAAATCTTAAAAAAAAAAAAAAAGAAATGCATGGTAAAGTAGGAGAAACACCAATAGGTACAATGTGGTGTGCCAAGGATGGTAACAGATACGTGCCCAAAAGGCAGCCTTCCTGACTTATTTTCCCAATTTCTTCAGGAGAAGAAGGACCCTAATTCTGCCTTGGAAGGAGAGGGATGACTTCACAAAAGTGACATAAGATTGGGCATAAAATGAACAAACAGGAATTTGCCAGAACAAGAAGGTGAAAGACATCGTAGATGTTTATGTCCAAGATGGCCACCATCACTTCCCACCCTCTCTATACAGGCAAGGGAATCCCACACTGAGAGGCGGAGTCTATTTCTCCACCCCTTTGAATCTGATCTGGCCTGTGACTTTGACCAAAATAATATGGTAGAAATGATACTGAGAGAATTTCAAGGCTAGGTCATGAGAAGCCTGTAAGTTCCACTCAGTAGGAGGTCAGATGCCATATACCAAGTCCAACTCCCCTGAGACTGCCGTACTGTGAGAAAGCCAAACAGTCCCATAGAGGGAGATGTGGAAAGAGGGAGAGAGCTTCCTCACCAGCCCAGGCTGTTCCAGCCATCCTAGCCCAGGCTCCAGGCGTGAGCCTTCAGAGGACTCCAGCCTCAGCCATTATCTGATTTCAATGACAGGAGGGACTCTGAATGAGAACCACCCTCCTAAGCTGTGTCAGTAATATATCCTTGTTTTCAGCCACTGGGTTTTGTGGTGTTTGTAATGCGGTAATAAATAGCCAGGACAGATTCCAGACACACGTTGGAGAATGTGCAAAGGCACGGAGGTATGAAGTGCTACAGTATTCTGGGGTTCTGTAAGTGCCGGTGATGTGGCTGGAGCGCCAAGTGTGGTAGGGAAGGCTGAACAGGAGAAGGAGACCGTTGGGAAGGTCAGCAAGAACCAGGTCTTGGGCAGCTTGCATGCACACCAACAAGCCTTGACTCTACTCCCCAGGTAATCAACGGTAGCGTCACAAAGAGCGTCCTCACAGAGGACTGGAAGAAGGACAAACCAAAGGCCCTGAGACCATCTGGGAGCCTGCTGACATGCTCCAGGTAAGAGAAGCTAAAGGCACTGAAGGGAAGGGGACCAGTTAAGGAAAAGGTGCAAATGATGGCGCTACCTGGGGTAGCTTCTTGGGGTTGCTTTTCCCCTAAAGGTGCTGGCATGCTAGGCCCGAGCTCTTCCCTCTCTCCTTTCGGTCAGTGCCACGTGCTGTCTGGTGGCCTTCTGTGCTTAGAGAAGTATAGTTATCCCCAAAGAACTAAACAAAGCCAACTAGACACGTGCAGGCTGGCGTTGTGCACACTGACACAGTCAAGCCTGCCAGGCTCGATGCTCAGGAGAGCCATAGGGCCTGTGGGCAGTTACACCACGACCATGGCAGGGGACAGAGGGAGGCACTGGGCTGACCCACAGGGTGGTCCTTGCTGGGTTCCACTGTTTCTGTGGCAGGGACCTGAACTTCAGGCAGTAAGGAGTGAATACTTCTCAAGCCCCGCCAAAACACCAAATTTCACTTCACCCACACTTACTTACTTACTTACTTACTTACTTACTTACTTACTTATTTATTTATTTGCCAACCTGCTGTCCCCCAAAGAGGCACACTGGTAGTTTTAGTAAGTGAGAGTTATTGCTGTCCATTAGATTTCCAGGCTATTCTCAGCTGTCCTCTTAGGCCTCCTGGTTGACTCAGCAGCCTCCTGGATTACAGGGACAGGCCAAATCAGGAGATATTTGTCTAAAGTTAAGTAGAGAGCAGATTTATGACCCGGAAGGCAAAGAACTCTCCTAAAGGAGAGGCTGCATTATTTATCTGCTTATTGCCTCAATTCAATTGAGGCTGATTTACCTGGTGGCCTCTGGGAGCGGGTCCAGAGCACAAATACAAGAATAGCATCAAATAAGAAAGAGCAGATTCAAAGGCAAAATCTTCCACAAGGGAGACTGAAGGAAACCAAAGGAGTCTGTGAGACGGAGCAGCTATCCAGGATGATGGGTTTCATAGGTGCTTTCCTAAGCTAGGCACGCACGCGCACACACACACACACACACACACACACACACACACACACACACACACAGAGCTGCTCCACCTGCCACCCACCACTGTGTTCCTTCTCTTCCTGCCAGTGTAAAAGGAATGCGGGACCTCGCATGAGGGCGTTGATCTGATACGCCAGCAGACCTGTGCTCACATTTGGCTCTGCTCCTCTTAATTCTACCTGGTGACAGGTATGAAGGAGCTCAGAATTCCGGGCACTGGGCCAGGGCAAGAATTAATTAAGAGGACCATCTCTGCTCAAAATGAGCTTCTGATCGGATAAACGAACATATAGCCGGACTGGCTGGATTTGAATCTTGGGTCTGTCATTTCCTACTTCGGTGATTCTGGGCAGATTATTGAATTTCCTTATGCCTCAGTTTCTCCATTTGTAACATGTAATAATAATACATAACTTACAGAGTTGTTGTAGTTGTTAGTGTGAATGCGATAGAGAGAACATGGCGCAGGTACTCAAGAAAGGCAAGACGGGCTGGTTCTGAGTGGGGCAGGGGAGGATTCACTGAGGGTATGCTCGTTCTTCGGAATATTTAGCTCTGTGTTAGAATGACAGCCTCAAGAGTCCAAGAAGATAATTCTGGAGGAACTGAGGAAATGAGTCAGGGGAGAAGAAAAAAGTAAGATTTATAGGTTCAGCGGTACCTAGGATTCCCTACAGAGTCTTGGTCTGAAAGCGCGCCAGATAACCAGACCCTTGGAAATGACCCGCAAACACTGTCATGAGCCTAAGACTCACATACCGATGCAAGAAAGGGGCTTAGAAGGGGCCTACGGAAGGGAGATGCCACCATGATTATCTTGAGGAACACAGTGACGTTCAGCAGGTGAGCTAATGAATCAGAGGTATTTAATGCGTGAAAGAAAAGTCTAAAAGCCTATACTCGGTTTCTGAAGGAAATAGGAAAGACAGAAACTATAGAGAAAGAGGCCGAAAACACAGCCGGAAGGAAGGGAAATTTAATGAGCCTCTTCAGAAGGCCAAGACAGCGACAGAAGCTTTTCCCTCTTCTGCCTTTATTTCGTTGAGGGGAGGGGTGCCTTTCTGGAGCTAGCTGTGGAGGAGCACAGCAGGGCTGAGGCTGCTGAGCGGGGACAAATGAGGCAGGCAGGAATGACAGGCCCCCGGGGCATGAAGAGAATGAGCTGGTGTTCTGTGGGACCACTTCCATGAAAAGGCAGCTCTCTGGGGAGAAAGGCAGACTCTTGAAATGCACAGTGACTACATTTGGAAAGAAGGAAGACGCAGGGCTGGGGCTGCTGTCTGGTCCCTGAGACCCCAATGAAGGGTCATGTGGTTCAGGGAGATTATGGCACTCCTGTTTCCTGACATTTGGTGATCTGGAAAGAGCATTTTGTTAGAAGTCAGATGGGGGCGGAGGGGCAGGGGTGCCTGGCTGGTTCTGTCGGTGAAGCATGTGACTCTTGATCTCAAGATTATGGGTTCGAGCCCCATGTTGGGTATAGAGATGACTTAAAAATAAAATCTTAAAAAAAAAAAAAGAAGTCAGGATCAGAGACCAGTCTATGACCTTCAGTAAGTTTCCTGGGCAGGGGATGAGGGGAGTATTCATGAAAACATTTGTTGTTACTCAACGACTTTGCATGCATTATTTCATTTAGTATTTTACCAACCTTATAAAGTAGGTATTAATACCTGCTTATAAACGAGATGTGGTAGACTGTTTGCAGAAACAGCCACAATCATACCCCACTCTTGGACCCTCCCCTCCCACACTGACCCTGAGCTTGGGCTTGTGGCCTGCTTTGGCCAGTGGGGCAGCAGCAAGTGTGACATATGCAGAGACTTGAAAATTGCTGGCACATTGGGGTTTGTCTGTTTTTGCTGTGCTTGGAACCCTTCTGCCAGCATGTGAATAGGCCCCAGCTAACCTGTTGCATGATGAGAAACACATGGCCAAATCATCACCTGTGCCCCAGGTGAAATGGAGTCAACCAAAAGACATGTAAGTGTGGCCATTCTAAACCCTTCAGCCAAGTCATCCAGAAGACTATGCTGGCCCAGCCCAGAAAAATGGCCCAGACAACCCACAGAATCTTTCCAGAAATAGTAAATGTCTTTATTTTAGGTCAGTAAATTTTGAGTGGTTTGTTACACAGCAAAGCTAACTGATACATGAAGAGACGAGGCTCAGAGGAGTTAAATAACAGGAGAGTCACCCAGGTATGCATGGAGGCTCTTTCACCATATTGTGCCTCTTTCTCAGATCTCAAATTCCTCATCCTTAAAAGGAGGGTAATGAGTGAGAGCATCTTGCTCCCTTCTTGGTGCTTGGAAGAGATGAAAAAACTGTCCAACAATTCCAGAAGTTGGACATAAACCATAAGGCTTCATTCTTATCCTCTACTGCTCTACTTTCTCTTGTTCATACCTAAAATACATAGTTTGGGTCTCCCAGCACTGCCTATGTGGGGAATGTCTCTTGTGTGCCTCCCTTAGGCTGTTTCTAGGATCTATGGTAGCAATCCCTTTCCAACCTAAGTGCTCACTTTAGACCAGGTTATACAGAGCAGCCTGCCTACCATCTGTCTTCTCCATCTTAGGGAATGCAGACTGTCAGTCTCTCAGGTACTCTTCATCCGATAAGTCTGTACAACTCCAAGAGTCCTGAAAGAAAGAAGGGCAGTTAGCGTTAAGTATGGAGGCAATATCACCCCAAAGAACTCCCATCCCTGCCTTTCTCCCAGGGGTGCCTGGGAGCTCCACACTCCTCCAAGAGTGTGTCCCATCCTGGGCATATCTTCACAGGATGTTAGTGATGGTCAACACCAAAGGAAGTATTTGGCCCAACCCCCTCACTTGGCATTATTGAGCGGTGATGAAGAAACTGAGGCACAGAAGTTAATTGCTTTTTTGTGGGGCCTCTCAGCATTCTCGCAAAGGGGGTAGAGCCAGGCCCAGAGCTCTGACAACCAGCGTGGTACTCCTTCCACAACATCAGAAGCTGTAATCTTCTCCCCTCCGTCATGGTGAAAGAATTCGAATCCATTTTTTGGGGAAAAAATGGAATCAGAGTACCTGTAAATGATGTGTGACATCCCAATCAGATTCAAAACAGGTGTGAGATCATTGCAAGTACTGAGGAGGCACTGGTCCTCAGATGTCTGACCTTGGGCAGGGCAGGGCAGGGCAAGTTCAAGCTGGGTGCTCCAAAGACATCAGAACTATTCAAGTGGAAGACTGTCCTGACTGAATTAGGATACCTTGAGATTTGATCATAAATTCTCCCCAAAGTTTTAATCCATTCCCAGGACTCTTTCTTTGAATGGTAAACAGCCTGGCTCCTGCCCCCATTAATAATAAATCACCCAGGAAATTGTCTTTTTATGATTGTAACTCCACACACATCGTAACAATGAATTATCTGACACCTCAGCTGTGGATGCAGGGTTGTTTCAGGAATTCCAATGTGCTTGACAATGAATTCCAGACCAGAGAAGCGTGTGGGGGATGAGGGAAGGGTTGGGGGAAACTGGGAGTAAGAGATGGATGAGGGGTGGCCTCCAACAACCCAGGATGGAAAAAAGGGGAACAAACAAGTAAACTGGGGAAGAAGGCTGGGAAATATGAGGCCTACCAAATGAAAGGAAGTCTAAAGTTTGCCCAGCAAAATTTCATGTACCCTCTCTGTGTGAGCGCTCCTAACCACATTCCATGCAGCTGCCAGAGGGGCCTTTCCCTGTGCAAGTGTGACAGAGCCCGGAAGGGCAGGCCCGGGTTCTAGGTGCAGAGGCACTCCTTGCAGAGGGAATGCCAACATGAGTACCTCACCCACTTTGGGGGCAACAAGTACTTGAGTTTGGAGGTGGCATAGAGCTGGAGTAGAGAGGCGCTGGGGAGAAGTAGGACACATGTGGCTGCTAAGGAGGCAGCAAGTGGAGAGATCTGGAAGGTTCTAACCTGAGGAGAGGGAGGTTTTCTCTTGCTAGAAAGAAAAGGTTCCGAAACCACCTAAGTGTCCATCAGTAGATGAAAGGGTAAAGAAAGTGTGGTAAAGGGCAACCCTCTCGGGTCCCTTCCGTCTTTGGGAGGTTTATATTGTCACTTTAGCATCGCTCAATAAACCTTGCTTTGCTGCCCACCAAAAGGAAAGAAGGAGTGTGGTAAATATATGCAATGAAATACTGTTCAGCCATGACAAAGAAGGAGATCTTGGCCATTTGTGACAACGTGCATGGATCTTGAGGGCACTATGCTAAGTGAAATAAGTCAGAGAGAGACAAATAGCATATGATCTCATTTATTTGTAGAATCTAAAAACACCCGATTTCATGGGTACAGAGAACAGATTGGTGGCTGTCAGAGGCAGGGGGTGGGGGGTGGATGAAATGGGTGATGGTGGTCAAACGGTACAAACTTCAGTTATAAATAAATCATAGAGATGTAGAGAGTAGATCTTAAAAGTCTTCATCATAAGTGTGATGTGTATATGTGTACACACACACACATATACACAATGGACTATCACTCAGCCATCAAAAAGAGTGAAATCTTGCCATTTGCAACATGGATGGACCTAGAGGGTATAATGCTAAGTGAAATAAGTCAGTCAGAGAAAGACAAATACCATATGATTTCAGTCATGTGGAATTTAAGAAACCAAATAAACAAAAAAGAGACAAACAACAGACTCTTAACTGTAGAGAACAAACAGATGGTTACCAGAGGGGAGATAGGTTGGGGGTTGGGCAAAATAGATAAAGGGGGTTAAGAGCACACTTACCACACTGAGACTGAGTAATGCTTAGAATTGTTGAATCACTATACTGTACACCTGAAACTAATGTAATACTGTATGTTAATCAAACAGGAATTTTTTAAAAGTTCTGGTAAAAATAGTTTGTAACTATGTAACTGTGTTACATAGCTTGTAAGTATGGCTGCAGATATTAACTAGACATACTGTGGAAGCCATTGCACACTATATAAAAATATCAAGTCATTATGTTGTACACCTAAAACCAATACAATATTATATGTCAGTTTTGTCTCAATTATCTCAATTTCAAAAAAATTTTTTTTTTTTAAAGAAAAGCAAGAGAGGGTTTCCGGGCAGAGCACACCACAGCTGATAATGCCGCAGGTCGGCAGTCTGCAGTCGGTGGGGGAGCCTACCAGATGCTGGTGGGCAGGAGAGGCTTGGCAGCTTCAAGGTGAAGTCTGGGGAAGAGAAGGGTGAGGACACGAACCCTGAGCTCGGCCCCTCAGCCTGTCTCTCCATTGTCATGGCTTCTCCTCTCCCTTCTGCTCCCTTCTTCTTCACACCCCATATCATTTCTGAGCAACAGGCAGAGTTCAAAGCACTTGACATGCTCGAATTCTTTCATGCAATCCTCAGCATAACCCCAAGGAGATTATTATTATTGTCCCATTTTTCAGGTAGGGATACTGAGGCTGAGAAAGTTTCTAGGCCTGCCAAAGGTCACAACACAAGCAGGTGTCAGTCAGAGCAGGATTTGCCTTCAAGTCTAGCCAACTCCAATCATGTCCTGAGAAGTGATTTGTAAACATTTGCCCAGCCTCAGTGCTGTGACTGATCCTTAGCTCTCTCTGAGGCGGGGCGGGGGGGGGGGGGATATTCCTGACTTTGATGCTTCCCTGCTTCTCCCACAAGTATTCGCAAAAGCCTCCTGGGACAGATAAGGAGAATACTCTCTTGTAAGGCCTCTTGGCCAAAGGTGTGTGTGATCTGCTTCTTCAAGACCGGACACTGAGCAACAAGGCTCCTTGTAAGCAAAAGGGAGCCACCTGGGTGCAGATGGATCTTTGACACAAACTCTCCCACCTTGGAGAGTTCAGTCACACTCACTGCCTTTGGTCTGAGTTAGGATTCAGCCCTTAATGTACCAAATTCTAGGTCGTCAGATAATTATGCAGCACACATTAGGTCAAATTGCACTAAAAAGAACTCTACAGAGGGGCATGTGGATGGTTCAGTCGGTTAAGCGTTCGACTCTTGGTTTCAGCTTGGGTCATGGTCTTAGGTTTGTGGGATCAAGCCCCGCATCAGGCTCTGCACTCAGGGCAGTCTGCCTGAAGTCTCTCCCTCTCCCCCTCCCCCCTCCCCCCTGCTCTCAAATAAATCTTTAAAAAAAAAAAAAAAGAACTCTATGGAGATTTCTAATAGATCTTTTAGACTTGAATTTTACTGAAATTCATCATTCCAAGGTTACAGAAATTAAATGGAGCTGACACCCCAACTCTCTGAAGAAGAGGGCTTAGCAAGCTTTCACTCAAAAGGTCTAGACACAAGAAGGAAAGGAGGGAACTGTCATGCCCACTTCCCGCCACTGGTACCCTCACCCACCCCAGCCTCCTTTTGCACTCTGGCCACAGTCATGGTCCTGCGGGGTGGATAGCTTAGAATTTAGCTAAGGGTGTATGTTCGATGTGATTTGGCGAGTGGAATTGAAGAAATGTGGCCACATCAACACATGCTACTTTGCAATACAACAGAATATGGAAATTAGCTTTATTGGGCAGAATTCCCCTTTCAAATGGAATTTTCCAACCTTCTGAAGCACTAAAAATTTTGACAAAAAGCAATTTATTACTCAATGCCATCAGGTTGTATCCTCTGGATCAGAACCTTACAATACCTAGTGTCGTTATGTAACTTTTCATTTGTTTATGGCCTCTCTGATCAAGAATGCTCAGTTCCATCCCAGCCTCTCTCACTGGCTCATCATATTCTAGATGTTTCAAGTATATACAGCTTTCTCTCTCTCTAGCTCTTCTCCCCTCCTACTCTGTGAGCTTGTGAAGGTCAAAATTCCTGCAGGACTCATCTCTGGCCCCTTCACCCCCCCACCTCCACACCCCCACATCATAACATGTGGCAGACACTCGGCTCATGGTAGCATCTCTGAGTTACAAACGTGAGATCGAAGGCACAAAGAGGCTCTGTGGCCAATCCAAAGTTATGCAGTTAACTTGGGTAGCACAGTTTGTGTGACTCCATCCCTCCACACTACTTCTCAAAGCCAACGGGCAGTGAAGAGATGGAGACTGAGGCTGCCCGTTCAAAATCCACCAAAGACGCAGTCACTCTGACAGCCCATGTGTAACTACCAGGCCGCATTAGGAACAGTTCCGATCTCCCCCAGTCAGCCCGACTCCTGCAGGGTGTGCCTACACCTTCTCCCTCTCCACAGTCATCCCTTTTATGATGCCGTTTACAATCTCATTCCTAACCTCAAATCCGAATACAAAGAAACCTTCCTGTACTTAGTCCTGAAACTGAAACCTAGTTCTGTACTTTTACTCTCTTCAAACCTCTCTTTATTCTGCAATAATAAAAATGCCGTATTTCATCCTAGAGCAGGCTGCATGCCAAAGTAAATAGCACCTTGGATTTCCTTGAAAAGAAAGCTTGGCTCCAAGCACGGCCGTATTGCTACAATAATTCTTGGAGAATTCAACCTTACAAAGTCAAATATTTAGCAAGGTAGTGCACCAAACAGCAACCTCGTCCATCCGTGCACCATCACTGGCAAAGACAAAGCACTCTTTCCAAAAGACAAAAAAAAAAAAAAAAAAAAAAATTAAGCGTACCTCTTACGGATCCTGCCAAAATGATGAGAGCTTCCCGTTTCCCCATTCCAGGGCCCCATGCCTCCCAGTGTAAATGTGCCCTGTGCCGAGAAGCAGGAGGCATCTGACGGTGCTGCTTAGCATCCAGAGGGCTGAAGCCCAAGCACCCGGGAAGGGGAGCCGCACTCCTGAAAAGGACTCTGCCTATGGAGTTCTCCAGCTGGCTCACTTTCCGCCGACCCAGGAAACAAAGAGATAACTCCTTCTCAATAAATGACACATGAACACAACCTCATTAACTCCGTTCTCACATTGTTCGGCAAGTGTCTGTCGTTTTTGCCTGCAATGCAGCAGCTGAATCTCGAGCTTTGCAAAGCAGGGAAAACTGTCAGGAGGAAAGCTGTAGCCACATTACCTTGCCTGGCATCCTCCCCCTTCCATCGCCCGGAGCGAGAGGAGTCAGCTCCCCGCCGAAAGCAAGGTGCTGGCCGCTGGACCAGAGCTGATGGCTCGTGAGTTCAGCACAGCAGCACTGGCTTCCCAGCTGTTAAAAGATTTGGTCAGGTGATCCGTGACCTTGCTGGAAAAGCAAGTACTGACTTCCTCTTCACTCCCGGGAAGAGGGGAGTAGGGTCAGGCAGGAATTCAATGCTCAATAAGCTGATACCCAATCTTGCAGGAAGAGGGAAGAAAGCTCAAATCCTTCATTGGAAAGTTAGTTCCCAGAGCTAAAGACACCAAGACAGCACACACCTTCCTCCCCCGACTGCCCCAACTCCGGGGGCTTCTCCGAGGTGTCATAATTAATTATGCTTTTCCTTCTCCCTGCAGCTTGAGTGGCTCATGAATAAAATTGTTCCTAATGAGGACACGGGAATTGTCCTTAGGAGAGGGGTGCACCTTCCAGGGGTGCATCTCTTTCTTCTAGGCTCTGCTTTAGAAACTTCCTCCTCCACCAACATCCTGGGGTCCCACAACCACGCAAAGCTTCCGCAAGCAGTCTCAGGGCTGGCTGCCCTGGTCAGTGACTGGAAGTCTGCTGGGGCAGAGCAGGAAGATAAAACGATCAGTGAGATCCCAGGACTAGACCGGCAGCTCCTGCTTCCTGCCGCTTTACCAGTCTGACTCCCCAGGACCAAAATGCACCCTATTCTGGCAGCAAGAGAAAAGCAAGGAGATACCTACTATAAGGATCCGGCTCTGGGCAGGGTTTCTAACTGCAGCACGGACCAGTGAGTTCAGAAGGGCAGGTGCAGGAGCCAGCGAGAAGGCAGCTGTGGAGGAGGACGGTCTCAGATGGTCTCAGGCAAGCATTCTGAAGAGTCTCAGCCAGCTCACTGCAGCCACTGCTCTTTGGAGCAGAGGCAGGTGTGAGGCTTGCGTTCAGAGGCACCAAGTTCTCCAAATCCAGCACCACGACTGGACCTGAAGGAGATACAGTGGGGTGGGTGTGGTCAAAAGGAGCCAGGAGAGCATCTGCGCTCCTGTACGCAGGCTTAGCAAAAACATGTTAGGGACCTCGTCCCCTTTACCTTCCGTGAGCCCTAGCCCAATGAGGCTGTCCTGGGAAATGAAGCTCCATCATAAGACCTGTCAAAGCAGCTTTGACCTTCACAGACACGGCCTGTCAAGATGTGCTTCAAAGGCCAGGGCAGATTCCTGCCTCACCCACGCTGTGATTGATGCCAGAGCTGAGCGCCACCCTGAAATGCTGCTGCGTCCAGCCCAATACACTTGGGAAGCACTTCATATTCTGCATCCCATTTACCCTCAAACCAGCTCGAGGCAGCCAGAGGGGGATGAGCATCCCCATTGGACAGGAGAAGAAAATGATGCAGACAGTCTAAATGACTTCTCTTGGCTCACCCTAGAGTGAATCTGGATTAAAATGAATATTCTTGGATAGAATTCTGTGTTTTTCCTACTACACTGGATCACACTCCTTATTTTCCTTGAAAGATTCTAGGGCATCTTGTTCAAGAGGGAGGTCAAGAGACTTACCGAAGGGCCCAGGTGGATGTGAGGGACAAGGAGATGGAACAGCAGTACACACTTTTCTCAACTGCTGAAAGTATTTTTCTGTGTTAACTGAGTACACAGACCAAACCGTCAGAATTAAAATAAAAAAATTAGAAATATACCTTGAACTCTGAGGTTATACGGAAAAATATACCAAGGAGCAAGCTGCCTCTCTGATAGATTAAAATGGTCATTGACCATCTCCTCCAAATTGGCCAGAGAATGGCCAGAGGCTTGTGCCATTTCACCAGGACACTGGGAGAAAAAAAAAAAGCTCTCCATTTCACTGGGTCCCATGACTTTTCAGCCACCCACTCTTCCCCTCTGGTTCATCTGTTTTCCTCTCCCACGGATAAGTTCTTCCTCATCCAATAGGGAGATGAGAGGTTTATTTCCAGACGTGTGCTTTTCTTGCAAGACCCACCATTCTTCGTGGAGCACTGGCTCGTTCCTGCCCCTCCTCCAAGCTCCACTCAGCATCGGCTCAAGAGCAGTGGCCAGCCTTCCTGCTTCCACTGCTGTTCGCCCTCTACTACGGCAGGCATCCCCCGAATTCTTTTTTTTTTTTTTTAAAGATTTTATTTATTTATTCGACAGAGATAGAGACAGCCAGCGAGAGAGGGAACACAAGCAGGGGGAGTGGGAGAGGAAGAAGCAGGCTCATAGTGGAAGAGCCCGATGTGGGGCTCGATCCCATAACGCCGGGATCACGCCCTGAGCCAAAGGCAGACGCTTAACCGCTGTGCCACCCAGGTGCCCCCCCCGAATTCTAAATGCTACTCTGTGTCTCTGTCCCTAACCCGCCTCGCAGGCTACATGCTGCATCAAGTGTGTGAAACGGAACTTATCCACAACACTGATGGCTCTGAACACAGGTGACCTCTCCAGATACTTCCTTAAGTACCAAGGGAGGACATCTGCTTCTCTGGCAGGCTCCAGGCCTCTCATCAGATTTAAAAAAAAAAAAAAAGCCGGCAGAATGAGGGAAGGAAGTACTAGCAGTGCCACTGATCAGCTTGGCCCAGATGCCAGGACAGAAGACCCACAGGAACAGAAGACACACATACTCCTAATCCCGGTTCCCCTCCTTCTTTCAGACCTCTTTCTGGAGAGAAGGAGCCCTTTCATTTCTCTGGGCTGGACCTGAGATGTTGGGACAGATGCTGTGCTGACCACTATGTCTCTAAGAGGAGGAGAGAGTCTTCTCTTTTATACCTTTCTAATTTGCCTCATTTCGCTCCACAGTCAAGCGGGAGGTGAGCAGAACCGGGAATGTTACCCTCCATTTTCCAGATGAGTAAACAAAGCTGGTTCCCCACGTTACAAAGCTAACAAAAGGCAAAGCCTCAACTTAAATTCAGATTTTCTGTCTCGCAGTCCAATACCCTTTCCTCACAGCCACACAGCCTGAACCGGGCCTGCAGGTGAGCACAGGAGATACCGGGACGCAAGCTTCAGGGTTGGTGCTGTCCACGCAGAAGGTGACTTCGCATTTAGGGAAGGTCTTCATGGAAAACTCCAACAACTCTCTAAGGGGTTGTGCTTCTTGTGGGAGGACCCCCTCCGTGGCCTCTGGGCCTTGCCATGTGTAGGAAACTGGCACATCCCCACCACTAGGCCTCACTCAGAGGTCTTAAGATAATAGCCTATCTGAAGTTACCACGAAGCCACCCGGAGAATCCCTGGGACCACACACATTTATCCCCGAGAACTTTCCTGGCAAGCATCACTTGGCTGAGGGGACACTAATTCATTCCTTTTGCAGTTTAGACACTTCCAGCTTCTGGCCCAGGTCCCGTTTGCCCCACGATGGGAAAAGAGTGGACTCTCCAAGTCAGGCAAGATGGACATAGAGGGGAAAGGAGATGAAACTATCTTAAGAATGTGCCTTTTATCTAAGCAGTCCCTTAGGCTTTTGCACTTTGCTCGGGAAGGTCAGCTATTTGGCGGCCGGTGTGATTACCCGGGGTCCACGAGGAGCACACTCATTAGGTCTGCATGCCACTGAAACAGAGCCTCTCTGAGCAGACAGTTCCTGCCACGGCCACTCTGACTGAACACAACTGGACGGACGGAGAAGGAAATCATGCATGTGAGACCTGGGGGTGTACAGTTTGGGGGAGATCAGCTGTTCTGCAGACTGACCCTTAAAAGTGGGTGAAAATTTCTCCGGGAGGAAACAGGGCCAATTTCAGGGAGAGAGGAGGCTGCACTAACCAGCGAAAAGGGTTCCCCAGAGAAAATGGAAGGCATCAGAGCCCCAGGGAAAAAGACACCCCCAGAACGCGCTCAGTCTTTGACACAAATGCCTTGTAAAATCCACACACCAAGAGACAAAGGAGGAAGGAGCACGAGCAGGCAACTCAGAAAAGAAGAAATACTGATGGTTCGTATTTGAAAGATTTCTAACCACAGGAATTGATCAAAAAGGAGCTAGATAATGTCCAAATGCCATACTCTTTGTTGTCCCTACACTGTGCCAGTCACCCTAGGTCCATTCCATCCAATTTAATTCGCACAGTAACCCTATGAGGTGGTACCGTGCTTCCCATTAGCTGAGGCTTAGCGCAGTTTAGTTGCCCAGGTATCGACACTATACGCGTCCAGATTTGAATTCAGTGTATGAACCGCACGTAACCGTGGTACAACACAGACCTACAAGTTGGCGGGGGGATGTCTTTAAAGAAGGATCCTCAGTGTTGATAAGGGTGTGATGAGAAGGGGACACACCCTCCCCAGAAGATTGCGGCCAACGGGGCTGCTACGGCACCGACACCTCACCACATCTCCCGCCACGCTGCCGCCTCTTCCATGGCACAGGCTTCGTTTGTGCCCACGCACAGGCAATTGCCAAATCAAACACAACCAAATACAACGGTGAAGTAGGAAAATGAAAAGGTCACAGGGATATGTGATTTCTCTCCTTGGTTTAAAAAATCACTATCATGATATATTCTTGGAAAATAAAAACATCAGCTATTTGTGGGGTAAAAGGTGGGGAATCACCATAATCCTACCACCTCATGTCCAACTACTTTGTATACCTTAACATAATCAAAGGGCACGTTCTGTGGTGGTGAAGAGTCTGGGCTCCAAGTTGAGAAGCCATTGCTGGAATCCCAGCTCTGCCACTGGCTGTGGAACTTTGAACAGATTGCTTAACCTCTCTGTGCCTCAGCTGCGTCAGGAAGTAAAGTAGGAAGAGTAATACACCCTACATGTCATGGAGGATTAGATATGATGAGGCATGTCAACCACTTAGAACCCAGGCTGGTACACAGGCTGTGTTCAACAATTAATAAATATATTAGCTATTAGTATAGTAATATAAATTCAATTGTGAATTTGATTTATATTTAAAATTCCATTACCTAGCCATTTTTACAATATAGTTATACCCGCCTTACAATGATTACCGTAAATGGTTATGCAAGGGTCCCCTGACTTAGGCCTTATTATCCAAACTCACTCCTTCCTGGAGGGCATTCCACGCCATCTTTAACTCTCCCTTCAATGCTACCACATCAGGCAGCCTGACAGGTGGGCCTCGGGGCAGGTCTCCAGGAAGACCCCATTCCAGGTGGCTGGAACCCAGCTGCCACATATGATGAATGGTTAAGAGCATAGGCTTTGAGGTAAGACAGACCAGGTTCAAATCCCAGCTCCATGACCCTGAGCAAATTTCCTTATTTAGCTAAGTACATGGTTGTGAGGACTGCATGAGATAAGTATGTAAAGTGTTTGTGCCAATGCTCCGTATATAATAAACAATCAGTAAATGTTAGGTCTGATTCCTTTGTAAACCCACAGTGTTTTACGTGAGGGGAAGGCAGAGATTGTGTTTGATTTACTTATCACCCTATTCCAAACAGTTGATATGATAGGAACTCGACAAAAACGTGTTGAATCAGTGAATAAATACAACAGTGAATGGACGGACCATAGAAACTGTCAGAGCTGGAAAGGATTTTTTAAAATAGTTTTATTTGGATGTAGTCTACATGCCATACAATTTACTCACTTCAATTGGACGATTCAGTAGTTGTAGTATATTCAGATTTGAGCAAACATTGCCATCACCTAATTTTTAAAATTGTGGTAAAATACATACACCTAAGATAAAATTTACCATTTTAACCATTTGTAAGTGTAGAATTCAATGGCATTAAATACATTTGTCATGTTGTGTCACCATCACCACTATCTGTACCTTAAACTTTTTCATCTCCAGCATAAACTCTGTAACCCATTAAACAATTATGCCCCATTCCCTCTCACCCTGCTAACATCTATTCTACTTTCTGTCTCTGTGAATTTGCCTTTTCTAGGTACCTCATATAAATGGAATCATACAATATTTGTCCTTCTGTGTTATTTCATTTAGCATGTTTTCAAGGTCCATCCAAGGTTTAGCATATATCAAAATTTTATTTCTTTTCATGGTTGAGTATTCCATTGTGTGTATGTGGCACGTGTGTTTATCCATTCATCCATTGGTGGACACTTGGGTTGCTTTCATCTTTTAGCTATTGTGAATAATGCTCCTATGAACATTGGTATACAAATATCTGTTCAAGTCTCTGCTTTCGTTTAGGAGTGAAATTGCTGGGTCATATGGTAATTCTATTTTTAACTTTTTGAAGAACCACCAAACTGTTTTCCAAAGCAGCTGTACCATTTTATTTTCCTACCAGCGGTACATAATGGTTCCAATTTCTCCATATCTTCACCAACATGTGGGAGTTTTTTTCCACTTAAAAAAGGTTATTATAGTCATCCTAGCAGGTGTAATAGGTGTGAAGTGTTATCTCCTTGTGGTTTTGATTTTTACTGACCTAATGACTGGTGATTGTTCAGCATCTTTTTTATGTGCTTTTATTGGCCATTCGTATACCTTCTTTGGAGAAATGTCTATTCAAGTCCTCTGCCCATTTTTGAATTGGCAAAATTGTTTTTGTTGTTGTTGAGTTGTAAGAGATCTTTCTGGGTATTAACCCCTTATCAAATATGTGACTGGCAAGTATTTTCCCCCATTCTGTAGGATGTCTTTTTGCTTTCTTGATAGTATCCTTTGATGCACACAGGTTATTCATTGTGATGAAGTCCTATTCATCTGAATTTTCTTTTGTTGCCGGTGCTTTGGTATCCAGGCCATGGAATCGGCGCCAAATTCATTGTCATGAAGATTTTCCTCAGTGTTTTTTCTTCTACAAGTTTTACAGTTTTAGCTTTATTTATTTATTTATTTTTTAAGATTTTATTTTATTTATTTGACAGAGACAGCCAGCGAGAGAGGGAACACAAGCAGGGGGAGTGGGAGAGGAAGAAGCAGGCTCCTAGCAGAGGAGCCTGATGTGGGGCTCGATCCCAGAATGCTGGGATCACGCCCTGAGCCGAAGGCAGATGCTTAATGACTGCACCACCCAGGCGCCCCAACAGTTTTAGCTTTAAAGTTGAGGACTTTGATATACCTCGAGGTCATTTTTGTATGTGGTTTAAGGTGAAGGTCCGGCTTTATTTTTTTGCATATGAATATTCAGTTTTCCTAGCACCAGTTGTTGAAAGGACCACAGCCTAATTTTAGAACATTTTCTTCACCCCAGAAAGAAACCCCATACATGGGATCTCATTTTTATAAGGAACTAGAAACATAAGTGAGTTATTGAGAGTTAATAAACTTTGGCATTCACAAACAAAAATTAGTTCATTATAAGAGTTTACTGAGAACATTAATTCTCTGTTCTACGAAGAAGTGTGACCTCCATCCCTCACTAAATAGCCCTGCAAAACCTCTGTGTATGCACACAGGCCAAGAGCTGGAATTCCCGCAATTCTCTGGAGGGCGCTTTGTTATTCATACAGAAGATATTGTTGCTTTTTTGGGCTAGCCAGCACTTTGTGAACACCCTTCCTATGCTTGGGTTATTTCCTTCCTTAGAGGTCGCACCTCCCCAAGGCTGAAACCAGCATTTGTGGTGCCAGCCTCCTTTAGTTAGGACTCAGGCATGGGACCTGTGAGAGGCACACAGGCCAGACCAGAAAGTGCCCTGGAAAAGGAAGGGCTGCAGGCAAGCGATTGTGGAGAGGGTGGTGGAGTGACTCGACATCCTTTAATGAATTCCTCTTCCCCATAAGCTTGCTAGAGTTGGTTCTGGTCTTTGCAACTATGACCCTTGACTGCTACAGTGCAGCCTCAGCATTGGCTTGGTTTTTAATTGCTTCTATTCTATTAATTTATATTGCTTGTAGATTACTTCCCAGAGTTTCTGTTGATTGTTTTGTCCTGAGTATTTGCTGCATGACCACGTTGCTTCTTTTTTGCTTCCCCTTTCATCCTTTGTTATTACAAATTCTTTCCCACTGCAAAGCAGGAGCCAGTGGGCTCCGTGGGCCACAGGGTCTTGTGCTTAGCCAAACTGGGCCACAGTCAAAAGAGCTTGGGAACCACAACTTGGAATAAACTAAGGAATTCAGCCTCATCTCCTCCCTCCTGGGTCACTTCTGTGAAAGCGTCTCCAGGGTAGGCACAGACACACCCTCCACAGCGCACCCACCCTCTCTGGGCAGCCCCCTGCTCTCAGCATCATTGTCCCTGGTCAGAATCCAGTGGGAGCCGTCACAGACATCTGCCTGGCTTCAGAACATGGGTTGCAGGTGCAGACACTTTAGGGCTTGCGTGGGCTGTGCCATCTGCCTCCTGGGTTGGGAGGAAGATTTATCTTGGCACAGCCTGCACATTCAAGAAAGTCAGTTAAACCAAACTGAGCCTGATAAGTAATCTCCAGACACCTGGGTGGAACCAGTGATGTTTCCAGATTTTTCAGGCAAGTTGAAAGGCTTTTTATTCTTTCACAAGACCCTGCTTGCCCCTCCAGCAGGGACTAAGGAAGAGCAGGCCTATGTGATGTGGGTCAGACAAGGATGAGGAACACGCAGCCTCGGCAGCATGCAGCTGGATAAACGCTGGGCATCATCAGAAGTGAACCAGAAAGAGGCAGTGAGAGAGGAAGGGCTCTGGAAACTTCTATCAACTTCAGCTTTTCCTTGAAGAAGATGGAGTTTATTGCCAATGCAGTATCAGCAGTACAAAGAAAGGTCATATACTGTTCTGGTTTGGGTTTTGTTTTGTTTTAATGTGGGTAAAGTTAGTAAGTAAGGATGTCTCCAAAATTCACATCTCATGTTTGTATCACCCACAGCAGCTCAGAGATGTTACAGAATGGTCGGGCATTTGGAGCATAGCAGAGGCAGACTTTTATTAATTAAGTCTAACAACAAAGATAATAAAGTTCCTCACATCTTTTCTTCTAGCCCGATTAGGGGGCTTTTGTAAAGCAAGACCCCTCTTTCATGCTTCTGGGTGTGCAGGTAGCAAGTGATCAGTCACCCCTGCTGATTGTCTGCTGCTGGGAGCAGAGAAACAAAACAGGTCCTGGGACAGCATCTTCATTTACTAATGGGGAAGCTAAGGCTCAATGACTTGTCCATACCATACAGCAGGGCAAAGGTCAGATTCTATTTTCTAGACTCCTGATCGAGTGCTTTCCTTTAAAAGCTGATGGCAGTGGTCTGCAGTGTGGTATTGGAGGATATCAAATTGATTCGATTGGTTTCTTTAAAAACAATGTGGCTGGCATCCCCAGGTTAAACGTGGGATAAGGGCATTATTGCGGTGAAGTGCGGTGAAGAGAGCCAGAGAACTAGGCGTACTCCTGCTGGTGACCTTTCCTCGCAGCCTCTGGTCGCAGGGGAAGTATGATGAGTAGCAGTAGGAATAGTCACCAACACCTGTGAAGCACCTACTCTGTATGAGTCCTGTACTCATCCCCACTCAGCCCTGGAATAGCACTGTCACGACTCCCTGTAAACGAGCTACAGACGGCCACCTCATGGCCCGGCCTCAGCTCAAGGGCTGTGTTCAAGAAACGGCAGTTAGGTAGGAAAAAATGAATTGGAGGCAATCCAAACCTTCACTGCAGTCTCTAGAGAAAACACCAAAGGGGAAGTGCATTCTTAGCACAAGGCAAAGTCTTAACATTTTCCTTTCCTATCTCGGCTCTTCTCAGCATCTATTTCCAGCAAGGCAACTGTTCCAGCAGTGTGCTCTGCTCTCCATCAGCTCTTCCTTAAACCCTTCCACCTGGCTCTTCACTCATTCACCTCCCTCACCTCTGGGGTCTACTTACCCAGCCTCTGTCAGTCTCTCTCTCCCCTCATCACCAGGAATCCCAATAGTGGCTCCATTTGTCCAGTGCTTTCTCATCACTGTGTGACCCCAGTCTGCATCACAAGAGCCAAGAAAACTATGCTAGAAATTTTCTTAGAAGGGAATTACTTGAAGTCTCCACAGGCAAGGAAGTTTTGAATATTCATGTGTGTACGTTTTTAATTCCCTGACACACCCATTTTACTGATCACCGAACTGAAGCATCATCATCATCATAATTATATTGTTATTATTACAAATAATAATTATTATTAGCCAGACATTATCCGATATTGTACAGATGATAACTTATTTAATTTCACATTGAGTATAGTAGGTAGGTGCGCCTCTGTCCTTTTCACAGATGACAGGTGTGGGGCCACAGCTAGGAGGTGGCAGCACTAGAATTCAAACTGAGGTGTGTCTGGCTTTAGCGAGAGCAAGCTCTTGACCACAGTGTTCTCTGCCTTTAAGATTCTAGTTCTGTAACTGTCTATGAAGCAAGTTGCCAGTGCAGCTTAAATAGAAAAGGAAGGAACCAGATAGAAGGATTTAGCAAATGAAGGAGTCTTGGCATTAAATTGCATCACCAGCCATGCTCCTTAAATATCAGATGATTACTGAAATATAAACAACATTGTTTGGTCATGCAATAGGTCTATAAATAAAGTAAATTTATTTGCAAAGGAATTAGCTAAGAAATGCTATTACTTTCTAATTAACTTAAAATTATTTAATCAATACAGCACAATTACTTTTCAAATAATCTTTGAAAGTTCCAGGGAGTCTTGAGGTGTTTAACTGCTATTTAACCTGATAGCAGTGGTCAAGTTACACAGGTAACAGTTTTAGAGAAAATGCTCTTTGCAGATCTAGCACTCTGTCAAAATGTACATTAGAAAGACATATTTTCAGGCCAAATACAAGGGTTTTCAGTTACAAATTAAATTTGTTTCTCTGTTGTTCACCTGGGCATGGTGGGGGGGGGGGGGCGCTGCCCTGGCTGATGTAGGAATCCATGGGTCCTGCCTCATATAACTTGAGAGAGAGGTGTACCTCCTGCTGATGGGCCAGTTTCCCCAGAAGCAGAGAGATGCTGCTGCCAGGGACTCTGCAGAGGACCCAGTCCTGCCCGGATTTCCCCTAATGGCTCCCCCAGCTATAAACTGTGAGCCATCTTGGGCTAAGACTTGAGCCAGGAGTTTGCCTGGATCCCACTCAAATCCACTGTAGCTACTCAGAGGAACCCCTGAAGTGCAAATCATAAATGCAAAGGGAGCAAACAGTAGATACAAAGTCAGAATCTCTGGGGGGCAGGAATCTGTGTTTTGACAAACCCTCCAGGTGATTTTGATGTACACGAGAGTTGAGAAGTCCTGCTCTAACCTCCGCTAAAAAACATTTGTGCACTGTCGTTGAATGCATCTCAAGCTCTCTTGTGCGCGTACAGCTCCTGAAAATCTTGGGAAATGCGGATGCTGACTCAGTAGTGTGGGGTGGGGCCTGAGAATTTGCATTTCCAACACCCCCTCAGGAGACGCTGATGCTGCTGTTTCCAGCACTGAGGAGCCCAGTGAGTGATGGGGGGGGGGCGTGTCCGTGTGGTTGGGAAGGGATGGGGGGGAGCCCAACAGACCTTGGCACAGTTCCCGGCTCCCATGCTTGTAAGCTTTGTGACCTTGGCCATGCCACTCTACCCCTCTGAGCCAGTTTCCTTCAGCTCTGAAAGGCTCTAAAATAGTACTGGCCACCGTATAAGGCTGTTCAGTGGCAACAGGCCTGTACCTAACAGAGCACTTGGCAGGTAGAAAACGCTCAAACAGGAGCTGTGGTTGCTGCTGTTTCTGAGCGAAGGAAGCAACTAGTAAGTGCTCAATAATTGTTCATTGTTTTGTTATTATTTATTGAGAGGTGCCTGTGGTATGGTAGGCACTGGGTCAGGTACTGCACCACGTCTTTTCCTTTTCCCAAAGACTCCGCATGCGAGGTCAGGTGTTATTCGCTCTGGTTTGCAGATTGGGAAGCCAAAGCCCAGGGAGCTTTAGTCGCCGGGTCCAAGTCACGAAGAGAGTGAATGGTAGAGCTCGGGTTGAATTTAGGTCATCCTACCTCAGTTTCTAACCGCCCAGGCTGCTGCCGCAGCCTCTGTCCACACTTGTCAGCAAGGGCTGAGTCAAGGGAAGGGGGTGGGCTGTAACTCAAGGCTCTGCAAGCAGGTACAACGCAGGATCGGGTTGCGGAGACGGAGAACAGGTAGGGGCGAATGGAGCCCCTGAAGTGGGAATGCTGACCCACAGAGGGACGTCCGGCCTGAGAGAAGGAGTGGGGCCATGTTCCACAAGGATTTGGACACTCCGCGATTAGGAAGAGGGCCTAAAAGGGACAAGGATGGTCTCCCTGGTGCCTCGTACAGGGCGGACCCATAGCAGTGCTCCTTAAAGGTCTAGTGATCGAATGAATGAATTGATGGATTAGTAGATTCATTAATATTTTCAAGGCAGCAACTGATTTGGAAATTGGTGGGCAGGATGTGTTGGAGTGGGAGAGAGATTTTCACTTGTGGACTTTCCTTCTTTAAAAAGGGAGCAGTTTAAAATAGAAGAACAACAGGATTATTTCCCTTGGAGTGCAGCCAGAGCATACAATGCCTCCTTTTCTTCCCAGGGCAGAAGGCGTTTGGGGCCCAGCCCCGCGGCGGGTGTGTGCAGCACGGAGCTTGCCTGCCCGACACACTCACCCACTTGTGCTCTGGAGCACAGCACCCCTGCCAGCCAAGCCCAACATAAATGCCTCCCTCACCGCAGACTCTGCCACGCGTGGTCTGCGCGCCGCCGCTGCTGCAAGTGAGGCCCTTCTAGCTGAGTCTCCCCACTACTGTTTGGAGACAAGAGACAGTGATGCCTCCTCAATCCTCCCGTCACCTTTGGGTGGGGGGGGGGCAAGGCATGAAGTGAAAGAGCCCAGCAGCTCGAGGGAAGCAAGGGGAGCCTTGCTGTTCAGAGACTGGCCTCTGCAGAGGGTGTGCGGTCAGCCATTCGTCAGAAATCGTTGTTCAGGCACGGGGCTAGGTTCTGGGGATCTACGGATGAATAAGGCAGGGAATGAAGATCCCTTAAGGAACTCACCATCCAAAATGGGAGGCAGAGACCTAAACAAGGCCATGCGGTGTCCCAGACATGGGCGAACGCACTACGGAGGACCGCAAGCCCGTTGCAGCTGTGGTATTCGAGCTGGGCTCTGAAGGATGAGTGAAAGCCTGCCAGGCCGACCGAGGAAGCAGCCCTCTAGCTCGGACCTGAACATATGTCGGGGGGGAGGCTGGGGATTGGCCAGCAAACCAGGCCCAGAGTGCAGGCCGGGGGCAGAGGGTGGGGAAGGCGGGGCTGGAGGGCAGCTCATTGATTTTTCAGAGAGCAGGAAAGCAGCGAAGCTTCCTCAGCAGGGCAGGAACCAGATGAAAGCTGGGAGTTGTATAGAACTCCGGCAGCAGTGGGGGGCGGGGAGGTGTAGTGTCTGGGGGCAGTGCCCCCAGAGCCTGGCCCATTAGTGGACAGCAAGTATTTAGGGAATGAACAAATGATTTTGAGAAGGAAGAGCGTAGCGGGTCTGACAAGAAGTCTGGCCAGACTGAACACTTTTCACTAACTGATCCTTTTATGTACTTTTTTCTTTCAAGAGAGCAGCAGCTTTTCTTCTCCTTTATTGAACCATCACAAATGTATATAATCTGAGATCGCAGGCATAATTACATAATGCCTTACATTGTTGGCAGTTTCCTGAATGTTTGCTTTGTCTCCCAGAATAACTGTCATCTCCCTGACAGCCAGGGCAAAGCCTCCTCTGCTCTCTGTGCATTGCCCATGCTCAGCACACAGTAGGTACCGGGAAGCAGAACCATGAAACAGATTCATGGAGCACAAGGGCTAGACAGGCTCTTGTAATTAACTGATCCAGTTCTCTCATTGTACAGATGGGGAGATTAAGACCCAGAGAAAGGGAAACATATGCCCTGTCTGAAGAGATGTTCACACTCCTAGGCCCTTGCATTTCACAGCAGGGACTTGGGCTCAGTCAAGCCTTTCAAGTGTGAACACCAAGCGTCAGGGCACAGACTCTGAAATAAACCAGCAATGAGCTTGGGTAACAGCAGGGTAAATAGAATACACCAACACACGAACAATCTTGCCACAGAAGAACGTGTCCATCTACATACTTGGTCTTCAGCTGCCGGTGCTAACTTGGTGCTTACAGCATAGCTGCTACTGGAACTGCTAGAGGCAGGAGAGCATAAAGATTAGGAATGGGGACTGGGGTGGGGGGGGCGCCTGGGTGGCTCAGTGGTTAAGCGTCTGCTTTCGGCTCAGGTCATGATCCCAGGGTCCTGGGATGGAGCCCTGCATCGTCGGGCTTCCAGCTCAGCCGGGAGCCTGCTTCTCTCTCTCCCACTTGTGCTGTCTCTCAAATAAATAAATAAATAAATAAATAAATAAATAAATAAATAAATCTTTTTTTTTCTTTATTATGTTATTCACCATACAGTACTTCATTAGTTGTTGTTGTGGGTTTTTTTGAGATTTTATTTATTTATTTGACAGAGAGAGAGAGAGCACAAGCAGGGGAGCAGCAGGCAAAGTTTTTGATGTAGTGTTCCATGATTCATTGTTTGCATGCAACACCCAGTGCTCCTTGCAATATGTGCCCTCCTTAATACCCTTCACCAGGCTAACCCATCCCACCACCCCCCTCCCCTCTGAAACCCTAGCTTTGTTTCCTGGAGTCCATAGTCTCTTATGGTTCATCTCCTCCTTCATTTTTCCCTTCCTTCTCCTAATGTCCTCCATGCTATTCCTTATGTTCTACATATAAGTGAAACCCTATGATAATTGTCTTTCTCTGCTTGACTTATTTCACTTAGCATAATCCCCTCCAGTTCCATCCATATCGATGCAAATGTTTCTGATGGCTGGGTAATATTCCATTGTATATATGGACCACATCTTTACCTCTCAAATAAATAAATGAATCTTAAAAAAAAAAAGAAGAAGAAGAATATGGATTTGGAGGAAGGTGGGTGCAAGTTCGAATCCCAGCTCTGTCACTTACCAGTTGTGTGTTTAGCAAGTTCCCTAAACCGCCCCCCAACCATGGTGTCCACACATGTGTAAAATGGGAAAAACACAATTTTGTCCATACCGGGTTGTATAGATTCATAGGATGAAGTATATGAAATGTCTGTCACAGTGGCTGCAGTAGGCATTGAAAGGGGATGAGCAAGAAAGAAAGAAAGAAAATGCCAGGACGTGGCGACCTGGGGGATTCATTGGTTTCCACCCTTTGTTTGCTGAACACTCACTCTGTTCAGGCACAGGATCAGGGAGGAGAGGTGTTGGCAGCCTGGGCGTTTCAAGCCTGGGTAACTAGAGCTCTGGGGACAACCAGTGAGTTAGGAAGAACAGGAGGGAAAGGAGATTTGGGAGTAGAGGGTTGGGTGTTCATCCTTGGGCATGCGGAGTGCCTGACTAGGGGTTCACCCACAGAGAGGGGTTCACCTGGAGAGCGTGGCCCAGCAGATAGTGGAAAAAGTGGGCCCAAGACGGGGGAAAGACCCGAAGATTAGAGGTGCAGGTTCATGTGGGTACTGGGGGCAGGGAGCAAGAGCGTGCAGAAGAGGAGTGTAAGGAAAACTCCTGAAGTAAGTCACATGTAGGGAGCCGATGGGGAAGAAAAACCAGGATGGCTTGCGGCCCAGAAATCCAAAATGGGTACATCTTGAGGAAACCAGGGAGCCTGGGCTCGGTTTCAGAGGACAAGGGAAGATGCCAGGGGTTGACAAGATGGTAGAAGCAGCACTTGGGGCTACTCTTCGCTGCTTAGGTGGAATTGAGGAGAGATATGGACAGCGGCTCAAAGTGGGCAGGGGGTGGGGTAAAGTGAGCTCCGAGGAAGGTGAGCATGTCTGCAGGCCAAGGGGGAGAAGCCAGGAGGAGGAATGGACTGAGATGCAAGAAAAAGAAGGTGCATAAGCGCCGGCACGTACTCCAGGCGCTGCTAACACGGGCAGCAGATTCCATCTGCCCCACAACAAGAGCAGCTAGGCGATTTTATTAGTCATATTGTGCAATGAAGAAAGGAGGCCCAGAGAGGCAAAGTAACTCACCCAAGTTCGTGGTGGGCGGAGCTGAGAGAAGCCAGAAACTCTGACTCCAGAGTCCACAGCCGGGAGAGTGTGAGGGAAAAGGTTTTTCAGGCTGGGCTCTGGCAAGGGAGAGGAGAGCAAAGATGGGGAGAAATGGTGAGGTGGGGGTGACAGTTCAAGCCACATGACCTCCACCTTCCCAGTAAGGCAAGAAACAGACCCCATACTAAGAGGGAGGACCTACAAATGGATTTGGAGCCAGAGGACAGCAGACGGAGCAAGTTAGAACAGTCACTGAGGACTGGAGGAAGAGACAACACAGATAAACATGAGGGAGGCCAAGCAGCAGCCAAGGTCAAAGGGCATGGATTTCAAAATGAATCCCCAGTCCCAAGGCAGCATCAGAGGAATGGGACAGAAAATTTAATCTAGGGTTGGGGTTTACATCAGTAAAAGGTGTTAGGGGAGACTATAGGGAGGAAGGGGGGACATAGAGTGGGTGTAGTTCAGAGCCAAAAGGGGAAGGAGGGAAGTGAAAAAGGAAAAGTAGGTAGCAGGAAGGAGATACCTCCACGGACAAGGTCTGAATCCCCCGCCCTTGTACTGAGAAGGGCTGACTTTCCCCCCTGGCAAAAGGGCGCCCCCACAAAGGGCAGGCACAGGTCACAGCTTCCCTATCAGACATACCTTCCAGTCCACATACCTGGCTTCAGGAATTTTCCTGCAGCTGAATAAATAAAAGTGAGTCCAGAGAAAATGCCTTACACAAAACCTGAATGCATCTGTTAACGGACTGCTTGAGATTTTAATGTTATTCAGCACTAAAAAAAGAATTTTAAATTCCACTGTGAAAAATTGTAATTGATGCCCCCCCTTCCCCAATTCCAGCGTAAGCTTGAAAGATGGAAGCACGGTTTGCTTTTTCTCAGTGGTGCAGCAGGGCTCTGTCACCCAGTATCTAAGAAACTGTGCCAAGCACAATTTGCATTGTGTTTAACCTTCATCTTCACCTTTGAAGGAAGGAATCGTTGTCCCCGTTTTATAGAGGAGTAAACCGAGGCTGAGAGGGGCACAGTGGAGATTCAAAACAAGCTCTTTCTATCTGGCAGTGTTTTCCATCTCAGACTCTTTACATAGGCATAGAAGTGATGTAATGACCTTCAATATTCAAGACAGAGCATTAGGAGAAAAACAGCAGAATAGTATGTAAAACCTCATTTTTACTAAAAAAATTTTCTATCCAGATATATATGTATATATGGATACATACCTAGATCTATATAAGGATGTAGTTACATCTCATATATGTATAGGGCCAGGTCTAGAACAATACACTCTAAACTATCCCATATACCCTAACCACCAATTCTTCTTTTAAAAAAGATTTTATTTATTTGAGAGAGAGAGGGAGCACAAGCAGAAGGGAGGGGCAGATGGAAAGGGACAAGCAGACTCCACATGGATCAGGGAGCCTGATGTGGGGCTTGATCCCAGGACCCTGGGGTCACAACCTGAGCCAAAGGCAGATGCTTAACCACTTAACCAATGGAGCCACCCAGGTGCCCCATCTTTTTTTTTTTTTTAAGTAGGCTCCACGCCCAACACGGGGCTTGAACTCACAACCCTGAGATCGAGTTGGATGCTGTACTGACTGACCCAGCCAGGCACCCCCTTAATCACCAAATCTTAACAGTTCAGAGTTTTCTCCTTCATATGATTCTATATTATTGGAAATGTCTGCCACTCATTGGCATGCTTTTTAAAAAAATTTTTAATAAAAAATTTTCCAATAGGGTTTATTGAACCTTTCAAATTCCAAAGACCACACACACACACACACACAGTAAAATTTTAAAAATGGAAAAAAGTTCTCTTTTCCCTTAGTTTATCAATTAAAAAAGCACACACACAAATTTCACCTTGTCCTTCAAGAGTCCAATTTTTTTAAGCTTAGAAAGTTAATAAATAAGGTAGTAGCATCTACAATGCAACAAATATCTGCGAAGGATTAGGTGTTTTGGTCCTTCCAGCAAAGATAGCAGATGCCATGGCTGAGTGAAGTGGTCGCGATGACTCTCTGCAGGGCCCCAACATCTCTCTCTTTTCAGGTGTCTGCTCCATCCTTCACTTCTGAGAGTTTCCCTCCCAAGCCATCATGCATCAAGCTTCCCGTTGCCCCCACCTGACCGCTACTCCATAATTAAAATTTTCCCAGGTGGTAGAATTCATCCCCTCATCTGATGAAGGAATTACAAAGTTAATGGTTTAGAATTTTCTTTCTCTTCCCTTGTAATTAATTAGTGCTTCAGCAGGAGCTTTCTGAACACACTGTATGAACTTGAGAGTGAGTTGAATGGTGAAGAGACCAGGCAAGCTAGTTGGTCAGTGGGATATCAGCCTGCAACTCTAGACAGCCGCGATCACCTGAATGTCACCACTCAGTTAATTCAGGGCTGGTGTTGCCAGACCTGACTTTTTCCAAAAGAAGCAAGAATGTGGATTTATGTAAAATCTGATTTTTCAATGTTGACTTAAATCTTTCTTTTTTAAAATACTGTGGATAAATAAAACCCACATGTAAACCCAGTGCTGCCCACCAGCCCACGAGTTAGGCACTGACGTGATCTCAGCCCACCGTTGCAGGCTCGTCCCCAGCTCCCCTGCCCCTCCCAACCGCACCTTGTGCCTGAGCACCTCTGCGCCCGTGCTCACACTGTACCAACCTTTTAGATGCCCTCTTCTGTCTTCTCTACCAGAGTCTGTCCATCCTTCAAGGATCTGCTTAAATTGTACCCAATGGTAAATATTACTCTCCGTTAATATTGCCCATTCTCCAAGGCTTTCTTCCAAACACTACTTCCCCTCCGTTGCATTTCCACCGATTGTGGTGTTCCTCATATTCGGCCTCTCATTGCCATTATTCCTCTTGCTTAAGTCTGGCTGGTAGGTCGTAAATTGGTAAAAAGGAAGGATGTTTTTGTGTGTGTGCCAGCTGTGACTTTGGTACTATTATCCTCATTTTACAGGAGGGAAAACCAAAACCCAGTGAATAAGTGATCACCCTGAGCTTTCCGTATATACTGTCGCTCTGCCCATCTCCTACACCATCTTCTACACCTCCGTCTGCTCCTGCTATCCAGCATCCTCCTCCTTCCGTCTCCATCTGGTAACTCCTACTCAACCCGCAAGACAGTTTTGCCTACCAGCATCCTCTCGTCTTCACACACCAGTCAGGATTGGTCCCCCTCCCCACACTTCTGCGCTCCCAGAGCTCCCTGTAAGAACATCTGCCAGATGCCCTCGTCAAACTGTTTGTGGTGAGCTCCTGATTCTTTGTTTCCACTGTCCTGCTGTAAGCTCCCTGCCTAGGACAGTCCCTGGCCCAGGGTAAGTGATCAGTCAGTAGTCACTGGATGGCAGGAAGGAATGAGGGAAGGAGAGAGCGAGGGAGGGAGGAGAGAGGGAAGGAGGAAAGAAGGGATAGCAACAGCCCACAGGCAATCAACAAATGTGAGGTATAATGAACTACACGGTTCCAAGCCCCACTTCTGGGCTGAAACTGATGCGGGCTCCTTTGTAGCCCAAGAGCAGATACATGGGAAGGTTCCAGTTGTATCCCCTTCACCCTCCCTCCACACCAGAGTGGCAGGTTGCTGCTTGGTTTCAAGGTCCCTTGGAACTAGTATTCACCTCTGCTCTTTGCTCCTGGTCTCCAGCCCTAGGGAAAGTGATTTTCTGCATCAGTTAGGTTCTGCTTTGGAAGGATAACTCAGTTATGATAGATGACTCTGGGGATGAGCCTTCCCTGGAGGATGGCAGGAAAGCACACTGGAGAAGCTTATAGCAGGCCAGTGCAAGGAGAAGGGCTGACCTCAGTTCTCACCGCCCAGGGCAGACAAGGAAGACGGGGGGATCCTCTTGCAGAGAACCCTGGAAGTGAGGCTGTCTGCTCTGGGGATTGCTAGAAAACTCCTGACACTGCCCCTCAACCTGGCCCCTCCTCATTCACAGGCCAGGAGTCCAGGCCAGGATGCTCTTGCTCCTAGACCCTCTCCCATACCCAGGCTGAAGAGAACCATCTTTGCCTCAGGAGAAACTGCAGAGAATCTAGCCTGGGCTGACATTCTCAGAAGCCTAACTGCCTTCTCAAAGGGGCAATTTACAGTACGCAGTGACACCCACTGGGAGATCAGTGGGGTAAGGAAAACTGGTCTCCTCACCACCACTCCACCAAAGTCAAGCCAGGGTGGGAGGCCAAGGATGTCATTCCTCCAGGGAATTCAGAACCTCCGAGAACAGGCCTACAAGGCCAGAGATCTGGGGAAAGATTGCAAGATGCACCTCCTCCAGAGCCAGGACATTATTCCCAGGTTCAAACAGCCGGGATGGAGGAGCAGGGTCCCTCCTGTATCGCCCCTCCTCCCTCTGTGTCTTCTCTCTCTTCCCCAGGAACCCACCCAGAACCTCCCCCCACCCCCCAGGTGCTTTCAGTCCCCTCCTCCAGGATAACTCAGAATACCAGGCTCTCACTGAGAGCCTGCCATCCACAGGTACTTTAGCTCAGTAAATTCTCAATGAACCAATAAGACAGGATCTTTTACCATAGTTTAAAGATAAGAAAATAAAGTTCAAAATCATTTTATAATTAGAAAGGAGAAAAAAAATCTTAAAAGGAGACCACATTACTTTAATAAACAAAATACTTTAAAACACACACACACACACACACACAAAACTAATAAGAACCAGGACTGCAGCGAGAGAACTGACCAAATAATCTACTGCCTTAGAAAAAAAGAAAGAAAAAGAAAAGGCTAATTCTATTGAATATTATACGCCCAGCACCGTATGTTACCATCTCCTTTCATCCGTGCAGTAACCCTGTAATGCAATCTCTCATTATCCCCATTTCACAGATAAGAAACAGAGGGTCAGGGAGGTGGTGTGACTTCACCAAAGCCCAGGGCATTGCACGCTTCCACACTGGGCCATGATGGTGAGTTAACAGGCTCCCCTTCAGGGTAACATGTTAGTATTTTAACAATAGCGCTCTAGAGAAGACAGTCATCCAAAGGAATGACTCTAATGCCAGGAATTTCGGGCCTCAGTCCTTCCAGTGGGCAGAATGCTCAGGGCAGGAGTCTTTTGGCACCGCCAGGCATCACCCGAAGGCGGCCACCCACAGGCCTGGCTGACACAGGGCTCCATTCAGCCCCTGGCAAAGCTGAGGACTTGGGGGGAGAATAAGAGAGAAGACCAGGTCAGAGAAGGCCAGCCCTGAGGCAGGCATAAGAGTGGGGCGAGTAAGCAACTGCACAAGAATGTAATTTCAGGTGCTCCACGCACGTCCCCTCACCCCCAAAATATCCGCCTGCTTAGCCGCGTAGAAGCGAAACACGTTCAGTGTTAGTGTCAGGGCCAGGAGGAGAGCGAGTGCAAGAGGCCTAGGTTCTCACCCCAGCTCACTCCCTGCGCCACCAGAGCTCAACACTTACCCTTGCTGGTATGCGTCTGTAAGACGAGGGGGTGGTCTAGGTAACCCTAGAGGTTTCACAGAGACAAGCTCTAGGTGATGGGACCTAGAACAGGTGCCAAGAATGGTCCTGCAAAGGGAATCGAAGGACACCATTCAATTGTTTTGATCAAGGTTCTCCTGAACAGGACTCCAGGCCAGATGCTGCATTGAGCCCTGGAATGGGGAGAGGGAGCTTAGAGCCAGAGGGGACAGCCTCACAAGTAACGCTCATGAATTCTCCCTGGAGGCCAGAGCTGACCGCTACAAGGAGTGATGTTTGCTGCCCACAGGCCGGGTTTGAGGGGTTCAGGGAAGCCCTCCCAGAGAAGCCTAGGAGATAGAGACCATCACCTGGTGTAAACAGAGGTTGGAGATACCCAACTGGAAAGAACTATCCAAAATGGCACTAAAGTACTAGAGAGAATGCAATCAAATTTAAGAAGGAGGCATCATTACCTCCATTTCACAGATACAAACTGAGGCTCGGCATGGTCTTAGCCAGGCGGCAGAGCTGGAGTGAGAACCCGGTTCTGCTTGGCCTTACAGCTTTCACTCTCTATTTTTATCCCCCCTCACTAATGTAGCATGTGTGCCTGTGAGAGGAGTAAGGGTAGAGAGGGGCAAGGGAGGAGGTATGAGAACAGGCAAAAGGCTGGAAAGAAGGATGGGGAAGACAGGGATGGATATCATGCACGTCCTTACTGAAACAAGATGGCAGCCAGAGTTTTTCCCAAATAGACTCTTCTGTGGTTGTGTATAGTGATTTTTAAGAGCACTGGGTTCTGGAATTAGCCAAATCTGGGCTGAGCTCCTGGCTCCACCACTTAATCTCTTTGTGACCTACAGCAAGTATTTAACCTCTTAGAGCCTCATTTTACTCACCCAATACAATGGGAATAATAATAGTCACACCTTATTGGGCCATTGGTAAAGACTGAAAAACTGCTATATTGAAAGGGCTTGGCACGGGTCTGGCACCTATTAAGCATTCAATGAACGGTAGCAAAACACCAACCACGGTAGCAAAACACCAACCACTATTCTAACGTGCTCCAGCGGGCTCTCCTCTCTCCAGTCTTCCTCCTCAATGTCGACATCTGGCCAGTCCCCCCACATCCTCGCTGACTCCCTCCTTCCTCCTGTCTGCTTCCTTTGCATTCCCTTCATTTCAGAGCCCTCTTCAAAGCCTCTTCTCCCAGTGCTCCTCCTCCTTCCTAGGATTCCAGCTTGCATTTGATCAAGTGATTCATCAATTAGTCTTAGCTACACAAGCTCCCTAACCCCTCAAGAACACAATTGTCCATTCTGTGGTTGTTTCACTGGACTGGTTTGCATGGGATGAACCAAGCAAGCAATTATGGGCTGGTGGGTTTGTGGGCTGATAGGAATCACCTAACCAGTTGCCCATGTGTGCCTGCAATTTGTAAATTAACCTCTGGATATACATCAAAACCTTCTACCCAAACTATAAATTACGTGCTCTTGCAAATTTGCCAAACTATTAAATGAAATTTACTACTGCTCAAGAATGTCTTGCACTAATTAGACAGAGATAGATGAGTATATGAAAGAGTAGGGTGAGGGAGGGTGGGAAAGTGGGAACTATAGCTTACTGACTTCCTGTCAGAGGGTCTTAACCCTTTTTGTGCCATGGACCCCTTTAGTAGACTGATGAAGCCAGTGGACCCTTTCTTGGAACATTTTCAGATACATAAAATAAAATGCATAGCTTGACTACAAAGAAAGCCAATTACACTGAAATATAATTATTAAAAAATTTTAAAAAATTAATGTGTAATATAGTAATATACATTTTTTATTAATGCATTAAATAACCAGCTTTAGCACTGGTGTAATAACGGCTGTAATTTCAAAGCTGCAATGGGCATCAATCATAGTTCAAGTTATCTGCAGCAGCTAAAATGTGATATGAAAAGATTTGTGATTTCTACTGGTGACAACCTCCCAGATACTGCAAATACACTATGGTTTGTTGCCTGCATTCACACTCAAAGAAAATGCTAAATAAAGATGTTATTTTATTCTCCCAACCACGTTCACAAACTGAATTCTACATGTGAGCTCTTTGGGGCTGTTAACCCCAAGTGAAGAAGCTCTGTTAGGTTCTTACAATTCAGTCAGTATTTATACCGGGCGTATCCCGGAGTTCCAGCTCCTGTCCTTCTTGAGGAATCTCGACCCACAGCCCTTCCTGCCACAAAAGGTCTCGTTCTGTACACATGACCCTCCTCTGCCCTCCTCTCCCATCTGATTGGCCCAGGGAGGAGGCTTGCCCCAGCATCAGCCCATGCCCAGGCTGGCCAGAGACCAGCCAAGACATGGCCTGGAGAGCGAGCCTCAGCGTCCAGAGAACTGAGCTCAGACAACAAGATCCGCCCTGGCACTTGTACTGAGTGACAAAGGAGAGGTTCCTGTGATAGTAGGCTGAGCGGTGGGGCAGTCAGGTGCGAAGTTGAGCGCATGGCAGTCGTTGGATAGCCTCAAACTCAGAACCTTCTCCACCCTGCCTCGAGGCCTGCCTCCACCCTTTCGAGCCTGTTGGTAAATATCACTGCTGCATTTTATCCCTCCTCCCCCTCATCAGAATCAGCTTTAGGGAGTCTCTGTTTTCTGTGTCAGAAGAGCCTTAAGTCAGCACTAACGGTAGCATTTTACAGATGAGAAAGCTGAATGAAGTTCAGATGCACATGGTGGAGCCATTGCCCCCTCCCTTTCCTTCCTCCCCCCTTTTCTTTTTGGAGGAGCACAGCAGAGATGGCCTTTATTATTTATTTATTTAAAATCATACAAATGATACACGAAAACAAACTCTTAAAAAACTCAGATATTCCTGATGAAGTGTCCCTCCTCCCCACACACTCAGTATCGTGCCTAATAAGTGTGGGCCCTGACCACACTAGGCTGTATTTAGCCACGACCCAAGTTGACATTCCTTGTCTTTTAAGCCCTTCCCCAGGAGTAGGAGGGCTGCGCCAGGCTAGGCAGAAGGGAGTGGGATGGTGAGGAATGGCGAGGAGCGCAGCACCTAGAAACACTCAGCCCTGTGCCGCCTGGTACCCCCGCTAGGAAAATCAAAACCGATTTCACTGAGAACCAGCGGCTCTGGCTTCTGGGCAAAAACCGGGCTGTGGAAGGGAATCGGCACCAAAGGCTGCTCTTTATCTTTGCGTGGAGCCAGTTCTCCCCAGCGCCATATTCGTGTGCCCCCTTGTCACTTGACGTCAGAGCAACAAACTATTAATACATACCAAAGGAGACAACAAAGGATGTTTCCACACAAAGGGGAGAAAGCCACAGCCACATTAAAAATATAAATAAATCCAGCCAATAAGTTTTACTTACTTTGGGGGAAAAATAATGGGTGGGGCAGGGGGAGAAGGGAATTCATGTGTTCTTCCACAATGCCTGTGTCCCCAGAAAGCTGCGTGAAGGGCAGGGCCCAGGGCCCAGGGCCCAGACGAGACAGTGAGACATTCCTTTTGAAAATACGCTTCTTTCCCTTGGAGAAGGAACATCAGCCAGTTCTCAGACACCAATCTATAACTGCCTGCATATCACATTAACCATCTCCTTGAAATCCTGGGGCAGCATTTATTTTATGCTGGAAACTGCGACAGGCCTATTGTTAGCAGGAGGACCCCTGGTCTTTCCTTTAATCCTACTTTGAAACATTATCCATGTAGACTGGACAGAAGGTCTGTCTTAGTCTAAACTCTGGGTCTGGGAGATTAGCATGCTGAGGCACAGAGAGGTTAGGGGTCTAGCTGTAAATCACACAGCTGGTGGGCAACAGATCTAGGCTCCAATCCCTCTATGCCCTAGCCTCCAAGCCCACGCTTTGTCCCACAAACTACTACAGAGTAGCACAAAAGTGGTTGACAGTCTGACATCCTGAGACAGTTCTGTCGATCTCAGTTTTCTCATTGATTAGTTCCAGGCCCTGGGCAAGTCACTTAACTTCTCTGAGCCCCATTTTCCTCCAGTGTACATATGGGGTTATGACTGTCACTATCTTGAGGATTACTGAGAGGATTACATAGGCCAGGGCTTGACAGCCAGGCACGCTATTATTGTAGTGTACTTGTCCAGTTTCCCACGCAGAAGTGAGCAGATCTGCCATCTGAGATGCAGTCATTTTATCTGCACAGCTGCCCAGAGATAGGCAGGACACGATGGCTATCAAACCCATTTTACAGTTAAGAAAATTCATTCCTCCTCAGAGATGACATAACTTGATAAGATCTGAGTTTTAAAAGTGAGCACATTCTCAGCATGAAACAGTCCTAACTGTCCTCCCTACCACACTCCCAAGGTTGGTTTGGGTTGAATTAGGATGAGTTACGTCTTCCTTGCCTGCTGCACAGCAGAGTCACACTCTGTGATCCTTCCTTATAAACTGGAATCCACACAGTGCCTGGTACAAAGCAGAGACTTGTGCAGCATTGATGAGTGAGTGAATTACTGAATGAATGAAGATCCTGATCCACAGACAAGAACCTGCTGGTTGGCCCAACAACCTGAAGCAGGGCTTTTGTGGCAGAAAGCAGGAGTGAGGCAGGCCAGAGTTCCAAGGGCAGGAAGCAAGAACCCCATTCTCTTCATCCGTTCCCAGAGCCTGCTCTATAGGAAGGAAGCCTTTGACAAGACCAAGAGCTGGGCCCCGGATCTCAACGATCCCCTCCAGAGTGATGCCAGACCTGGCCCACACGACTCAATCCAGGACCCAGAAGATAACTGTGAAGCACACGTGACCCTCCTTCAGCTAAAACAGATGTAATAACAGTGCCAGCGAGGGGCAGCAAACAGGCCAGGGAGATGGCCCATCTATCTTCCTAATTGTCAACTCTGCCCATAGTAAGATTTTTCTCCCTGTCACACCTTAGGCTGCTACTGAACTGAAGCAAAACCAAAATATCCATCTTCCAGCCATGAGCAGTGGCCTTCACAAGGTGCCAGGGATGAAAGGAGGCTACTTGGCTTGGAGAAGCAGACAGAGCTAGAAGGAGCCCCAGAGTCAGGAGCTGGGGGTTGGGAGGCAGTGAGGGCGGGGGTGTTGGTGGGGGAGTTGGCATGCTGTTAACCAGCTAAAGGTACTTAGACAGTTACTGCATCTCACTGGGACTCTGCTTCCTGTACACTTAAAGTCCAAAGTTCTGGAAATGGGTCAGTGGGTAATGGGAGGGCTGTGAATCGTGTGATATTACATACAAGATATTTTAGGTTATATGCACTTGGAGGAAAGTATGGTATCCACAATTTTCATCAGAATCTCCAAGATAGATGTAACACTCCCTCCCCTCCCTAAAAAAAAAGTTAAGAAATACCAGCCTAGACCATTTTCATCCAATAAGCATTTATTGAGCACCTTCAATGTCTCCTTCTCTGTGCTAGGTACTTGAGACACAAATAAGACAGGAGGAACAAGAAATATGTTTTCGTGATGCTCAGTGCAGTTGATGTTCCCTGGACAGAAACACGTCCAGGGAGCTTTGGAAACAGAAAAGGCAGCATTGGACTCTGGTCAGGAAAGGCCTTCCAGAATGCTACTGGTGGTGGTGGTGGTGGTAGAAACCTTAAGTGTCATGTTGATATTGAAAGCTGGCTGTGCATTCACTGGATGCACAAGTAGGAAGAGTATTTTAGACAGAGGATAGCATGTGCAAAGACAACGTGTGTTCCAGGAACTGCCTGAAGTGTAGCCATGAGTAAAACATAGAAGGTGCTTATGGAGGGGGGGTTGCGGTGGCAGGGAGATGGGGGAGTGGGAGAACCAGAAACGGGGCTGGAAAGGCAGTGGGGCTCAGATTAGCTAATGCCATGTAAGCCATCCCAAAGAATTTTACATTATAGGCAATGAGTTTGTTCCAGCTTTAAAAGTCTTAAGATGAGCCCCCCCTTCCCCCCCAACATGAATCTTCCTAACTGTTGGGCAGAGGCCTTGGTTAGTTATGAGCACAGTGGGCAACAGCGAACAACGGGAGGGAAGATCTGCTTCCCCTTGGCACCTCGAGTGGGTATGGGCCGTCTGCCCAAGGTGCTGGTAGTAAGTGCGTGCATGAGGGTGAGCCCGGCACCTGCCGGACAGTCTCTCCCTCCACCTCTGGACAGGGAGGGGACCTCCAACTGCCCATTATCATGGCTGAGAAGGGAAACTACTGACTGGCCCAGGCAATAGGATGCCGTTTGGGCCCCTGGTCATCACTTGATAAACTGTCTTTCAGTCCCTCTAATGGTCTCTGCTGCTCGCCTCAGAGTCCTCTCCCGTGCTGTTCCTTCTGACGGGAAGGCTCATTCTCAACCTGTTAACTCCTACCAGCCTTCCAACAGAGTGACTACCGTGCCTATCACAGAACTTCATAGTACCTTATCCCTTACTTTCGAAAGAAGTCAGCACTGCTTGTAATTCTCTGTTTGAGTGATTTGATCCTTGTCGGTCTTGGCCACTGGACTGCCCACTCCATGGGGCCAGGCAGTGCATGTTTTCTTCATTTCTCTATCCGGCTACCTTGCCTAGTGCCTGCAGACAGCAGGTATTTGTTGACCAAACGCACCCTGAGCCATCCCTCATTCTCTGTCCTTTCACATTCCCCAGAACTCACATTATGGTCCAGCGAGGTGGAGTTTCAGACATGGGCAGGAGGCCTGGACTTGAAAAGGCATATCAGAGTGGACTCTGCTGCTATTCCAAGGGGAGCTCTGTGGTCTTCTGTGTCATGTCTGGAAAGGCTCTAAAGAACCCACGTTTGGTTTTACCCAGGCAGGTTTTGTGTTTAATTCAAGATGCTTTCTCCCCAGGCCTCAACCTGGTCACTGGCTGCATCTGACCCTCCCCTGATGCTACTTGTTTAATAGGACTTTGCCCAGGCTTCAGGGGTCAGCCTCAGGAAGGCGGGAATCTCCTCCTCCTTCTCCTGGAAAATGCCTCTTCCTGGCCCTCCAGGCCTGCACCCTCGGTCTCCTGAGAACCGAAATCGCTGCTTCTTGCAGTGAGACTCAGGGCAAGTGCTTATTTAGACCTGGTGTAGGGGCCATGAGACTCCACTTTCCAACTCCCAGGCTAAGTAACTGGCCACTCTGCAGGGACAAAGTACTTGGGGTCAAAGGTTTGACCTTAAGGGAGAGATGAGAAGGAGGGAATCTCACCAAGTGGCACGCAGGTTCAACGAAAAGTGCTCTAGGATGCCAGCGCACGCGGCTCCCCAGGGTGGCCCCGCTGCCTCCACCCAAGGTCGTGGCCCAACGCGAGCTCTGGAAAGTTCAGCCATGAACCGAGGGATACCAGGGTAGACGCTGGGGGCCGGCTTTTGCGAAAGACAGGAGGCTTAAGAGCTCGATTCCAGGTCGTCCTGGGAGCCAGCGCAGGGCGCCCAGTCCCGCAATCTGCATCCCGGACCGCAGCGCCCGGCTGAGAAGCGCTGGGCGGGGGCTGCACCACCGGAGCCGCAAGGACAACGCGGCCTCCCCCTCCCCACTGGTCTCCTCCTTCCACAGCACCCGGGCTTCGGGAGCGGGTCGGGGCGGAAGGGGAGCGGCGCCGGCCCCCGGGTAGCCCGCGCAGCCCCGGCAGCCCCCTCCCCACGCTGTCGCCTACCCCAGGCAGGGGCTCCGGGTCGGCCCAGGCTGCCGCAGCCTCTGTCTTAGGGGGAGCCGGGGACGCGGAGCGGGGAGGGGGCGAGGCGGGCGACGGAGGCGGAGAAGAGTGGCCGAACGCCGGGGCCAAGACCCGGGTCGCGCGGGGCAGGGTGCTGGCACGCCCCACTCAACGCGCCGCGCGGGCTGGGGTCGCACAGCGCCTTACCTTGGCGCGCCGCAGAAGTCGGGAGCGAGGCGACCGGCTGTGCCTGGGGCCGGCGCACACCCCGGCTTTGGGGCGCAAGCAGCCTCCGGGTGCACGGTCCCCGTCCGGGGCGCGCACCCCCGGGCTGGCGCACTCCGGTCGCCCGGGGCGCGCACACCCTCGGGCGCCCTCTCGCCGGCGGGCTGGGTCTGGGCGCGGAGCGCACACCCTGTGGAGCACACCCACCGCGGCCGATGCGGGACTGGCCAGGCGCGGCCGGTGTCGCCGGCTGCCAGCACCACCCGAGTCCCCGCCTTCGCTAGGGGAAAAAAAAAAAAAGACTCCAGACGCGCCGCGGGCTTTGGTGTGTAGGAAGGGGCAGCATTGCGAAACCGAGGGGAGGGTCTTAGCCTTGATAAGCTCAAAAGCCCTTGGACAGAGTTTGGAAGAAAAACTTTCTGTAAGGAGACTGGGAAACTCCTAACTGTATATAGCGCTTTGCGGATTTCCGAAGTGCTTTCTCGTACATTTCTCAGTGCATCTTCACGACCACAGTAACTAACTGGGGGCCATTTCTAGCCTCATCTTGTAGATGGGGAGACAATGTCGCTCAAGGTAATGGTTGCCCAAGCCACCACAGTCTCGGTAACAGAATCCTGGGTACAGTGAGGTCTTGTACATCCCCGGCCGGATTTTCTCATTGCGGAGGTGGGAGAGTGAGGGTGGGGATGGATGTGGCGGAACTCCTATCTCCCCTGTCATGACTTTTTCCCTTTCCTTTTTTTCCTCCCCACCCATTGCTTTAGCCTCACTCAGGAAAGGGTCTTTCACTTCACACTCCCACCACCCACAATGCTTTTTATCAGTTCAAACCATTTACATTTCAGTCACCAACCTTGAATGACCAGCGCACGAAATGCCGAACGTTGTACACAGTCAGCCTAGGGGAAAAGAGCTGATCCTACTCCATTTTACAGATGAGGACAAACAGGCATGGGCGGGTTGGATGCAGAGCCTGTGGGACTCCAGATCTCAGCCCTCACTCACCTTACACACCTTTCAAAGGGCCAGCTGACACAGGGGAAAACTTAACCAAATGGCTTGAGTTTTTTGACATGGAGACCCCTAAGGGGGAGGTAATTTAGGGCAAGGGACAGTTCTGGGACTTTTGTTTTCCCATTTTGATAGATACATGGTTATTAAAATGATTTGCTTCTACTAGGGGTCCACTAGAAGCAAATTAAGAGCCCTAGAACAACAAGAAATGGCCACAGAGGCTTGGCCTCAGTACTGAGAGGTAACAGGGAGTAATGGGGACTTGGTGAGCTTGAAGGCAGCTCCAGCCTCCTGCCCAAGTGAAGGGGCTGCTGCTACTCAGCTCTAGTGGGTTGTTGCCCGTCAGAGTATTAACCTTAAAAATAAAACTGCCGGTCACTATAAGAGCAAAAATGGGTTTATTTGGGAGTAGCAGAGAATTTCAGTCCAGTGCAAGCAAGCCAGAGCAAAACCATGGGCAAGTCCAACAAACAAAAGAGAGGAACATTATTTTACGGAGAAGAAGGAGGAAGTTGGGATGGGTTGTTTTGAGCAAAAGTGCAGTAGAGAGAAGGAAGAGTTCAGGGTAATAATGGGTTTTCATTGGCTGAGTTGCAGGGGCAGTCTATCTCTTGTAGGAGATGCAAAGTACATCTTTCCCTATTGGGGCCTGTAACTGATGCCTTTTTTCCTGTTGAGATTCTTCTGTTAGAGATTTGTCCTATAATTGACATAATTGACATGGAGTGATAGGGCTCCCCCTAGCAGCCTCTCCTTCTGGCATCCTGAATCCACTTTAGTAAGGTTTCTTTTTATTAATTTTCACAAGGGCAAGGAGTTAATATGGCCAGATCATTCTCATTTTTAAAGAGAAGCTATACATCAGATATATAAGTGAAGTCTCCCAATTTGGTGATAACTAATTTTAAAAATGCTAAACATTTGAAGCCTGGGTTGGTGTTGTTCAAGTCAAATGAAATGACTTTATCAACCTGATCTAGCCCATGGAACAGGGCTATATGCCTTCGAGTTTGGGGGCACTTCACTCTATTTCATTTAGACCTCCTGATGTCCCTGTGGGATGCACCCAGCATGGATACTACTTATGTTTTATGGAAGAGGAAACCCCAGTTCAGGAGGCTTCCATGACTGGCTCAAAGTTGCACAAGCTAATTGGTAGAGCTGTAACTGAACCTGGCATTCTGACTCCTGGTCCTGGACCCTTTTTCCTCTGCATCCTCCAAACTCACTAAAAATCTGTTTTTTGGTTTCTGGGCATTGTGAGCCAAGTTAGGCTTAGGACTGGCACTGGGGTGTGGAGACATAGCACCTTTCCTGGGAAGATGGAGCGGGAGTGCCAGACTGTTGTCCTCGAAAGCTCAGCCTGATGACTCAGAAATGAAGCTGTATCTTGAGGGTAAAGCTGAGTCAGAGGAAGCAAGGTCTGAACCAGGGCAGCCAGGGCTTCTGAATCCCAGATTAGGGTATCGAGAAACAGGATGAAAAGTGGGCTAAGCAAATAGATGCACCCCTTAGCGCCCCCCCCCCAAAAAAGAAACCCCAGGAGCCACAGACAGATACTGGCTAGGAAACTTTCTGTTTTTCCATAACAGGGGAGCAACAAGAGTTAGACTGGAAAGCAGACCTTTTGTGTGGTCCTGGAAAGAAAGGACCCCTTGTGGGCAGCAGGTGTTCTAGAATCTCTGGTTTGGGCATCTCCAGTGCAAGACCCAGCCTGGGCCTTTCAGGCAGAGAGAGTCTGAAAAGCTGATTTAGAATGACTGGGCACAACACTGCTGGATCCTGAAACTCTCTAATCAAAGGACTGAGTAGCAGGCAGAGAAAGGAAAGCCTCCTTGCTCCCCCCAATTGCTGGATTAACAAGTATTCGCCACCTATGCATGTGCCAGGCCCTGAGTCAAGCACTTTACATACATGGTCTCATCAGGTCTCACAATAAAACTGTCGAATGGCCATTATTCTCCCATCAAGGATAACAGTGTTACTTCCCTGGGGAGCGCAACTAGTTAATTGGGGAGGTGGGATTCAAACTTGGGTCTTAGTGACTCCAAAGACTGAATCTCCTCTAACTGAGAGTTTAGAAATTGCTGCTAATGAGGAGATGTGTCATTCAGATCCTGCTTCAAGAAAACACTGCCCAGCCGTGAGAGCCTTGAGAGTATGGTTCACTAACACCGCCACTCCATCTCCTCCAGGGTCGGCCTCAGGTCGGCCTGCAGGTGTATTGATAATGTTTAATAACCAGCTGTTGGGGGAGAGATAGGTGCGTAGATATAGTCAGTTCTCATTATTCCCAGTAGTCCCATAAAGTGACCACAAACACTGAAATTGCTAAGACTCAACATTGTCCCCAGGGGAAAATACAGGGTTAGGTTCCTACAAGCCTCTGGGCACATTTTCATCAACTGATCAATATATAACTTTGTTTTGTGTTTTTGGTTAAAAACTATATATACATTATATTTTTATTTTATCTATTTATTTTTAAAGTTTTTACTTAAATTCCAGTTAGTTAACATGGAGTGTAATATTAGTTTCAAGTGTACAATATAGTGATCCATCACCGGGGCTCATCACAGCAAGTGCACTCCTTAATCCCCACCATGTACATTGTTGATTCATGAACAATGAACTAGTGGCCAACAGCACTATAATTCACACCTGAACGAGGGTTGTTTAACACATGTATTTTCTCCATTAGGCACATCACAGCTTCCTTGTGCTTAGAATACTAGGTAGATAGCACTTCAACACTATTCTTCGGGGCTATTTTAAACAGTGAAATCACCTACAAAAGACACAAAAATGTAAAAAAGCACTGCTAAATAGACCACAAAAAGGACACTTGTTTAGAGCATGAGAGCCGAAACAAGAAGGCAGAGGGTGACCTTGCTCAACATCAGCTGTGAACACACACACCAGGCGACTCCAGATTTTCACCACTCTGCACACGTCCACAAAAGATTACAAAAGTGCCACAGGAATTGATGTTGGGGTTAGCAGTAAACGTTAGCAAGTAAGTGACTTTGCCAACACAGATCAGCACCTGATAAGAATGGGCTGTATGTACATGTATTCATGTATACCTTCTGGGCCCTTCATGTCCACAACCTAAACTTCCAGTTTCATTTCCCATTATCCTCCAGCCAGACTGGACAGTTCACCATTCCCCAAACATGTCCCATATATATCTAGCTTTGTGGCTGAGTGCATGCTACTCCCTACACCTAGATACTTCCTTCTCTGCCTTCTCACACACACACACACACACACACACACACACACACCCTGTCTTCCCACGTCTGAATGATTCTGCTGTGACATGGTACTTCCTCCATGAAGGCCTTCCTGATAACTCAGACTTTGGGATTTCTCCATGCTTGGAACCACCCTGGCATTTTGAAGTCTATGCCAGACATTGCTCATGTTCTACCTGGTATTATAAGGCAGCCTTAGTGATTGTCAAAAACACACATCTGGCCATGCCCCTCCTGGCTTACAACCCCTCAAAGGCATCCAGTGCTCTTGGGATAAAGTCTGGATTCCTTTAAGAAGGTGTATAGGTCTAGCCCCTTTCTACCCCTTCAGTCACAACTTGTTGTCTCCCTTATCTTCTCTCCTCTAGCCATGAGACTAGTCTTAATTCCTGTAACACACTGGGCTCTTTCCTGCCTAGACTTCTCTGTACATGCTGTGTTTTCTTCTGCCTAGAATTTCTGTCCCTCCAATTCTTCCTTTAGATAATTAATATTCATCCTGTGAATCTCAGCTTAAATATCACTTCTGCAAGGTATCTCTCTGATGCACCTCCAACCCCAGGAATAACTTAGGAGTTCCTGGGCTCCACTCCTATAGCATCTCTGCTTTTCTTTCATACATTCAGCACAGTTTAAATTATGTGTTATTGCCCATTTTCCCCACAAGATGTAATTACATGAAGAGAGGCCTGTATCTCATTGGATGATTTTCAGCACCTAGTTCAGAATCTAGTACAGATAAATGTAAATCCTGGCTCTCAATAAATGTTTTATGAGTGAACAAATAACTAGATCTTCACTGTCTTGAGACCTATTGGGGAGTGATAGGAGTGCAGATAGGTAAAATAGGTAAAATAATTATGGAGGTTTACTTACTCATGATGTAAAATTACTACTCTGTTGGTGTTTTATACTGCATACTTAATTCTAAATTCAAAAGAGCTATCATTATTACTAAATTCAGGAGGAATGTGCCCCCCACTATGTTATATCATACATAAAAATCATTTAGGTAATACAAATTAAAATGTGAAAGAAAATAAGCTTCTAGAATATCACATAGGTAAATACTCATGTCCTAGAGGAAGCAAATATTTCTTAAACAAGACACCAGAAGCACTAACCCTACACACACACGATACATTAAATTAGTATTTTATTCTGTTCATTAAAACTAATTGACATTAAAAACAAATGGAAAAAACTTACTGACATAAACAGCAACCATTTTATTCCCTCTTCTGATTCTGTGGGTTGACTGGGCTGAGTTGGGCAGATCCACTGCTCCATGTTATGCTGGTTGGGGTTGAGTCATTTGGCCTGGAACGTCCAAGATGTCTCTTTCCAGTGGCTGGCTAGTTAATGCTGGTTGTTGATTGGGAGTTCAGCCAGGGCTGCTAACTCAGGAGTACCTACACGTGACCTCTCCATTTGGCTCAGGTTTCTCACAGACTGGTGTCTCAAAAGCAAGTCTTCCAAGAGAGAAGAAGTAGAAGCTGCCCAGTGTCTCAAAGGCTAGGCCCAGAACTGGCATGGCATCACTTTCAACATGTTTTATTGGTTAAGCAGTCCCAGGGCAAGCCTAGATTCAGAAGGCAAGAGTAATAAACATCAACTCTCAATGGAGAGAGTGAGAAAGAATTTATGGTCACCTTAATCTACCACAGCATAATTAAGAGAGTGTAACAGCAAACCAGAGACTGGGAGAGATGCTTTCAAAACATATATATTATGTGTTGAATTGTGTCCCTCCTCAAAATTGATATCGAAGTCCTAACCCCTAGTATCTTAGAATGTGACCTTATTTGGAAATGGAGTCGTCACAGATATAATTGGTTGCCATGAAGTCATACTGGAGTAGGATGGACCTATGATCCAGTGTGACTGGTATCCTTATAAAAGGGGAGATGAGGATACAGAGACACATACACAGGGAGAACACCATGTGAAGATGAAGGCGGAGATCTACAAGCCAAGGAACACCAAGGATTGCCAGCAAACCACCCAGAAGCTAGGAGAGAAGTACGGAACAGATTTTCCCATAGCCCTCAGAGGGAACCAACTCTACCAACACCTTGATCTGTGAGAAAATACATTTCTGTTGTCAAAGACACCCAGTTTGTGGTATTTTGTTATGGCTTTCCTAGGAAACTAATACAATATATAAAGAATGTCTGCAGAGGAATAAGAAAAAAACAATTCAATAGGGAAATGAGCAAACGTTTAAACAAACACTTCACAAAAGAAGGTATTTTAAAGGCAATGATATGAAAAAGTGCTCAACATCATTAGTTATTAGAGAAATGCAGATTAAACCTCAATTAAGGTATCACTGCACATTCTTTAGAATTGCTTCTAGTAAAAATGTTAAAATACAAAGTGTTGGCAAAGATGTAGAGCAAGTGGAATTCATAAACATTGTTCCTGGAGTGTAAATTGGTACAGCCACCTTGGAAAACTGTCAGTAGCTACTAAAGCTGAATATATGTGCACTCGTGAGTCAGCAATTCTGCTCTTAGACATAGACCCAATAAAGATGTATGCATATGTAGATCATAAAGCATAATCATGAATATTAATAGCAGTACTATTCATAATTTCCCTAAGCTGGAAACTGCTTAGGTTTATGTCCAGTGTAGAATGGATAAACAATGGTTAAGTCCTTCAATGGAATACGACTACAGCAGTGAAAATGGAACTACTGCTACTTAAAACAATATGGAAAGGGTGTCTGGCTGGCTCAGTCGGTAGAGCATGCAACTCTTGATCTCAGGGTTGTGCGTTTGAGCCCCATGTTGAGCATGGAGACTGCTTTTTAAAAAATTGTAAAAAAAAAAAAAAAACAATTGGAAGAATTTCACAAAAATGAATAATGAGTACCAAGTACAAAAAGTATAGACTGTAAGACTCCATTTGATAAAGTTTAAACACAGGAAGAACTACATCATAATGATAGAAATCAGGATTGTGCATATCTTTGGAGATGGCACAAGGGAGATTTGGAAGGTGACAATGTTGACAATGTTGTATTTTTTGAATCTGGGTAATATTTATGAAACTATCTTACTTTCTGAAAATCCATTGCATTGTGCTTTATTCGGGTGCTTTTCTGTGTTATAGTTCAATGTAAAATTTTATTTAAAAATTAAATAAATACATTCCGAAGTGTCAGATCACCTCCACCCACTGATAACTGGAAATACTAGCCGTGCCTTTCACATTGGTAATGATTTATAAATGTGCTCTCCTGGAAAAGCATTCTGAGCATTTTTGAGGTTTTGTAAAAAGGAAAGAGACTGTAAGTTCAATTTCTTTATCTTTTTATATAATGAAGCTTTGTTGTGTACGTGAAATAGTCAATGTTGATTAACTATTTAAAACTTGGTTAAATCACAGTGTAGACAATATCATATTAAGCAAGAAGTTTTATATTAAGTCAAGAGGAACAGGCAATCCATTGGATGACAGAATTAGTTATCAAACAGATCTCAACAACATCCACTTGCGTTCCAATCTCCATGTGGATGGCAGCCTACACTCTAACCCTCCCGAGCATGCAGTTCTTCCAACCTCAGGTCTCTCTCTCTCACTTCTGGGTTGTTTCACATATAGCATTCTCTGCCTAGGACAGTCTTACATAGCTGTCATAGCCTAGCTAAATCTTTCTGAATCTAGTTCAGATATCCCCTGACCACTGAGACAGAGTGTCTCTGAGATGGCCCCCAGAGATCCCCTCCTCCTTTTATTCATGTCCTGTGCAACCCCGTCCCCTTGAGTATAGGCTGGACCTGGTGATTCACTTCTAACAAATAGAATATGGCAAAAGTGATAGGCTATCACTTACAAGATTAGGTTGCAAAAAGACTGGCTTGTATCTTGGGCTCCCTCTCTTCTTCCCCTATTCTCACTCTCTTTCTCTCAGAACCCTTGGTCTGAAAGAAGTCAGGTACTTTGTCCTGTGTAGCCCATTGGAGGGGCAAGAAACTCATGTGTCTGGCCAACATCCGGTGAGAATGTGAGGCCTGCCAACAGCCAAGTGAGTGTGCTTCAGGGTGAAACCCTTCTCCTCAAGTCAAATATTGAGATGACTGCTGTCCCACATAGTTTGACTGTAGCCATGTGAGGCCTGGAGCCAGAGGAACCAACTAAACTCGACCTAGATTTCTGACCCACAGAAACTATCAAAATTTGTTGATTTAATTAGCCAAAGTTTAGAGTATTTGTTACACAGCAATAGCTAACTAATAAAGCCCCCACCTTCACCCCTCCCACCGCAGGACGTACTCACTGCCCCTGTTGTATCCAGTGCTTCCCACAATCACAGCATTTATCATACTTTATAGTAGTCTACTGCTTACTTGCCTATCTCTGCCATACAAGGCACCAGGAACCATGTTTTACAAGCTTTTTCATCCCAGTTCCTAGAACTCATTTGTACTCAGTACGTGTCTGATTGACAGGTGAAAGAATAAATACCTGATGGCTGTTTAATCTTGGGAAGTAACAACCTCTCTGATTTTTAATCTTTTCATTTTTAAAGTGATCAAATTTGTAGAAACATTTCAGAGACAGAATGAACATGACTTGGTAAATAATCAGATGTAAGGAGTGAGGAAAAAGGAAGAGTTAAAGTTTGGACAACTAGTTATCCCTAAGAGAGAGAAAAAATACCAGGAGAGGAGCTTGTTTAGAATGGAAGATCATGAGTTCAACTTAGTTGATGCTGAAATTGATATATCTTTGGACACATCCACCAGTCTGGTGATAGAAAGAGGATTGTGATGGGACATATGTGGGAGCTGATGGCACATAGGTGGTAACTGAAACCCTGGGAGAGAAGCCAAAGAGCATCTCATGTAAGAAACCAGACTACCTTTAGGCTGGCATGCTTCAAGGAAGCCAGACCACACAGATAAGCCATGTTTAAGTCTCTGGTCAGAAGACGCCATGGTGCAGAGAAAAGCTATATTATATGACCAGTCTGACTTACTCTCAGAATAAATGAGCATAGTAAAATGGTTGTTTTATGCCATTAAGTTTGGGGTAATTTGTAATTTATTACACAGTAATAGCACCTAGAATAATGACTTTAGGGAAAGCAGTTTCCATGGAGTTGTCGGGACAACACTGGAGTGCATTAGGTTGAGGAATGTGTAGGAGGTAAGGAAGGGGGTCACACATGAGTAGACTATAGTGGGGGGCAGTCAAATTGGAGAGTGATAGAAAGGGTCTTAGGAGGGCTTTTGTCGGAGGGAGTAATGTAGACAAGTTTATAGAACAAGAGGAAAATATGAGAGGAGTGGGGGAGTTGAAGCAGAGAAGAGAGGAGTCAGCAGGGGAGGGGCAGGACCCAGGTTGAAGAGCTGGACTTGAATGGTCTCCACTGAGACTGGAAGAAAATAACTGGAATTGGTTGGGGGGAGGAAGGGGGGAGGATCCTATAGCAGGATAGCCACACAAGGGAAATGATGGTACTGGTGTGAATGCAGTTCAGGATCACCTACAGGGTCTGGACTCCCACCAGGAGGACTGACAGACTGAAGGAAATAGAAGGACTGAAGAGCTGGGGTCTCTTGGAAATCAGAGTGCTGGTGTCATGGGTATGAGGTCATGAGATACTTAAAAGGATGGGCGAATGGAACCATAACAAGATCCGGGGTTGGGTCTGGGAGTGGTGGCTGAAGTCCAGAGAAGGTGAGGTCCCTTGGAATTAAGAAGACCCAAGTAGAAGCAGTGTAGTCTGCCTGGGCATTGAACTCTTCTAGGGTGATACCCAACCGGGGCTAGAGAGGAAGACTGAGAGCCAGGCCATGAAGCATTCAGGGAGTGAGCTTTGGACAGTTCTCAGTGCTTAGAAGGAGAGCGGTCAGATGGCATGAGGCTTAAAGAAAGATGGAGTGTGGACAAGCGCCGGTGCAGAGTGACGACAAAGAGCCAGGACCGCCCAGCGACTGTTTCTACTGAACAGGGGAATGGGTGTGAGAGGTGAGCCACTTTCCCCTGAAAAGCCGCAGAGGAAGTGATGTCTTCTGTTAAGACAAAAGTGATGTGAGCCTTCAGAATGGATGGAGGGTTCAGGAGGGTGCAATGGCTGAATAGGGTTTGGGAGCAGAGTAAGAAACATGTAGGGGGAAAGAAATGGTGGTGGCAGGGGGCCTGTGGGTTTGAAGTTAGGAAAGGGACTTTTTCTTCCAGGCAGGGACCCTCCATGGCTTAAAGGATTAGAATAGAGCAAAAGCCTGTGTTAGGTCCTTGCCCCTCCAAGGGCAGTGACGCTCCCCTGCTGAGGCCCCTCCCCCTGTGAGGCCCCTCCTCCTCCTGTGAGGCCAGGCCTTTTGGAGCCAGGGACTTGAGGGGTGGGTGTGGGTGGGAGTGGCAGTTGACTGTGGGGCCCCCTCAAACAGCCTGACCAACCTCAACTCAGGAAGTTACGCAGAGCAATGGATCTTCCTGTTATGACTGTTTTGCTGTAAATGAAATAGAAAAATATGCGAGTTCTTGAACTCATCTAAAAGGAAGACAATAAAAAGGGAAAAAAGAAGCTATCTGACCACCCACCTGGAAGCTCATTTTAAATAACTTTGTATGGCTATTTTAAGACAGAAATGGACATGCTCCTATTAATAAGCCTGGTTAAGTCAGGCCTGTCTGCAGCCAGGGTGACCCTGAAAGCCTCTTTCCCTTACAGAATCCCAGAGAGTGACAGAGAGAAGGGGTGTGCACCTGTCAGTGGACAGCCCCACGCTGGTCATTGCAGGTAGAAAATTCTACAGGGAGATTCCTCAACCTCTAATTCCACCTCTTGCCCTTCATGAAGGCAATTATACAGCATACACAGCAGCTGAAGGAAGGCTTACCCAAGGCAAGACATTCCCCGGCAACACCCCAACAACCTGAGGGAGGGGGCTCTCTTCTGTCCCCATTTTAGAGATGTGGAAACTGAGACTTAGAAGAGTGCATCTGCACCCAGGTCCCATGGTTAGAGAAGCTGGGATTCGAGGTGTTTAGCAACAAAGCAAGGTTAAATAGCCACTCCACAGCACTGCCTTCCTTCCTGAGGCATGATGTAGGTGTGCGAAGGCCTTCAAAGTCAAATTCTTCTGTGGGGTTGGGAGGCAGCTGATCATCATGCCTGGACTCTCCACCTTGCTCACACCGTTCTTCAATATCTTTGTTATAACCTGCAAAGCCAAGGAGGACTGAAGATCGGGTCTCCTTTAGCCCAGAATCCCCCCACCATCCTGCCGGGAGGTCGCCTCCTGTTCTATGAGATGCTGTGGTTTCCAGGAACAGAGAGCCACTCCCATCCCTCAGGGGAAAGGGAGGAAGGTGGAGTCAGGGCTGGAGCCAGGGTCAAGGTGCCGAGGTGCTTCTGTGTGTCATGGACCACGTGGTTTCCTTCTCTGCTGCTGCTTGTCTCCCTGTCTTTCCAGAGAGTCACTGCTCTCTGCTCACCTTCTACTAACCAGTTCTGTGGTTAGTAGACTCTGCGGCTCTGACTCCACTGGATAGAACCTTCCAGTGCATTCCTGTGGCCTCCAGCCCAGCTGCTAACTGCCTGCGTGTCTCAGCATTTCTTGGTTCAAATTCCTGAGGTGGGAACCTGATTGGCCCAGCTCCCTTTTTGTGCTGGGCCGTAGGTCATAGGTCCCTGGCAGGCCTGAGTTGACTCAGATGACTTCCCATGCTGTACTGGACAGCCTGGAGTGGGACACAGACCCGTGGAGGAAGGTACCCCCCGCCTTCGGCTGTTTGGTGAATTGTTCCTTTATGAAGGACAATGGCCAACATTTGTAATGTATTTCTAAAACCTCCACTGGCCCTGGGGCAGGAACACAGGCTTTTGGAGCCTTTATAAATCAGGGTTTTAACTGCTGGAAATGATAACTTGCGAGCAGCAATGCTGTCACTCCGCTATTGGACTCACTTGCGTAATCCCCCTAGCATTCCAGCTGTGCCCCCCACCAGAATGGCTGTCTGTCTCTGGCAGCTCCCAAATAGTGCCTCCTGAGTCAGTGACGAACCCAGTCAGCTGCCAGGTGACCTCTCTGTGTCCTCTTCCTTTCTGCCGCACACACTGCTGGCCCCACCACCTCTGGCACTGGCATTTTGGCAGCCGTCACTGGGTTCCCTGGCCCCTGTGTTGCCTCTGTGGATCCTGTCAGTACACCCAAGCCCTGACGGAAGGCACAACCACAGGGGGAGGGTTATTCTCTCTCTTTATTACCTACTTTCAAAGGGGGGGGTCTCCTTGCTCCAGCCTCCAACAGCCTGGGGTGGGGTGGGGGCTTGTATGAACCCACTCTTTCAGTTGTAGTCACAGGCCACTTTCCCTAGGACCCCCCACAAGAGCACGTGGGGGGCTGACAGGCTGGGGCAAAGTTAAGGAGAGACGGCAGGTCTTCCCCTGCACTGCCTCCATTTGGTTATGTGGAGGTGACTCCCTGGACTCTAGGGCTAGCAGACTTGACCTACTACCCCAGAGTCTGTCCCTCAGCGGTGGAGGTGGCCCGCAATCCAGCACCACCCATCCAGTCTCCCCTACCTGGCAGTAGAGAGTCAGGACCAGCTTTGCACTCGCTTAGAACCCAGCGTGAAGCATGGCGGTGTGGCCTGGAGCCTGGGCTCTGAGGTGTAGACAAGCCTGTCCTCTTGGCATCACTGCTTGATCTGACTGGCTCCTCCGAGCCTTGGTTTTCTTATCTGTAAAGGTGGGGGCTTGCTAATAATCCTTACCTCACTGGGGCTGTCGTGGGACTTAAACTGAAAGAGATAAGGTACTAAAGCACCAGAGCCTGTTCTGCTGCCTGGCAAGAGCTCCATGGGTGGAGATGTTATTAGGACCCCGAGGACTAAAGTCAGATCCTTTCATGGCTCCAAAGCCCAGTGACCCCACTGCGGCTGCTGTCATGGGCATTGGCTTCCAGGGTCAGAGGAGGGAGGCCTTTGGGGTAAAGAATACCACAGGACCAGTACCCCCACCTCACATCTGGTGGGGAGACTGGCCTGCAGGGAGGCGGATGAGCCCTTGAGTTTACACTGGTCTCCTCTTGGTACCCCTCTCTGCCTAGTCTTGGGGTGACATGAGAAGTAGAAACAGTAAGAGATGTAGGGAGAGGAATGGGTGAAGAGATTGGGCCCAGAGATTGGGTTAGGTGTTCCTAGGCGCTGGAGCACCAAGCATCTTGCTGGGTGGCTACTCCCTGGCAGCCAGTCCTTTATAAGGGACATGAGCCTAGCCCTTGTAGGTCAGTGGGGAACAGATGGTGTAGAATTAAGGTGACATATTCAGGAGCCCGTCTGCATGCATTGGAATCTGAGCTTCACCCACAAGCCGTGTGACCTTGGGCCAGTTACTCCAAGCCTCAGTTTCCTCATTTGCCAAATGAGAGCCAACAGTAGGACTTACTATGTGAGGTTGTTATGAGCAGTTAATTAGATAATACACACAGAAAGTGCCAGAACAGCATCTGGCATGCAGCAAATGTTTTCATCATTGTTATGAAACCCATCCATGTCTTATCTTCTCTTAAGATTGTAAGTTCCTCAGGGATATTAATTTCTTATTTTTCTCACTGTAGGTCAGTGTTGGTTATAGGAAAATGAATGAGTGAGTGAATGGAAAATAAACTTCTTTATAAATCTCCAGTGAGGAAGAATTTATTTTTTTTTTATTTTTATTTTTTTAAAGATTTTATTTATTTATTTGACAGAGATAGAGACAGCCAGCGAGAGAGGGAACACAAGCAGGGGGAGTGGGAGAGGAAGAAGCAGGCTCATAGAGGAAGAGCCTGACGTGGGGCTCGATCCCAGATCGCCGGGATCACGCCCTGAGCCGAAGGCAGACGCCCAACCGCTGTGCCACCCAGGCGCCCCATCCAGTGAGGAAGAATTTATTAACCATGCTTAGACATACATGATTTTATGCATTTACTGAGGCCCAACACCTCATGTGACTAGACAGATACATACCCACAACTCTGCACACTTCCTTCCCCACACACACCCCATCCCCATCTACCATCCCACATCCCCACACTCACTCCCCTCCATCCCCTTCCCCGCCCCCATCTACCTACCCAAACCCACATACCTCCATACCCACACCCCTTCCCGTATCCTCCCACATGTCCATACCCAGCTACTATACCCCCCCCACAAACACATCCCCATCCACACAAGCATGTGCGCGCGCACACACACACACACACACACACACACACACACACACTCACACAGGCACACACATACTCTCATCCTGAAACAATCTAAGGAATATATTTTCCTTCCACATTGTCTTTCGGGTGAGTCAGGAAAAGTAAATATGCCTGTAGGCTGCTTTGGGTCTTCAGCCCTTACCCCTGTCTGTCCCCTCTCTCCTCACTTCTCTCTACCAGTTCCTCTCTCAGTCAAAAGAAAAGGGCCATGGGAAGTCTGGACCTAAGTTTCTTTGAGGACACTGAAACAAAGCCACAGTTCAGAGTTCACCGAGAGTCAGAGTCACCTTTAATTTCCTCATTAGAAGGGAAAACTCATTTCTCCTTGGCTGCCTGGACTGAAATTATTCTCAACCCCAGAGGAGTAAGTGAGGCCTGCTCCAGAGCAACTCAGCTACACCTGGATTTCTTCCCCTTCCAGGGAGATTCTCACTCATCTTAGCTCATCTCTGCAATGGTTTTCACACTGCCTAGGAGACAGAGAGAAGAAAACGAACTTATACTTAATACAAATATTTAACAAATGTTTGTATTTGAGTGACATCATTTAAAGTTCATAGCACTATGAGGTTGGTAGTTCTTCATTTTACAAATAAGGACACTGAGCACAGAGGTGTCTGATGACACACAGTAAGTACATGGTGGAGCCGAGACTCTTCTGACTCCAACACCACAACTAAAAGTTGAAAGAGCCTGTCTAGAATCTTAGGTCCAGGGAACAGCTGTGCCAGAGCATGGCCCTGTCTTACACTGGCCTAATGACACACACAGCCCTTTCCTGTGAGGGGCTTCAGTATGAAACCACATGTGACAGCTCTGCCTTTCTGGGGAGATGTAAGCACTTCCCTTGATTCTGACAGGAAGCTTTTCCCACTCTCCTATCCACTTATCTGACCACCTGACCTCCCACCCCACTCATTCACCTACCTACCTATGTGCTCTGCTCCCCAGTCTACCCACCCATCCACCTTCTCATCCATCCAATTAAAACGTTTCTTTTCTTTTTTTTTTCTTTCCCCATTTTATTTTGCTTTTAATTTAAATTCAATTAAGTAACACACAGTGTATTATTAGTTTCAGAGGTAGAGGTCAGTGATTCATCAGTCTTATATAACATCCAGTGCTCATTACATCACGTGCCCTCCTCAATGTCCATCACCCAGTTACCCCATCCTCCCACCCCCCTCTCCTCCAGCAACCCTCAGTTTGTTTCCTGTGATTAAGAGTCTCTTATGGTTTGTCTCCCTCTCTGATTTAGTCCTGTTTTATTTTTCCCTCCCTTCCCCAATGATCCTCTGTTTTGTTTCTTAAATTCTACCTATGAGTGAGATCGTATGATAATTGTCTTTCTCTGATTGACTTATTTTGCTTAGCATAATACCCTAAGCCCCAATTTACTTATCCATAAAATGGGGATGGTTGGGCTTAAGTAATGTAAAACATGTTTATTACCTGACATATAGTAGATGCATTAATATTTACTCTATGGATGTCTTTTGCTTTGTTAAGGAGTCATTTTCAGGAGGCTTTTAATTCTTCGGAATGTCCCATTCCTGTGGCTGAATCATGTTTAATGAGCTCTGTCCTTTGATTTATTGCTCTGGGGGCCTGGGGCGATGGGAGTGCACTGGGTCTTTTTATTAGGTGTGTCTCTCTGGCTTTCACAGATAGCAGTAGGGAAGTCCTACAGAGAAACAAGGGGAACAAAAGTCAGGAGTGGCCTGCAGCTGGGTCTTCAAGGAGCCAGCCCTGGGGGGTGGGGCTGAGGAGCAGGAAGTTTAGATTAGCTTCCTCACCTTTCCTCCAGACTCTATTGCTCAAGAAGGAAGCTTGTGCAACATTGAATTATAAAAATCCGCTGTTGGAGCTTTGATGTGTCGTCTTTGCAAAGAGTCCCTGCCTGGCCCCGGGGGAGAAGGAGCTAGAAAGCTTGAGGCCTGTGTTTGGACTGCTGAGACTAAAACTGGCCGGGCTGCAGCCTACATTGTCTCCTGGAGATGATTGTTGTGGAAATAGTTATGTCTGACATTCACAGAGCACTTTACAGTCTGCACAGAATTCCCACATGCGCCATCCCATCCCAACTCTACCTGGCAGGAAGGACAAGCATGTTTAGACTGTAAGGGATCAGAATATGCCACCCCAAAGTCTGCCGTTTTGTCATAAGGATTATCTTGGGCTGAAGACAGTTGAGAAACAGACACCAAAAAAGTGCTCTGCCTTTCCCCCCTATTTGCCTAAAAGCAGGAAATAAATTTCCATTTGTAAAGGTATCTCCCTCACCTGCACCAGGAAAGGGAGGATCCAGGAGGACAACTCTTAAACCCTTAATTGCAAGAGATAACTCTAGACTCTTAGCAGCTCACACATGGCACCAAGAGGCATCTACTTAACACACCTGCTAAAATAGCCTTTATCTTCCAATCGTCTCCCCATATATTGACCTACCCACAATATGCAGCCCCTGAAAGCCTAGACCTCTCTTTGTCTTATCACTGCTCTACAAACTTATTGTCCTTCATTAAGATACTATGTAATATATGTCCCAGACTCTAACCACCCTTGAGGCACTCATCACTAAGTTTTTCCCACATGTATGCATGCTGCGCACACTCATAAAAACTCTGTTTGTTTTTTCTCTCACTAATCTGTCATTTGTCAGTTTAATTTCCTGGGTGAACTGTAGCACCCAGTAAGGTGGAGGAAAACACTGCCTATCACAGAGATGAGGAAAATAACACAGCGTCCAACTGGTTGCCCCCAGATCACTGTGGCTCCGACCCTGATCTTCTGCCTTCAGCTCCAGAGCCCTTCCCTCCATTCCAAGTCCTCTTTTCACCAGGCGCCTGGACACTGGGAGTTTTCTCACCACGTTTTAGGCAGCCTGTGACTTCTAAACCCCCTTGGAGAGACCTCTCTTAGTTTTTTGTTGTTTGCAGTTTTCAGTTCATTCAGATCTGTTCTACAAAGCATCTGCCTTGTACCAGGAAGCTCAGTGTTCTGAGCAAATGCAGGCCATTACAATTCAGAGGCTAAGAGGCATGATCAGGAGCAGTTTGCTCCAGGAGCATCAAGTTACCCTGCCAATAGCCTCCTGGAGGAAGTGACTCAGCAGCTGAGACCTACAAGATAAGCCAGAGTTATTTGGGCAAAGGGAGAAAGAAGAGAGGTTCTGGGTAGAGGGAACCCCACCAGCAAAGAACCAAGATGCAAAGAGCATGGTGAGTTGGGGAAACTGAAGAGGTTCAGTAGCTGTCCAGTGGAGTAGAAGGAGGTGGGAAGGGATTGGGGAGCGATGAGATGCAAGGCTGAAGAGGAACAGGGGACAGATGACAGAGGTCTTGGGCAAAAAAGTTGAGGAGTTAGTCTTTATCCTAAGAGCAGGAAGTCTTTGGAAGGTTTTAGCAGGGGCTTCCAATGGTGACATTTCCATCTGACTGAGAAGGATGTTTTGGAAGAGGTGAAGGGCTCAACCAGGGGGGTTGTTTTTCAGTGTTTTTTCAACATGTCTTCGGCACTAGACCAAGAACTCCTGGAAAGCAGAGAATGAGTCAAAAAATATGGTCCTCAAGTTGTTTGTGCTCCCACAGAAGCATGTTTCTGGAAGAAACAAGCTTTATAATTATCACTAGACATTGGGTGCTCACCATGTGTGAGGCAGAGCCCAGACAGACTCAGGCCTGCCCTCAAGAAGCGCACAATCTAGTGTGGCCTATAGTCAAGTAAACCCCGCCCAGGTATCTGCATCAGATCCCACGGGGACACCGTGTGGGTGCATGGCTGGCTCTGTAGAGATTGGAAAGGCTTCTCAGGGGAGGTGGCATCTGAGCTGGGTCTTGAACGATGGGGAGGAGTTTGTTGAGTGGCTAATTTTCAATCAAGTAATAAAGATCTCAACTTTCTTAAAGGACAGTGAAGTGAGAGATTAAAGTGGCACAATGGGAGATATTTGTTGTGACTTCCCCATGCCTGCTTCCCTGTTCGTTTAGGTGACACCTGAACCCCCCCCACCCCACGTCATCCCCAGCTGCCAACCCAGCAGCACTGGGGCTTCAAGTCTGTTCTATCCCCTGACACCTTTTTAACATTAAAATGTGAAGGAAACTTGGTAGAGTATTGCCATTAAGAGCAGATGGACCTGGCTTCAAATCAGGCTGCTGCCATATCAACTTACTGGGCAAGTCACCTTGACTTACTTAGACCCTTGGTTTCCTCATCTATATGATGGGGTAATAGTAGCGGTATCTACATCGCAACATTAATGGGAAGATTCCTGTATAGTTAGACACCATGGCGTCTCAGCTCCAAAACCCTTCTGTACCCTGCTTTGTGATGACGGGGCTGGGTCTCTGCAAATCCCATTTCTGCTGGTCCAGCTGGCTCCCTCTTAAGTTCTGCCAGTGGGGGTGCTGGAGGGGGCTGCACAGCTGGAGGGGGAAGATAAGACTTCTGCCTTCCTTTCTGCTTCCTGTGGGCTTCCTATCTGAAGGAAGAGATCAAGAAGTCTTCTCAGGGGAGATGACATCTGAACTGGGTCTTGAAGCAGGGAGGGGTGGCTATGAGCATCATCCCAGCAATGCTTTTTCACCTGGCAACAGCAAGGCCTTCCCATTGCAGTAGCTGAAGCCGGTTTGTGGTTTTCAACTGAGCATTAGGTTCATCGCTTCCAATCAGAGACACCAGCTCCAGCCTGCCTGTGCCCCCTGTTCAGTTGTCCGAGTTCCAACTCACAAGGTCTCTCTACCAAGCCTCTAACTGTTAATAATTGTAACTTTCCCCCCTGTGGTCCCTTATCCCTAGGGTGATAGCTGATTTCTGCAGCTGCTAGCTCGGTTATACTTTATAGTGCTCAGTTAACGACTTTATACCCAATTAACAATCCTTTACGTTCAGTTCTCTCTGTTCAGGTAGCTGATATGGTTTCTGTCTCCTGGCTGCACCCCAATTCTTGAAATTAACTAAGAAGCTATATATTAAATGTTTGGTGCATACTAAACTCTCAATGCATGCTGCTTCTTCTGTGATCCCTTACGGATTCCTAACGTTCATTCATTTATTCATTCATTCATTCAGCATATGTTGCTTCCTACTATGTGTCAGGCCCCATGTGAGGTACTGGAGTGCAGAGCTGAATAAGGCACAGTCCAGCCCTCAGAGAGCCTACAGTCTGAGTGGAGGAGACTACCAAGGACATGAGCCCCCCTCAGCGGCGGTTCTTGGCGCCTCTTCCACGAAGCTCCCATTGCTGATCTCACTGCCTAGTTACTCCATGTCCCAGAGCACCCAGAATCCCGATGTCTGACCACACAAGTATTCTTCATCTGGTACATTTTCAAACACCTGTTGAGAAACCTCCAGAATTAAGACTTACGGTAAGGTTGACTTGATGCTATTTTATGTTGTTATGATTTATTTGCACATCTTACCACCCTTCTTGGATGGTAAATTACTTGAGATTTCCCCGAATGCCTGAGATATGATGGGATGACCCATAAAAGATGATGAATGAATGAATTCATCTATTCAATAAATATCCCTTGAGCTCTTCCTGTGAAGCAGGCACCGGGATAGGTACTGGGAAGGCAAGGACAGAGAAAATCAATGGGGTCTCTGCCCCCGGTGAGTGGATGTCTGTCTGGTTCAGCAACTGCAACTGCACAACCTCTGAGGACCCAGACCTTCATGGGGCTCGAAGTGCCTCCATCAGCCTGGTCTAAAGCAGACTTTTAGGCACATCCTCTGCTTCCTTCCTGCCAAGTCTTCAGTGGGAGATGGCTTCCCACTGTGGTTTAGGTGATGTTCTGAGTGCTGGTGGCCAAAGGCTATATTTAAATACTAACTATTTGCATTTTTAATGTTGACTGGAATTGGCAAGGCTGTGATAACCTTTCCAAACTGATATTGGTTTTTACATGATTGAAACAGGCCTGGCCTCAGGCATTTCTTAAATGGAAAATTTAAAGTATTTTCAATATCAGTGACAGTACAGAACCATCTCAGAACACTGTGCCCTGTCTGTATTCTCAGAAAATACCACCTCCCTCTCTTGTGCACACTCAGCACGTTTGCCTTGTCAACATAGCAGGACCTTCCCAACCTTCATGAGGCCCTCTTCACCCTCCTGGAGGGTAGACAGCATGAAGACTGCCTGTCCTGTCTCACTGGGTGGGGGTGAGGGGGCAAGAAGGGAGGGAATAGATGCCCAGAAGATTTTAGGGAAGCCCAGAGGAACAGCGGAAAGAGTTTGGGCCTTAGAACTGGCTCTAAATATCTAAATACCTGCTCTACACCTCGTGACCTGGGTGGCTTGGACAAATTGCTTACCTCTCTGCCCTTCCTTTTCCTCATCTATCACATAGGAATAAAAATGCTATTTCATGGGTTTGTGTGACATTCAAGTGTAGTAATCTGTAAACATGCTTAACACCTCATGCCTGGTGTTAACGCTCAGTGGACATTAGTTCTTGCCCTTCCCCTGGCAGTGACCTGTGTGAAGAAACACATCAAAATCGCGATCCTAAGCTCCTGGCTCCCAGGCCTCTTTCCAAGAGGCTCACTGGACACAAATGGGCCAAAACATACATCTTTGGGTTAAAAGCAGGATTCATTGCCATCTTCATTCTACTGTGACTGCTCTCATTACTGAATATGCCATGACAGCCTGTCTGAAGACTTCTTGGCATCTCTATTATTCCTTTCCTATTTTCATTGTAATAAAATCTCTACCCTATCCAATATGGTAGCCAACAGCCACGTGTGGCTGTTTAAACTGTTTTTGGATGGCTATTTAAATTTAAATTAAATAAAATTTACAATTCAGTTCCTCAGCCACGGAAGCCCTATTGCAAGGGCTCAGTGACCACAAGTGGCTGGTAGCTCTGAGTGCAGATAGAGGCCTTTTCCCTCATCACAGGAAGTACTATTGGAAAGTGGTAAATGAGACACAAAGAATAAGAGAAGAAATAATAAGAGAAAGGAGAGGAGAGGACAGGAGAAAAGAGGCAAATTGGTTTTCCAGAGCAATCTTCATTCATGCACATCTTTGCACGTGTTCATCCAGGCATGGAAATCAATCTCTGTGTATTTGTACATTCTGATGAAAGAGGCAAATTCTCTTCTGTGAAAAAGCCAGTGCCTGAGAATTTTTTAAATTTAGTTTCGCTCAACAAATACTATCATTTAAAACTCCGATATGATCATTTCGTTTCCTGCTCAAAACAGGCCCGTGGCTTTTTATGGCCTCCTGAAAAGCTCAAATGCCCACCATGTCTCCAAGGTCATCATGATTGACTCCCACTACCCTCCCAGGCCACTTTCTCACTGTATTCTGTCCCCACTCACCACAGATACACACGGGCATTTGCCCCGTCTTGCTTGGTGACCGCCTTCTCTGACGCACCTCGTGATCAACATATCCAGAAAGGCATCATCTCCACCTACGGACGGACATTCGTCGAAACACAGCTCACATGCTTCCTCCTCCCTCTGCCTTCCCCATTTCTGCTAGTCTGATGTACTTCTGTGTCTATCATTTTGTTTTTCAGAGCATTCGCCTATTTTTATCCATGTCTCTTTTCCCATCTGTGTCCACTGTATCCCCCGGCAATAGCGATTCTCAAACTGTGTGTGGAGAAAAGGCCAGATGTGTTTGTTTGTGTGTTTAGTCTTTGTAAATTTCCAATCCACTGCAGACTGACGATTTGGAAAACAAAAGGAAAGTTTTTTAAAACACAAAGACACAAAATATAGGCCTTAGTTATTTTATTGTTAGATTCAAATTTCTAAAAAGGTTTCTAAACCCTTACTCTCCATTTCTGTACTTTTCTCATCTTTGATCAATAAGTTTTCGGACCACTCTTGGAAGAGCGATGCCCTCCAGCCCCTGTGAGAAGCTCTGCACACGAACACACTTTATGGAATCCTTTGGAAACTTTCTGCCAGTGCTCTTCCAGATATCTGAGGGGATGCGCAGAGGAGTGTCTTTGTAGAGGGGCCCGGTCTGTGGTAGTGGTTGCAGGCAGATTTAGGTGTCTTTGTAGAGGGGGCCCGGTCTGTGGTAGTGGTTGCAGGCAGATTTAGGTGTCTTTGTAGAGGGGGCCCGGTCTGTGGTAGTGGTTGCAGGCAGATTTAGGTGTCTTTGTAGAGGGGGCCCGGTCTGTGGTAGTGGTTGCAGGCAGATTTAGGTGTCTTTGTAGAGGGGGCCCGGTCTGTGGTAATGGTTGCAGGCAGATTTAGGTGTAGATCCCAGTTCTCTCTAAGTAGCTTCGTGATCCTTGCTGTGTTTCCTGAATGTGGCCTTGACCTGAAGGTAGTCCAAGGTTCTTAAACTCCTTTGTGCCATGGCTCTCATTGATGGTCTAGCGAGGCCTATGGATCTCTTCTGAGAATGTTTTAACGTTTAATGTCTTAAATGCAGAAAATAAAACCCACAAGATTACAAAGGAAATCAATTATGCTCAATACAACTGGTACAGAAATGTTGCTTTATTAACACATTAAAATGATGATATCTGGTGGTGAACAAAATACCTACTATAATTCAAAGTATTGATGAGCAAAAAACTGTATTTCAAGTTTTCTACCACTGTACTGTGATTTGAAAATACTTGTGGTTTCCATTGTGATCATCATAGATACAGGCTAATCCTACTGTAATTTGTTACTTATGTTCAGGAACTGTTTAACTTCAGCAATTTTTTCTGTCACCCAAGGTCCAGACAAAATGTCTCCTAACTCATTCATTGATTCAATAAGTATTTATTAAATACTTTCTATGTGCCAGGCATCATTCCAGGAAAGGCAAAGTTTCTGCCCTCCCTGAGTTTTCATTCTTGCTGTGAGTCAGATAACAAATAAATTAATATGGGGCGCCTGGGTGGTGCAGTCCGTTGAGCTTCTGACTCTTGGTTTTGGCTCAGGTCCATGGTCTTAGGGTTGTGGGATGGACCCCGTGCTCAGCACTGAGTCTGCTTGTCCTTCTCCCTCCCTCCGCCCCTCCCTCCCTTCCTGCTCGCTTGGACTCTCTCTCTTTCTCTCTCTCTCTAAAATAAATAAATCTTTTAAAAAAACAAAGTAATATAGTTGATTCTCCTTATTTGCAGCAGTGACATTGTATAAAGCCACTGTGAACCACTGCTCCTAGGGGAAATACAGGGTTAGGTTCTTTGAGTCTCTGGTCACATTTTCATCAACTGATCAATATATAACCTTGTTTTATGTGTGTTTCTGTTTAAAGACACCTTGTGTGATACATATTATTAATTTGCTAACATTGCACTCATGGCTAACAGCCCTGTAGCTATAACTACGGGCCCAAATGAAGCTTATCTAGCACATGTATTTTCTCCATAAGGCTCAGCACAGCCTGTTTACTTCAGAGCACTAGACGGTACTTCAGCGCTAGGCTTGAGGGCCATTTTAATCACCAAGAAAAGGCACAAACATGTGAAAACATGGCACTAAATAGACCATAAAGAAGACACTCACTTATGGTATAAGAGCTGAAACAAGAAGGCAGAGGGTTGCCTTGTTTGACCTCAACTGGGAACGCGCTCATTGGGTGACTCAAATTTTTTCTCTCTCTGTGGGTGTCCATGAAAGACCATGAAAGCACCATAAGAATTGGTTTTCGGATCGTAAGTGAATTTTAACAAGTAGATGGATTCACAAAAACAGAATCCACACATAATGAGGATCACCTATAGATTTACAATATCATGGTAGGTAGTAAGGGGAATAAAGAAAAATATCACAGGATAAAGCTGGCGGTAGATTGAAGTGGTCAAACTTAGAATGTGTTCTGAAGATAGAAAAACAACATTGACTTACGAATTGAATATGGAGTGTGGGGGGAACGGGAGGGTGAGTCCAAGATTTTTGTCCTAAGCAACTGGGTACCTGGTGATATCATTTGAAATTGACCGAGATTGAGATCAGTCAATAATTGAGCACTGACTACACGTTCTTTACTGCACGTGATGCTTGAGTTGCAATGAACATACAGGGGCATGTTTTGCCTAGAGTAACATTGGGAGCAGCCCCTGGGAGGTATCATTGTTCTTTTATTAAACAGATTGTCCCCCAGTGAAGAAAAGAAACTGAGTCCTGCTCTGCACAGTAATGGGGCTCACTGACTCCAGAGATAGGCAAGGCATTCTGGCAGTTGCAGAACTCTCTCCTATAATAAGGGTTTACAATGATTATAGTGGGTCCAAAAAATGTTGTCCGTCATCAGGAAACATGTATTTCCTTAATTTAGCCAGACCACTAATGAAATGGCTGAGGAGGACAAAAGCTCATGCTGGTAGAATGTGGACAAGGAAATCTAACCAGCAGGACCCTTACTCATCTTTGATCATGGGACCTGGAAACCCCTACCCCAGATGGTTCTTGAGTCTTGATGACTGTTGGTTGGAGCCCTGTGGCCTTACCCAGAAGTAAATACCTCAGTTTGGCATTACCTGGGGAGAAAATGGGGGATGAATGAGTTTAGTGATTGATATCCTTCCTTGAAGGTGGGAAGATAGCTCTTCTTAGAAAAGTGGATGTTGGGCATCTGGGTGGCTCAGTCAGTTAAGTGTCTGCCTCTAGCTCAGGTCATGCTGGGATTGAGCCCCATGTCCGGCTTCCTGCTGAGCAGAAAGTCTGTTTCTCCCTCTGCCCTTCCCCCCTCGTGCTCTCTCTTTCTCTCTCTCTCGCTCTACTGTCTCTCTCAAATGAATAAATAAAGTCTTAAAAAAAAAAAGAAAAGTGGATGTTGATTCAGATGGATAGTGCTTGGGAGAGAAGATACAAACGGAACCTGGTTAGAAGCAGGAAGTACTCACCAGGAGATCCACTCTGTGAAGGTTCCATGTCTAAGGGTGCCCAAGTCTAAGTTGTTCCAACCTTCCTGTGGTGGAAGTCACGTATACCTGCATAGTGTGGAAGGGTAGCCTCAGGAAGACCTGAGAGGCCTGGTGGTCAGGGAAGGGAGATTGTGCCTCTGAATTTTGGCGCCAGTGGGGAAGGTCTCATTCTATCAGGTGACCAGGAGTTTCAAATAGTGACTAGCAATAAAGAGGGGGGCCCACAGAGGAAGTGGGAACACCTGGGACTATGCATGATACTAGCCATAGTGGACAACCCAGAGAGAGACAGACCAGACTTTTTGGCCTGTAAGTTAAAGAAAGCTGTCCTCTGAAAGGGGAAGTGGGTGCCTGACATCTGAACTACACATTCCTGCCCTTCCCCCACCATTAAGCTGTGAGTTTCTTAGAAATTTTTTTTAAATTATTATTTTTATTGAAGCATAATTGACGCACAATGTTATATTAATATGTTTCAAGGGTACAACAGAGTGATTTGACAACTCTATGCATTATGTTATGCTCACCACAAGGGTAACTACCATCTGTCGCCATACAGTGCCATTACAATACCATTGGCTGTATTCCCTATGCTGTACCTTTCAGCCTGTGACTTATTCATTCCATAACTGGAAGTCTGTATCTCCCACTCCCCTTCACCCATTTTGCCTGTCCTCCAACCCCCTCCCCTCTAGCAACCATCATTTTTTTCTCTGTATCTATGAGTCTGTGCTTTTTTTGTTGTTTGCTTGTTTGTTCATTTGTTTTGTTTTTTAGAGTCTACATATGAATAAAATCATATGGTATTTGTCTTTCTCTGACTTACTTCATTTAGCATAATATCCTCTAGGTCCATCCATGTTGTTGCAAATCTTTTTTATGTCGGAGAAATATTCCATTGTCTATATACCACATCTTCTGTATCCACTCATCTATCAATGAACACTTAGGTTGCTTCCATATCTTGGCTATTGTAAATAATGCTGCAATAAACATAGGGGTACACATATCTTTTCAAATTGGTGTTTTATTTTCTTTGGGTAAATACCCAGTAGTGGAGTTACTGGATCATATGCTAACTCTATTTTTATGTTTTTGAGGGGCCTCTATACTGTTTCCACAGTGGCTCCACCAGTTTTCCCATTAAGAGGGCACAAGTGTTCCTTTTTCTCCATATCCTCACTAATACTTGTTATTTCTTGTCTTCTTGATTCAAGCCATTCTGACAGATGTAAGGTGATATCTCATTGTGGTTTGATTTGCATCTCTGATGATGAGTGATGTTGAGCATCTTTTCATGTGTCTGTTGGCCATCTGTATGTCTTCTTTGGAAAAATGTATATTCAGGACCTCTTCTCTCTTTTAAATTGTATTATTTGGGTTTTTTTTTTTTTTGGTGTTGAGTTATATTCATTTTTTAGATATTTTGATATTAATCCCTTAGCTATATCATTTGCAAATATCTTCTTCCATTCAGTAGGTTGTCTTTTTGTTTTGTTGATAGTTTCCCTCGTGGTGCAAAAGCTGTTTATTTTGGTGTAGTCCCAATGGGTTATTTTGCTTTTGTTTCCATTGCCTGAGGAGACATATGTAGAAAAATGTTACTAAAGCCAATGTCAAAGAAATGACTGCCCATGCTTTCTTCTAGTTTTATGGTTTCAAGTCTCATATTTAGGTCTTTAATCTATTTTGAGTTTATTTTTGTGCATGGTGTAAGAAAGTGGTCCACTTTCATTCTTTTGCCTGCAGCTGTCCAGTTTTCCCAGCACCATTTGTCGAAGAGACTGTCTTTTCCTTGTTGTGTATTCTTGCCTCCTTTGTCGTAGGTTAATTAACCCTATAAGGTTGGATATCTGGGCTCTCCATTCTGTTCTCTGGATCTGTGTGTCCATTTTTGTACTAGTACCATACTGTTTTGGTTACTGCAGCTTTGTAGATTATCTTGAAATCTGGAATTGTGGTACCAAGATGTGAGCTTCTTGAAAGCGGATAAGATTCCTTATTATCCTTAGCCTCCGCAGTGGTCTGTCTGGGACCTGGCACATAGGGAACTCTCAATAGCTATTTGAATGAAAGATGGAGGAAGAAAGGAAAGATGGAAGGGAGGGGGGAAGGGCTGTTAGAGACACTGAGGAGCTCCAAATAATAGAATTTTACAGCTCTGAGGTCCCTTAAAATTATACATTACAATCCTTTGTTTACAGATTTAAAAATTATATAATATCTAATTCATGCATTCTCTCATTCATTCATGTATGTGTCTAATAGACATACATTGAATATCTGTCTCTTCAACAGCCACGCACCAAGTTTGGCACTGGGAATGCTAAATGAATAGGTGATGTCTGCTCACTCTCAGGCAGATACAAACATTGATGTGATGCATATGCAGCAAGAACACAAATATGAGGGCACCGAGGAAAGTGTAGTTTATTCTGCTCGAGAGCAGAGGTCAGGGCTAGAGAAGGGGGGAAAGGTCTCACAAAGAAGATGATAGCTGTGCTGGACCATGGAGTCGGGCTAGGGTTGGGCAGAGGAGAGCAGGAGAAAGTGAAATCTCTGTCTGGAGAATGATAGGTAGTCCCCTTGCCGGAAATTTAGTGGCATAGGGGAATAGTGGCTTTGGGGGTGGTGGGAAGCTTCAAGTTCAGATGACTAAACAGATGTTGATGCCATTCATTGAGAGAGGAGATTCATGAAGTTGGGTAAGTTAAGGGCAAGAAGCAAGAATTCAGTTTAGTAAGTTCCCACAGGACAACTAGGAAGATGCCAGTTTCAACTGGAAATATGTCTGAAACTCAGGAGAGTGGACTTGGGAGTGATCAGGATGTAGGCGGTATTGGAAGCCACGGGGTTGGATAATCGGCTTTCAGGCTGGTTGGGGAAGTGAGGGTGGCCTACACCAAGCATTAGAAACTACCACCTGATCAATTGGATATGACAAAATGTCCGGATATGGGACTGTTGTCAGGAAGAAGAGAGATGAGTAACAGCTGGAATTGCTAAAAACTTCTTCCTAGAGAAGGTGGCTTGAATAGACATAGCAGGATGTGGAGGATTAGGAGGCCAGGAGGAGGGTGTTGCTGGTGGGAGAGAGCAGTGGGTGTGGCAACCAGGCAGGAAGGATGTTAGCCCCAGAAGTGCATTCCATGTGATGGTACAGCCAGAGAGAGAAACAAGGAACTGATTAAAAAATCCACCTTGGTCGCCTTTGGGGAGCATGATGCAAGAGACACCTCTCTATACCCTTTTGCATCTTTGTAGTATCTTTACCTTGTGCACCAATTATTTCTTTTAAAAAAATTGTTTAAATAAATCATTTGGCTTTGGCAGACCAAGAGGTAAGTCTGGTGCAGAAGGGAATCAAATGGATTCCATATCTAAGGGTCTGATTCCTGGGCGGCCTTTTAGGCAGGAGAGCAGGACAGTCTCTGACTGAGGGACCAGGATTGGTGGTTGTAGCTCTGAGTGTCCGCCCCAGGGGGATCTTTGGCATGGATTTGGTCACTGGGGAAGCTGAGTAACTGAATGAACCCTCTAGAGAGCAGCTGAAGACAGATGAGAAGTAGCTGCACACTGAGCCAGACAGCTTCCAGGCACACAGAAGTTTGCCTGAAAGGTGGACTGGTGGGTCAGTGCTAGATTCTAATCTCAAAACTGTGTCTTATTACTTGTGTGCCTAGGGTCCAGTTATGCTGCAGTAGTAGTACCAAAACCTCAATGGCTTGACAGTCAACAAATCTTACATACAGTTGTTGTGAAAATTAAATAAGATCATCACCATCCAACATTTTTGAAAACTTACTATGTGCTGGGCTGTGTTGCTCACCTAGTTTAATCCTCATAAAAACCCTATGAGGTGGTTTCCATTATTTCCCCCCCTCTTCTAAATGTGGGGAATAGGCACAGAGAAGTTCACTGATTGGTCCAAGATCACACAATGAGAAAGTAGCTAACGCAGATGGACATTTGGTCTCCCTAGCTCTAGAATTTAGTCTCTATGTTAAAATACTCACTTAGCCCAGGGCAAGACACATAGTCAGGTTAGGCTAAATAATGCTGCAGTAAGAAACAATGCCAGAGTTTCCGTGGCATAACACACAAAAGTTTTTTCCTCCATCGTACTTCAGGTTTCGTGCAGGGTGGCAAGGGTGGCTCTTTGCAGCCACTCCTAGACACAGGTGACAAGGCTTTATCTTACCATGGACTTCTGCACTCACTGAGGCAGGAAAAGGGAAGGAGGATGCTTTTACCCAGCACAACACACATGACTTCTGCTCTTTCATTTGTCAAAGCTAAGGCAGTAGGGAAATGAAATTTGACCTTATGTCCTGAGGCAAGAACCAGAATATTTATTAAGAGCCTAATGAGTGCACATAGGCGCTTGTTAAATGTTGATTGAATTGAAGTTGAATGACCAGGCCCGACCAGATGGAGTGAACTCTGTCTCACCTAGCTCAATGATAAAGTTTTTGAGAGTTTGCAAACATAAGCACTATCAGTTCTGCACAGAAGGCCGCCAGAGAACCACTGTGCCACTAATTCTGCCTGTCAGGCATTTCTCTGCACGGCCTGCATGTTGCCAAGAGACCACAGAGGGTTCTGATTACAAGACTCTAACATTCCTGCAAAATGTAATTACTGTCTTCCAACCACTGCCGTTCATCCCCTCACCCCATCCCAGACCACCTTTTATGATTTTTTTTCCCACTGCCTTTCTAAATTTGCCCCTGTCATGTCCTTCCATAAACTCACATGAGGCACACCCAGAAGAAATATGGCGAGCTTGTGAGGTAGGAATTCTCGAAACCATTTTCAAGGGTGCATTTCAGTGGCAGTAATTTCATTCACCATGTTGTGCAATCATCACCACTACCTATTTCCAAAACTTCTTATCACCCCAAACAAATACTCTGTACCTGTTAAGAATGAACTCCCCATTAAGGTTGAAATTTTCTTCTCACTTTAAAGACAAGGATATATAAAGGTAGGCCCTTTGCCCAGTGTCACCTAGGAAATAAGTGACAGAGACAGGATTTCTGACTTTAAGGCTCATGGTTTTCTTACTACCTTCTGAAACCTCTCTAATAAGATCTAGGATAGTCACTCATAGTAGGATGATGCCAACCATCTCCTGGAGGTGGGGTGCAGTCCCTAAACTGGTGAGTGCCCCTTCAGGGGTCTGAGTAATAAACTATCCATTCCCTCAGGAACATTCCACAGACATTATTGAATAGCCGTGGGGTGCTGCAGATTCAAAGGCGAGTAAAAGCCTGGACTGCAGGAGTTCACAGCAGAGAAAAGTTAGGCAGAAGCTGTTCGTTTTCCCCCAGATCCTGTTTCCCTTCTTCTTTAGTACAAACCAAAACAATCCAGATTTTTAGCTGGGCTAATGGCTCCTAGAAATAAGACGACATTTCCTAACCTGTCTTGTTAGAAAATGATGCCAAGACTATAGTCACATGACTAAGTTCTGGTCAATGAGATTTAAGCATAAGTGGTATGAAACTTCTGGGGAGTGTTTATAAAGAGAAGGAACCTATTTTTCTTCTATCACTCCCCCTACCCTGCTTTCTGCTGGCTAGAAATTGAACTGTATCAGCTGGAGCTCTGGCAACCATTCTGGGTCACGAAGTATAAGCCATTGACTGTGGATGGGAGAATGACAAGATGGAAGAAGTCCATGACAAAGTGGAACACTACCATCCCTGGGCTTCTTATTTCTCATTTATAAGAGAGGAAAAAAGAAGTTTCTACATGATATGCATTTGTTAGCTTTGGCTGCATCACAAACTACTTTAAACTTAGTGGCTTAAAACAACAATCGTCTTATTTAGCTCCTGATTCTATAGGTCAGCTCTGTGGCTGGAAGATTGGCTGGAGCTGGATGGTCCACGTTGGCTTGACGTGTCTGAACGGTCCAGGGGGTCCCAGTGGGGATGGCTCATCTGTGTTCCATCTGGTCTTATCCTACCGTAGATCAGCGTGAGCTGCTTCACGTGGCAGTCTCAGGGTCCAAAAAAAGAGAAGGCAAATGTTGATATGCAAGTGCTTTTCAAACCTCCATTGGTGTCACATAAGCTAATGTCCCATTGATCTATGCAAGTCACCCAAAGGCATAATTACTGAGGAGTGATTTGTTGAAGACCATTATTCCAAAAATCTCCATTGTCTGAGCCACTGATATTTTGGGATTTTCTTTCACATACATCTGAATCCTGTCCTGCCTTGTATAGGTGATTGGTGATAAATAGTCAAGGACTGCTCTGTTCACATCTGCCAGCAAGTGAGTATAAAAAGCCTTCATGGTATTTTTCCATGTTCAAATCACAATGGCTTGAACCTCTATCATCTTACTAGTCCTCATCTCCTTACCAAAATCATTTTAGTGTTATTGAGACTTAACTATTGGATGGGAAACAGAGGTTTACAGCTTTGCTTTAAGGCAGTACTACAAAAACATGAAAAGGTCACTGACTCTTGAAGTGGCTTTTGTTTAATGATGATCAAAAACAAGGGACTTTTTTGGAAAGAGCCTCATGAACAGTCACACTCCCATTTAAGCGATACCAGGGAGGCCTAAAAAGGTGTCTACACTGGGACATCTGTTCTGTCTCACCCTGGCTGATGCCCATTGCTCAGAAAGCAGTCTGAAGTGAGAGAAGTTCCTTGGTCACTGTTGAAGGCTCCTTGTGAAATTGCCACCAATCCAAGTAAGGCTGAGTCTGGCTACTTTTGTAAATGGTGGCTGACATGCAAGCATTCAGGCTCTGGGGATTTCCCAGTGGGACATCTGTTGCTTCTGGTCTGCACATGATCAGCCGTGGTAGGGGTAGGTGGAGATGAACTGAAGACACCACACGGTTTTTCCCTTTTGGTTTAATCTAATCCCATTTTCCTGCTTGCAAAGGTAGTGTAAGTTTCCTCATAGAATCTGGCTCTGGACACCTGGTGTACAGTTGGTTTAAATTAAGAATATATAAATAAAGCATCAACAGACACGCCAGTTAGGCAGAGCAGAAAAAAGACATGAGGTGGGGGGAGGAAGGAGAGATAAACCTTTGGTTTGTCAACACACACCAAGATAACCAGCTGATTAGGACCGCAAGAATTTCCTATGGATTTTTTCTTCTTCAAACGTTTATTTCACACTACTCTAGGAGGCAGTGTGGTATAGCCATTATATCTGAACCAGAAAATGGAGTGGTTTAGAACTCAGGCTCTGTTACTTAACAAATTATGGGACATAGGCAAATCACTGAACACCGGTGTGCCTGCTTCCTTATCTGTAAGATGACCACCTCCCAACATTGGGCTGTTGTAAGGATTACATGAAAGACACAAGCGAAGCCTTTAGGATTATGCTGGGCTCATGGTAAGCTCTCAGGAATATTAACTATTACTCTTTTATTGTTATGTTCTGGGCCCTGAGCCAGACAGGGTTTTCAGTGACATAGTCCTGGCTCAGAGTGGTAGCTCAAGATGGTGAGAAGGTCATGGTTTCCCTAGACAGGCAGTTCCATGAGGGTAGTGTTGCTTGTTTTTCTGTTGTGTTTCATATTGTATTTCCAGGGCTTTGAATAGTATCTGGATCATAGGAGGGGCTCAATAGATTTTAGGTGAATTAGTTTAAACAATTCAGGAGCTGCGCTAAATCATACAGGATTCCGGTGGGGAACAAAGGAGGGATGTCCATAAATGATTATAAAAATTAGATCAGTGAGATAAGAAATAACATAGGTAAAGAGCATGGAGTCCTACCAGCCAGTAAAGAGGCATGAAAGAAGTTACAGTAATGATTTTAAAATTGGACTATGTAGAATAACTTTTTGCCACTCATGATCCAAATCATAAGAAAATTTGGGGATTTAAATTTCCCTGACCTAAAGACAAGGTCGGGGAGGTGAACCTGAGTCGTGAGTAGCATCAGCCCAGAAGTACCATCCATCTTGTAGGCCAGAACCTCTGACTTCAAACCCTAAATCCTTAACCGGAGTCTTTGGCCAAGGCCCTCAGTTGGCCTGAGATGGTACATCTGCTCCCTGCAGCTGGGGAAGTGAGTGCTACTCAGGGAATTTTACAACCAAGTACAGAGATAATAAAGTAAATTAAGCCCATGGGATTAATAATTTCATGTGAGGTTTAGGAATAAGTTTTATAACCCTCATGAAAAATTGTATGTAATATTTATGGTGTTTGAACCATTTAAGAAAATTTGACATGTTAATTGTATTATTTTAATTGGAAATGTTACTTTTACTTTTTATTTATTTATTTTTTTAAGATTCTACTTACTCATTTGAGAGAGAGACAGAGTGAGAGAGAGAGAGAGCATAAGCAGGGGGAGCAGCAGAGGGAGAGGGAGAAGCAGGCTCCTTGCTGAGCGGGGAGCCCGACATGGGGCTCCACCCCGGGACCCTGAGATCATGACCCAAGCCAAAGGCAGATGCTTCACCGAATGAGCCACCCAGGTGTCCCTGGAAATGGTACTTTTAAAATGCATGAAGATTTGTCTAATTTTATAAACAGTATTTGTCTAAAAGATTGAAATATTTTGAGGTCTTTTTAGACACCTTGGTTTGTAACTAGAGTTTTCATGCTACAGAAGGTTTTCTTTGTCCTATCAGTGAATCAGCTTTGTTGAGCGTCTTGCTTGAGAGAATCAAGTGTATTAAATTTGGGATTATAATTTAAAACATTTAAGGGGATTTAATTAACCATGATAGTTAAGTGGACTAATTGTTTAAAGAAATATTATCTGTTAAACTTAACTGAATGTTAATTAAGGGACAAATGAAATTGAGCTTAAAAGCTTAAGAAAAGCTGTGTTTTAAATTTACAACTTTATTAAATGGAGTATCCATGAAAACCAAGCAACTGCAAGTAACTCTTTACGTATATAGAAAAGCCTGTCACATATTTTAAAAACTGAATTGACAAGAGAATGCTTATAAAATCCAGAAGATTGATTTTTTTCCTGTTAAAAGTGTTGCTACTGTGAGTCTTCCTGTCTTTTCTTGTATTATTAAAAGTAAAACAAAACCTTACCTTTATATAACTGTTTTTTTCGATGCTCTTAGACTCCTCAAAGTCTCACCTGCTCACCGGATTGCCAGTCCCTCCAGACCATGCATCACAGACATGCAACTCTATAGTGTTCCTCCCCAGCTAACCCCAACATCCACCCCTTCTCAAGGTCAAACATGGTGCCCCTTGCCCCACATAATGGTCATTCAAAAAATCCCCTGTATCAGGAAAGTCAGCAGGAAGGGTGCTGATTCTTAGGGACGGTTCTGGAAATTTGTGGGGATATTTTAAATTGTTTGGGTGGTTGAAAAGCCCTACTGGCACCAAATGGGTAGGGACCAAGGATGCTGATTTTTTTCAAGATTGCAGTGATGATGTAAATTAAGAGGAGATTGTACTTTATTATATTTGAAACTCTACCATGAGTTCTTATTATTTTGGGAAAAAAAATCACATTACCAATGGTGAAGCACTGCAAGGTGTTTGAGTCATGAATCAATACAACATTAAGTTTGCATCTGGGGGTGTCTGGCATCCGTGGTGACTCAGTATACACTTAGCAAGCATATCACTTTATCCTAACCCGACTGAGGGCATTCCCAAGCTCTTACATACTGAAATACAGGTTATTTCATTAAATAATACTCTGCTTTTATTTCTCCATTATATGTCACTCAGGCATTAGATTCACTTTTAAAAATCATGTTTATGCACAGGTTATATTGTCTCTGAACACCATTTCAGAATAGTAAAGGGGCATTGCATAATATTTGTTGGGTCTGATAGAATTGACACCACTGTTCACATCCTTGACCTCTTCTCTGAAAGTTCCCTTCACCTTCTTAAAACCTGGCTCTCTTCTGAGGACCTCACAGGTGGCCGTTCCTTTCTCCCCCTCATCCTCCTCCTCCCATTGGGCCCAGAAGCCAGCTGTGCATCTGCTTCTTCCTTGTTTCCAGTTCCAGATCTTTGTTCCTCCCTCCTCTATGAAAATCTCCAGCATTAAAGCTCATAGCATCAGACAATAGCACTCACCTCTTACTGCAGGCAGGTGTCTTTTTTAAGCATCCCACTCTTGGACTACGCCCCCATCCTTCAAGCTTACTCCACATAGAGCTCTGTTTCCAACAATTCAGCCACCTTATCGGAGCCTACAATTTCATTCTACTATGTCTCACATTTCTCATGCCTTCCATTGTTTTGCCCAGATTAGATTCCACAGTATATCACCATAATCATTCCTTTGTGCCCAAAACTCCCTTAGCCTAGTCTTCCTCTTTTTCACCAGCCTGGCAAAGCCAAACTACAGTAAATCCAAGTCTTCAGCTGCTCTAAGCCTGCACGATGCACTTGAATGTAGCTGAAGAAAAACCTCACCACCAGGCCAACTGGTCTCACTTTAAATTTGTGATCAGTAACTGCGAGAAGGCCTTTAGTGGATGTTCCTGCCACATTATCCAGGCCAGTTACTTTTCCACTCTGCCAAATAATCAGAATTACCTCACATCTCTTCTTGTCTTTTCAAACCTCCAAAACTCTTCTGCCCTTCTTACTCAAATCTAGTTGTTCTCAAGATTTTTTGGTCTTAAGACTCCTTTAACCTCTTGAAAATTGAAGACCCTAAAGAGCTGTTGTTTATACATAGGTCATGTCTACTTGTATTTATTATATTAAAATTAACTGGGAAATTTTAAACACATTTACACTGTATTATTTAAATAATAATATTATTATTTAATTAATATATTATTTAAATGAATTACTTAAACAATGAACTCTGGCCTCATGCAGATACAGATAAGTACTTGGAAAAGGGAGGAGTATTTTAGTGGCTTTTTCATATAATTGAGGATATTTTTCTTTGATAACACACAAAAGCTTGACAAGTGATCATTTCTTGAAGGTTACTTGCAATGTGGATTGTAAACCATATTATAAATATTAATAAAAGGAAACCTCCTTTAGGATGGAGTCAGAGTGGAGGGGGGTGCAGTTCTGATGCACTACTACTTGATGTCAGTTGCAGACCCAACAGGAATTGATGACCTTGCTTCTGGATACTCCCTTATCTGCCCGGCAAGAGACAGAAAGGTTTTCCTCTTCCCTGGCAACAGACTAGCCAATGAGAGCCTATCACAGCTCAGCCAATGAAAAGACATTATACTTTGAACTCCCAGTTTCCTCCAATGGATTTTTTTTTTTTTAAGTAAACTCCATGCCCAAGGTGGGGCTTGGACTCAAAACCCTGAGATCAACAGTCACGTGCTCCATCAACTGAGCCAAACAGGTGCTCTTCCAATGGACTTTTGTTTATAACAGCCTTCCCAACTGCTTCCCTTTCCTCTCTAGAAGAGCGATCCTCTTCTCTGGTTTTTGCCTATGGTTCTTCTGCCGCTTGCTTGTCCTAGGTTGCAATTCTCTGCTATTCCAAATAAACCTATTTTACTGGTAAAATAACTGGAAGTTTTGTTTTTTCAGCTTAACATTACTTGATGATGAGACCTGCAATCCAGAGAGGGCCCACAACAGCTCCAAGGCTGGTGAGCAAACAGGTGCCAGTACCCAAGGGCCAATTGGACTCAATGCTTTCTCACTGCCCCTGGAATTTAAGGGTAAGTTTTCTCTTGGATTTCAAGTGCCACATGTATGTATGAGTTCTCCAGGCTCTATCAGGATCTGGGTTTTTTGTTCGTTTTTTAAGATTTTATTTATTTATTGGAGAGAGAGAGAGAGCATGTGCAAGTGTGTGCACTCGCAGGAGCATGGGGGGAGGGGCAGAGGGACAGGCCAACTCCCAGTTGAGCAGGGAGCTGGGGGGGGGGGACTCCACTCAGGGTTCCACCTGGGGCTCCATCCCAGGACCCTGAGATCATGACCTGAGCTGAAGTCAGACGCTTAACCCACTGAGCCACCCAGGCACCCGCTATTCAGGATCTGTTTTAAGGCCTTGTTTTTTGTTCTTTATTTTTTCTCTGAGAGTACTTGTTTGACCTTCAGTCTGGTTCATTTTCAAAATGGAACTGCTCCTGCTGGAACCGTGCAGGTTGGAAGTGTGCTGGCCTTCAGTCTGACTCCTTTTTGGGTTTGGACTGTTCCTATTGGAACTATGCTGGCCTTTGGTCTGATTCCTTCTGGAACTAGGCTGTTCCTGTTAGAACTGCTATTGAGGAATTTTTCCCTTTGCTTTAGAGAAAATCCTTGAAGAAATGGAATCCCAGTCATCAAAATGCTTTGACGGTGCCCCACTTCCCATTACTGGGACTCTGGCCAGTTTTATGTCTAAAAACTACGGTGCCCCCTCATGCACATGTAAAACTAAATGGACTAACTTAACGAAGAGTAATTTAGGACATCAGCATCCATTATGGGGAATTTTCCATCTCCCAAACTTGTTTTACTCAAAATTAAATTAGAAAGCTGAGGCTTCTTAGAAGAAAAGGGGGGGAAAAGCTGAATGGAATACCTAATTTAAATGGTACCTTGAGGCTTTCAGATGTTTACAGGATTCTAAGTTTGCCTCTTTGCAAAATGCTATTTCTATTTTTTTAAAGATTTTTTTATTTGTTCACTTGGGAGAGAGAGAGAGAGCACGAGCAAGGGGGAGAAGCAGAGGGAGAGGGAGAAGCAGGCTCCCCACTGAGCAGGGAACCCAGTATGGTACTCGGTCCCAGGACCCTGGGATCATGACCTGAGCAGAAGGCAGACACCTAACTGACTGAGACACCCAGGCGCCCCTGCAAAATACTATTTCTAAATTAAGTGAGGCAAGCAAACAGTTGAAAGGAGTCAAAATGGCTTCTGTGGCCTCTTTTCCCCTCCCTCACCTTCATCCACAGACACACAGCAGCCACCCTGTGCTCAGGCCCTGCCTCCAGCGCATTTTCCTCATTCTCTCTGCTGAACTTGCCTTTTCTTCCAAATCGATCCCCACCGCCTCCTCTCCTGAACCTATTAAAACCTGCCTCTTTAAAGTTAAGTCTTCTGAGGATCTAAATAAACCTCAGGTTTCTTGTGTTTACTGGACTAAGGCTGAATTACAAACCATAGTTAAAGATTTCCTAAAGTGACTGAAGACCCTCATAAGTTTGCTGAAGAATTCAACGTACTTATTCAAACTTAGCAACCTGGTTTCTTAGATTTATATCAGTTAGTCCACATGCTTCTTGGTGAGGACCAGGCCAAACTTTGGATGGAACTAACCAAAAGGGAAAATGCTAAGTGGGATTGAGAGGAACAAACCCCTAATTTTTGACAAGATGCTAGAACACTGGCTAGAAATCTCCACTGAGCAATCAGGAAAGGACACACAGTCAGTAGAAACCATACTCTGAATTTTGATCTTTTTCAGGGCTAGCAACATAGTACATACTCTCATAGTACATACTGTCTGTTGAGGTGGGCAGGGGCAGTGAATGCATCTTCCTCAGCCAGGCAGCCACGAAGGTAAACAATCAATGCTCTCACAGCCATTCTGTGTCCATACAGCCATTCTGTTTTTCACTTTCAGTACAGTAGTCAATAAATTACAAGAGCTATCCGATACTTTATTATAGAATAGTCTTTGTGTTAGATGATTTTGTCCAAGTGGAGGCTATTATAAGTGTTCTGAGCACCTTTAAGGTAGGCTAGGCTAATCTGTGATGTTTGGGAGGTTAGACCTGTTAAATGCATTTTGACCTATGATATTTTCAACTTACAGTGACTTTATCAGGACATAACCCCATTGTAAGTTGAGGAAGATCTGTATATGAGATTTTAAAAAATTGCATATGTTGGTATCACTGTTGATCTCATTAGAAGTCTTCAAGTATTGGGAAGCTGTCAAGTTCATGGGGGCAAATACAAATTTCCCTAAATTTTAAGTTCTGCAGCAAAGCTTGAATTTTATTTTCTCAAAATAGCTCACAAATATCTTCTGTCAAATGGGCTCACTTTGTCCATTTTTAAGAAAATGTCTGCCCGATACTCAAGTCTAAATAACCAAGGTTGGTCTGTCAGACCTTCTTTCAAATGGTGTTCCATACGCAAAGAAGCTAGGTCAGCTCTCATTTCAGACAATTGCAACAGTGCTTTTCCTCGAGACAGCCATCATAGTTGGTATGCAGCAGAAGTGTTTCATGTGTGCTTCCCATTCAATACAGAATTTTAAAAATATGGGTATTCAAAAAAAATATGTGTGTGTACTCAAGGAATGAGAGTTTATAAAATTAATAATTTTTACTACTTCATCAAGGATGTTGTTCAGTAAAAAATGTCTCCTCAAAGCGCGTGGTGGTGAAGAATCTACTGACTACTGGTATAGGGCGGTACCGTCACTTTGCTTCATGCTAAAGCACCAGCAGTTTACCCACCATCGCTTTTACACCATCCGGACTAATGCCAACAGTTTTTACTAGCTAAACCAAGCCATTCACAAAATGTTACTTAACACTTTGAAAACTTCAGTACCACTTGTGTTTATTGTATCCACATAAAGGAAGATCTCTGATGATTAGTTGGTGCTGACCCTGAATACCAGCAAAACTGCAAGTCTCGGCAGGTATGTAGGTCTGTTTGTTTTCAGGCAAACGTTCAGCTCTGCAGAGGAGATACTACTCAGTCTTTTTGTTTGCAGCTAAATCTTTACTTTGAGTTACTGGATCATTGAAAGATGGCGGTTCTGTGATTTCTGTCACTGACTTTCCATCCAGCGGTCATTCAGCAATGTGAACTATGCAAGATTTTATTGTGTGTACTTTTCCAGCCAATGAAAATACAATAATTTCCCTTGTAAGGCGCTTCTGTAGCTTTTTCATTTCTAGTTTGAAAAGCCATAACAAACAATTATTGGATTTTAAAGAGCTCGTCATATCTACAGTTAAAATATTCAATTTGGGGTGTCTGACTCTTGATCTCAGCTCAGGTCTTCACCTCATGGTCATAAGTTCAAAACCCGCATTGGGCTCCATGCCTATTTAAAAAACAAAACATGGAGCCTATTTAAAAAACAAAACCTCAATTCATTTTTCTTTTGCACTATGACTGGTCCCAATATGATGCTGCAACTTAGGGTACCCCATATATTATCAGAAGATGCTCTGTTGCATAAAAACACTAAGGTAATTATTAACATTTATAAAGCACAGGGAAAGATAGCTTTTGCCGTATGTTTACTTATTTGCAGTTTTGCTGGTGCCTTTGGAGTAGCTAATGGTGGCAGCCTCTTTGGGAACAGAAGGAGAAAGCCCACAGCTTTGCTAGTTGAAGGTTGTTGCTGCAACTGATGTGAACAGTGGACAAGACATATATTTAGCAAGGAGATTCTGAAAATGGGAGAGCCATAAGAGGACAAGCTGAACTCTCCACACACACCTGGCTGACCGGAAGAGACTTAAGACAGCCTGGTAAAAAGTGAAAGCTAGGGGAGACTTGGAACTGGTTGCAAAGTTGAATGCATTCTCCAACCTACATACAGATTGATGGGCAGAGAATGGAAGCTTTACAGATCGGAGGTGTTAGAGAATAACTTCTGTGCAAACCATCGGCTAACCACTGAGGTACACAAGCATGGGATGACCCCTGGGAGGCCAGGCTTCAAAAATTAAAATTAGAGTAAGAAGCTGTCAGACACGTCAGTGACTGCACACTGTGGAGAGATTCCATAGTACAAATACAGGCTAGTTACCAAAAAAAGGGAAAAACTCAGAAAAATAGAGTCAAGTCACTACAAAATTTTATCTAAAAAGTCTAATTTTTAACCAAAATTACTAGACCTATAAAATACAGAACAGTGTGATCCATGCTCGGAATAAAGCAACCAATGCAAACTGTCTCTAAATGGGTCAAGATACTGAATTTAGCAGAGAGACTTCAAAGCAGCAGTGATAAATATAAAGAATTAAGAGAAAATATACTGACATTGAGTCAATGAAGAGGGTCTCAAAAGAGGAGTTAAAACTATAAAAAAAGAACCAAATGGAAACTCCAGAATTGAAAAATACAAAAATTAGAATAAAAAATTCACTAGGTGGGTTTGGTGCCAGCTTTAAGAGGAAAGAAAAAAGAATCAGTAAACATGAAGATGCATAAAATAAAATGATCCATTCTAAAGAAGAGAGAGAAGAAAGATCGAAGAGAAATAAGTAGAGCCTCAGAGATTTGTGGGACAATGTTAATTGTTCCCACATATGTATAAATGTATAATGAGAGTCCAAGAAGGAGAAAAGAAAGAGTAGCAAATCTGAAGATATAATAACTAGAAAATTCCCAAACCTGTCCAAAAATATTCACCTAAAGATACAAGAATCTCAATCAACTTTAAGCAGAATAACTACAAAAAGGACCACATCTAGACATTTAATGGTCAAATTGGGGAAAGAAAAGGGCAGAGACAATTTTTTTTTTAAAGTAATCTCTACACCCAACATGGGGCTTGAACTCACGACCCCAAGATTAAGAGTTCCATGCTGTATCGACTGAGGCAGCCGGGCACCCCAAGAGACAGATTTTTGACAGCAGCAAAACAACTCATTATGTACTGGTGGAAACAAAAGTACTGCTAATGGCTGACTTCTCATGAGAAACAACAGAGTCTAGAAAGCAGTGGAATGACATATTCAAGATGCAAACCAAACATCGTCAGTGAAGAATTCAATTTCCAGGAAAACCATCCTTAAAACTTCTATATCCAGCGAAACTATCCTTCTGAAATGAAGGTGAAATCGAAACGTTTCCACATAAGCAAAGATGATTCATTGTTAGATGATTCATTGCTAGAGGTCTGCCCAAAGAAGTACCAAAGGAAATCCTCCATACCAAAAGAGAATGACATCAGACAGTAACTCAAATCCAACTGTATGTGTGTTTAGAGCAATATTTATAGCCGGGTATTACTGAGTTTATAGATACAATATAGATGTGGTAACAAAAGTGCAAAGGAAGGGGAGGGACATAGAGCTTTACTGGAGCAAAGTTGCTATTTTTTGCCAGAAGTAAGTTGGTATTAACATAAAATAGATTGTGACAAGGTAAAGATGCAGGTGTCTGTTGCTTACAGGAGTCAGGCCTCAACAAATGGATAGAAAATGTACATAAAGGGACAGAAGAAGACATACTGCAGATACACTAATCAGAAGGAAGCTGCTGTACAAATATGAACACCAGACAAGGTGGGCATTGAGATGAAGAATTTGATAGTGACAGACGGATTGATGCATGATAGTGAAGAGTCTACAAAAAAGATGTGACAATTATGAACTAGTAGGTCCTTTGTGCCTACTTAGGAAATCTTGCAGTAGCTCTATTCTAAAGCTATTTTTCTAAATTTTCTTCTAATAATTCTGTTTTGTTTTCATAAGTAAGACATTAATATATGGAGAGCTTATTTTTTTTTAATTGTGAAAAGGAACTAAGTTGATTACTTTTAATATTTAAAGAACCATTAACATCATTAATTGAATAGTCCAATGTAATGATCCTTTATCATTACACACAGTAATGGATTATGCTGTCTTAGTGAATCTGACTTTGTGTCTCTCTTGTTTAACTGGCAGTGGCATAGATCAGAATGTGTTTAAAATATTTATTACATTTATTGAGTAGTTGTGTTTTCTCTGTTTTGCTTTTGTTTTATTTTAAGAGTGAATCTGAGACCATTCTCCACTTAAAGGAACCTGGGCTCCTGAGAAGATGACTGATTTCAGGGCTGGGCAGAAAAAGTTCAGGTTGAGCGTGGAACATATTGTTATCTTATAGAGAAGGGTAATGCTCAGAAATAATGGGCCATGTCAAAAGAACATGGGAGTTAACTTAATCTGGGAGAATATGCACATCAAGTAAATAATGATATTAACAGATTATAACCCCAATGCCAAAAACAACAATTAAAGCCCATGTTAATATAAATAAATACATCAGTTAAACAAAGGAGTAACAACATTTTCTAATAGTAGAATGCCAACCAACGAATGTAGAGTGAATGATAGAGTTGGACAATCACTATTTAGCAAGTATCACAGTAATAATTAATTCAAGCAAAAATTATTAATGGATGCTAAAGTGAGCAGTTGAAACTTTGATGAGGAACAGGATATTTACGTGGCCTCAAAGTATCTCCCCACAAAATACTTATTAACTACAAAGGGGAATTGCAAAGGGGAAAATAGTAACTTTATCGTAGAGAAGACCGGCAAACACCACCTTATTCCAGGGATCAAGGTTATCATCATTAGGAATGGAACAAACTGTCGTCTGCGCCTCTTGATATGATGCACTGTAAAAGACACAACATCACTTACCTGCTGGTCCTTCCAAGGATACAAAATCTGAATTTAATCATGAAGGATAATTTAATCATCAGATAAACCTGAGTTGAAGGACCTCCTACAAAATAATTGGCCTATGTTCTTCAAAAATGTCAAGGTCATGAAAGGCTAAGAAAGACTGAGGAACTGTTTTAGACTGAAGGCGATTAAAGAGATATTATAATGCAATGTGTACTCCTGGACTGGATCCTTAAAAATTATTTTTCTTTTATTATGTGGGATATATTAAGTTAATGAGCAAATGTTTAATACTGTCTATAGATAAGATAATATTATCTCACTGTTAATCTTCTGATTTTGATGATCTTGTGTTAGTTATATAAGAGAATGTCCTTGTCCTTAGCAATTACACACTGACGTATTCAGAAATAAAAGGGCAGCACGTCTGCAACTTACTCTCCAGTATATGTGTTAAAGCAGATGTGGCAAATGTTAAAATTTGGGGAATTTGGATGAAGAGCACCCAGGAGTCCTTTGTGTAACTTTTAAAACTTTTCTGTAAGTTTGATACTATTGCAAAATGAAAAGTTATCGAAGACTAGTACATTTTCTTCCCTAAAAATTATTGGACTTTAAAAAAAAAAAATGTGAGCCTTAGTTGTTTTTTTTTTTTTAATCACTCTTTGGGACCTTGACAATGCTTGTTCGATATATATTTTTGGCATTCATCTTGTGCTAGACTCTAAGGACATAGAGGTAAACTTGCCCACGTGAAACTGAGCTTTGCCCACATGAAGTTTTCAATCTAATAGAGAAAACAGCTATTGTACAAATAATTGCACAAATGGGGTTATTTTGTGACCCATTCCTGCAACTACAGATATACCTTACAAAGTTATGTGCAGACTGCATCACATTCCTTCTTTATGAAAGTACAGATGAAATCTCACTTTTTCTTTCTGAATGTCCTTTCTGTCCCACAACAGAGCTACAACCACAGGAAGCCATTCAGAGTCCACCCGGCTGACTTGTTCTTTCACTGTGTGTTTTTGTAGGAGGGCTAGGAATTAAAGAGGGAAATGAGGGTGCTTGTTTTCCTGTAAGCTAAAAATCTTTCCATCTTGAACAGCAATAAAGTCTGCTGTACAAGCAGGGCACATTTTCAAACCTCCGGTTCATTACAGAGATATGCATCTAAGGAACTTTGAGCCAGGTTCTGGGTGACTTTCTTGAAATTTGAACAAAAAGGAGTTTGTTACAGGGCTCACAAGAGCAATTCCAAAAGCTTCATTAATTCTAATAATAATTTCCAATTAATTCATTCGTCACTTCCTGATATTCTGAAATCATGAGTTTTGAAAGCTGCCACCTTTAACCTTAGGTGAAACTTAAAATGTCATGATTCTAACTGATCCAAGCAAAGCTAACCTTTTAGTCATTTATAAAAATGCAAAACAGAAGTCTGGGCTCAGGTCTGAGATGAGTAATTTGCAATAATATTCTTCATTCGTGCACTCTTTGGAATGAAGCGTTGTGACACTCCCAGAGGATATTAAGAATCCGGTGATAAATAGAATTAGACCAGGTGCTTCTCCTGGCTAGGGGCCCAAGGCATGATAACGGGGGATATCAATAAGGCCATATCGGGAATGCATCCAAAATTCTCCAGCTAAACCCGGCCAGTGTAATTATAGCTATCTGGCAAGAGGGTGGGGTGGAGGTGGGGGGATGGGGATGTGTGGTGGGGGGATTGGGAGGCAGAGGTTGTTCGGGAAGCTTCCCCTCCACCATCGTTGTCTTTGTTAACTGCCGTGGTCCCGAGTGATTCCACCAGCCTGTATCTGAGGTGTATCTACTCCCTAGAGTGCTGCCTCCTCGATCAGACCTGGCCCCTGCCATGGCTTTTGCACCCTCAAAACTATTCTGGAAGCACCCCTTCGCCCCCATCAGCCACCTCACATAGCTTTTAGCTCTTAAATGCAGGCACCACTCCATTTTTAGAAAACTGGGCACGGAAATACCTCATCCCACAGACTAATAAATTGAGAAATGAGGTGCAGTTCTATAAAAGGATTTCCCAGAAAATCCTTCTGAAAACTGAGCTTCCTGATAAGCAGAGGCAGATTTACTATGAAGCTGACAAAGCTTAAGCCACAAGGTCCCTCATTTGCAGGCGCCCTTCCAAGGCCCTGGGAGGATCCCCAACAATGTGTTTTAATGGTCATATGTTTTTATAAATTCACAAAAACAGTATTTTAACTGAAATTGGTTAAGACTATTGTCTCTTTCCACTGCAATTCCTACCACCTGCTCTGCGCCCCCCCCCCCCCCGCCCCATACTACTTTACCCTGTGTCAAAAACAATTTTAGGATCCAGGTAAAGAAAGAATGAGTTGGAGCACCTGGGTGGCTCAGTCAGTTAAGCATCTGCCTTCGGCTAAGGTCATGATCCCAGGGTCCTGGGATCTAGTCCCACATTGGGCTTCTTGCTCAGAGAGGAGCCTGCTTCTCCCTCTGCCTGTCACTCCCTGTGCTTGTGCACTTGCTTTCTCTCTGACAAATAAATAAAATCTTTAAGCAAAACAAAAAGAATGAGCTGGGTTTAGCCCATTTAGTCTGAGTTTAATGGGACATTTTATGTGGCTCAAATTCACTTTGGTGTGTAGTTATTTCAAGACAATGCTAGGTTAGGAATGGCTCTCAGGAACATCCCTGCCAACCATATGCCAACCCCCTCAGACTCATGATGGGAAGAGGCAATGTTCATGAGTACATGAGTAATGGAGCAGAAACACGTCAGAAGAAAGAATGGTTCAGAAGGCTTTCCTCTCACCAAGTGCCTTGGCCTAGTCCAGTCTCACTTTCCCCCAAAGCCCTGCTCTTTTGTCTGTGGAGTTCTAGAAGCTTCCCTTTGCTCAAAGAGGCAGGAAGTTCCTTAGTGTGCAGTAAACACTGCCTCTCCATCGCTGAGTGCAGTGAATTCAGTGCCGTCTCCAAGGTCCAGCTCTCAGCAGTTTCTCTGTGCTTGGTTGGTAAAGACTACCACTTGCCTGCTCAAGGTCATATTAGCCCTGTTTCTGAAAAACTACATTTTTGTAAATGAAATATTTAAATATCTTGGAGCATCTCCATATTGAGAAGGATCTCAGGGAGAATCTTTATGTAAAATGGATACTTGATTCCAAATTATCCTGCTCCAAGGCTTAGGGTTACAAATAATAGCTAATATACTTTGGATACTTGTCTTGTGCCGGGCACTGTGCTAAATATATTTAATGTGCATGATTTAATTTTCATTTCAACTCGGGGAGTTGCTATAATTATTCCAATTTTAAAGGTGAATCAATTGAGGCTTAGTAGGTAACTTGCTGGGGCTTCCCAGATGTGAAGTGGTAGAAGCAACTTCCAAAAGTTGTATCTTTGAGGCGCCTGGGTGGCTCAGATGGTTAAGTGCCCACCTCAGCTCAGGGATTGAGCCCCACCTCAGGTTCCCTGCTCAGTGGGGAGTCTGCTTCTCCCTCTCCCTCTGTTTGTGTTCTCTTGCTCTCTCTCTTTCAAATAAATGAATAAAATCTTAAAAAAAAAACACAAAAGTTATGATCTTTTGAGTTTTAGGGATTGCTTTTTATGTAATTTAATTTTGTTTATTATGTAATATGGATGCATGGTTCTAAAGTCAAACCTATAAGAACATAGCCTTTATCCTTTTCTCCTCCATGCTATTTTGTCCTTCCCCCTTTTATGTGGTTTATTCTTCCGAGAATTTATATATATGTGTACACACACACACACACACACACACACATCATTCTTCGGTAAGTGGTAGCATTCCCTACATACTTTTCTCTACTTTGCTAAATTTGAGGAAAATAAAACCAGATGATACACTTGAACCTAATAGGGGAGAGTTGAAGGCATAATCGTATGAAAATTTCCAAAGTGACTTTAAAACATAGTTACTTGATGACTGCTTTGATTACTTGAAAATACACCAGGGAGCCATCTGAGTATTTTGAAAACTGGTAAATTAAAGAATCAAAAATGTATCCTGCCAATTCTAAAAGAAATTTGCCTCAAATATTCTAACATAGGTATTAATTGTACAAACTATCGATGAGAAGTCTCTCTTCATGCAAGTATTTCAGCTACTATTTAAAAGGAGTGATAGAGTCAGATGATCACCGCTTTATAATCCCTAATGAATTCTCTGTGTAGGCAATGGTCATCAACACCCACTAACATCACAAAAAGGAGACCATTAGATAAAACAAAGCTCACAATGGAAGTACACACCACCACCTCTAAAGTAGTTTTGCAAAAAAATAAATAAATAAAAGTTCAAACTTGATTCTGATCAAGCCTCTGTATCTAACTGTTACAGACACAAGGGAAAAGGGCCCTGTGAAAGGACACGATGGGGATACAGTCAGCAAACAAATTGTCAAAAAATACTTTTAGGACTATAGGGGAACACGTAGTGATTCCTGATGGATATTTGATAAAGTTAAGAAGCTACTGCTCATTTTTTAGATATGCTAATGACATTGTGGGGGTTTTGATTCTTTATATTTTAGACATACATTCTGAAATGTTCACGGATGAAGTATCCTGTCTGGGATGCAGTCCAAAATAATATGGTGGGGTTTCATCTACATCATTGCAAATGGCAGAATTTCCTTCTTTTTTATGACTGAATAATATTCGTTTTCCTTATCCATTCATTGATGGACACTTAGGTTGTTTCCATATCTTGGCTGTTGTGAATATGCTTGAACATAGGGGGGCAGAGATCTCTTTGAGATACTGATTTCATTTCCTTCGGATATATACCCAGAAATGAGATTGCTCAATCCTATGGTATCTATCTATTTTTAATTTTTTGAGGAACCTCCATGTTATTTTCTATAGTGGCTATACCAATTTACATTCCCACCAGTAGGGTCCAAGGGTTTTCTTTTCTCCAAATCCTTGCTAGAACTTGTTATCTCTTGTCTTTTTGATGAAAGCTAGGAGGTGGTATCTTGTGCTTTTGATTGGCATTTCCCTGATGATTAGTGATGTTGAGTACATTTTCATATACCTGCCTATTGGCCTTTGCATGTCTTAGAAAAAGGTCTGTTCAATGACTGGATTAAGAAGTTGTGGTCCATATATACAATGGAATATTGCTCAGCTATCAGAAAGAATGAATTCTCAACATTTGCTGCAACATGGACGGCACTGGAGGAGATAATGCTAAGTGAAATAAGTCAAGCAGAGAAAGACAAATATCATATGATTTCTCTCATCTATGGAACGTAAGAACTAGGATGATCGGTAGGGGAAGAAAGGGATAAAGAAAGGGGGGGTAATCAGAAGGGGGAATGAAACATGAGAGACTATGGACTATGAGAAACAAACTGAGGGCCTCAGAGGGGAGGGGGGTGGGGGAATGGGATAGACCGGTGATGGGTAGTAGGGAGGGCACGTATTGCATGGTGCACTGGGTGTTATATGCAACTAATGAATCATCGAACTTTACATCGGAAACCGGGGATGTACTGTATGGTGACTAACATAATATAATAAAAAAATCATTAAAAAAATAATAAAAAAATTAAAAAAAATAAAGAAATCCAAAAAAAAAAACAAAAAAAGAAAAAGGTCTGTTCATATCTTTTGCTCATTCAAAAAATTTTTTTATTATGTTCAGTTAGCCAACGTAGAGTACGTAATTAATTTTTGATGTAGTGTTCAACGATTCATTAGTTGCGTATAACACCCAGGGCTCATCACAACATGTGCCCTCCTCAATGTATTATTATTATTATTATTATTATTATTATTATTATTATTGCTATTATTTGGAGGGGAGTTTGCTATTGAGTTGTATGAGTTCTTTGTATATTTGGATATTAACCCATTTTCAAATATATGATTTGCAAATATTTTCTCCCATTTCATAGGTTGCCTTACATTTTGTTGATTGTTTCTTGTGCTGTACAGGGATCTTTGATGTAGTCCAACTTGTTTATTGTTGCTTTTGTTGCTTGTGTGTATATTTTAAATTGTATTGAATTTCAGGTGCCTATTAGATACCCAAGCAGGGATGTCTAGATAGATACAGAATCTAGAGTTCAAGGAGAGGATAGGGATGGAGATAGAACTTCAGAGTTGTATCTGGATGGCATTTGAGTTATGGGCCAACAGGAGATAACCTTGAGAATGAGGATAGGTAAAAGAGATGCTGGAATACTGAGCTGCATTTAGAGGTGAAGAAGGTGAAGAAGGAGCTAGCACTTGCCTAAACCCAATTCAAAATGATCTATCCCCAAGAAGAACAGTCTAGGAGAAGTTGCTTTCTGGGTATGGTACTCATACATCATGCATTCATGACCATGGTAATAGCCACTGGGGTAGCAGTCATCTTAGTAGTATTGCCTGTTCTGTGTTTATTGGCAACCCTAGTTTGCTTGTGATGAAGCTGAAGCTTAGAGAAGTGAAGCCACTTATTGACCCAAGCTCAAAGATCATGGGAGCTTATTTAAATGTCAAAGCCCATTCCCATTTATGGCATGTGGCCATGGAGGTAGTGCCCAGCACAACTTCAAGGGCGCCATTCCCATAGACTGTAACGTGAATGGTGCCCTCTAGAGGTGTGTAGAACACAATATGCCCAAGCATATGTGGCCACCTGTGCCCTTTCTTACTGTCTTGCTGCCTTGGCATCTTCCCTACAAAGTTCTGTTACTTTTAACATAAATATCTAAATCCTTCCAAAGCTTCCTGATAAAAGCGGTTTATCATGGTGATTAGAAGCTTGAGCATTGGAGCAAGACAGAAATTTGTTCAAGTCCTAGCTCAGCCTCTTACCAGTTGTAACCCCTTGAAGCTTCAGTTTCTTCATCTGTGAAATGAAGAAAATAAGAGCAGCCACCTCCAAGGGATATGTAGGCATTAAAAGAAAGAAGGCATGAAGAAAGTTTAGCCTGCTTTACTCAGTTCTTTTTGTCTGTTATTAACTTATTTTTGCTTTTAACTGCTACTTCCTCAGCCTACACGTTGGTTCTCAGGAGAGACTGTAGGTTTTATGGAAAGGACAGGAATCAGATTGGGTTCAAATTCACCAGCAAATTAAGGAAAAGGGCTGGTACCAAGCAACAGGAACCAGAGAGCAGAATAAAGATACGCAGCTCAGCAAGTGAGGAAAACAATTTGGGTGACTTTGTTTGGATCTGTTACTCTTCCTATATACAGAAAGAAAAAAAAAGAAACCAAAACCCTTGTTTTATTTCAAGTATTAAAAAATCCATTTGTCACAAATTCAGTTTTGTTTCTATTCGGTTTGTGCACACAAGGAATTCCAAGACCATGTGAAGGAAATTTTGAAAACCTCTGAGATTTAGGCTGTTGGCCCTGTCATTCCATGATGGGGCAGGGCATTAGAAATTAAAGGCAGAGCGGCCCAAGGGATTGAAGTCTATTTATAACCTAGTTACAGTATATCCTGTTTTCCCCCTGCTGTGCTGGGCTGAGTGTCTCACAAAAGATTCTCCCACATATCTGAAAATAAAATGAGGTCCTGGCGACAGTGTCTATGAGAAATTGACATAATATGTTTGGATTTTATTTTTGTTGAAGGTGCATAATGTTTTCCAGGTTTTTCTGCTCTTCTCCATTCTTTAAAGAAATGAGAGGAAAGAAAAGGGGGAGAGGTTCTGGCCAAGAGCCCAGGATCATACATACTTCTGGTCTCAGAAGGAAATGTTGAGATGGGCTAAGTTTTAAATGAAGACAGGGGGAAAAATTTTTGTGTTCTGGAGTCTGACATCATCATCCTCTGTGGCCTCCACCTCAACCTCAAACAACTATGCAATAATTTTTTTAAGGATTTTATTTTTAAGTAATCTCTACACCCAACGTGGGGCTTGAACCCACAACCCCAAGATCAAGAGTCGCGCTCTTTATGGACCCAACCAGTCAGGTGCCTTGCAACTATGCAATAATTTAATGTTGGAAAAAGTTACTTGTAAATGTTTATTCAGTTCACTTATTTTTAAAGACCTTGATATGGTATGAGGGATACAGCAGGATCATCCCACTTCCGCCACCTCCATGCATACTTCATTCTACAGGAATGGGAGCAAAGGGTGACTTCCTTGGTCACCTTCAAGGGTATGTAAGGGTATGTAAGGGAGATCCTTCCAAGAGAGGGAATACTAAACAAATGAATAAAAAAGCATACTAGCAAGCAAACAAAAAAATAAATAAGCAACTTAGATCCATTTAATCATGCTCTCAGCAGAGGGTTTAGTAATCTCAATATGTAACTGCTACCCCCAGGGATTCTTATTTTTAGGGAAGCTTTGGAAATACTGTAATTCAGTACCCTCATTTTTCAGAGTGCAGATTGAGGTGCTTGCAGGGGAAGTGATTTGTCAAAGTCACCCAGCTGGAGGAGAGCAGTTAATATTCCTGAAGAACACATACCCTACAATTACTACCCGTGAACCCACCCACATATGGATAACCATATGTATTTCTTTAACGTGTTGGTTATGTACTGACCCAATGGGTTCATAGACAAAGAAGATTAGGTACATAAGTATTTATGGGTCTCTTGTGGCTAGTTCCATGGTAAAGAAGAACTTTTTAATTCATTGTACTTCTGTTTAGCTTTATGATCTCAGAAAGGTCTTTATTACAGCAAAATGTGTTTTCAGAACTTGGCTTTATTTGGAGACATAAGACTTTAAAATGCAAACATACCTTCTTGTATAAAGAGCTCTAATGAGTCAGAAGGCCTGTTTACAGAAAAACTAACATTTACAATTGAAAACAAGATGAAAGCACAATACAAGGATTATTTCCCTTACCTTGGGCATTGGCCAGAGTTTATTCACCTCCGTATACTCTTACATTAGATCAGCGTGTTGTGAAGAACATTGTTCTGGAGATATTAATAGATGTCCTGCCAACAAAGATTTTTTTTCTGATCAAAGTTTGGGAAATGCTGCATTAAGCTACCCTGTCTCTGAAATGCAGAAAGCACATTAGCCTGCTGCCATTGAGCCCAACAGCAGAGTAAGAAATAGAATACAAACCATGGCACATATTGGTGAAAAAATGAGTAGGAGTGCACCAGGTTCAGAGTGAAGTAAGGGAGAGCATGGCTTGTTTTTTTAAAATCGGATACCATATGACACATTATGTTTTCTGTTTTGCCTTGGTTGCTGGAAAGCTTAGCTCCAAATTAATGCCTGATGCAATTACTATTTTATCCCAGGTTCTAATCTCAATTATTGCCTCCCTTCTCAGAGACCTTATTTATTTTTGGCATCCTATGGTACATGTGTTTTTATTAGCAATAGCTTTTATTAGCAGTTGTAGGAGGTATAACAGACTTCTGTATGAGTTCTGGAGTTGGACGCACTGTGCTTCAAGTCACTGATTTGGGGGCAATCACTCATTTGCTCTGTGTCCTTAGTTTCCTCATCTGTTTGGGGAATGTTGAGAGGATTAAGTAATGCAATTCTCAGAAAGTACTTGGCAGGGGTGCCTGGATGGCACAGTGGTTTGGGTGTCGGACTCTTGGTTTCAGTTCGGGTCATGAGATCAAACTCCATGTTGGGCTCCACGCTCAGAGCAGAGTCTGCTTGGGTTTCCTTCTCCCTCTCCCTCTGCCCCTTCCTCCCTCTCTCTCTCTCTCTCAAATGAATAAATAAATCTTTTTTTAAAAAGTGCTTGGCAGAGTGCCTAAGACATGGTAAGCATAGGTGTTAACTGTACATACCGACAAAATTAGGCAGTATGATACAAATTATGAATACCTTGGATAAATACTTCATATGCATATTGTGATAAAACCATTTTATCATTTCAGTCTATTATCCCAGAATTGCTCCTAATATTTAAATAATGCATACTGTGTGCTAGGTACTTTGGGGGAGTGTTTTACATGTTAACTTATGCAAACATGTTTCTGATGTTCACTGATGGAAATATTGTGATCTGTACATCAAACCCTGTGAGGCAGGACTGTCATTTTCTCTATTTTACAGATGAGACCAACAATTGAGGGACAGAGGTCAACTTACTTGCTCAAGTTCATAAAGATAGTGAGTGATTGAGCTGGGGTTCACCCTCAAGCACTCCAATTCCAGAGTGGTTTAACCGTGGTGGATTCTGCTTCCAACCAGTATTTATTGGGCCAGGCTCTGCGACAAGGGCATTACCTGTAGCATCTCATTGGGTCCTTCCAACAACCAGGTGATAATGGAAGGTGCCATTTGAAAAAACAGAACCAGAAACATTGGCTCTAATGTAAAGATCAAATATGAAACCATCTGCAAAGGAAAAGTATAGTCAAGATTTATACATTATTTCCTCTCTGACTATGGAGATTCTTTATTAATAGAATTCATGGTTGAGGAATAGAAGATCTTGTGTGAAAAGGGACCAAAATAATGAATAAAGTCACAGAAGCCCTTATGCATATTCATCTTCACTAAAATTATACCAGTAAAGACACTCTATAGACTAGCCATTGCATTTCTCATTCTTGGTTACTAACAACCCAGATGCCTGTATGTCTCACAACCCAGTTGTAGGAAAACTATGGCAGCTGCAACAAGACTTGGAATGATTTGCCCTTTGTTTATTCAGTGTGAAATTTTTGGCAATGTGGAATAATATACAAATACATGTGAGAGGCCTAGAATTTCTCTCAAGAGCAAACTGGTATCCATAAAGAGATTGCTAAAGCGATGGAGTTGTGGGGTCCACATCCTTGAGCTGATGAGTGAAGCACTTGGCAACATTGATATGTCTCCTGAAAGTGAAAATAGTTGCAAGGAAGAGTCTATTTCTTTGAAATATAGGATACTTTGTAAGTTTTCCAAGACAACCTCGGTGTTTTGATTTACTAATCAGAGACATGAATGATTAATGCCTTAGTGAAGCAGTTCGGTTGCTGGTAAAGCCAGGCATTTCAGTGTGTCATTACTGTTGCCATTTGGGTTCTTCAGGAATCAGACACCAAGACAGCAGGTAGTGTGCAGATGTATATTGAGAGTGCCCTTAGGATCAACACCTGGGGAAGGGAAAGGACGGAAACAGGGGTGGACAGAAGGAGACAGCAAGTTGTGTTGTAGGTCCAGCCATCTCACCTGATCCCTACTGGGAACTCCAGGGTTGAACTGGCCTCTGAGTTGTCCTGCATTGGGTCAGAATGTCCAGATTACCCCACAATGAGTGTGGGCTACCCCTGGAAGGGCATAACCTTGGAGGAGGCATTTTTCCAAAACCAGAGCAATCTCTGAAGAGGTCAAGAGTGGTCTGCTGACAGCACTTCCACTAGCTGAAGCCACAAGCCCTTCCTGGAAGAAATCTGGGTAGTTCATGTCCACAACCACCCGAGTTAATTATAGGACATTTTCACTCAGTTGAACAATTATTGTTAAGCCTCTCTAAAGGGAATGCCTTAATAGGAGTAGAAAAAAGCTTCTAGCATGTATTATCACCAACTTCTTTCAGCTTAGGGTCTTTCCAAGATTATCACCAACTTCCTTTGGCTTCGGATCTTTCCAAGGTTCAGGAGTTGAGAATCTGTTTGGGAATCTCTCAACTCTCTTGGCTGGGTTACTAGGGAAATGAGGTGACATTTTACTGGAATGAGGGTAAATCATGCTCAGTGAACCAAAGAGAGGGAGAAAGGCAAGTTGCTGCAGTTGGTGAGGAATGATTTGAATATATTACTTAATAATGTTGATACATTTTACTTTCCAAAACTGGGAGGAAATTAACCAAGGTATCTTTGTGGATTGAGGGCATTATGCTAAGTAAAATAAGTTAGTCTGGGAAAGACAAATACCATAAGATCTCACTTAAAGTGAAGTCTTAAAAAAAACCAAACTCATAAAAAGAGAGAGTAGTATGGTGTTTGCCAGAGACAGGGGAGTGTGGGAAATGGTTGAAGGTGGTTGAAGGGGTACAAAATTCCAGTTAGAGCATGAGTAAGTTCTGGGGATCTAATGTAGAGCATGGTAACTATAGTCAACAAAACTGTGTTGTATACTTAAAAGTAGCTAAGGGAGTACATCTTAAAAGTTCTAAACACACACACGTAAAGGTAACCAGGTAAGGTGATGGATATGTTAACTAATCTTATTATGGTAATCACTTTGCAATATATATGTATATCAGATCATCACATTGTATACCTTAAACTTATACAATATTTTATGTCAATTATATCTTAATAAAGCTGGAGAAAAGTCTAATTTGTATATATGTATGTGTATATATGTAAATGTTCATGTGTATATGTATGTGTATATATGTGAATATATATGTATGTGTATATATATATTTAGACTTTATTTCAGCTTTATTAAGATATAATTGACATATAATATTGTATAAGTTTAAGGTATACAATGCGATGATCTGATATACATATATATTGCAAAGTGATTAACATTATATATATATATATATATATTCAGAATGGAACTCTTGCTTTCCACCCCTAATTCTCTTATCCCACTCTTCCCCAACTCTGTGGAAGACATCACTGTTCACCTACCTGCTCAGATCAAAAGCAAATCCTCTTGACTCTGATCTTCAATATTTATCCTTACTGTGACTTATTCTCCCTACTTTCACTTGCTGCTTTTGCCTGGGTGTGTGTGTTGATTGGTTTCATGAATTATATTTGTTATTCACCCAGAGAAATTGTTTTTAGTATGTGGGATCCATTTTTCCTTTTATAACAGTGTCTTCAGTGGTGAGCCCTGAATACCAAACTGCTTTTATTGCTCTCATTCTCAAACTAATAGAAACACTAAATCTTAGTCTTATCTTGGCCCCAGGCATCTTAAAGGAGTTTGTCTTTTCTTTTCTCATGCCTTCTACTTCCTCCCAAGCCACTCACTATTGCACCCTCTGTATTCTCACCCACACAACACCTTAATTGACACTGCTCTGGATAAGGCTACCAGTAACGGCCTAATTGTTGAATCAAAAGGATTATCTCTAGACCTAACTGAGCTGGACCGCCCATTGTTAATTGCTCATCTTTCCTTCCACTCTGGATTCCGTGGCCTGTGCACCCTGCATTTCTTCCATGGCGGGCCAATGGGTGTCAGACTTCTTTGGTGTCTCTCCTTGCAGACTCCACCCTTAATCCTCCTCTCTTCTCATTCTACAAAAATGGTTCTTGAACTTCTTTTTTTCAAGGATATCTTTGGAAAGATGCTAAAAGCTATGGGACACTATTACCTGAAAATAAAAATCCTTATATTCATGGACACACAATCTTTTAAGTAATTGCAAGAGGTTCCCTTATACCCTGAAGCCAAGTTGGACCTTCTGCTCTACTTTCTCAATGTGGGGGATGCCAACCACTCTCCAGGCCTTAAGTGTCACCCATATGTTTATGACTTTCATATGTGGCCCTTGAGCAGCAGCCATTTTCCAAAACCCTGATCTTACCTCCCCAGTTTCCAATTAAAACATCTCTATTTATCCCAAAGCACCTAATGCTCAGTGTGTCCAAAACTGGCCTGCAGTCCCTGTCTGATTTCTCTTCCAGGTGGATAACATTGCCATTCACCCCAATCACCATAAAGAAACCTGCTCCTTTCAATCCCTGTATGGGCCACCAAAAAAAGGAAGAAAGGGAGGGAGGGAAGGAGGGAGGGAAGGAGAAACTTGCTCTTCCTCTCCCTCCTATTGCAGCTTCACAAGTTCTGGGCCTTCTCATCTATTACTTGGATTCCTGGAATAGTCTTCTATTTGGTGTGCCTGTCTCCCAAATTCATTTTCTCCAGTGCAGTTTCATTTACCTTCACCGACACCCTACGTCGCTTAAGGCAGTACTTCCCCAAGTGTGTTTTTAAGAATACAAGTCTATGGGGCACCTGGATGGCTCAGTTGGCTAAGTATCTGCCTTCAGGCCAGGTCATAATCCCAGGGTTCTGGGATCGAGCCCCGCGTCGGGTTTCCCTGCTCAGTTGAGAGTCTGCTTCTCCCTCTCCCTCTGTGATCTCTCTCGCTTTCGTTCTCTTTCAAGTAAATAATAAAATCTTTAAAAAAAAAAATCTTTAAAAAAAAGTCTGTGTGATGTAATTGGTATTACATGAACAAAAAAGTTTTTATGGTCAATTGAGTTGGAGAGAAGAGCGAAAATTAATTACTGCTTGATGTCTTCAATATGCTAAAACACATTTTGGAGTTCAAACTGGAGGTATGAAATAAAGATTTGTCAAACTTTTTGGCAACAAAAGTCTAGTGTTCTTTGGAATATACTTTGGATATGGCTAGTCTCTGAGATGAAATTTAATTTCTTTGTCTATCTTTCCTTCCAGTTTCTAACTGCTATTCTGTAGATGATGGGAGGATAGCAGTATGGTATTCTAAATTCAGGAAGACCAAGGTTTACATTTCAGCATAAGACTTGGTAAATTACTTATTCTCTCAGAACATGTGCTGGCTGGTCTCCATTTGCCCCTCAGGAGGCTGACCTCTGTAGAATGCATCATCCAGACATCTCTGCTCCCTGGCTTCCAGTTGGGTTTGGCCAACGGAAAGTGGAGGTGGAGAAACCACTGGGTAGGAGCAGTGGGAGAAGAGAGGGCACGGTGATAATTCCCCTCATCCCCCACCTCCCTGCCCTGTCATACTGCACTGTTTTGAGCCTCTTTCAGCTCCAGCTCTCATGTTCCAAATAACTCTCGTCCTCTTTCCCTTTAGACGTAGGAGTGATAATGGCTGCTAGCTGTTGCTAATCCCTCAAGACTTCATTATGTCTTATTATATCCCTTACCTCTGTTCACACCTCTGTAAATAGTCCATTCCTTAAAATCTCTTCAGTTAACCCCAGAGTATGCCATCTCTTTCTTGCTGGATCCCTGACAATATAGAACTTTGGTCTCCTTACAAAATGGGGATAGTAACACGAACCTTGTGGGGATGTTGAGAAAATTCAGTGAAATGACACTGAATTTGCAAAGCACCCAGTGCAATGCCTGGCACACAGCAGTGCTCGCTAAATAAGAGATGACTTCTCTGGTTCTGTTCCTCTCTGCCTGTCCTCCAAATACAGGGATCTTCTGCTCCCTTGCCAGTGACCCTGGCTGGGGTGGGTAGCAGGAAATAATGCTGGGCTCCAGTCTGAAGATAAAAAGCTGCCACAAGGAGTCAGACTGTAGTTAGCGGTCATAGTACAGGGTTGACCTGCAGGTTCCATTACAGGACCCTGGAACAGAGAATCCTAACAAGGGCTGGAACAGCAAGGGTCAGGGTGTCTATGTGCTCAGCATTCTTCTTGGAAGAAAGCTGCCTCTGTACTGGGCCCAGATGGTCTGTGCCCCCACACTAGCTAATTGTTTCCCAAAGAAGAAATCTTTCCAGTTCCAAATCTATTCCTTATACCCATTAAAGTAATCAAGAGGCCTGAAATGAGGAGGGAAGGAGTGCTGTTTGGAAGGGGGAGTCACTTGTACTAGGTTTCCGGTACATTTCCCAACAGACATAAGTTGGGGAAATTTTATAAGAGTGTTAATAGAAATAATGGAGAATATTTAGTGAGTCTGCAGGTGGGTGAACTATTTGTTGATAACTGGTTGAAATTTATTCACACTGAGACCTCATAAAGCAAATTCATGTATTAGGTATACTGAACAAGACAAACCTAACATGTGGCATGTTCAGAATGTAAGTTCATTTGTTTTTCTGTCATTCTTTTAAATGGATTCAGTGGGAGAAATTCTTTTCATATCTCTTGAAAACTCAGGGAGTTTTTTGATCACTCTTAAAGCCAGTAGGACACAGTCTAATTCAGAAATAAAGCTACCCAGTTCATTATGCAACATTTCTAACTTTACTCAACAGCAAGTGTTCCCTCCACCCCAGGAGCTCTCTAGTAAAGAAATTCTCTACCAAGACTACAATACATCCTGTGGCAGAGGTGCCAGTTATAGGGACTTTGAGCTCCCCCAACATCTTGGGGCCTTAGGAATTTGAAATATAAAATTTCCCCTCGCATTAGGGAGCACCCACATCGGTCTACCACAAGACAGTATTACTAAGAGGAATGGCTCCAGTGCCGGAATGAGGACACAAAACAGCCGAGCAAGGACGGGAGACAGGATTCTGCATGAAGGGTGAACAAGGAAGGTTGCATGGCCCTCTTCCCCCGTGGTTCTCTTTGCCTTTCCAGGGCGGAACCATAGGCCCTGGGGATTCTGAAGCTCTCCAGGGGATGAGGATGATCTAGCTTGGAAAGCACAGGATGCCCTGATTTAAAGTAGTTCACCAGTAGGAGAATGAGGTTTTCAACTCTGGACAACCCATAGTAAATACAAGCTTAGAGGGTGAAGTTTAAAAAGGTGAGGGTGTCACAGGTAGGTGGCAAATTAAATGCCTGTGTCCTTCAGGTCACTCTTCAGGACTTTCTGTGGTATGCTGAGCAAAGCTCCAGAAGTTTATTTGGAGAACTGCAGATCTGCAGAGATGGTGAAATTGCTAATCTAAGGAAATCCCCCTGGGTCAATGAGGACACAGGTAGGTCATGAATGGCATCCAAATACCTGGGTTGGAGCTATTTGGGAGGACAGACTATGAAGGCAACCCTAGGCCAAGGTTAACCTGAGTATTTTTTCTAGACCTGGGGTCAGAGAGTAGTGGTTGTAGCTCCTCCATTCACCCTCCTCAACTTCCACCACCAGAATCTGCCTGGAACCTCTGGTGTGGTAGGCAGATGTCCATGTCTTAATCCACTAGACCTGTGAGTGTGTTATCTCACACAACAACAGGCCATTTGCAGGTGCGATTAAATTAAGGATCTCGAGTTGGGGAGATTATCCTGGATTACCCAGGTGGGTGGACCCACTGTGATCACATGGGACCTTATAAGAGGAAGGCAGGAATGTCAGAGTCAAAGAAGGAAATGTGACAATGGAAGCAGGGATCAAAGTGATATAATTGCTGGCTTTGAAGATGAAAGGGGACCGTAAACCAAGAAACATGGGTAGCCTCTAGAAGCTGGAGAAGACAAGGATTCTCACCTACAGCCTCCAGAAGGAATGAAGCCCTGATGACACCTTGACCTTAGCCTTGTGAAAGTGATTTCAGACTTTCGACCTCCAGAACTATACGATAATCAATTTAAGTTGTTTTAAGCCACTGCGTTTTTAGTAAATTGTTATAGCAGCAACATTGGAAGTTAATACATGTGGTAAGAGAATATTGAAATGATTCTTTTGAGCTTGTAAAGCCCAAATTAAAAAAAAAAAATCCTGATGAGACAGCAGCACCCCAACCCCTGTTCAGTGATACCATTTTACTATGGGAGATCTCACTTTCAAATCTGGAAGTTCCAGGGCGGTTCATTCACATCCAGACTTGTTATTATCAGGGACACCATAGGGTGTCTCACTGATAGGCATAGCTATCTTTCTTTATGGGCTGATACCCAGCTCTGGAGCAGATGTGTTTCTGGTATGAGGAAGGGTCCCCTTTTGAAGAGAAATCCCCAGACTTCTCCCCCACCAATGATGGCATTAGTTAAATGATCATGGTGACTCATAGGGTGGTGGTAGGAATAAATGGCTAGTCTGCATAATTTCTATATAAGAAACATCAACAAGTTGTAAATTATATTCAAGTATTCCTGGAGGAAGAGATTAGGAAATGGAAATACTAAAAAAAAAAATTAATCCAGCCTAACATTAATACTCAATGTTAACATTATTAGAGCTGGGGTGCCTGGGTGGCACAGCGGTTAAGCGTCTGCCTTCAGCTCAGGGCGTGATCCCAGTGTTGTGGGATCGAGCCCCACATCAGGCTCTTCCGCTATGAGCCTGCTTCTTCCTCTCCCACTCCCCCTGCTTGTGTTCCCTCTCTCGCTGGCTGTCTCTATCTCTGTCAAATAAATAAATAAAATCTTTAAAAAAAAAAAAACCATTATTAGAGCTATATATTATTCTAAGTTGAACAATGCAGTGTGTTATGATTACTTTATTATACAGCTTTTTGCTTCCTGTCAAGTTAGTAATTGCCTTCGTTTTTTAAAAGATTTTATTTATTTTTTTATTATTTATTTATTTGAGAGAGAGACAGAGATAGCAACAGAGAAAGCGAGAGAGAGCACAAGCGGGAAGGAGACGGAGTAGCCAGTTCCCCACTGAGCAGGGAGCCTGACACAGGGCTTGATCCCAGGACTCTGGGATCATGACTTGAATTGAAAGCAGATGCTTGACCGACTGAGCCACACAGGCACCCCAGTATTTGCCTTGGTTTTGTTTTTTGAGTTTTCTAGATAACCATCACTTTGTCACATTCAAACTTTGGGACTGAAATATAAATTTCTTCTCAAGATAGTCAAAAACATTAGGCAATTTATGTGCTTATTTTTTCTTCGTTACATCTCTCCTGAAATGCTCTGTCCTCCTAGTCACCTGTGGACTGGTCCTTTCTAGGCTTACCACAAGAGCTCTTATGCTGGATTAGCCTACTTTGGAGTTAGGAATCCTAGGCTGACCAAGAGGTGCCCTCAAGGAAATTGTCTTGGGGTATTTTTTCCTGACAAGAATTTATAGCCTCGGGGCGCCTGGGTAGCGCAGTCGTTAAGCGTCTGCCTTCGGCTCAGGGCTTGATTCCGGCGTTCCGGGATCGAGTCCCACGTCAGGCTCCTCCGCTGGGAGCCTGCTTCTTCCCCCCCCCTTCCCCTGCTTGTGTTCCCTCTCTCGCTGGCTGTCTCTCTGTCACATAAATAAATAAAATCTTAAAAAAAAAAAAGAATTTATAGCCTCAATTTCATACAGGGAACATTCTCAGTCATATTGTATTTAACGCCGACCACCGATCAACCCCCAGTATTTTTTTAACTGGTAGTGAATCAAGTAGGTCTGGTAAACAGAGATGATTGGCAAGATCTCAAGGTGGAGTTAAGTGAACAAAGACCTGATAAGCTGTCAGTGGTGCCCTGGGCCCTATTACATACAAGGGGGTTCCAGCCCACACCAGTCCCTGGCCAATCACCCAGAAGGGGCAAGTGTAGTGAGCACTTTGACCCAAGAAGGGAGCCACAGTATGAAATACATTCCTGAGACCAGATTAAAAAATGGGACTATGGATTAAAAATTACGATGTCATGTTGGATAATTGTGATAGAACATGTGTTCTCAAATGGGGGTGACAAAATCTTAGATGTTATAATGGTTCATGGTACTCCAAAAGGCACAGTGCATAAACAGAGGTACAGTACATTTATGATATTAAAATTTTATGGCGAGAAGAACAATTTGAAAATTTTGTCAAAAAAGATTCCTTATTGCAATAGCAAAAAGAAAAAAAAATTGAGGAACTACTATTCTAGAGAAAGTTGGTTTTGTTTATTGGTGTCCTCTTAATATACTTTTTAATATATTTTATTTGATAATTAAAATTTGAGTCAGATGGAAAGGTGGATTGTTTTCTATTGTGTTCATGATTAGAAAAATAATTCCTACAAAACCAGTCTCCTTTCAGGACCCTTCAATAGTCACGGCCCAGGAAGTGGAGGTAAAAATCAGGTACTCTAGAGTTACCTATTAGTAATTGTCCAGATCTATAAAAACCAGAGACAGAGGAAAAAATGTGTATATGAATTCCATCTGGCCATAAGATGAGGAATGAGCTATACTTTTGTATTCCTTTTTTTTTAATCTTTTAAAAAATTCTTTTTTTAAATTGAATTCAGTTAACGTACACTGATTAGTTTCAGGGGTAGAATTTAGTAATTCATTAGTTGCATATAACACCCAGTGCTCATTACATCAAGTGCCCTCCTTAATGCCCATCACCCAATTATCCCTTCCTTCCACCCACCTCCCCTCTAGCAACCCTCAGTTTGTTTCCTAGAGTTCAGCATCTCTTATGGTTTGCCTCCCTCTCTATTTTCGTCTTATTTTATTTTTCTGAGATTCATTATATTCTTAGCAGTTGCCTGGAACAATCTCTTAGGGCTAATGGCTAATGAATGGATTCCTTCCATTATAAGTCGTGTATTCTGTAAGTGTGCCCTGAGGACCCTAATAATCAATTATACCACCACTTTAAAAAATATTATAGTAAAAATGGACTGAGAATAATTGCACATAATCAGCTGTCAAAGGCAAAGGTGGGAGCCCTGGGGTAAAGCATTGGGTAGCTTGAATTCATTACTTGTTTGAAGAAAGAGATCAAGGTGTGGTCAAACCACGAGATCAGCAAACCTTGTCAAGGTTCAGATAGTAAGCATGTTAAGCTTTGCGGGACACTTGGTCTCTGTCCTAACTGCTCAGTTTAATGTTTATAGTGCAAAAGAAGCAATAGACAATTCATGGATGAATGAATATAGTTGTGTTCCCAAAAAACTTTATAAAAACAGGCAGCTGGCAAATTTGACCTGCAGGTCATAGTTTGTCAGCCCTTATTCAACCATATTATTTACCACTTACATGCTGGAACTTACTTTCTTTAAAAGGGTGTATCTCTCATCTATGGAAATACTTGTTAGAATGTCCTGGTTTTTTCCTTGGTGGAAATTGAATGGAACGGGAAACCAGAAGCTCCCACTGAAGGCCCCTTATGATGCTGAGAGTTCTTAGCCAAAAGCCCAGTTTGGGGTACGATTCTGGGAGCACACATAGGGTGGGTGGTAAGTTTATTCTTGGAGCACTGTAACCTCAGGGGTCTTGAGAGCTGACTCGTGGATGAATGCTGGCTATTCCAGTTGTTCCTGCCCAAGCCCACCTAGGGACTGTGGAAAACTGCTCGCAGTGCCAGATGGGATTAGTCTCAGAAGGTTGAGAAGGTTTTGGTGGGAAACTATATACCTTGTTTTATGATAGAATCTTTATGAAATCATATGCCCACATGATTGCTACATTTACTACCCCTCTCGCCCACCCCCACAATGACACTACTTTTCAGCAGGGTCTAAAGTAGAACAAGAGTGTAATGACTGGAAGCCCATAGCCTTCTGGAGAGTGTTGCTTTCAGAATGAATGAAGGGTAGGCTCAGAGACCACCTCAGTCCATTCCACATGCTGCAGAAGAGTCCTAAGAAAGACTTGCATTGGGTCAATGAGTAGTATGTATAAGTCTACGTATATGAACTGTGGGAGAACATAGAGGGAGAATGTTTTATAGGGAAGCTATGTAACTATTAAGTGAACTCTGGAAGGACAATAGAAATGAATTTTGTAAAACTGGAGTTGTAAAAGCTGAACATGAAGTCCAGCCCTTGAGGAATAGTTGTTAAAAAAAAATGACCCGCCCACCACCTTTGGGTCTACCCTAGATGACACTGTGAAATTTGATTTTGAATTTAGATGAGTCTAAGTTGATTGACCAATTCCAAAAATTAAATGAGCACTCAGGGAACCATGGGATCCTGTACTCACCAGACAACATTTACATTCCATAGGAAAACATAAAGCCTCTGAAATACGTCCAGGGACTGATATGGGGGCTCCCCATGGTTTATTATCAGACCTGTAGAGAGAATTAATGTAAGGTGGATTGTGCTTCAGTGAGGATGAATCCAAACAATGTCATTAGAAGTCTTGAAGATTTCCACAAATACAGGTGGTGAGTGATTATGTCATTAACCTTACATCATGTGGGTTCGTGTGTTTTTCTCCTCATTGCTGTACCTTTATGCCTCCTGGCAGATAATATTGGGAGGATTTTTTTTAAGTCTATTAATATAAATTTACTTAGGGGATGTCTAATTCATCTGTTAAAATCTAATGCTTTATTCATTCATTTAAAAAATCTCTTTAAAAGAATAAATAAAAAAAATTTAAATCTCTTTTGAGCACTATTATGGCTGAATTAGGTCTCCCTCCGCCTAAAATGCATATGTCAAAGCCCTAACCCTCAGTACCTCAGAATGTGACTATATTTAGAGATAGGGCCTCTAAAGAGGTCATTACGGTAAAATGGGGTCATTGGGGGAGGCCCGAACCCAAGCTGACCGGTGTCCTTATAAGAAGAGATTAGGAGAACACAGACACAGAGATAAGATGCCAGCTACATGCATGCGTACAAGAAAGGCCATGTGAGGCCACAGCAAGAAGGCTGCCATCCGCAAGCCAAGGTTCTAGAAGGGCCTCAGGAGAAACCAAACCTGCCGCATTTTGCAGGGAGGAGAGGAGGTTTCAAGGTCCACACATAGGCCATTCTCTATTGTGTGCATGTATCTATCATTGCACGTGTCAGCTTATTTGAATATCCTTGAGGCTGTGTTTGGGGAAGGAGAGGACAGGGAAGCATGTCTCATTTACATTTGTATCCCAGCCTAGCATAGAGCTAGTTCTCAACCAACGAAGGGTCATGAAGGTCGGGCTCAGGACTCAGAACTGTATTCTTTTTTTTTTTTTTTTAACATTTTATTTATTTATTTGAGAGAGGGAGAGCACAGAGGGAGAGGGAGAAGCAGACCCCGCTGAGCAGGGAGCCCGATGCGGGACTCGATCCCAGAATCCTGGGATCATGACCTGAGCTGAAGGTAGCTGCTTAATCAACTGAGCCACCCAGGCGCCCTCAGAACTGTATTCTTAGGCAACTAGAGTTTTGGTCAAAGTTCCTTAGAGTCCTCAGACCTGAAGCCAGGAGTGACCCAGAGTCTGGGCCGGGACTGAGTGAGACAAAGAATGGGTTTTAAGTGGTCCCAGCTGGACAACTCTCATTTTACTTGATTAATGCTTTTAAAGGGCAGAGCCCGCAAAGAGAAGCTCACAGTTCTCATGCTCAGATTATTGCAAATTCCAAATGCACAGGATTTGAAAGTGTCGAGCCCTCTTTGTGCTGTCTGTGAGACAGATTGGTGAAAATAATTCCTCTTTCCTTCCCATATCCCCTGCTTCCGCCCCCAGCTTAGCCTTGATTCCATCGGCTGGGCTGGAGTAGGAGCCTCCGAAAGGCTGGGCTTCCCTGGAGTGCTCGCAGCTGAGGTCATGAGGTCCGTGTGCGTATTTTCTGCAGAGAGAGCAACAGGTGAGTTCACCAGTGACGGTATCCATACACGCAGCCCTGTGGGTGATGGGTAGTAAGAAGGGCACGTATTGCATGGTGCACTGGGTGTTATATGCAACTAATGAATCATCGAACTTTACATCAAAACCCAGGATATACTGTATGGTGACTAACATAATATAATAAAAAATTAAAAAAAAAAAAAAAAGAAAGAAACACAGGCCCCACCACGTAGCTTCTAAGAATTCGCTGTTAAGACTTGATGTCAGTAGAACCAAATGGGTCTGGCGGATGAGCACTGACGTGTGTGGAGGTGGGGCAGGCTCCCCTGTGCTGGCCCCTTGGGGGACGGCTCTGCTGCTTCCCGCCCCAGAGGCTGATCTACCAGCAGGTAAGGCCGGGAATCCACCCCAGATTTAACAGAGTGCAAGAGGTCTCAGTGGTGACCTGGGACAAAGCCTGAATGGAGTGGGTTTGGGGGAGAATGGAAGGTGAGGGGACTGGGGACGGTGAGAAATGACTACGTTTTGAAGGATTTTGATGCAAGAGTGAGTGAAGAAATGGGGCGGAGGTGGGGGAAGGGAGGGTTGGGATCGAGAGAAGATGGCGCAGTTGTGAGCTCGGGAGAGCACGGGGAGCAGAACTGACCGCGTCGGGGATGGACGGAATGAGTGCAGTTGAGCGGTTGTGGGTTGAGATATTAGAGGGAGAGCTGCCCTGTACAACTGAGGTGACGAAGGGCCCAGACACCATCTCGAGCGCAGCGAGGTCTGACCTGTCAGGGGGATGATCTCACTGCCAGAGGGAGCGCTCCTGCTTACATCGCGCGGAGCAGGCTTCTAGTGCAGCGGGGGAGGACCCTGAGCCAGAGAGCCATGCCCTGTGGACGGCTGAGTAGCGAGGCAGCAACACCCAGGTCCCCAAGGACGTGTGCAACAGGGCCACCGTGTCAGCTCTGGGCTGCCTATCTCAGGACTTCCTACCGAGGGGAGGAAGATCGCCTCTCTCACTTAGGCTACTGCTATTTTGGTTCTCAGTTCTTTGCAGGTGAACCTAATTTTAATAGTAAAAAATAAGCCAGTGTAGCAAAATTTCATTAAATAAAATAGAATTTGGGGCTGAAAGTAATAAGTAGTGAGAAAGAAGGGCAGTACCTAAACTAATAAAAGGAACAGTCCTCGTCTCCCCAAATCGTGTCCTTAAATGCACTTTATCACATAGTGTTGTATAAATACGTGTATATATTTAAATAGGCTTCATTTTTAAGGGCAGTTTTAAGTTCACAGAAAAACTGGAAGATACACAGATTTCCCATACATCCTCTGCCCCCACACATGCACAGCCGGCCCCATTATCAACATCCCCAGCCAAAGTGGCTCATTTTTTGCATTTTTTCCAACCAATGAACCTATACTGATGCACAATTATCACCCAGAGTCCATAGTGTACATTAGGGTGCATTCTTGGTGTTGTACATTCTGTGGGTTTGGACTAAAGTATAATGGCATGTACCCACCATTATAGTATCATACAGGGTAGTTTCACTGCCCTAAAAATCCTTTGTACTCAACCTGGTTATCTTTCACTCTTCTCTAACCCCTGACAACCACTGATCTTTTTGCTGTTTCCATAGTTTTGCTTTTTCCAGAATATAGTTAGAATCGTGCGGTGTGTAGCATTTTCAGATTGGTTTCTTTCACTTTGTAATATACACTTAAGTTTGCTTGATATCTTTTCATGGCATGATGGCTCCTTTCTTTTTAATGATGAATAATTTTCCATTGACTGAATGTGCCACAGTTTATTCATTCACCTAGTGAAGGTCATCTTTGGTTGCTTCCAAGTTTTGGCAACTGTGTGCAGGTTTTGGGGTGGACGTAAATTTTCAGCTCCTTTTGGTAAACACTAAGGAGCATGGCCACTGGATTGTATGATAGGAGTATGTTTGTAAAAACCACCAAACTGTCTTCTAAAGTGAGTATATCATTGTGCATTCCTGCCAGCAATGAACGGAAGTTCCTGTTACTCCACATCCTCACCAGCATTTTGGTGTACCCAGTGTTCTGGACTCCGGCCTCGTAACAGGTATGTAGAGATACCCCATTGTTGTTCTAATTTGCATTACCTTAATGACATGTGATGTGGAACATCTTTTCTTATGTTGACTTGTCATTTGTATATCTCCTTGGTGAGGTGTCTGTTGAGGTCTTTGGCTCATTTTTTTTTTTTAATCAAGTTGTTTGTGTTTTTATTGTGGAGTTTTAAAAGTTCTTTGTATATTTTGGGTAACAGTCCTTTATCAGGTGTGTTTTTTGCAAAGATTTTCTCCTCGCCTATGGCTGTCTTTTCATTCATTTGCAGAGAAAAAAAGTTTTAATTTTAATGAAGTCCAGATTATCAATTCTTTCTTTCATGGATTATATCTTTGACATTGCATTGAAAAAGTCATCACCAAACCCAAGGTCATCTAAATTTTCTCCTATATTATCTTCTAGGAGTTTTATAGTTTTATGTTTTACATCGAGGTCTTTGGTCCATTTTAAGTCTTGTGAAGAGTATAAGGAATGTCTGAATCTAGATTCTTTTGGGTTTTTTTTCGTTTTGTTTTGCATGTGGATGTCCACTTGTTTATCATTTGTTGAAAAGTCTATCTTTGCGGGGCGCCTGGCTGGCTCAGTCAGAGGAGCATGCGACTTTCAATCTTGGGATTGTGAGTTCAAGCCCCGTGTTGGGTGTAGAGATTACTTAATAAATACGTATTTTTTAAAAAGTCTATCTTGGGACACCTTGGTGGCTCAGTCGGTTAAGCACCTGCGTTTAGCTCAGGTCATGATCCCAGGGTCTTGGGATCGAGCGCCGTGTCCAGCTGTCTGCTCAGCGGGGAGCCTGCTTCTCCCTGTGCCTGCCCCTCCACCTGCTTGTGCTCTCTCTCTTTGACAAATAAATAAAGTCTTTAAAAAAAGAAAGTCTGTCTTTGCTCCATTGTTTTGCCTTCGCTCTTTTGTCAAAGATTAGTTGACTATATTTATGTGGGTCTGTTTCTGGGCTCTCTATTCTGTTGTGTTGATCGGTCTTTTTTTTTTTTTTTTTTTTTTTGGTCAGTACTGCACTGACATTACTGTAGCTTTATAGTATGTCTTTATAGTATGTCTATAGTATACTTGAGTATAGTATATCTATACTATGTCTTGAGGTTGGGTAGTGTCCTCCAAATTTCTTCTTTTCCTTCAGTATTGTGCATGTTACATTTTAACGTACTCCTATCAGACATGAGTGCTCAAGTGGAGTAGAAACTAGTACTAAATAAATAGAGTATAAATATCCAAAAGGTGACCATGTATTATGTCCTAAAGTTTATTCTTATTGCAGACAACAGAATCTACCCAAGTTAATTTGAGCAGAAAAGGACTAATAAGATACTAGGTAGCTCCTTGATTCTGCAGGAGGTCCTGGAGGTAGGCTTGTATACCACGTTGCCAGCAGAGAAGCGTTCAGAGCCCGTACAACCAGGACACATACCTAACCACATCAGGGGATGGTTCTAGAAGAAACTTCACTGCTATCACCTCTGCCTCCTGTACTCTGCACCTTTGACAGGAGGGGTCAGATGCCAGTCAGCGCTCGCTGCATGAGCCTCAAGTCTAGGGCACAATGTCTGCTGCAGGTTGCTGGTTAAATATGTCTCTCCACACTCAAAAAGCCACCAGCCCAGACAGCTTAACTGACAAGCTCTTCTAAAATGTCATGGGGGGGAAATCTCTTAAATTTTTTCACAGACTAGAAAAAGAGGGAAAGCCACCCAACTCATTTTATGAGACTAGTGTACTATGATACTCAAATCAGAAAATAAAATGATAGGCCGATCTCTCTTATAAATGTCAAAAATTAAATTTAAAAAATTTTAAATCACATTTAACACTATATTAGTGAAAAACAAAAACAAAACACATTTATTATGACCAGGTAGGGCCTTTGGGGAGCACGAGGTTGAGAGAGGGAGTCCAGTGTGTAACTAAGACGACAGGTTCTGGAGTGTGTGTGTTTGCTACTTCCTAGCTGTGTGACCTTGGGCAATTTGCCTAAGCTCTCTTTGCTTGGTTTCTCACCTGTAAAATGGATATAATAATAGTTCCGACCCAATAGGATTATTGTGCATACTAAATGAGTGAAATAAATCAGGAACTTAGAAAAGAGCCCCAATTAAGTTGTCATTATCTCATGCATGTGATTCTCAAATGCGGTGGATAAAGAGGCCGATCAAGAAAGAGGAGACAGGACTGACATCAGCAGCAGGTGCTGGCCAAGGACGGCAACAAGCCAGAAACCCCCTTCCCTCTATGCTTACGTGCCAGCCAAGGGGGACAAGGGATGCTGTTCTGGGTGGAATAGAACCCAAAACTGAATTCTGAACCTAGGGTGACAAAGAAATTACTGAATCAAACTAAATTTCTCTGAATGGGAGCAATCAGTTTTTGCATCAAGCAGAATAGAGGTTCAGAGTCAGAAATCACACTGAGTTGTAGAAATCAGAGCTACATTTTAGCACTCCTAAGTCAGGGCTGTGAACAGGGCCAGCTAGGTAATTTGCAGGGCTGGTGCAAAATAAAAATGCAAGGCCCCTTGTTCAAAAAGTAAGAATAATGTGCTGTTAAAGATACTAAGCGTGTAATGTTTTTTATTCTGAGGTCCCTCTCTCAACTTGCCATGGTGCTTTTGTTATTTAATATCGTTCTAAGTAAAGGAATATTAAAATTTTAAATTATTAGCATGAATTTTACCTTCATCTTATATTGTGCCATGGCAGTTTTAAATGCAAATTTAAGAACTTTTAACTCCTGTGTGGAGTCACTGAAATTACCCAATTCATATTTCAAAGCTCATACATGAATATGTATTTCGATCTTACCAAAACAGTGGAAATGCTGCACAAAACTAGTTTAACTGGCTTTATTTTTACTTCACGACACACACACATTCTTCCAACACTCTTTACCCTCACCTTACTGATGAGCAAGGAAGGACTGAAAGAAAAGGAACTAAGGATCACTCTGACTTTCCCTTTCCTTCCGTAACATAGCTGCATTCATTTTTTTTCTTTTAAAGATTTTACTTATTTATTTGACAGTGTGAGCACAAGCAGAGTGAGAGGGAGAAGCAGGCTCGATCCCAGGACTCAGGGATCATGACCCCAGCTGAAGGCAGACACTTAACCGACTAAGCCACCCAGGCGTCCCTGCATTCATTATTTTTTTACATTGTATTTATTTATTTATTTGAGAGAGAGTGCTCACAGGGGCGCACAGGGGAGCACAGGGAGGGGGAAGGGCAGAAGGAGAGGGGGAAGGAGAAGCAGACTCCCCACCAATCAGGGAGCCCCACCCGGGGCTCGATCCCAGGACCCTGGGATCATGACCTGAGCGGAAGGCAGATGCTTACCTGACTGAGCCACCCAGGCGCCCCAGCATAGCTGCATTCATAATCCACCTGTCCTCCCTTGCTGAAGATCTGTGTGTCATGGGCCCATCAGAGTCAAGGGAAGAGTGTATAAGGAGGTTCAGCGTAGGAAGAAAACATGGAGGCTGCTAATTATCTTAGAGAAAACTGTTTTGATGGAGTGAAGTGGGTGGAAGCCACATTGAAGGGAGTAGAACTAACTGAGACACTGAGGACACAGGGACAGTAAGTATTAACAAGGAGTTTGGGAAGGATAGGCAAGGGCCGCATCTAGAGGGGGATGTAGGGTTTTGAGGAAGGATCAGTTTTTAACTGATAAGCTCCTGCCTCATAGGATTGTGGTGATTAAATACATAATCCACACGAAGGGTTAAATCTAGTGCCTGGTACATAGTAAGCACTCAACAAACATTAGCTTTTTTTTTTTTTTTTAAGATTTTATTTATTTATTTGACAGAAAGAGAGCCTGAGCACAAGCAGGGGGAGCGGCAGGCAGAGAGGGAGAAGCAGGCTCTCCACTGACCAAGGAGCCCCATCCCAGGACCCTGGGATCATGACCTGAGCCAAAGGCAGACGCTTAACCAACTGAGCCACCCAGGGACCCCAAACACTAGCTTTAAAAATATAGTGAAGTAGTATTAATGTCTCCATTTTGTAGAACTGCAACTCTGCCTAATTCCTAACTTTCAAATACTCTGTAATTAAAAAAAATAAATAAGTGACTTCATATCCTGCTGAATTACCACTCTTACCTTCCCCTCTTTTAGGCAGATTATTAAGCCGCTCGTCCAAAGAAACTTGGTAAAGTGTTCCAAGTACTAATCAAGCTGGATAAAATATTAACAGTACTTATTTTTTAATACAATACTTATTTTTTAATCCTCAAAGCAATTACATACTCTGCCTTCAGCATACATAATGAATGCAGGGGACCACACTTTGCCATCCCCAAATCAGATCTTTTGGAAAACCAACAGGCTTAAAGACCAGTCAACACTATGAAGTGAGCGCCACCTACTGTGGAGAAACTTAAAGGCATTCTCAGTCCTAATGTCTTGATTGGGCTTAAAGACATGCCTTGTTCCAGAGATCCTTCAGATGGGTGAAACTTAGATGAGACTTATTTCAGTTAGCTAGTTAAAAACTTAGAGCTTGAGAAGCTCCCTTTTGCTTTTTTTTTTTTTTTAAGATTTTATTTATTTATTTGACAGATAGAGACAGCCAGCGAGAGAGGGAACACAAGCAGGGGTAGTGGGAGAGGAAGAAGCAGGCTCATAGCGGAGGAGCCTGATGTGGGGCTCGATCCCATAACGCCGGGATCACGCCCTGAGCCGAAGGCTTAACGGCTTAACGGCTTAACGGCTATGCCACCCAGGCGCCCCTCCCTTTTGCTTTTAACTAGTTAATTCATTAACTGGCCAAGTAGACCCCCTTTTAACTAGAAAGTTTTATCTTTCAACTAAGCTTTAAGTTTTAAAATTCAAATTTTAACTTTGATTTCAGCAATCGGCATTTCTAAGACTAGCTTGATTAGCTTCCATTTTTGAGCTAGAACAAAAAACTTCAAATCCTCCTTCATCAATCACTTTCTTTATGCGGGGCCCGAGACACAGGGGATACAGAGTTTTAAAAAATTATCACCATGGAGAGCAACAGTATAAAAATATTATCAAGTGTTAAAGGTTAAAATGAAAGTCTATAGGAAGTAAAACCAGAATAGAGAGGAGGTGCCAGTTCATTCTGTGTGAGCTTCTCCAGAAGTGACATTTGAATGACAGTGTCAGAACTGGTGGGAACTAATGCATTTGTCCATTTACTTATAAAGTGCCTACCGTGTACAAAAGATAAGTCATACAGGATTCATTTTCTAAAAGAGCCCATGGCCTAGTGAAGGAGGCAGATATTTAAACAAGTTATCCCCCTCTCTTTGTATAAAACTAGAATAAAATTTGGTAATTTGGAATGGAAATATAAACATCAGGAGACCCAGATACCTATGCGTACAAAGAACTCAGTGTAAAGTGCCATAATAAGACTAACTACAATTTATGATGGTAACAGAAGGATGGCATGAGGATGAAACGTGGTCTTACTTACTTTGGAACCCTGGGCCAGCACAGGGCCTGCAACATAGCAGCCAATCAAGGTGGAGCAAACTGTGCCCAGGGGAGGGAAAGGCTAAAGAAGGGCTCATCAAGGAGAAGATTGAACTAGCTGTTGAAGTTAAGGAGTTTTCAAGGTTAACAACAGGTAGAGATGGGATTGGAATAAGGAAGCCAAGGAAGAGAATCTGAGCAAAGGAATTAGTACAGAAAAGACAGATTTGTGAACGAATATAGCCCATTGAGGAAACTGCCTATAGCTTGGTGTGTTTGAAGTATAGGGTGGGAATAGGGCGAGACTGGAGAAACGGAAAAACTCACTTCATGGGAGGGGGCTCACGCACCATACATGGGAGTTAGGACATTACTATTCACACATACTGTGTTAAAAAGACAAGTCTAATGGCAAGGAAAGGATGAATCAGAGTGGGAAGAGTAAATAAGAGAAGCTTTGCAGGAAGGTGTGCAATTCGAGAATGTAACCTGAACTGAGGCCATAGAGTTGGAGAGAAAGGTACAGATTCAGAAGATACACGTGACCATTTTGGCAACATGGAAGACTAGAGATCCTGAAATTCTTTGGCTGGATAGCATCTAAAATTACTCAACAAAATACAAATGCACACACTTTCTCAGTCCCTTTTACATGATTAGATGAGCTGCAAGAAGGAAGGGGAAAGGGGCACCTGGGTGGCTCAGTCGTTAAGTGTCTGCATTCGGCTCAGGTCAGGATCCCAGGGTCCTGGGATTGAGCCCCGCATCGGGCTCCCTGCTCCGCAGGAAGCCCGCTTCTCGCTCTCCCACTCCCCCTGCTGATGTTCCCTCCCTCGCTGTGTCTCTCTTTAAATAAAATCTTAAAAAAAAAAAGAAGGGGAAAACTAATGAAGTCAGGAATAAAATGGAAGTTTAAGGCCTGGGAGGGAGCATAAAACTAGGGAAAGGAAAGATGAAATCAGTGAGGGAGGTGACTGTGGAAGCCTTCAGATATCCTGAGGCGTATGTGAGCCACGGGCAGCAGTGCCACTGCACAGAGGAACCAGGGAATAAAGCCTCAGGCCCACCTGAGGGAGACAGCAGAGACCACTCTAAATCTGGGACACGGGAAAGGCTATCAAAGGAAGCTGGGTGGGGGGAATCTTCTCTGCAAAGGTAGAGAATAAGGAACATTGTTTTGGCTTGGGTTTGGAGAAAAGTTTAAGAAAAAGAAAGTCTCCCATGAGAAGTTTAGTGATTGACCAGCTCTCACATGATTTTGGCCTGAATCTGCATTTATTCTGAAGGTCTTAAACACTGCAAACCTCTCCACCTCCCAAATCATTATTTAAGATGGACCCAGGTCTGGAATGCCTCTGGGCATAAGCAAGAAATTGAAGAAATCCTCCCTGGGGAAAAGAGTGGATTGGTTTTCTATGGCAGCTGTAACAAATTACCAAAAATACAGTGGCTTAAAACAACACAGATTTATTATTTTACAGTTCATAGGTCAGAAGTCCAACATGGCCTCAGTGGGCTAAGATTAAAGTGTCAGCATTCCTGTCTGGAGGTTCTAGGGAAGAATCCAATTACTTGCCTTTTCCACCTTCTAAGGGCTAACCACATTCTGTGGTTCATAGCCCCCTTCTTCTGTCTTCAAAGCCAGCAACTTTCCATCTCTCTGACTTCTGTAGTCATATCTCCTCTCACTACAGTTGGGAAAAATTCTCCAGGTTTAAGGACTCATGTGATGATATGGGGTCCACTGGGCAATCCAGAATAATTTTTTCATTTCAAGGAAGTTAAACTTAATCATGTCTGCAAAGTCCCTTTTTCTATGTAAGACAATATATTCATAGGTTTCAGGCAATAGGACATCAGCATCTTTTGGAGATCATTATTCTACCTGCCCAAGAACCCTCAACCCATACCTCAAAATATTCCTAAGATACAGTTGCAACAAATGTGAACTTACAACCTTAAAAGATGAAAAATTAAAAATCCCACACAAAGAAAAAGCCATCATGAGCAAGGGTTAACCAGAAAAGAATAAAATAAATAGAACCAGACTGAGAAACATTTCAGATATTAGAATTACTGGATAAAAAATTTTTAAATAACAATATTTTCTATGTTTAAATAAATGAAAGATGAAGTTTAAAATGTAATAAGGAGGAAAAAAGAAATATACAGACAGATTAAAGCATTATAGATAGATATAGATATCTATATATATAGATATCTATATATATCTTTTTTTAATATTTATTTGAGAGAGCAAACATGAGAGAGAGAGAGTGCGCACAAGCAGGGGGGAGGTGCAGAGGGAGAGGGAGAAGCAGACTCCCCGCTGAGCTGGGAGCCCAATGTGGGACTTGATCCCAGGACCCTGAGATTGTGACCTGAGCTGAAGGCAGATGCTTAACTGACTGAGCCACCCAGGTGCTATGTATGTAGATATATAGATATATAACTCTAAGAAATTATAAACATCACAAAGGAAATGAAAAACTCATTGCTAGGGTAAAGAGACTAGATGCAGCTAAACAGAGAATTGGTTAAATGGAAGATAGAACTGAAGAAATTATGTAGACTATAAATTGGAGGTTAAATTCATATGAAAAAATACAAAGAAATTAAGAGACATGGAAGGTAAAGTTAAGGCAAGTTTATTAGGTATATTTTCTATCGTTCACATACTACACATAACAGGTTTGCCAAATATTTGGCCACATTACTGCTCTTTAGGCCTTTATCTGCTGTATAAAAACCACCCAGAACATACTGCCTTAAAACTACAACCATTTTACTTGTTCACAATTCTGAGGGTCAAGAATGTGACCAAAGCTTGGGTGGATAATTCTTTTGCTCCACATTGGTTCATGAAGTTGCATGTCAGATAGTGCTAGTGTTCTCACATGTCTGATGCCTTGGTAGGGCTGGCTGGAAGACTAGAACTCTGCACTGCCTCGCTACATATAGTTTTCTTCACACAGCTTGTCTGAGCTCCCTTTAAGTGTGACTCAGCCTGAGGGAATGTTCCACACAGCAAAGAAAGAATCTGTAAATCTCTTAAAGATCAGTTTTAGAAATTGCAATGTATCAATTCTACTACATTCTATCAAGCAAAATAGATCATGGGGCCAGCCCAGATTCAAGAGGAGAGAAAAATAGAACCCACATAAGCTACTCCAGTTTTTAATGGAACTTTGCAATCTGATTCTTAAATTTATATGGAAGGGTAAAAGCTAAAAATAGACAAGACATCTTGAAGCAAAACAAGACATAAGTGCGTGTCCTGCCAGATATCAAGGTTTAATTTAATTTAATTTAATTTTATTTTATTTTTTTAAAGATTTTATTTATTTATTCGACAGAGATAGAGATAGCCAGTGAGAGAGGGAACAGAAGCAGGGGGAGTGGGAGAGGAAGAAGCAGGCTCCTAGTGGAGGAGCCTGACGTGGGGCTCGATCCCATAACGCCGGGATCACGCCCTGAGCCGAAGGCAGACGCTTAACCGCTGTGCCACCCAGGCGCCCCCAAGGTTTAATTTTAAACTGTGGTAATTATACAGGTAATAAATCAGAAAATATATAAACAGACTCATATTTGTAAACTAAATATATGACAGAGATTGCCACAGATCCCTGGAGTAAGGATGGACTATTTAATAAATGGGCTGGGATAATGCTTTATCCATATGGAAAAAATAAAATAAAATTAGGTTCATACCTTAGATTGTACACAAAAAAATCAGTAAAAGTTAAATGTAAAAACTTTCAAACTTTTAGAAGAAAATATTGGAAAAATATTTTTAACCTCAGGATAAGAAAGTATTTCTTAGATTGGATCAAAAACAAAAGCAGTGGATGGCGCAGTCAGTTGAGGGTCCAGCTCTTGGTTTTGGCTTAGGTCATGATCTCATCGTCATGGTCTCATGGTTGTGAGACTGAGCCCTGCGTCAGGCTCTGCACTGGGTGTGGGTCTGGTTGGGATCCTTTCTCCTTCTCCTTCTGCCCCTCCCATTTGTGCTCTCTCTATATATAAGGTGAATAAATAAATCTTAAAAAAAAAAAAAAAAAAACCAAAAAACAGAAAAGCAGACCATAAAAAAAAAAAAGACTGATAAATTAGACCTTATTAAAATTAGGAACATCTATATTAAAACAAAACATAAAAAGAATGAAAAGATAGGTGTCATAAGTTGTTTTTTGTGTTTTTATAAATCAACAACTTGATTCCAGATTTAGGTGGAAATGCAAAGCATTCTAGAATAGTTAAAATAACTTTGAAGAGCAAAGTTCCAGAGGACTGACACTATTTGATTTCAAGACTCACTATAAAGCTACAATAATCAAAATCGTGTGATATTGGTATAAGGACAGATATACATATTTTTTAATTGAAGTGTAATTGACATACAATGTTACATTAGTTTCAGGTGTACAGCAGAGAGACTCAGCAACTCTGTAGGTTATGTTATGTGTATCACAAGTGTAGCTACCATCTGTCACCATACAGTCCTATCATGATAGTATTGACTATATTCCCTATGCTGTCTTTCATCCCCTTGACTTCTTTATTCCACAACTGGAAACATATATCTCCTACCCGTCTTCACTCGTTTTGCCCATCCTCCCACCCCCCATATATATATAATACATTTATATACGCACCACATTTTCTTTATTCATCTTTTGATGGACACTTAGGTTGCTTCCATATCTTGACTATTATAAATAATGCTGCAATAAACACAGGGGTGCATATATCTTTTCAAAATAGAGTTTTCTTTTTCTTTGGGTAAATACCCAGCACTGGAATCATTGGATCATATGGTAGATTTCTAATTTTAACTTTTTGAGGAAACTTCGTACTGTTTTCCACAGTGGTTACATCCGTTTACATTCCTACCAGCAGTGTACAAGCGTTCTTTTTTCTCTGCGTCCTGGCTAACGCCTTTATTTCTTGTCTTTTTGATACTAGCCATTCTGACAAGTGTGAGGTGATATGTTGTTGTGGTTTTGATTTGCATTTTCCTGGTGAGTAGTGATGTTGAGCATCTTTTCATGTATCTGTTGGCCATTTGTATGTCTTCTTTGGAAAAATGTCTATTCAGGTCTTTTGCCCATTTTTTTAATTGGATTATTTGGGTTTTTTGGTGTTGAGTTGTGTAAGTTCTTTATGTATTTTGGATATTAACTCTTTCTCAGATATATCATTTGCAAGTATCTTCAGACATATAGATTAATAGAATTTATTAATAGAATTTAGAAGCAAAAAATAAAGAGTTAGTAAATAAACCCACATGTATATAATTAACTGATTTTTAACTAACATACCAGAGTAATTCAAAAGAGAAAAGATGGACTTTTCAAAAAAATGGTGCTGGGCTATCTATATACAAAATTGGATAATCTCAATTATTATCTCACACCACATCCAAAAATTAACTTAAAATAGAAAATAGAACTAAATATAAGTGCTGAAATTACACAATTTCAGAAGAAAGTCTTTTTGGTCTAATAATAATATAGCAAATGCATGTATATTCCCCATGCAGCTTACAAAGCAGAACCAGAGTCAACCGAAGCCATCCTTGTCCTCCTTCCCAGTCTCCTTTCCTGTCTTTTCTCTCTTTCCTCCTGCTGGGAAGTTGCCACCAGCTTGACTGGGTGATCACCACTCTTGTGCAGTTTTTTATACTTTCAGTATTATGTTCATATCCATCCAAAACAAATTGTTTTGTGTGCTTTTAAACTTTAGTGAAATAATATACTCTATGTAGCTTTCTGCAATTTGCTTTCAATGTCTAATATATATATTTGTTTTTAAATTTTTTAATTTAGTTTTTTTTTTCTACTATTGTATTCTTGACATTTGTATGTTGAGACACGTATCTCCAGTGTGTTCGTTTTAACTGCTATTGCATGTGTTTCCTTGTTTTCTCCTGGTGGAATTTCCTTCTCCAGCCTTCCCTCCTTCTGCCCTGCTTTACTCCATTTGTTCTTTTCTTACATTTCTCCCCCCTGTCCATTCACCCCAGCAGTGAGATGCGGCTTGGGCTAAAGAGGACAGGAAAAGTCACCTTTGGTTCATTGCTGACCTCTGAGAACACTGTTCTGATCCCTGTGATGGATACATTGTATTTGGTTGTACTTCAAAGCACATCTTTAACCTGTCAGGCATAAAAACATTTTACTAAATAGCATTTGCAAAAGGTATGTGGAGTAGGTGCCCTGAATGTCTATTGCACAACTCGATGGCAATAAAAAAACAATGTTTGAACAGCCTTAAAAAAAAGGTGGGGGGCACCTGGATGGCTCAGTTGGTTAAGCAGCTGCCTTCGGCTCAGGTCATTCATGATCCCAGGGTCCTGGGATCGGGCCTGTGTAGGACTCCCTGCTCAGTGGGGAGCCTGCTTCTCCCTCTCTTCCCCGTGCTTGTGCTATCTCTGTCTCTCTGTCTCAAATGAATTAAAAAAAAAAAAAAAAGTCTTTTTGACTAGGTTAGGCAACAATTTCTTAGATACAACACTAAAAGTATGACCATAAAGGAAAAAGAATGATAAATTGGAATTCATCAAAATTTAAGATTTTTTTCGGAAGACATTGTTATGAAAATAAAAAGGGAAGCCATGGAAGGCAAATATTTGCAAAATACATCTGATGAAAACTTGTGTCTAGAATATAAGAAGTCTTATAATAATAGGAAGAAATCAGCCCAATTTTTAAAAAAATTAAGCATAAGACTTGGGCAAAAACATCATTAAAGAAAATATACCAATAGCAAACTAGCACATAAAAAGATCCTCAGCTTCATAAATTATTAGGAAAATACAAATACAAGCCACAGCAAGTTACTGTTTGTTTTATTTTTTAAGATTTTTTAAAAGGCTTATTTATTTATTTAATCTCTACACCCAACGTGGGGCTCAAGCTCACAACCCCACAATCAAGAGCCACATGCAGTACCAGTTGAGTCAGCCGGGTGCCCCATTAGTTACTGTTTTATATCTTCTGGTTTAGAGAAAAATAAAATTTAAAAATTTGACAATATCAGGTGTTGGCGAGGATGAAAAGAACCAGGAATTCTTATACATTGTGTGGGTGTAAACTAGTATAAACACTTCGGAAAACCATTTGGAATTAGCTGACAAAGTTGACATATACCATAGAGAAATATGTGCACATGTCTACTACAAGATATATATAGATATATGTTACAGGAAAGAAACCTGGGAATAATTCAAATGCTCATTGGCAGGAGAATGGATAAATAAATTGTGGCATAGTCACACAATAGAATACTACACAACAGCAAAAAAGGAGTCAGCTACAGCTACATGCAGCAGCATAGTTGAATTCCTCAAACATAAAACCAAATATAACAATCAAGCTATAGAATGTTGTTATTTACATAAACTTTGATACCAAATATAATGGGATAGTTTATCCCAATGCACATATATATTTGATAGAATTATAAAGATAAGAGAAGAATGAAAACAAAGTAATAGTCACCTAGGGAGGAAGGCTGGAGGATGGGATGGGATGGGGAAGGGGCCCAAGGGAACCTACAGAGCTATTGACATCCAGCTTTTCAGTTGATTGCTGGTTTCATGGGTGCTCATTTTATTATCATGCACCACAGGTTGTATTTATGTCTTGTGTGTTCTTCCATACCTCTCAAATAGTTCATAATAAAAAGCATCTGGAAAGCAGGCTAAAAGGGTGAAAAAGAACTCTGGGACAGTAACAAAAGTTACTGTAGTGGGTGTAAATCTACTATGGGTAATTTTTTGAAAATTCCTGAAACTCGTCTTGCTTTATCAGATACATATTTTTTCCTTTTGTGGAATTCTGCATTTTTCATGCAAAATCTAGCTAAATTTGTGTTAACTAAACTGGTACTAGGTCTGTTTAAAAGGTCTGTACAAGGAACGTGAGGGATTTCTAATAAATATAACTGCTTGACGACAGTGCTTGTGATTCTTAGATTAAATTATCTCAAGCTTCCTGAAAAGACTGAAGTGGAAAAATGTCAAAACTATTCCTTTTATGTGACTTTTTCAATATAGAAATGTATCTGTCTTGCCTCCAGGGATAAGAGACAATTTTGATTATGCAGATGTTTTTAGTTCTCATCCTTTCTGTTCTCTTCTCAGCAATTATTGAAATGTTGGCCAAATTAAAATACTGTCCAGGGGTGCCTGGGTGGCTCAGTCGATTGAGTGTCTGCCTTTGGCTCAGGTCCTGATCTCGGGGTCCTGGGATCAAGTCCCACATCAGGCTCCCTGCTCAGTGGGAAGCCTGCTTCTCCCTCTCCCTCTGCCACTCTCCCTGCTTGTGTTCTCTCTCACTCACTCTCTCTTTCAAATAAATAAATAAAATCTTTAAAAATACAATACAGTATAATAAAATACTGTCCAGAGTATCATGACCTGAGCTGAAGTCAGGCACCTATCTGACTGAGCCACCCAGATGACCCTAAAGATTTTTTAAACATAAAAAATTAGTGTAAGAAAGTGGCCCAGTTTCATTCTTTTTCATGTTGCTGCCCAGTTTTCCCAACATCATTTGTTGAAGAGACTGTCTTTTTTCCATTGGATATTCTTTCCTGCTTGTTAAAGACTAGTTGACCAGATAGTTGTGGGTTCACTTCTAGGTTTTCTATTCTCTTCCATTGGTCTATGTGTCTGTTTTTGTGCCAGTACCATACTGTCTTCCTCACTATACCTTTGTAATATAAATTCAAAATGGATGAAAAAGCTAAATGTGAGACAGGAAACCATCAAAATCCTAGAGGAGAACATAGGCAGTAACCTCTTCAACATCAGCCATAGCAACTTCTTTCTAGATATGTCACCTGAGGAAAGGGAAACAAAAGCAAAAAATAAACAAGAACAAAAAAAATGATAAATAAACTATTTGACTTCATCAAAATAAAAAGCTTCTGCATAGCAAAAGAAACAACCAACAAAGCTAAAAGGCCTAGCCTACTGAATGGGAGAAGATATTTGCAAATGACATCTGATAAAGGATTTGTATCCAAAATCTAGAAAGTACTTACCAAACTCAACCCCCCCCCCAAATAATCCAGTTTAAAAAATGGGCAGAAGACATGAGTAGAAGTTTTTCCAAAGAAAAACTGATGGCTAACAGACACACGGAAAGATGCTCAGCATCACTCATCATCAGAGACATACAAGTCAAACGAACAGTGAGATACCACCTCACAACAATCAGAATGGCTACAATTAATAACACAGGAAACAACAGGTGTTGGTGAGGATGCAGAGAAAGAGAAACCCTCTTACACTGTTGCTGGGAATGCAAACTGGTGCAGTCACTCTGGAGAACAGTATGGAGGTTCCTCAAAAAGTTAAAAATAGAACTACTCTATAATCCAGCAATTGCACTACTAGGTATTTACCCAAAGGATACAAAAATACTAATTCAAAGGGGTGCATGCACCCCGATGTTTATTGCAACATCATCAACATAGCCAAATTATGGAAAGAGTCCAAATTCCCATCAACTGGTGAATGAATAAAGAACACATGGTGTATATATACAATGGAATATTACTCGGCCATAAGAGAATGAAATCTTGACATTTGGAAAGACATGGATGGAGCTAGAGAATATAATGCTAAGCAACATAAGTCAGTCAGAGAAAGACAAATGCCATATGAGTTCACTCATGTGGAATTTAAGAAACAAACAGATGAACATAGGGGAAAAAAAAGAGAGGCAAGCCAGAAAACAGACTCTCAACTATAGAGAACAAACTGAAGGTTACTGGAGGGGAGGTGGGTGATAGGATGTGTGAAATAGGTGATGGGTATTAAGGAGGGCACGTGGGATGAGCACTGGGTTGTATGTAGGTGATGAATCACTAAATTGTACACCTGAAACTGATGTTACCCTCTATGTTAATGACCTGGAATTCAAATAAAAACTTGGAGGAAAAATTTTTTTAAAAATAAACAGAAAATTTGAGTTCAATGTTAACTGCCTGCAATAAAAGATTAAAAATGATACTAGGAAATATATATTTGTATATTTTTTTAAAAAACTATAGTTAAGGGGATATTTATGCCAAATCTCATAAATTCTGTATCACTATTAGGTCATCTGTCTGATATATCACTTGTGAAAATTAATAAAAGGAAACTCATTTAGAATGGAGTCTGGAGGCCAGCAAGGGGAGCTGTCACACCCAAGCACTCCTTGTCAATTGCAGACCCACAGACCTTGCACTTGGATACTACTTTACCCTATCCCGGCTCTGGAAGAAAGTTTTTCCTCCTTCCCCTGCAACAGCCCAGACAATGAGAAACCATCACAACTCAGCCAATGAAAAGCCATTATACTTTGAACTTCCAGTTTAATCCAGTGGATTTTGTTTACAACAGCCTTCCCAGCTTCCCCCTCTCCTCTATAAGAGAGCAGTCTTAAGTGTTCTTCTCCAGGCTTGCCTATGGATTTGCCTTGGTTTCCTTGTCCCAGGGTACAGTTCTCTGCTCTTCCCAAATGAACTAATTTTTGCTGGTAAAATAACTGGTGGTTTTGTTTTTTCAGGTTAAAATTACATGGTGATGAGACCTGTGATCCAGAGAAGACCCCCCCCAAACAGCTCCAAGGCTGGTGAGCAAACTGGTGCGGGTACCCAAGGACCAGTTGGATTCACTGCTTTCTCACTGACCCTGGAGTTTGAGTGTGAGTTTTTTCCTGGATTTCAAGCTTCGCTCTCTTTGTGTTCGAGTCCTCCAGGTTTTATTCAGGATCTGTTTTAAGGCCTTGTCTTTTCTGAGTACTAATCTGACCTTCAGTCTGACTCCTTTCAGAATCAGACTGTTTCTGTTGGAACTGTGCCAGTTGGAACTGTGTTGACCTTTGATCCAATTCCTTTTCGGAACCACACTGTTCCTACTGGAACTGTGCTGGCCTGTGGTCTGATTCCTTTTGGAACCAGGCTATTCCTGTTAAAACTGTGTGTTTAGGAATTTATCTAGAGGTTTAGAGAAAAACCTCCAAAAAATGGGATCCCAGTCATCAAAATGCTTTGAGGGTGCCCCACTGGGACTCTGGCCAGTTTTTAAGATTTTATTTTTTTATTTCAGAGAGAGAGAGCACAAGTGGGGGGAAGGGCAGAGGGCGAGAATCTTTCAAGTAGCCTCCCTGCTGAGCAGGGAGCGGTAGGCTGGGCTCCATCCCATGACCCTTGAGATCATGACCTGAGCTGAAACCAAGAGTCAGATGCTTAACCAACTGAGCCACCCAGGTGCCCCTGGCCAGTTTTAAATCTAAAAAACTATGGTGCCCCCTCATGCATATGTATAACTGAATGGACTAACTTAACCAAAAGTAATTTAGGACACCAACATCCATTATGGGGAATTTTTCATCTCCTCAAAGTTGTTTTACTCAAAAATGAATTAGAAGGCTATGGATCCTAGAAAAGGAAACAAGGCAAGAAAAAGGTAACTGAATGGGGATGGCTATTGTAGTTGGGAACTTGAGGCTTCCAAACTTTTTCGGGATTCTAAGTTTGCCTCTACAAAATACCATTTCTAAATTAACTGAGGCAAACGAACAATTGAAAGGCATCAAAATGGCTTCTGCGTCCTCTTTTCCCCTCCCTCATCTTCATCCACAGACACATGGCAGCCACCTTGTGCTCAGGCCCTGCCTCCAGCACCATTTTCCTCTTTCTCTCTGCCAAATTTCTCTTTTCCTCTGAATCTCTGTCCACTGTCTCCTCTCCTGAACCTATTAAAACCTGTCTCTCTAAAGTTAACTCATGAGGATCTCAATAAATTTAAGGTTTTTATGTCCCCTAGAACTCGGGCCCCCATAAGTTTGCTAAAGAATTTAACACAGTTACTCAAACTTACCAGCTTGGTTCTCAGATTTCTATCAATTAGTCCATATGCTTGTTGGTGAGGACCAGGCCATACATTGGATGGAACTAACCCAATGGGACCATCATGGGAATTTAGAGAAGCAAACCCCTAACTTTTGGCAAGATGCTAGGACAGTTGCCAGACATCTCCACAGAGCAATTATAATAGCTTTTCCTAAGCCTTCTGATTGGAACAAATTTCAGGACTGCGCACAAAAGCCTGGTGAGCCTGTGCATAACTATTACAAAAGGCTCCAAATTGTTTTTAAGGAATTCTGGTCTTCCTTTAGATGTTGAATCCACCTGGGTAACATTTAACTCTGTGTTTATAAATGGACTGAATCAGGATCTTTCTCCTTTAGTTAAAAGGACCAGGGTGAAATGGGAAACTGTCCATTCCAGATTTAGTTAATTTGATAAACTAGCTTGCTCACATCCTAGTGAGTCACCTAAAAGAAAAGACCACTAAAATTTTTCATTTTTAACTCTGGCAAACAAAGGCGCCTAAACAAACCAACCCCCCCCCCCCCCCAGTTTGCAGTATTATTGCAAAGAGGAGGCAGTGGAAGAGAAGGTTGCTACCAACTTAAGGTCCAGGTGCCTTCCACCCTCTAGCCAGCCTTCCCAGTGTCCTCCTAATTCCCAGTGATCAGAATCTGAGAAACTGTTGAGGCTCTTTCCAATCCTTTCTCTCTCTCTCTTTTTTAAAGATTTTCTTTTTTAGCAATCTCTACACCCAACATGGGGCTTGAACCTACAACCCCGAGATCAAGAGTCGCATGCTCTGCCAGCTGAGCCAGCCAGGCATCCCCCCAGTCCTCTTTCTTAATCAGCTTGGAGAACCCACTCTCCAGATTGGGAATGAATCTCTGTATTGACACCGGCGCTGCACACTCTGTGCTCAGCTCCACTACGATAAAGCGGCCTCGTCCTCAGAATACAAAAGCAGTTCACATCGCAGGCGTCTCTAATAAACTTCAACAGATTCCTGTCTTTGAACCTGTTCCCTTTTGTCTCGGCCCTTTGAGGGATACACAGCCTTTTCTTCTCAGTTTCTCCATCTCTATTCATTAACTGGGCCAAGATTTCTTGGAAAAGTATCATGCCAGAATTCCTTTCTTCCAGAGGTGGAGAGAATATTTCTAGAATTTGATAATAGTAATCAAAATAGTCCATCAGGGAAATTAATTTAATGACCCTTCAGCATTTTTTTTTATTTGCTGTCTCTCCAACAGTGCTATAGCCGAGTCTGGGGACTCCGATCATTTGTTCCTATTGGATTAGCTACCATTCCTCTTTATGGGCAAAACCCTGAATCGATATTGGCAGAATCCACAGTACACTTCCCATCAAGATTCAGATAGATCCCTCAAAAGCTTCCCCCCTCCCAGAATTAATACCCTATAAATGATGAAGCCCTTCAAGACATTAAGCCCATAATAAGAGATTACAAGGCTCAGGGCCTTATTATCCCCTACATTAGTCCCTGTAATACTACCCTTTTACCTGTGAGAAAACCCAGTGTCTAAGGATGGAGGTCTGTCCTGGACCTCTGAGCAATAAATAACCCTGTTATTCCTGTTATCGTTGACCTCCTGTTGTTCCTAACCCCGTGTGCTCTTGACATCCATTCCCAGTAAAGACAGATTTTTCACTGTAATTAATCTATGCAGTGCATTTTTAATGTCCCAGTTGATAAGGATAGCCAATATCATTTTGCTTTCACTTGGAAAGAATGGAAATAGACTTGGACAGTAATGCTCCAGGATTTTGCAGAGTCTTTACCCCTCACAAACCTTAAAAACTGGTTTCATGTTGGCTAACTGAAAAGAAGAATAATAAAAAAAAACTGGTTTGGGTGACAGAAAGCTTTTTTTGCAGGCTCTACTTTGTTACAGTACACAGATGATTTGCTTCTCTGCTACCCTTCTCAAACCTCTTCACGGAAGACAGGCGTCCACCTGCTAAAACTTTTGGCCTTAAAGAGACATAAGGTCTCCAAAGAAAAACTGCAGTTTTCTTAAACTCAGGTTTGATACTTAGAGCATCTGATCTTGAAACAAGGGCAACGTTTGGACCCAGGTGAAACCCCTCAGCTTAATGCTGACAGGTTGCCTTTTGAGGCTCTGTGACAATTTACAGGAAACTCCTCTATCCAATGCAGATTTTTTTCATGATTGACTGATGGTTCTTATTTAAGGGATGAAAACGGCAAATCTTGTGCTGGGTATGCTATCGCTACTCCTTTTGAAGTCATTGAGGCAGCACATTTACCTTTGGCTATTTCAGCCCAACAAGTTGACTTATACGTCCTTAACCAAGGATATACCTGCAAACATTTATACCAATAGTTGTTATGCCTTTGGGGCAGCTCACAGCTTTTTAAGTTATGGAAACAAGGTTTCCTTATCTCCAGTGGGGATAAAATTAAAAATGGCTCCTAAGTCCAAAATTTATTAGTTGCTATACTTTTGCTGCCTGCTCTGACTATCATCAAGGTTCCTAGGCATTCCAGACTCAACTCCCTGGAGGTCAAGTGAAACCAGTAACCAAACCTCTGTCATGGTCCAAAGGGATGTTCTCTCAAGTGATAATTTGGAAAAACTGACAACAAGAGATACCCAAGAATTGGCACCAGAGAGGAAAAAACAGTATTAGAAATCTAATAATTGTTGGCTTAATAAAAAGAGGTATCTGGTTTTTGGAACGAATAAGAATCCAGGCCTGCCAGAAATTCTAATATTCCCACTACTTAACACTGTACATGCATTAAGCCATTGGTCTACTGACAAAATGATAGCATTTATAGATCAATATCAGTGGGAAAATATTAATAAGGCCACATAGAGTGCCTACCTCACTTGTTCTACCCGTCCAAAGTATAATCCAAAGAATCCTGTTCATCTAAATGGATTTCCTACAGCTTCCCCATCTCATGGGTATATATTTATTTTAGTCATAGTTTGTATGCTTTCTCTCTGGGCCAAAGCTTTCTCTTGTAGACTGACCACTGTTTCTTTTGTTGCTAAAACTCTGTTAGAAAAGATTATCCCTGCCTGGGGAACCCCTGTTGAACTTCATAGTGATTGGGGAACCCCTTTTACTGGCCAGGTCCTTTAACAAGTCTGTGCCGTTTGGCCTGTTTTACAACACTTTTTTTTTTTTTTAATCATCTTCAATCTTAAGAGTTAGTGGAATACGCTAACAGCACTATTAAGACTCAGTTGGCAAAATTTGTAGGTATCTTCAAATACCTTGGCCTAAAGCATTGCCACTCCTTCTAAATCTCAGACCCATCCTGTTGGGAACTCATAGACTTTCACCCTTTGAGATAGTCACAAGATGTCCAGCGCACTTGGCCCTGCCTCCTTTGACCCACAGTTGATAAAAGATGTACTTCAGTATTACAAAGGCCTAATTACTTCCGTTATAACTAACCATGCTTTGGTAGAGCAATCTTTTGGCAGTGTACTCCCAAGGGATAAAGACCATAAGCATCACACCTTGCAACCTAGAGATTTCAAAAGACACCTCCAGAAACACTCTCTTCAACCTCACTGGAAAGGCCTTTAAAAGGAACTGCTAACCAACCCTTATGCCACCAAAGTTCAGAAAATAGACTCTTGGATTCATGTGACACATCTAAAGAAAGCCCCAGACCCTAACTGGACCTGCACACCATCTAGTGACCTAAAAGTAAAGATTTCCTGGAACTGAAGCAGATGACATCTGACAAGACAGCCTTCTCAAGATGTCTGGACTACTAGGCCTACCTACCTTTTTCTCATTGTTGCTGCTTCTCTTTCATGGAAAGATAATGCCCTTATCTGCATTTTCAAATTCATACAAAAAGGGGAAACCTCTTACGGCCTTTCAGAAACAGCCTCATCATGATCCTGTGACAAATTAAATTTTCACTTGCTTTTTCTGAAGGATTAGAAAGGTCAGAATTCTCAAAAGTCTTTTCTCATCTGAACTATTCACGGACTCTCGGTTCTTTTTTTTTTTTTTTTTTTAAGATTTTATTTATTTATTTGACAGAGATAGAGGCAGCCAGCGAGAGAGGGAACACAAGCAGGGGGAGTGGGAGAGGAAGAAGCAGGCTCATAGCAGAGGAGCCTGATGTGGGGCTCGATCCCATAACGCCAGGATCACGCCCTGAGCCGAAGGCAGACGCTTAACCGCTGTGCCACCCAGGCACCCCTCTCAGTTCTTATCCAAATTCATGGTTTCTGAATTTACAACTTTACAGGCTGTATTATTGATAACCTATTTGGTTCCAAACAATCTTCTTTTGAGATAACACTGTTTCAAAAACACTTTTGCAGTTTTGCTGTTTTGCAAAATGTTCATCAGCTACTGCTTCCTGTTTATATCTGTACCGTATCTTCCCAAATGCTCTCAGTTAATTCTATCAGTGTACCTTTGCAGTATTCACTGTTTTGCTTTTGTGGCTTCTTTAAGCAGACACTGCCAGGATGCATACATGACTACATGCTTGCCATCATGAGAGAAACTTTCTTCCCTAAATCATAATAATAAATACCAATAAATATTTCAATTGTCTACTTTCAGACCTAGAGTCCTGGTTTAGAACCATCATTCAATTTGGAATTTTCATGTTACTTCTTCTGTTTTATATAATTATTTTGTTTTGTATTTTGTCCCTGTCAGAATTTTTAAAAATGATATACCCATTAAGGTGATGCTGGCTCAATGATTTGAGATGATCTCCAACACTTACAGTCTTAATAAAATATGGACTATAGATGGGAAGCGCTTGAGAGGTACCCCCCCCCCAACCTTCCTCGTTACTCAAATGGGTCCTTCAGTGGTTTTCAGCTCTTATGCACTTTCCCTCTGACGTGGGACATGGCAACCAGGAAAGGTCTTCCTAGCATGGAAGGACAAAACCACTAAATGTGGAGGACCTGACTCTTGATCAGTGATGCTTTCAAAGAAAGATCTTGATCTAAAGGGGAAAATATGAAAATGAATAATAGGAAATATCATTTAGAATGAAGCCGGGAGGCCAGCAAGGGAATCTCTCACGCAATAGACTCCTTGTCAATTGCAGACCCAGCAGGAAGAGAGAGGGACCTTGCAAGTGGATGTGACTTTACTCCATCCCAGCAGAAGGAAGAAAGTTTTTCTTTCTCCCCCAGGAACAACCCAGCAAATGAGTGATTGTCACAAGTCAGCCAATGAAAAGCCACTGCACTTCGAAATCCCAGTTTATTCTAACGGACTTTTTGCTTATAATAGTCCTCCCAGCTTCTGCCTTCCCTCTATAAAAAAGGGTTTCATTCCTTTGTTCTCCAGGTTTGCCTATGGTTTGCCTTAGTTTGCTTGTCCCAGGTTATAATTCTCTGCTATTCATGGAAAAGGAAAATATTTTGCTGGTGAAATAACTGGCAGTTTTATTTTTTAAGGTTACACCCTGAATGATAGAACTTCTACTTTAAGATAATATTCACAGGAAGACTGGAGTAGTTTGTTACGTTAATGACCCTAGTGACTCATCCCCTCTCTCCCCCATCTCCATGGCATTATGAAGATGCCTGACTTTGAGTTTGGCCATGGGATTGGCTTTGACTAAAGGGAGGAAAACAGGCAGAGGCTTGGTATACACTTGCACACTGGGTTTGCTCCCTTGGAACTCTGGTGCCATGGCCTTGAGGAGAAGCCCCATGCTGTCTCTTTGAAGAGGAGTAACCAAGGGAGAGGGAAGCCTAGCCAACCCCACTGATTCCAGTCCCCAGATGACCCACCACCTGAATGCAGGTGGAGTGCATTCAGTTTTGGGGTGCTTCTAAACCAAGACCTACACAAAATCTAAGTCCAAATTAGCTGAACAATAATCACACAATCCTCAAGTTAGAGCCAATGGTATTCTGGTCTGATTGTAAATACATGGTGGGGGGCACCTTGGTGGCTCAGTCTGTTGGGTGTCCGACTCTTGATTTTAGCACAGGTCATGATCTCAGGGTTGTGGGATTGGGCCAAGTTGGGAGGGGGCATGCTCAGTAGAGAGTCTGCTTGAGAGTCTCTCCCTCTACCCCCCCTCGCCCACTTCTGTGCTCGCAAGCACACGTGTGCAGGCTGTCTCTCTCAAATAAATAAATACATCTTTAAAAAAAAAAAAAAGAAAAATACATGGGCTCTTTTCAAAGCCCAGAATGAAATGACAAACTAATATACAGTGGCTTCTGACATACTTAAATTTAAGATTTATTTTTTTAAATTAAGGTCTATAAGCCTTTAATAATATGGTGGTTTAAACATATAGTATGGTAAAACAACATATTATATAGAATAATCAAGTTAGTAAGAAAATATTTTTAAAGATGGACCTGGAATTTGCTTGAAGGCAAGGATGCTTCCAAAATGTTGAAAGACCTGGATGCCTGTTTAAAAGGAGTCCCCACAGGACACCCGGGTGGCTCAGTCCGTTAGACACTTGCTTTTGGCTCAGGTCATGATCCCAGGGCTCCTTGCTCAGCAGAGAGCTTGCTTCTCCCTCTGCCTGCTCTGCCTGCTGCTCCCCCTGCTTGTGCTCTCTCTCTCCGATAGATAAATAAAATCTTTTAAAAAATAATAAAAAATAAAAGGAGTTCCCACAGGTTGAAATATGACTGTTTTTTGCTTCAAAAAGGAAATAAAAATTGTACTTAAATAAAACAAATTAAGACTGTAAAAAGCCATGAGTCCATAATAATACTCGAGAGAATAAGACTTTATTTTCTAAGTACTTAGTACTTTATTGAAGTAAATTTTCTTCAGAGTAGAAAAAATATTGGAGTCTAACTATAGATCTCTCTTCAGGATGGGTTAAACATACAAAGGATAAGAGAATCTTAATGGTATGAGAAAGACAAAACTGTCTTTCCGTGAAGTATAAATAGGCCCGTGAGACTTCCTGCTACCCCCTCAGCACCCACCCACTTACCGGACATTCCTCTACTAAATTGTTACCAAACATTAAGGAAGTGGGGCAAGGCATTCCTTTCTTAGGCATGGGAGGTCCTCCCACCTGACCCTGGGGCTTTAGATCGTGAAACAAAATTTTAAAATCCTGAAACCAAGTGGATTTTACCTTTTAAATGGACTTTAATTTGTGGAAGTAATCTTTTATTTAAACTTGACTACTGGATAGTGGTTTTACTTCTTTTGAGGTTGGTTTGCCTTTTGTGGTTTCTAAAGATGGATTAAGGCCAAGGGTTCACACAATGAGCCTTTTTTTAACTTGGTGAAGGTTGGAAGAATTGTCACCCCAATCTCCAATAATCTATTCCTGATGAACCCTGTTTGCTCTGACCTTTCCCAGGGGATGAAATCCGAAAAATAATTCATGTGGACAGTGCTTAAAGAAACAAACAAAAATTTATTTTTTATTATTTTTATTTTTTTAAAGTTGTACTTGATTTAAAGAGTTAAATGGTTCCAACAAGGCCTCACTTCCCTCAAGGCAACTACTTTCAACTTTAAGCTGATTCTTTGGTATTTATCTCCACTTATCTAAATAACACTTTCATATTTCTCCTTCTTGCTTTTCAGTCAGCGGTTATCTACCGACTTCCTGAAATGGAAGGTAAGGATTTCGCCTTCTTTTGCACATTTCTCGGTACTTCCAACACACACGTGCATTTTTAGTCTTTTAAAAATTCTCCTGGTATTGTGATAGCACAATGTGCTCATCCTGCCCAGTCAGCAGGAGGTCACTGATGTCATAGATTATGTGATGTTCTTCAGGAAATCCAGAAGGTCCAGAGCTCTTCAGGTTATTTTAGGACATAGGACAGGAATGTGAACATAACCCTGGGCCACACTGCAAATGTGTACTTTTATCTGTTTCATGGGAATGCCAACTGTTTCTGATCCTTTCTTATGACTGGGATAGAAAAGAATGCATTCACTAAATCTACGGTGTGCACCAAATACCTGAGGCTGTATTAATGCACTTCAGCAAATACACTACATCTGGCACAGCAGCTGCCTTCAGACCTACGAATTGGTTGAGCTTGACAGTAATCTGCGGTCATCCTTCACAGGCCATCTGTTTTTTGCAGGGCCACATGCTGCATTAAATGGAGATATGATGGGAATCTGCACTTTGTGTCCTTTAAATTCGTAAGAGTGACACTAATTTCAGCTATCCCTTCCTGAGATACAGTATTATCTTGACTTCCTGTGCCATATTTGGCTGGGGAAGGGAAGCTATTTCAGGGAACCCCACTTGGCCTTCTGCACTGTGATGGCTTTTTACATTATAGGCGAGGGTTCCAGTGGATTTGTACCAATTACCAAATAGGTGAATCCCGTTATACATTTGGGGCCTGGGGAAATGATGACGGGGTGGGGCCACAGACCCAAAAGACCCATTCTGAGCTAGACCTTGTCATGACCCCATTTATTAACTGGCCTCTCTATACTCCCACTCTAACAGGGTCATGATGATGCTTCTGGTCTCTGGATATCAGTGTCAATTCAGACCCTGTGTCTAATGGTCGTTGAAATGTCTGGGTATTCCCATTTCCCCAAGGTACAATTACCCAGGTAAATGACCAAAGATACTTTGGGGATGAACTAGGAAAATCATTATCATTTATACTTGATATGTAGCAGGGTCCTTCCTCCTAAGGACCTCTTCAGCCAGTGATTTCAGGTCTATAAACTAACTCAGGTATGAAAATGGATTAAGGAATGATTAATTTATTGAGTGAGGGATCTTAGCCTCCTGGTCAGCTAGCCTTAATTTTTTTTCCCTGCTGATACAAACTAAATAGGACCTTTGTTGGCTGCCTACCTATTTTGCCCGTAGGGATACCATATTCTATTAACCATTTCCATAACTGTGTGGGTTAGGTCCACGTTACAATATTTGTAATTCCCTGGCTTCTGCTAGTTGAGCACTGCCACTTGGCCTTTATTGCTTTGGGGTCCTGTCATCTGCATTGCTGTCAATGAGTCGGGTTCTGGAGGCCTCTGCTACCTTCAGCCATGACTTGCAGAGAGCCACCACTAACTTTTTAGTGCTATTCTTGCCCTTTGCACCAGTGTATTTCCTACGGTCTTGATAAGTGGTGTGTCCTCTGGGCTGTCCTTCAGAACAGAATTATAACGTTCTGGCTGTAGATGGTACATCCATTCTAACAACCTACTTCCTTAAACCTTTTTATCCTTTCTTGTCCTACTTACCTGTCGTAGCACTTCTGGCATTTCAGTTTTAGTGAAAGTCATTGTTTTGTTTTTTTTCCCATGCTTCTAGGAGCCATTATAGTAGTGAGTTCACACCAACTCTTTGGGCTCTTGCCAGGATGTTAAATTTTTGGGAGAGTGCTCCACCATCAATAGAATTTTCCCTATTCCATTTTATGGTCTGGCCTCCTTGATCAAGGCCTCTCTGAATCCAGTCCCATGCCTACTCCTCAAGCTACTGGTGGTATATGTTAGCTAGGTCTTATATTTTCTTTGGGGAATATTCCTTTACCTCCATTATTAGACACAGTACCTCCCAACTAGGTTATGCTATGACTTAACCCTAATTATAGGCCTAGTGGCAGAAGGCTTTGTGTGTTTGTGTGTGTGTGTGTGAGGTGGGGGTGTCTGCCTAGGGAGAGGGGAATGTGTTGCCTTTCAGTGAGAAGCCTCTGCAAAGTCTTCTAGTGCAGGAAAGTGATAGCTCTTAGCAGAGAGGAGTGAGCCACACTGCAGGCATCTAAGGAGCCTGAGGAATGAAAATCTTCAGGAGCACCACCCAGATGTCTTCTTCATGTGTTGGAATGCTCGATTTTCTCAGTCATGGCCCTGACCTTGCCACAACAAACCTGCCGTTTTTGGTCATTTAACCATCTTTTAACCACTCTAAAGTCTGGTCTTATTGCTTGTCATTCTTCACTCCTTCCCTGCTAATGAGAGCTTTTTTATGTGCAATGAACAGGGGCTCTGGCTTTCTCTCCTCACTTGGACTTGCCTATTACCTACCCTCAGCTGTTCATTCTTTTTTTGTAACCAAAGGAGCTTAGCAATAGTCATCCAATTCTTTCCAGTTCTTATCAGTTACTTTTACTATGTCTCAAATTCCTGATATGTCACACCGCTAGTGTTCCCTTCCACCTGGTATATCATCCCAGTTAGACCATCACCTTGTGTCAGGGGCTGTCTGTGCTTCATCTGCTACCAGCCAGGTGGTCCATAATCCATCTCCCAAATTCTGTCTTATTGCCTGCTTTCTCCAGCCAGTCCTGGTATCAGTTATCACAGGTAGGATTCTTGGGAAGCAGACACTGGGACAGAACATAGGAAGTATGGAAGGGAAAGGAAGCAGGACTGGGCAGAGAAGTTGAATTTTAATACAGTTTAAGAAAGCTTTTTTTTTTTTTTTAAGATTTATTTATTTTAGAGAGAACATGAGCAGGGAGGAGTGACAGAGGGGGAGGGAGGGAAAGGGGGGGAGAGAGAGAGAGAGAGAAAGAAAGAAAGAAGGAAGGAAGGAAGGAAGGAAGGAAGGAAGGAAGGAAGGAAGGAAGGAAGGAAGAAGAAAGAAAGAAAGAAAGAAAGAAAGAAAGAAAGAAAGAAAGAAAGAAAGAAAGAAAGAGAAAGGGAATCTCAAGCAGATTCTGCACTGAACATGGAGCCCAACCTGGGGCTGGATCTCATAACCCTGAGATCACTACCTGAGCCGAAACCAAGAGTCAGATGCTTAACCGACTGAGCCACCCAGGCTCCCCGTGGGTTCAAGAAAGCTTTGAACAACCTGCACAGAAGCTCTGGGGTGAATATTGCAAATCATATGTCCCATGGTAGGTCATAATGGCAGAGACTTTCTATTCCAGCCTTGTGCAATCACCCAAAATCAGCTGCCCGGGAAAGGGCATGACCTTGTGCAAGGCTTCTCTCTGCAGCTGAAGGAGACCCTGATGGAGCTGACAGTGGGAGGTACCCTGTAGCTTGGGAGCACGTCCTTCCTTGAATAGTGTTCTGGGCAGCATCTCCATATCTACTGCTAGGGCAAACAGAGATATCAAGCACATTCTCTTTTGCAAAGAACCAAAAGATCCACTTAATCTTTTTTTTTTTTTTTAAACCTCTGCTTCCCCAGCTGGGGAAATCTTTTATTTGGTCAAGAAAGTGGAAGCATAGCAGAGGATATTTGTCCTCCAATATTTATTGTATACGTCTTCACTGATATTATGATCCCTTATTGGACATAAAGGTACTGAGAGTAAAGTTAGTTCTGGCCCGTGGGTTGGAGGCAGAAGTGGTGTGTACAACTTCTAGGAAGTATCCTTCAAGGGAGGAGGTATGATCGTCTTTCCCCTTTTCTCTTTTCTGCTTATTAGACTGTAAACATGATGGCTGGAACTTCAGTAGCCATCGGGACCATAAGGTAGAAGCCACATGTTGAGAATGGAGGAAATTAGGTTCCTGATGGTCATGGGAGTCACCACTAATCTAGACTGCTTACCTCCCCACTCTGTTTACGTGATAAAGAAATACATGTTCATCTTGGCTAAGGACATTTAAAAAAATATTTTGTTTCTCATAGATTAACCTATTCCTATCTGATGCAGAATTTGATCCCTATAAACTCATACAGCACAGAACATGCCTTAACATAAATATGGTATTGGCTTAGTGGAAGCATTTGGGCAGTGTGTGGTAAAGATTCAGATACTGCAGCATGGAAAACTGGAGACCCTTGCTGTCCAGTTGCAAGATATTTGTGGCATGAAGGGAAATAATTGAAAAGTATAAACTTGATTTGCTGGCTTTAAGTTTTCACCAGTTTCAGCAAAGTTCTTTGATTAACTCAGGTCAGAGCTAGTCAGTATGCAAGTAGGGATGGAAGGGTATACAGCTTTGCTAAGATGGGAACTCTGTCTATAATCTAAGTGGATTAAGAGTTCTATAATTTGGAAGGGCTGAAAAACCCAACTACTTCTCTACCTTTAAATCAAAGTACACAGAAACTGCGTTTGAACAAAAGCCTTGGAAGGAAATATGCCTGCATACGAGGCTGACAAAAATGGGTAAAGAATGCTGTCAACCTGGGGCGCCTGGGTGACTCTTGATTTCAGTTCAGGTCACGATCTCAGGGTGGTGAGACTGAGACCTGTGGCAGGCTTTCTGCTCAGCAGGGAGTCTGCTTGAATATTCTCTCCTTCTACCCTTCCCCCTGCTCTTTCTTAAATAAACCTTTGAAGAAAAAAAAAAAAGAATGCTGTCAACCTGTTAAATCCCATTGTTTCACATGACCCCAGGTTAGCTGTCATTAAGGGTGAGATAGTTGAGCAGCACACGGAAGCCAGGAAATAAGAGTCTTTGGGCTTAAAAATTATATCTTGGCAAGAACTACAGCTGTAATTTCTCCCACACAGAACTGAGTGAAAACAAAAGGATCAGAGACCTTTAACATTTTTGCATCAATTATATTGCCAGATGATGCACAAGCCTGATGTACATTCATGGGCTTCCACTATTGCTACTGACAAGCACAGTTGTAGAGGTGTTTGGTATTTCTGAAGCAGCATTAGCAGAGGTGTCGGTATCTAGCCACCAGTACTGTGGACCCTAACATTCAGGACTGCAGACATGTACTGTACTAGAGCAGATCACAGTGGGTATAGTGTGGTGCTGGAGCTGGCCGCACAAGCAGCTTTCTGATGCTTGTGGTTCCTAGGTATATGCAGGAGCAATATAGTTCAGGAGTCTTCATCTCCTGATTGTAGGAGAGTCATTGCTCCGTGAGTGGCCTGGTTCTGCGAAGACTTTGGGACTCATTCCTGAAAAACTAATCTTAGAGTCTATTTAATCAACACTCCCAAGTATTCAATACTCTTTGCGCTTATACCAGGGGAATGGATTCTGTTCTCTTCAACTGAACCTTGACTGATACCATAAATTGTAAAGAATGAATGGCGGCTGCAGACAATAGGATTTCAGTTAAGATAAGAGAACTAGAATTAGGAAAATTAGGAAACTAGGATTGATTATCTGTCCTGGTAGAGTTTGAAAGTAGCAATGATTCTGCTAGTACTAGAGAATGAGACACTCCAGTACCTGATACACAGTGGCAAACTAAGAGACTGACCTACAATCATATTTCTAGTTCTGTCCTTGTCTGTTTTGGTTATCAACATTATACTGGCTTCAGAGTGAGTTGGGGTGCTTTCTTTTCTGCTCTCAAATAGGAATTATTAATCCCTTGATTATAACACCCTAGCTTCGAGCTTATTTTACCAAGTGATAGCAGCATTAATTTCTTTTTAGGCAGTTCAGAGTCACTCTGTGTGTGTCATACTGTTCTTTGTAAAAATTCAGTGATTAGGAGCTTTAAAGTCTCACTCTTCAAATGAGTATTTGGAAAGGGTATTGATTCTAAGGTGAGTAAATTAAAAGGCAGTTATCTGGATTTAGGATTCTTGGCTTGGCAAGGGAAGAGGTCATCAATGTCCTGCAGAGTTTTTAGGATAAAGATTTCCACTCTAGGTGATTTCTTCCAGTCTTGTGGTTTTAAATACCATTTGGTGACTCCTCTAAGTTTATATTCCCTGATCCAAATTCCCCCGCTCCCTACCCCCAGCTCGAAACTTGCTATCTGTTGGCTCAACTTCTGTGTATGTAAAGTAGGCATCTTAGTTTTAGTGTGCAAGAACAATAGTCCCTCACAACAAAGCCACTAGTACCCTAATGTTCAGCAAGGACCAACTACTATCCAGTTGCTTGGGGGGGGGGGGAGAATAATGCTTGTAATTTTTGTCTCTTTTTTGTTACAACCCATCAGTGGATCCTGTTGGCTCTACTTCAAAATACATCCTGAATCCTGCAGTTCTCAACATTTCCACTGCTACCACCTTACTCCAAGCCAGATAATTTATTTCCTGGGCATCTGGGACGGTCTCCTAGCTAAGCTTCCTGCTTGTACTTTCGAAGGTCAGCAGTCTATCCACCACAAGCAGCCACTTTACAAATTATGCCAGTTCCCAAGCTTAGAACCATCCAATGACTTCCATTTCCGTACCCTGCTTAATCAGAGCCCTGCTGATGTTATTAACCTCATTTCCCACAATCTTCACGTCTAGGCTCAATGTGCTCTAAGCACCCTAGCCTCCTTGCTTCTGTCCAGAACGCCCAGCACATTAAGCTTGAGGACTTTTTAAACTTGCTGTTCTCTTTGCCTGACTCATTCTTCCCTGAGATTCCTCCAAGTTTCACTCTTTCAGCTCTCTGCTCAAATGTCAACTCAGAGGTCTTTCCAGACTATCATATCTAGAATAGCCCACTCTATCTCCTTTCCCTACCACTCATTATTTCGTATCATTTTAGTTTAATGCCCCTATCTAGAATGTAGTTCCTATGGAGCAGGAAATATATTTCATTCATATCTTGTCCCTAGCGCCTTGAAAAATGCATGCCTGGCACCCTAGTAGGCACCTAAAATCACGCTTAAAATGAATTTGGACTGAATTATCCTAACTCCATCACTTGCTTTGTAGGGTAAGCATACCAACAAAAGGAAACAAAAACCAGATAAGGCCTGCCTCGCCGCATTCGAGCCCTAGTAAGGGCTCGCTCAGAAACCCTTTCTAGCTCCCCCAGCCAGAGCTGAGCCTTAAAAAGCTCTTTTCTCCTTGTCTGGCTGGGAAAGGAAAGGTGTAAACGGGAGAAAATGAGGCTTAGAAGGGCTGAGGAAGGAGCCTCAGTTGAGAACTCGCTGTTAACCATGGCAGCTCTGGTTTCGGTTGGGGGGCCGGGGGGTCGGGACTGTTATTCCACTCAGAAAGTCCAGGCGCCGAGCACCAAGCAAACCCGTCAGCCATTTTCCGAAACTAGTCTCCCTAGTAACCGAGCCCGAGTGCGTACGCAAGAAAGGGGGGCGGGACTTATTGTGAGGGCCTCACTCCGGAAACCGCACCCTCGGAGGCGTCCCACCGTCGAGGATTCACAAAACGCGGAGCCAGATTTAACAGTCGGCGGTGAAAGCGCGCACTCGAACGCCAATGAGAGCGGAAGGAGGGGACCGGTCCTGAAGGGTACTCTGCATATCTAGCAATGATTGGTGGAGTTCTCCTTTCTTCTTTTTGGTATTGGTTAGGCTTCCTTCTTCTGCCCACCCACTTGGCTTTTGTGTAGGTACTTCTGATTGGCTCCTCCTGGTGGTGGCGGGAGGGGGGCAAGGTTTGGGGGATTGCTCATCGCAGATTGGTGGATTTGAGCACCTAGCGTCGTCTTCTCGAGGAAGGAGACCGTCCCATCCTCTCCCTGTCCCGTCTCCCGACCCGTACGCTTTTCCTCAACTCGCGCGCACGAATGGTTAAAAAAAAAAAAAAGGGTGTGAGGCTCGAGCCCGCCAGCCAGGCCTCCAGCACCTAGCGCGCGCCCTCAGCGAGGACCCGCGCGAGCTGCCCGTGACGCTGCCTGCGCTGTTTGAAACTGCAGAACCCGTTAGGATCTTGGGGAAACTACCGTTCCAGCTGGTTCCGGAGCCCGTGCGTGCCAGGGGGGCGAGTGGCGTCCGCGAGGCGGCTCCTGCCTTTCGCGTCTCTGCAGCGTGGAGACTAGAACCGGCACTTTCGAAGGACGCCACCTCCAATCGCAGTGCTGGCGCGGGCGGAGGCTAAAACACGGGGGTCCTGAGAGTGAGGAAAACGCGCCAAGTTCCCCTCGGTGGTGGAGTGGGAAAGACCCTAGCGGTTCAGGCGCTTGGCGAGCGGGACTACTTCTGGTGCTCCTTGCCATCCCGGGGCGGGGGCGGGCGGGGGCGGGCGCCGCTCCCGGGATGTAGTTGGTGCCGGCACAGGGCAGGACCGAGCGGCAGCCCGGGTTCCCGCTCTTGAGAGCGAATGGTCACTCCCCTGAGGGGAGGGCAATCCAGCCAGCTTTTCCTTGGGTCGGGGGCCCCGTGGGCCCCGGGCAGGGTCTCACCTGTCGCACCCACACCCATCCCGGCTGCACTCGGGGCGTCACCGCCGCGAACCTCGCTTTGGGCCATGACCAGGTAAGGAGGGCCTGGGGAGGGGGGGGGGCCGGTGCGTGGGCGCCGAGGCAAGTTCGGCTGGCTCCCGAGGGGCGCTGCCCTGGGACCCCGGCGTCGGCGCCGCGGGGGGACGCCAGGACCAGTTCGCTGCGGCGCCCTTGCTGAGCTGCCAGCCGGGCCCTCCGGGCACCGGAGTGTGTGTGTGTGAGGGGATGCCTCTCCTGCCGCCGCAGGGATTTGGGGAGGCAGGTGCGGGCTGGGCGTAAATAGGCCAACTCCGCGGGCGAGGGGGCCGGGAGCTGCGGGTGTCCGGAGTCGCCACCGGCCAGCCTCCCGCCGGGCCCGGGCCGTGTCTGACGGGCACGGACGACAGCACAGCCTCGTCTTTTCACTTTTGCGTTCCTGGAGTGATGCGGGGTCTGGAGAAAATGTTTCCACTCAACGTTGTCCGGTGTTGGGTATTGCTAAATTTTATCGCGCACTCTGTTTTTTCTAGAAGTATTTAGAAGGCCACGTGTTTTAAACCTTTGTCGAGGATGCTATCCTTGATTGTTTTACGTTTTTCCTGAAAAATTGGAATTGAGTCGTGTCGTCTTGTAAAGGGAAGAACTTAAAACTAATGAGACTGAATGTTCATACTGTCATTTGTTCAAGAGTGTTTCATGCTCGATTTATTGGGTTTTCTGCGAAAACTGATTTAGACTTCAGGAAGGGCAGGAGCAAGAAGCGGTGTAGCATAAGATACGGTACTTGGTAAAAATGTGATATTGTCAAGGTTGTTAAATGTTAGTGATTTGAGGGAGCCAGAAGGGTTTATTGCTTAGGATTCATCCGTTATTCCACCTGCGCGGTTATTTTTTTCTAATATGTATTTAAATCCGGTTAGAGAATACACTTTCCATCATTTATAAGACTTGGTTCCCAAGAAACACCTTTGACAAGAATCGTTACTGCTTAGAGATCCCTGACAACCTCGCTTAGACTGGTTTATCATTCACGATAGTTTTCCATCAGTAGCATTAAGTGACTAGGAGGGTAAATTGAGTTGGGAGAGTTGGATGGGGAAATTGGTCAACTTTCCAGTTACTTCTGAGTTGAGTCTCAAAAATGTGGTTTCACTACCGAGTTCAGTGTTCCGAAATCCGAGATCAGCGGCCGAGTGAAATGCTTACTAGTAAAGATGGAGTTTGAGTGAATTTTGTTAGTTTACTGTTCATCCTATTACTGTGTCCGTATCTGAAAGTCATCGTCGACCTTTTGTGTTCTGATATTCTGGTCAGATAATTTTCCCCCAGATATCTTACAATAGGACGGGTGTATTAAATAACTATCACAAATACTGCTGGGGTTTTTTTCATCCAAAAATTTTAACAAGGAAAAAAAAAGGTTGCAAAAGTCAAAATATTTTTTTCTACTCTAAGCAGCACTAAAAAAATTATAGTTTAAAAAAGTGGAAAACCAGTAGTGTATTGTGGTGTTCAGTGCATAACAATTTGGTCTGCGCAAAGTGCAGCATGTCTTTACACCACTAGCCTAACTGTGCATGTTTTATTACTTTTCACTCGACTTTTTAGGTATAACTGAACACCAGATCTATGCCTTTGCTTATATGCAGATTATACTTTAATTGGGAGTATTGTTGATGCACAACTTTACATTAGTTTTGGGTTTGCAACATAGTGACTTGTGCAAATTATACTTTAGAGAAGCTTTTTAGAGACTTTATTTCATGTATTCATAGTAATGACTAGAAAAGACCTTGGAAGTAAGATTCACTCACTTCTAGCACTCTTCCCATTCATCCCTTTCTCACCCTCTACTTAAGAATTACAGATGGTTGTTGCTCAGTCAGTATTTACTGAATAAGTTAAAATAAAAATTAGCTTTTTACTCAATACTACTTTGTAGATATACTAAAATGGGGATAGCTCGTGATGTGACCCTTAATCTAATAGACTAATGGAAGTTCAGTGTCTGTTATTTTTTGTTGTTTAAGAAAGTTAAGGACAAATGGCAAGCTCCTTCATTTAAGCAGTAAGCATCGAGTGCCTATTATTGGCCAAGCACTGGGTTTTTAAATGTGAAGTTCTAATTAGTTCCATTCCTTGGTAAATTTTCAAAATTAATGATTTTATTGCCTACAGTGGATAACTGAAAAGTAATGAGACTTTTTCTCTGCGATTAACAGATATGGTTGGTGATTACAATATCCTTGTATAAATTAATTCTTGTCACCTCCTTGGGATTTGAAGAGAAAATGCCTGGTGTCATACCTAGTGAAAGTAATGGGCTTTCAAGAGGTAGCCCATCAAAGAAAAACAGACTTTCCTTGAAGTTTTTTCAGAAAAAGGAAACTAAGAGAGCCTTGGATTTCACGGATTCTCAAGAAAACGAAGAAAAGGCTTCTGAATATAGAGGATCTGAAATGTATGTATCAAGTATATTTCTGTATTTTCAGAATTTCATATCAGTGAAGAAGCAGTGAACTTTGATATCTCCAGACATTCTGACTTGATATGATAGTCTTTGAAGGCAAACACACACAGTAGTGAGACAAACCTATTAGCCAATTAGATTAACTTGAAGAAATATTTATTGGCTACAATTATTTTTCAGTTCAGACTTGTTCGTAGTGTAGCACAGTCTGTTTAAAGGGTAAAGAAATTTTTTTGTGTGTGGTTCAGAAGACTTGACAGTTCTTGAGATATTTAAACTTTATAGTCATACCTAATATGTATGAATTATCAAGCCTGTTGTATAGTTGACAATTTAAGATAAACTTAAAAATGCTTTGATGCAAATAAATCCTTCAGTGACTGAGATCTGAACAAAATGGAATATTTTGCTGTTCTAGTTGTAGTCTACATTAGGTCGCTGTTCAGCAATTAGGTGCACTGCTGTATTTGACTAAAGTGGATTTGGTCTCGTGTAATTTCCTAATATTTACCAATAATCAGTTTAGGAGATGTGAATCTTACGTTTAAAACACTTTGAGGTGCTACAGTAGTAAGTAGCAGCTGTAAAATAAATAAAAATGCTGTGAGGACCTACTATTTGTTAAAGTAAGGTAAAAGAATTATAAACTTGAACAATTCATTTTAAAGTGAAGGACAGCTGTGTAATTCTCTTTATAGACACTTTCCTTTTAATCTTAACAGAACCTGATTTCTTAGGTAGTACAGCCTCTCCTAGATACTGTCATAGCTTATTTCCAGGTTTTTATTGAGTTAGACTACTTTTCAAAATGTCACATAGGGTTTATTAATCACAGTACCAGTTCAATTTTCTACTCTCTAAAATGGGATTAACAGCTTCATGACAGAATTGTTTAGAGGCTTGTTGTGTATATTTTTAAAGTGCTTGTAAAATTTTATTCTGGGTCTGTAGCAATTTTCGCACCTGTACAGATTCTTCTCAAGTGTCACCTGAATAAAGTCCATATGCTTTTCAGTTCATACAACTTTTGGGAAAAGACTAAATCTAAGGAGGTATTATTTGCACTTTGTTTCTTTAAGATACTACACTTCATAAAACCTCTCTCTGCTCTGTACTTAATAGTGATCAAGTTGTTCCTGCAGCACAGTCCTCACCTATAAACTGTGAGAAGAGAGAAAATTTGTTACCATTTGTGGGACTGAATAATCTCGGCAATACTTGTTATCTTAATAGTATACTTCAGGTAAATTGATTTTGCTATATAATAAAGCTTTAGTAGGCAAAGCATGATGTCACATTTAATGTTCTGAGCATTTCAGATGATTGGGAGTATTTTAATCGTCCATACGTCTTTGCCTTTGATTGTAAATAAACTAGAATGGACTAAAGTAATGATCTAAATTGGGTGTCACCAGCTTCCTTTGGGGTGAGAGAAAGTGATACATTAAATAAAATTGGGATAACAAAATTGAATTGACTTTGGTTAATCGGCAGATGCCAAACCCTTAGTTTTTCTGCTTGATTTTTAATGCTATGGTGACATGAATTTTAACCTTTGAAATTCTGCTTTATGTTGTACCCTTGTAACCATAAGTCTTAGCAATATGTGCCCAGCCTCAGTGCTTTGCTGCCTGTGAGGGAAGACAGTGGGCTACTATGATGAAATAGAAAACAATTTTTGATCTAATATTCTCAGAATTTTAACTAATGCACATTTATTTAAAAGTGTTCTACAAAAAATGTAGATAGTGTTTTAATGACTTTAGGTATATTGTTTGCTCAAACACTCAGACACTCTTATTTTCTATAGGTATTATATTTTTGTCCTGGTTTTAAATCTGGAGTGAAGCACTTATTTAATATTATTTCAAGGAAGAAAGAAGCCCTAAAAGAGGAAACCAATCAAAAAGATAAGGTAAAAAATAAAAGAACAGAATATATAAAAAGTAAAGAAATGGAAATTCACTTGCTTAGAAATGAGAAAGTAATAATACACAGAGGATTTGGGAAGCAATTAAATTTCTCAGTATCCTGTTTTCAGAAAGGCATTTTTTTTCTATTCTTATAGGTTAGCTAACTACATTATCACCTTTTACAGTGTCTTCTCCTGCCCTCCAATTTATTGCTTACCAATAAACATTGTCATTTATATGCCACAGTCAGTTTATCATACCATTGTACCATCTGCTACTTACTTATTGTGTTTTCAAGTACTCACTTTTAAAATTTAAGTAAATATAAAGAAACTTTTGACTTACACAATCAGAAAACCATTTTCTTCCAAATAGAAATTAAAAATACTCTTAAAATTTGTTTATTTGTATACCTCCATAAAATTAGTGTTATAATGAAATTAAATTTAGCAAAGCTAGTATTGTCTAGTGAGACAAAAGGGGGAATGTACTTTATTTAATGGTTTATGGGTTTCTTTTTTCACAGGGAAATTGCAAAGAAGATTCTTTTGCAAGTTATGAACTAATATGCAGTTTACAGTCCTTGATCATTTCAGTTGAACAGCTTCAGGCTAGCTTTCTCTTAAATCCAGAGAAATACACAGATGAACTTGCTACTCAGCCAAGGCGACTGCTTAACACACTCAGGTATAGCCTTTAATATAATTTTAGGATTCCAGCTTAGCAGCTTACTGCTCTCTTTGGAGGAGAGTGATATGTGAACAAATAGGGGGAATAAAGGGCAAGGAAAACAGAAACTACAGATCTACAGTCCCTAGTATCCCCGAGGCTCTGGAAATTAGACATTTCTTTGGTAAGTTTGGTACTAATAAATTCATTAGATCTGAATCGGTATGAGGCTTTTTTATAGGCTTTATTATTATTTATAATGTGAATATTCATACATTTTTCTGTAGAAATAGTATGTTTAATTATGGAATACTGCCCCCATCATGTTGGTGAAAGATATTGAAGTGCCATATTTTTGATCTGAAAATTAATGAATTTGTCAACTACATTTGGTCCTAAGAAATTTCAGATTAGGAATTATAGGTTTTTTTTTTCAAAATATACATAAGAACTGTAAATTGCAAATATTCTAGTTTTGTTGTGTGTGCTTGCAGAACTATTAACTGGATTAGATTTTTTTCTGTTGTCTTAAATGAAACTTTATCCAATATATAAAATAGCTTTATCTGTTATAGGGTAAATCTTTAAAAAGTTATTTAGTTTAAGAATAGACTGAGGGTGGGGCATCTGGCTGGCTCAGTTGGTAGAGCATGCAACTCTTACTCTAGGGGTTGTGAGTTCTAGTCGCATGTTGGGTGTAAAGATTAAAAAAAAAAAAAGAGGCCTGGGTATAAATACACTGTCTGTGTTTGTTGATGAGCAGTGTAGTGTAGCATGGTGGCCAAGAGCAGGTTTGAGTCCTGGCTTTGAGCAAGCTACCTTACCTGTAAACCACGGTGATAATAGTACTTACCTCATAGAACTGTTAGAATTACATTATATATCTAACATAAAAAAGCATCTTGAATAAAACCTGGTACATGGTAAAATATATGTATACTAGCTGTTACTAGTATTTAGAAGAGGATGAAAGCATTTGTGATAATGAATAGGAGGTAAAATTTACAAGTTCAGGTAAGAAGAGGTTTCAAATTAGTTGAATTAAATGTTTTTAGATTTTTAAAATAATTTGATATCCCTCTAAAGGAATTAATTTCTCTGTAGAAAGGGCTTTTGTGTTCTGTCTTTAAAACTAGAATAGATGAAATGGAAATTTTTATTTATAGGGAACTCAACCCTATGTATGAAGGATATCTACAGCATGATGCACAGGAAGTATTACAGTGTATTTTGGGAAACATTCAAGAAACATGCCAACTCCTAAAAAAAGAAGAAGTAAAAAATGTGGTAGAATTATCCACTAAGGTAGAAGAAAAACCTCATCAGAAAGAGGAAATGAATGGTATTAACAGCATAGAGATGGACAATCTGAGGCATTCTGAAGATTATAAAGAAAAACTCCAAAAAGGAAATGGGAAAAGAAAAAGTGACATTGAATTTGGTAACATGAAGAAAAAAGTTAAAGTATCCAAGGAACACCAGTCATTGGAAGAGAACCAGAGACAAACCAGATCAAAAAGGAAAGCTACAGGTGGTGATACGTTAGAGATTCCTTCTAAAATAATCCCCAAGTATGTTTCTGAAAATGAAAGTGCAAGACCCTCACAAAAGAAATCAAGAGTTAAAATAAATTGGTTAAAGCCTGCTACTAAGCAACCCAGCATTCTTTCTAAATTCTGTAGTCTGGGGAAAATAACAACAAACCAGGGATCCAAAGGACAGTCGAAAGAAAATGAATATGATCTTGAAGAGGACTTGGGGAAGTGTGAAAATCATAACACAGCTAATGGTTGTGAACTTGAGTCTCCAGGGAATAATGTTAAGCCTGTTAATGTTAATGAAGTTAAGCCCATAAACAAAGGTCAGTATAATTTATTCTTAGACTTTGATAGGTAGGAGGATTAACAGCTGCAGAACTGTAATGTTCTTAGATATTTGTACAATATAAATCTGCTTCGAGTTTTAAGATAATTTTAACACAACATGAACTGTGTGGTGATTTAAACACTGCTGTGTGTATATAAATCTCAATCTTAAGGTGATATTAATGTAAGGTAATGTTAATTTATGGTTTATAAACAAGGGGAGTTCAATACATTTTAATGGAGTTAGTTATTTTTTTGCCTCCTTCTGAAAGCAGTACTTGACAATAAACTCAAGAAGTTGCATTTAATGAAATACATTTTTAGAGAACTAAGTAGTTACACTGTACTTGAAACTGGATTTCTACCTAGTTTCATCCAGATCTCAGACAAAATGTATTGACGTGGTTAATGGTTTTACCAACAGTGTCATACTTATTTTGGGGTTATTCCTATAGGAATGTCTTTGGGAAGGGAATTAAATGACACAATTGTGACTTTCTTTCTTAGAAACAACAGTAATTCATATTCAATACTATCTTTACAGGGAATTTATAGGCCCAATGAGTAAGGCACCTCTTAATGCTAATAAGCAAGTTTAGATATAAAAATTAACCTTTTACTCATGCTACACTGTAAATGAACTATTGGTTATGTGGAATGTGCTGAAAAGTCTTCCTGTTTTGTTTTGTTTTTTTTTTAGGTGCAGAGCAAATTGGTTTTGAGCTAGTAGAGAAATTATTTCAAGGTCAGCTGGTATTAAGGACTCGTTGCTTAGAATGTGAAAGTTTAACAGAAAGAAGAGAAGATTTTCAGGACATCAGTGTACCAGTACAAGAAGATGAGCTTTCCAAAGTAGAGGAGAGTTCTGAAAGTAAGCAGAATTGAGTCTTTTAAGGACTTGTGTGGACCATGGAATAAGTGGTCTTCTTCAATGAAAAACAGTCTAATAGTAGCTTGTATAATTATTGAGAAAAAAGAGCTGGCTTTTAGTGTCTCTGGTATAATAAAATCTTTCTGCTCATATAGATTCACTCGTTAACAGTTAGCATTTGGAAAATTGTGGCATCTTTATTTTGATGTTGTACAGTGGGAAAATGGGAACATGAAACACTTTAACTTTTGGATATCTCAGCCTTCAAGCAACATTATTTGAGCCACTGTTAAAAGTAGGGAAAGGATACGGGAAGTGATCACGAGACTGGCTTAACCTGTTCAGATACTAGAAATTAATAGCTAAAGTCTGTCTTAACGCTCAGAGAGTAGGTTATCTTCATTTTGCCATCCCTGTCACCTGAATGCTTTTTGGCTGCCCAAATATTTAAGACATGTATACTGTTGAGGATGAACTTAACAAGCTTCTGAAACTTAAGGAATGTTTTTATTTGGGAAGGATTAGTCAATTGAAATTGCATGCTAATTTTGAACATGGAACTTGTTTAATTTTAAACGTCTGAGAGGTTTTTCATTTGTGAGTGAAAGGAATTCTCTTATGTAGTTTCTCCAGAGCCAAAAACAGAAATGAAGACCCTGAGATGGGCAATTTCACAGTTTGCTTCAGTGGAGAGGATTGTAGGAGAAGATAAATATTTCTGTGAAAATTGCCATCATTATACTGAAGCTGAACGAAGTCTTTTGTTTGACAAAATGCCTGAAGTTATAACTATTCATTTGAAGTGCTTTGCTGCTAGTGGCTTGGAGTGAGTATTATAAATATATGAAAAAAATGAGCTGCTATAAGAAATTTTGTTCAAAATACTATAATAGTAACAAAATAGTGTAATAGCATAATATAAACTACAGAAATGAAGTAATTTATAAAGATTACCTTAGAAAAGTCTGTTCTCTTTTAGTTTACTTGTAAAAATGCATCAATTTAAATCCTTTTGGTATATGAATACATATTCTAGGATTTCTTCCCACATCTTTTAATCTTCAGTCCTTATTAGAAACAGTTTCACGTTGAATTGATTAAAGCAGCAAACAGATATTTTATATACATTGAGATTTTTTTTTTTTTGAGGGGAGAAAAAGGCAAAATTATTTCATTTTCAAGGTAAGCCAGGAGTCAAACTAGTTCTTTAAAGAATGAGAGATTCTTCTGTTGTTAAAAATTTAAGTATCTTGGTGACATGTATACATGTTAATGAATTGTTTGAAATTACCACGAGGGCTTCCCACTGGCTCTCTACACACTTCATTGTGCCTAAAGAGGACACATAGTGCTTTCTTTCAGTGGACTTTTTCTTGGCTACTGTTCTTTTCCCCCAAATCCTGGTGGAGAAAGCCTTCACATTAAAATTACTTACTAAAATATAGAGGATTTTCAAGTTAAATGGCATTTAAAAAACTGATTTTCTCATTGTATAAAATTAGGAAAGGGAGAATGCCATATATCCTTCACAGAAACAGCTGAATATTAGCATTTATTTCAGTATTTTTTCTTTGTGTACGTTAAGTATACAAAATTAGAGAGTCTGGTTTTTATTTTCTGTTTCTATAACCACTAAATATTAAGGGTCATTCAGACTTCTACTTGGTTTCACATTTGGGGGTAAAACTGAATATATGTAAAGTGGAATTGCAGAAAACCCCCCCTTTTTTTTTTCCTTCTGAAGGTTTGATTGTTATGGTGGTGGACTTTCCAAGATCAACACTCCTTTACTGACACCTCTTAAATTGTCACTAGAAGAATGGAGCACAAAGCCAACCAACGACAGCTATGGATTATTTGCGGTTGTGATGCACAGTGGCATTACCATCAGTAGTGGGCATTACACTGCTTCTGTTAAAGTCACCGACCTTAACAGTTTAGAACTAGATAAGGGAAATTTTGTGATCGACCAAATGTGTGAAGTAGGTAAGCCAGAACCATTGAATGAGGAGGAAGCAAGGGGTGTGGTTGAAAATTATGATGATGAAGAACTGTCAATTAGAGTCAGTGGAAATACACAGCCAAGTAAAGTTTTGAACAAAAAAAATGCAGAAGCTATTGGACTTCTTGGAGGACAAAAGAGCAAAGCGGATTATGAGCTATACAACAAAGCATCTAATCCTGATAAAGTTGCCAGTACAGCATTTGTTGAAAATAGAAATTCTGAGACTAACAATACTAATGGAACCCATGAATTTGATACAAACAAGGAATCCAGTGACCAAGCAGGCATTAACTTTAGTGGATTTGAGAACAAAATTTCATATGTAGTGCAAAGCCTCAAGGAGTATGAGGGGAAGTGGTTACTTTTTGATGATTCTGAAGTGAAAGTTACAGAAGAGAAGGACTTTTTGAATTCTCTTTCCCCATCTACATCTCCTACATCTACTCCTTATTTGCTATTTTATAAGAAATTATAGAGTGAGTATTTTCCTTATGTATATATTAAACAGACCTGGACAAAAGCTGGTAAAGTTGATTGATTACATCAAAGAGTCTAGCTTATCTTTTGAAGCTATTGGATATTATTGGTCTCTAGGTTTTTATATAAATAGTGAAATTTGAATTACTGAAAACCATGTTAATTTTTAGAATTCATTTCCTGTAGTAGAGACTAGTGATGCATTAGCTTCTGGGAACAAACTTGTATAGGTTCTTAATTGAATTATTCAAAGGGGAAGCATTTAAACACTTTCGAGTTTACACCTATCTTTTGTGTTTGCTTTTTAAAATAAAGTGCTTGTATTTGTATCTCCATATTTTGGAGTAATTATCTATATGATGTTTATAGGTCCTGTGGTTTTTCAGCTAAGAAGCAGAAGCTCATTTCAGTACATTTAGTTTTATAAGTCATGGAGCCAAATCTTTAATGGGCTGTATTTAGAGGCACAAAGTCTGGAATATGTGTGTATTCACAGTAGTGTATATTTTGTGCCTTGACTCACTTTGAAAAGTGTCTCAGAAAACCTGGGCAGCCAGTCCTATCTTCACAAGAATTTTATATGTATTTATGAAAATGATTCTGTATTCTAGTAAATCTTTGGGCATGGACTAATTTGTATCTCTTCATAGTCATTCTGCACGATCTGTATATAGTATATCAAATTTAGAGGTGTGACCTTAAATTTAACTTTTTTTAAAACCCAGGAGGTCAATAAAATTAAAACTGCTTAACAACTATGTATACAACTGCTCAAATTTTTTTACTTGCATTGTTTTTTTACCGTAACTATAGCTGAGTTCTATTAAGAAAATGTATGTGTATATATAATATATGTATATATACAGACACATACCTAGGAGAGAATAAACATGCATAATTACCTTTAATAATACTGTGACAGTTGGAGGTGAAGAGATTTTTCAAATAGGAGTAACGGCTTAGTCCATCCATGTTGTCATACTTGAGAAGTTTATAGTAAATATTGTTGCATTCTAAGTTGTCCTTTAAAGTAGACATAACTATGGAATCCGTAAAGATGATGCTTTGTGCACACACAGAAATGTGGTTAAAATTTCATTCTAAATGTATGTTAAATTGGTAAATGATCAATTACTTTATGACTTGAGACATTAAAAACAATTCTAAAGAATATATAAATGCTATTAGAATAACACTTTTATAACTTCATTTCAGCAAATAAGAGTACCTGTCAACTAATAAATTAGTCACACAGTTAAGTCATGTCTTACATTCTTCCACAAGATGGTGTGATAAAAACGTTATGGTTCTCAGCTTATTCTACATTCAGAATCACTAATGGAACTTTTAAAAACAAACAGCCCTGAACACTACCCCTAAGTTTCTGATAGAGTAAGAATTATTAATGGAACTTTTAAAATGCAACAGCCCTGAACACTACTCATAAGCTTCTGATGGAGTAGTTCTAGGATAAAGCCTGGGCCTCATACTCAAGAGACAGCCAATGTTAAGAACTATTGGTATAGATTGATATGAGAAAGTTGATGTTTTAAGCAAATTGAAGTACGTGGATAATAAGGAAGTGTTCAGTAGCATACCACTGTTCTCAGAGGAAGCCTGTTTTTATTCAAGTCAGAAAACAGCACTGTATGGTAATTAAATCAAAATTATATAAATTCTAGAGTTCTTGATACCATCACTGAGATTTATGTGAAATATTCCAAGCGCTACATAATATAATGAGAAATGACCTAGGGATTACTTAATATTCGCTCCCTTATGTATACCTCCCCCATCCCTGCCCTAAAGAGGAGAGTATTTGTTACCTTATTTTTGTTTTAATGAATTTCCATTCTTGACTCCTTGTCTTTCCTTATTGTTCATGTGGATCCTCTGTCCCCAAATTTGTTTTTGAGGTTATGCCTTTCTGACTCCTCAGTTCACAAACCCTTTTGGTCCAATACTGTTGACTCATCTGAAAAAATCTTTTTATGATTCAGTCTTTGAATTGATGTAGATAAGGTGAATTTGAGATAATACTGCTAGTTATACAGGTAGGCTGGAGAAAGGATATCAGCCATCCCCCTGTGGTCTCAGGAGATGCAGACATTTTTGAAATCTTGTTTCAATATCAACTACAGAATGAAGGCACCATATTCAATCACTTTTTAAGTGATTCATGTCACTGGTCAATAGATCAAAAGGAAAATTAAAAATGATGCCTTTCTATAAGCTATATTACTACACAAAGAAAAAAAAAACATTTTCCAAAACACTTCCAAAAATCATTAATATGTAGTTTCTTGGATAAACTTGCCAAGTAATTGGAATAAATACTTTCGAAAAGATTCTTGCCTTAGTTTTTCATGTCAGAGTTATTTTAAATTAGCTCGTAATTTCAATTAAAACAGCTAATTTTACCTTTTACAGACACTTTATAAAGTCTATACAAGTGTTAAAAAATAAAACTTTTCATTCAACTGGTAGATTAAAATCAAACACCAGCACTCAGTGTCATTTTTATGGTGATATAAGATCACTCTAAAGCAGATTTCTGGTTTACTAGTTGAGATGACCAAACTCATAAAATGACTGGCTTGTTTAATTTGAAACAAAGGAATCACTCACTTTAGTTGCTGAGAGTCCTGAGGTTCATACTACTATCAGTGTAACAAGATTGAGAGTCAAAGATTAAGCTGTGACTGGTAGCAGCTATCCCAGTATTTGTTATTTATAGACAAAAGTTTCATCAGGTAAAGTTACTCTGCAATTTATCCTAAATTTTGGGTTCTAAATGGAAAATACCTTAGAAACCTGTTTTAAGACTTCACAAACCAGTTATCAATATCTACCTCTACCCATTTATTCACTTACTTAATTTGGGGCTCTGGCCCATAAAATGTCAGTTTTCATTTTTAAAACTGCTAGTTTTGGAACTAGTTCTTGAATCAAGTAGAGATTCTCTGCTTTTGTCAACAAAAATTTTTAAAGTCTCACTCAGTAAAATTAGTGTAAACGTTCACATATTTAATAGTACCTTTAAAATAAGCATTACTACATTTAAAATGGTTCCAAAATGAATCTATAAATGGTAATATAAATTAAAAAATACAAACTTAAAGTAAATAAATTTAACATTAGCTATGGTATAAATAATAGTAAATGTATAGTGAGTCATTACTTTTGAGTCTTAAAAAAAGATAACAGCATATTACCAGAACATGAGAAACCATGGCCATGATTCTCAAACTTCAGTGATCTACATTTGATACTGTTTTGGCCACTGCGTTCTTCAATGAGTAGTAAATTACTGCTAGAATTTCCAGAAAAAAGCCCCAAGTCTTGTTTTTCAATAAATCTTCTTTTCACACTCAATATTGAATACATGGCTCTCTTCAAATGAATAAGACAAGTGCATTTATTTTAAAGATCCATTTTGCGCAGACTCATCCGACTGAAGGAATCTCTGGGGAGAAAATGAAAGGATATAAGTAAACAATTTTTTGCATATTCCTTTAAACTATGCTTTACATACTTCTTTCTGCCAGAGCTATCTCAAAGTTTTGCCATCAAAAACTTTTTAAAATGTTTTTTGTCATCAGAGTTCTTAACTTTCAAGTTACATGTTCATCCTATACATTCTGCCTTATATATTCTGGTTTTATAGATTAAAAGTATATTACAGTAATCACTTTGCCCAAGTGCATTAATTTATTCATTTGTCCAATAGGTGTATTACATAATTGTGATAAAACAGGAACAAAGAGATAAGGGGAGAGATTTCAGGAAAATATTTGTGATTATTAAAAGGGAAAGGCAGGTGCTGCTTGTTTAAAATTTTAAATCCTAAGAATTTGGTGGCTCTCAAACTCCTGGGTTTTAGGTCCTTTTTACACTTAAAAATTGAGGACCCCAGGAAGCTTTTGTTCATGTAGATTCTATATTGATATTTACCATATTAGAAATTAAGAAAATTTTAAATTATTACTTTATAAAATAACCCATCAGGTTACTATAAATAGCACTGTTTATTTTAAAAAACGTAAGAATTTTAGAAGAGTGGCATTCTTATTTAATGTCTAGCTTATAGAAAGCCTAAATTCTCATCTGTTTCTGCATTCAATCTTTTACAATATTTGCATTGCATGTCGTCTCTGGAAAACTCTATGTACCCTCATGAAAGAACGACAGGGAAAAAAGTAAATATTTGGTATTAATATGAAATTAATTTTGATTTAGAAACCTTAAAGGGCCTCAGGGATCCCCTTCTGTGTGTCCCAGGTCACACTGAGAAACACTATCTTAACAGCTTTTAAGCCTACTGCAAAATAATATTTCAGGTTATGTTAATCAGCAAAATACAGATTCTAAAGAAATATTATTTTCTAAATTCTCAAGAAATTAAGAGTGAAGAGGATAATATTCTTCAATACCTCTTAATGTATTTTTCTCCATCCTGAAACTGGTTTCTTTTGTTTATCCTTCCTGCCATTAAGATTAAACCCTGAGGCTTAGATCTCCAAGAAAGGTGAGGGCAGGTATGAAAAGATCATCTCTGAATCTCAAAGCTTGGTTTTCTGGTTCCAGGGAAAATACCAGTCTTGAAAACTAGACACTGTTCACCACACCAGCAACCCCCAAAAGTGTTTAATTCAAAAAAAAAAAAATTAAGAAAAGCTTGTGTGATTGACCATAAATAACAAAGATCACAGAGGAAGGCAAAACTCAGGATTATGGTGTTAAGGGAAAAGCTCCTTTAGATCGGAAGGATACAATATCTCCACAGAAATGGGCTGCAGATTTGAAGGAAGCAAGTCAAGGACCCAGTACCCTCTTCCCAGGACCTTGCACCAATGAGTTTAGTGGAGGTGGGTAAAGGCAACATGGAGGCAAAGCTTCCAAAAAGACTGAGGGGGAAGCACAAAGTAAAGGGGACTGGTGTTGATTCCCACTGAGAATTTTAAGAGGAAATGTATCAGTAGAGGATGGTGGATGCAAAATATTTTGCCAGAGACAGAATTTTATTTTTTATTTAAAATTTAGTTAACATACAGTGCAATATTGGTTTCTAGAATAGAATTCAGTGATTCATCACTTAAAATACCCAGTGCTCACCACAAGTGCGCTCTTTAATACCCGTCCCCTATTTAGCCCATCCCCCCCACTTCCCTCCATAAACCCTCAGTTTGTTCTCTATCCTTAAGAGAGGATTTTAAAAAGGCCCGTGTCTCCCTGTTATTGCAGAGCTACAGTAATGCTCCATGTAGGGGACATGACCTACAGTAGGCACTTAGTAGACATTCTTTGACTGCATGTGTGATTTTTTTTCTATATCACTGAAGAACAGGGGCTAATTTCCAGATGATCAAATAGTTCATTTCACTTTCTTTTGTAGTACGTTATACCATGCATGTACATTGTTTTCATATAAGCAACTTCAAAGGCCTTCCAGATATTAACTTATTAACTAGGTACAGTTTAATAGCTTTACTGTTGCTAGTTCAAAGAAAAGGGTGGTAAAATACTTAATGGTTGTATGTATATTTGGATCTAAAAATGCAAAAAAGGGCAGTTAACATTTAGCAGTTATCATGCCCTCTCCAGAATTCAGGTGTTAAAGTAAAATGTTAAAATACTGTCCCTGGAACTTTACATGCCTAAAATTTAATTTACATAACAACCTCTTAAAGGTAAGTATTATTTTATTTGTCACAATTAGTGTAGAAAAATACTGAAGCCCTCTTGATACTCAGTGGGGCCGCCTGCTTTACTACAAATCTAGAAGAACATACTATAATACTATTTGCTGTTAGGGCCGAGGAAAATGAGTATCTGGCTTCTGATACATTCCAGTAAATTCTCCCCTATAAATAAAGTGTGACAGGACTTTAAAAGAAATAGTTTTAGGAGGCCAGACTTACATGTTGTGTCTTGGTTAGTATGCGTATTTAACACAACTTAATATTCTCAAATTACAGAAAGAACTGACTTCTATCTTGAAGGCTGATTCATAGTAGGCTAGTTGAATTTGTTAGGTTTCAAGAGACAATAGCTGAAACCATGTAATAAAAGTTACACTAATTACTATTAAACAATTCAAGCAGATTTCATTTTCTTGAAGATACCCAAAATAACAGAAAAAAAATGAGCATACCTGTGGCAGGTGACAGGTAATACTGCCTTGTATAACTGAGGGATCTTTCTGTTTATCAGAGGCTGTAAGGCCTCTTTAAGGCGATGATAGTTTCTCTCCAGTTCCCTTTGATACTCCTTTTGATCTGGCCCAATTAAGCTCTTATTTTTTCTTAAGGCATCCTCACACCTAGGAAGAACAGTGTGTTACCAAGAGATTTCTTCTGGCATAGTTTGAGAGCTTGATGCTATTACACACATTCACCATGATGATGTCATTCAGTTTTCCGGCTGAATGTTAAATATCCTCTCTTGCATTGGGGGTGAGGCAGGGAACAGACAGATGATCAACTTGAGCTCTTTTACACTCTAACATTTACTAACAGTCTTCATTTAATTGAAAATTGTATATTTTTTACTGTTAAATATTAAGCCATTTTCCATATATCCCCATTAGACTATTTAACCCTACTCACTTCTATAGGAACAATGCCGTCTGGCACAGTGGTTTGCTGCTTTTCAAATAAGCTGCTTTTCAAATAAGCTGCTTAAATGAATCGTCCTTGATAACAGTACTTAGTCCAACTTATTCAGATATTTAAGAAAAAGTACCCGGACCCTAATAGATCAAAGTTATAGGATGTTAAACAATGTACACATTATCAATACTTGCAGAATTGCAGCTAAATGATGTTCAGAGGAAAACGTATAGTGTTTAATGCTTATATATATATTTTTTAAAAAGCTAAAAGTAAAGAGCTAAGCAACATAAAAAGAACAGAGCAAACTTGAAGTCGAATCACAATCTTTCCACACAGAAAACAACAATCTGCAAATTCTACTAAACATTCTAAGGATAGGTAATCCCAGTGTAACACAATTATCCTACAGTACAGAAGGGGAAAAACACTTCTGAGAAGAGTTTCCAACTCCTATTTCAAGGTTGGGATACCAAAACCTAATGGCACTGTAAAGAAAAAGTGTAATTTAATCTCTCCCATAAACACAGTCGCAAAACTCCTAAACAAGACTAGGAAACTGTTCCACTAATGTCACACACACCCCTTTGATAACGTTCTAAAATTTGTCATGATGAAAATTCAGCATAACAGCAAATAGGTGGGAACTTCTCTAACCTAATTAAAAGTATCTGCAAAAAACCTGAAGAAAACACTATACTTAATAGTAAGCATTTTTTCCTTTTAGATCAGGAACAAGAAAGTGATGTGCTCTATCATACTGCTATTCAGAATAACAGTACTGGAGCTTCCAAACATCACTGTAAAAATAAAAAAAAGATTCTACAGATAAATTATTACAATTAACAAGTGAATTTGACAATATCCTCATATAAAAATACAAAATTCAGCTGCCCTCTGTACGCCAGCAAACAAAATATAATTCTAAAAGATAACATTAACAAAAACATAAAGGTATGAAATACCAAGGAATAAAATCAAGATATATAAGGCCTCCAAAGAAAATCAAAATACTAAGAAAACAAAAGATCTAAGTAAATAAGAACTAGGTCATATCCTTGGACTGGAAGAGTCAAGTTCTAAAGAAGTTCCAACTGCCAACTTATCTACAGATTCAGGTTATTAGTTTTAGGGGGGTAGGGCGGTGGAGGAAATGATAAATTGATTCTATAATTTATATCAAAAGGAAAAGGGCCCAAAATAGTCCTTGAACAAAAGGTGAGAGAAATTGCTCTAATATCAAAGTTTATTACAAAGCTGCAGTAATTAAGAGAGCATGATATTGGCTCAAGAGAAACAGAACAATGGAAGATAATAGAGATCACAGAACAGATGCATACCAACACGAGCACCTGATTTATAATAATACCGCAAAGCAGAAGAGAGAGCAATTTTTGAAATAAGTGGTACTGTGTCAACTGAATATCCATATGGAAAAGAAATCTGACCCAATTCATGCCACAGCTAATAAATGATGCTGAGATAATTATCAATTATCAGTATGCACAAAAGTCAAACTAATCCCTACCTTGAACCATACTCAAAAATCAACTGCAAGTGCCATTTTTGCCTTCTTCACCTTTTGTTTAAAAGATACAAAAAACAGTCATAAAGAAAAGACTGACTCCTTTAGCTACATTAAAGAATTAAGAAAAAAAAAAGTGGCAAGCCCCAAATTCAGAGAAGATACTTACGATACTTACAAATAATGAAGTATATATCCAGATCATATACTCAGAAATCAGTAAGGAAAAGAATTCAATAGAAAAATGGCAGAAGACTTGAACATGTAATTTTACAGAGAGGAAGGCGAAATGGCTAACATCTGACAAGATATTCGACTTCTTTGAAAAAGAGAAATGCATCCATCAAACTGGTAAAAGTTAAACTGTTAGACAATACTAAGTAGTAGTGTAGTTGTATAGCAAGAGGAACTCTCAAACATTACTGGTGAGATTTAAATTTGTCTTAAACATTTTGTTTTCAAGTTCTTAAAAGTTTAATTTTAATTCCGGTGTAGTTAACGTAAAGTTTTACACTGACTTCAGGTGTACAACATAGTAATTTGACATAGTCTATTCATTACTCAGTGCTGATCACGATAAATGTACTCTTTAATCCTCCTCCCCTCTGGTAACCATCAGTTTGTTCTCTGTATTAAGAGTCTGTTTCTTGGTTTGCCTGGTTTTTTTTCCCTTTACTTATGGTTTTGTTTCTTAAATCTCACATCTGAGTGAAATTGTGTGGTATTTGTCTTTCCCTGACAGACTTTTTTCTCAGCGTTATACACTCTAGCTCCATCCATGTTGTTGCAAATGCCAAGATTTCATTCTTTTTTATGGCTAATATTCCATTGTGTGTGTGTGCGCGCACACACACCACCTCTTCTTCATCCATTCATCTATCTATGGGCATTTGGGCTGCTTCCATAATTTGGCTATTGTAAATAATGCTGTAATAAACATAGGGGTACATGTATTTGAATTAGTGTTTTTGTATCCTTTGGGTAAATACCCAGTAGTACAATTACTGCATCACAGGGTAGTTCTATTTTTAACTTTTTGAGGAATCTCTACACTGTTTTCCACAATGGCTGCACCAGTTTGCATTCCCATCAGTAATGCACAAGAGTTCCTTTTTCTCCACATCATGGCAAATGCCTGCTGTCTCTTTTGTTGTTGATTTTAGCCATTCTGACAGGTGCGAGGTGTAGTTTTGATTTGTGTTTCCCTGATGGTGGTGATGAACATCTTTTCATGTGTCTGTTTGGTCATCTGGATGTCTTCTTTGTGGAGAAATGTCTGTTCATGTCTTCTGCCCATTTTTTGATTGGATTATTGGTTTTTGGGTGTTGAGTTGTATCATTTCTTTATATATTTTGGACACTAACCCTTTATCACATATGTCATTTGCAAACATCTTCTTCCATTCCACAGGTTGCCTTTTAGTTTTTGTTGTTTCCTTCGCTGTGCAGAAGCATTTAATTTTGATATGGTCCCGGTAGTTTATTTTTGCTTTTATTTCCCTCGCTTTAGGAGACATATCTAGAAAAATGCTCCTATGATTGATGTCAAAGAAACTACCATCTGTACTCTCTTCTAGATTTTTATGGTTTCGAGTCTCACATTAGGTCTTTAGTCCATTTAGTGTGTGGTGAAAGACAGTGGTCCTGTTTCATTCTTTTGCATGTAGCTGTTGAGTTTTCCCAATGCCACTTGTTGGAAGAGACTTTTTCCCATGGCATATTCTTTCCTCCTTTGTTGAAGACTAATTGATCATATAATTGTGGGCTTATTTCTGATTCTTCTATTCTGTTCCATTGATCTATGTGTTTACTTTTGTGCCAGTCCCATACTGTTCTGATTACTACAGCACTGTACTATAACTTAAGTCTGGAATTGTGATACCTCCAGTTTTTTCTTTTTCAAGATTGCTTTGGCTATTTGGGGTCTTTTGTGGTTCCATACAAACTTTAGGATTATTTGTTCTAGTTCTGTGAAAAATGCTGTTGGTGGGTTGGAAAAGTGAGCAACTCTTGATCTCGAGGTCTTGAGTTCAAGGCCCATGCTGGGTGCAGAGATTACTTAAATAAATAAAACTTTAAAAAAATCGCTGTTGGTATTTTGATAGAGATTCCATTAAATCTGTAAAATGCTTTGGGTAGCGATTTTTTTTGTGTGTGTGCTTCCATAAGCATTTCATCTTTCCATTTCTTTGTGTCATCTTCAATTTCTTTCATCAATGTTTTACAGTTTTCAGAGTACAGGTCTTTCACCTCTTTGGTTTATTCCTAGGTATTTTATTATTTTTGGTGCAACTGTAAAAGGGATTGCTTTCTTAATTTCTCTTTCTGCTGCTTCATTATTAATGTATAAAAATGCAAGAGATTTCTGTACATCGATTCTGTACCGTGAAACTTCACTAAATTCATTTATCAGTTCTAATAGTTTTTTGGTGGAATCGATAGGGTTTTCTAAATATAGTATCATGTCATCTGCAAATAGTTGAAGTTTTACTTCTTCTTTACCAATTTATTATGCTGAGGTATGTTCATTCCCTCTAGACCTATCTTGTTGAGGGTTTTTATCATGAATGGATGTTGCAATTTGCCAAATACTTCTTCTGCATCTATTGAAATGATCCTATAGTTTTTATCCTCTCTTATCACTGTGATGTATCATGTTGGTTGATGTGAGAATACTGAACCACCTTTGCATCCCGGGAATAAATCCCACCTGATTGTGGTGAATGATTTTCTCAAATGTACTGCTGGATTTGGTTTGCTAGTATTTTGTTGAGGATTTTTGCATCTAAGTTCATCAGAGATACTGGCCTGTGGTTCTCTTTTTTTGGTGGTATCTTTATCTGGTTTTAGTATCAGGGTAATACTGGCCTCACAGAATGATTTTGGAAGCTTTCCTTCCCCTTCAATTTTCTGCAATAGTTTGAGAAGAATAGGTATTAACTCTTTAAATAGTTGGTAGAATTCACCTGTGAAGCTGTCCGGTCCTGGACGTTTGTTTGTTGGGAGTTGTTTTTTTTTTAATTATAGATTCTATTTCATTGCTGGTAATCAGTCTGTTCAAATTTTCTATTTCTTCCTGCTTCAGTTTTGGTAGGTTGTTCTGTTTCTAGGAATTTATCCATTTCTTCTAAGGTTGTCAAGTTTGTTGGCACACAATTTTTCATAATATTCTCTTGTAATTGTTTGTGTTTCTGTGGTGTTATTTGTCTCTTTCATTTATAATTTTGCTTATTTGAGTCCTCTCTCTGTGTTTTTTTCTTTTTGTTGAGTCTGGGTGAAAGTTTATCAATTTTGATCATTTCAAAGAACTAGCTCCTGGTTTTATTGATCTATTTTTTATTTTAGTTTCCATACCATTTATCTCTGCTCTAATCTTTATTATTTCCTTCCTTTTTGCTGGTTTTGGGTTTTTCTGTGTTCTTTTTCCTAGCTCCCTTATGTGTAATGGCTTACACACTTTGGGAAAAAAAAGTGGCATTATCTGGTTGAAGTTGAACCTATGAACCAACACTACTCTTAGGGATATAACTCCTGGAAAATCTCTTGTCAATTCAGAAATAGAGGGATATTTGAATAGTACTCTTTGTAAATAAAAACAAAAGCACTGGAAACCACCAAATATCCACTAACAAAAAAATGAACGTATCATGGCATAGTCATACAATGTAATATATAAAAATAAACTAAAGCAACATTATATCTCAGAGACACTGAAAACAGCAAGTCACAGAATTATATTCATTGTCCATTTATATAACAACATGCAAAACATCGTGTATTATTAAAAGAAACATGAAATTCATGATAATAGTTGCCTCTAAAGGAAAGGAGGACGCTATCAGAGACTAACATACGAGGAGGGGATATCAAAGCAATGAGAACGCTATTTCTTAAGAAGGTGGGTGGTATGTGATTTTTTGTCTCCCTGTTCTTTAATAGCCAGTGTTATAAATACTATATTGAATCTATTCAATATTTAACGAAAACAAATTTTAAAAGATAAACCCCAAAATATAAAAAGTAAACACATGCAAAAGTGTTCATTATTTTTAGGAATAAATGAATGCAAACTAAAGTACCTTTAAAACTGATTAATAACAGACACCCTACCGAAATGGCATTACTTAAAGCAAGGTGTACTGAGATTAGTACACTTGCGTATTTGGCAATGTTAATACTTAGAAACCTTCTGCAATGTGTGATATACTAAGGGACAATAAAAATGTTCGTGTACTTTGGCTCAATCATTTCATGATTAAAATTTTAACAAAAGAAAAAGAGGTACAGCCACTGTGGAAAATAGTATAGAGGCTCCTCGAAAAATTAAAAACAAATACCGTATGATCCAATAATTCCACTACTGGGTATTTACCTACAGCAGATGAAAATATTAATTAGAAAAGATACATACATCCCTATGTTTACTGCCGCATTATTTACATTAGCCAAGATATGGAAGCAACTTAAGTGTTCACTGATGGATGAGTGAATGAAGGTGATGTGATATATACACAATGGAATATTACACAGCCAAAAAAAGGAAGATATCTTGCCTTTGTGACAACATGGATGGACCTAGAGGATATTATGCTAGGTGAAATAAGTCAGACTGAGAAAGACGGATACCATATTCTTTCACTTACATGTGGAATCTAAAAAACAAATGAACAAACAAAAAGCAGAATCAGACCTATAAATACAGAGAGCAAACTAATGGTTGCCAGAGGGACGTGTGGGAGAGAGATGGGCAGAAAAGGTAAAGGGGATTGGGAGACACATGCTTCCAGTTATTCAATGAGTAGGTCACAGGCAAAACAGGCACAGCATAGGGAATGTAGTCACTGATACTGTAATAGTGTACCATGATAGACAGCAGCTACACTTGTGAGCATGGCATAGGGTATAGGGAAGGTGAATCACTATGTTGTACACCAGAAACTACTGTAACATTGTGTGCCAACTATACTCAAAAAAATAATAATTTAAAAAAAAAAGAAAAAAAGGATCCAATGCACTGGTGAGCCACACCATACTTAAATTCAACTTAAACTCAAATATTTGATGAAATGCTATAACCATTAGAAAGTTTTAACTTTAATTGAAAATAAGATATGTATACTGTAAGTGAATTTTATAAATATATATGTATATTGATATAAAAAATAAAAGGTAGCATGACTTAAACAAAATAATAAATAAAAAAGGCTACAACTTTCTTGATAAGGTTTATATTATGTAGTGGGTTTGGTTTTTTTTTGTCTTTTTGTCATTTAAGAAGAAAACCTTTTCTGCAGTTGGTAATACTTAGAGACCAGCAGACTACAGAAATTCATCACCTTATCATCAACATACACAAGGAGGAGGATGTGTGATTTAAAATGCAGTCAAAACAACAGCAAGAAAAGTAACCATCTACACTTAAATGTCTATGACCTAAAGAAGTATGTATTGTTTCAAGATCATCTGGTACAGAGGTAGCAGGGTGTTTTTGGTTGTTATCCGAAACTTCCCTGATAAGAAAGTTAATGCTAGGAATCAGTCAATTCTAGAAGTATAAAGCAGATTTCTTTATTTTACTACCACAGTTCATCTGCTCCATACACTAGAAACTATGTTTCCTGTTGTTTCCTAAAGCCAAACTCAGAAGGTGGTCTAGCCCGATAATCAGATCCTAAAATCTCAGATTTCCGATGAAGCTTTTTGAAGCCTTTTAAAAGAGTCACCATGTTCAGGCAGGAGAAACTGATAGAATTCATGATAGCTATTGCAATGAGAACGGGGGAAATTCCATCTTAAAATACTTGAACATGTTAGCATTCCTCGTAATTTTCTGATGACAAAACTGATGTGAAATATTTTCTACCCCTGATAAAGATGTTCAGTGAATGACTTGATAAGAGAAACCACAAAAGGGAGTCAAAGACTGGATTCTGATGCGGCTTGTTCGGTGACCATCCCATCATTCACTTCATGGAACACGAGGCTCTCTTACAATCCAGCCCCAGCTGACTTACCCAGTATCTGACTGCTTCTCTTTACAGATTCTATGGTTCCAGCTTCATTAAACTAGTCACCTTTCTCCAAACAGTCTCTGAGCAGTCTCTGAACTTGGCTCATGCTGGGTTTTTTTCTTTTCTATTTAGTATACCCCTCTCCTCCTTTCTGCCTGAGAAACTAATATTCAACCTTCGAGGTCCGTATCGAATGTCGGCTTCTGCGGGACATCTTCCCTGGCATCACCACGTAAAATCCATCATTTCCTCTATTGTGCTTACAGTGTTAGTAAAGCAGGAATCGGTCTCAAGTTGATAAATGACTGTTTTTCCTACTGTTTCAAAATTTAATATTTACCAAACACCTATTTATTATGTGCCAAGTATTGTCTATGCAGAAAAGAGTTAACTGCAGGCTTGAGACTGCTATCCTTCAACGGCCTGTTTGCAAGCTTAGCCCTCGGTTAGTGTCTGGGAATTTGAATTTCGGGAGGTAATCATTCCCAGAAGATAAGAGCGGCTCACTATTTATACAAACATTGTGGCTTATGCTGAACACCTGCTTTTGGAATTCTGCTACCCGCCAGGGAGAAGGTGCCTACATGAACAGTCCCCAGCAACAATCTTGGCACAGAGTCTCTACTGAGCTTCCGGGCAGACAGCATTTCACACGTGCTATCCCAGCTCACGGCTGGAGGAGTCAGGAGCTCCTATGTGAATCCCCCGAGAGAGGATTTTAGAGCCTACATCTGGATCCCCCCAAACTTCACGCACCGTACCTTTTCCCTTTGAGGGTTTTTACTTTGTCCCTTTCCACAGAAATCAATCATGGTCATGACTGCAACTATATGTGGAGTCCTGTGAGTCCTTCTAGCAAATCATTAAAGCTGGGGGTGGTCCTGGGACCCTGACACACCTATATATTATTTCATCTCATTTGCACAACCTCCCTGTGGGAAGTAGATTATTATCATCCTTATTTAATAGATTAGAAAATGAAGGATCACAGAGATTAAGTGACATGGAATAGGACACACAATGACAAAGACAAGATTTAACACAAATTTTCTGCTTCCAAGGTTGTTGCCTGTGTGTTTCATGAGGGAAGGGAAGCAAAAATCTTCACACTGAAGGTTCAAAATAAATAACAACTCTCAGGTTAAATAGTTAAACAGTCTAATAATAGTTTCCTGTTAAAATTTTGAGTCTAGGCTTTTCTAATCTTTAAAATTAAAAATATGGCAATATAGAGTATTAGAGGTGGGGGGATGTGCATACACCCTGAAGGAATAGTGAGTTATACACGAACTGTTCCTCGTTGTGAGCCACTTTCCTAGATTTTCTCTTTTCCATCGTCCCTTAAGACCCTTACACCACTCTGTGGTTTGGACTTTCTCAGTTTGAGGGTCTTTACGCAGGAAGCCTTGAGTACCTTTTAGTAAAATCTTTGAAGCACAGTCGTAGTTTATTATGATGTCTGAAGAGTTTCGGATCACTGGGTATTTCAGATAGAAAAACCTGGGCAACTTCCAAAGGCCCCTGTAAAATAAGAAAATAAAACAAGTGTGTTTTTGCTTCTCTAAAATCAGAGGTAGAATTCACCCAAATGGTTTTTTCCTAGCACTGAGATGGCTACATTTAAGTGTAATGCATATATTTCTATGGCTATATTGAAACTTCTCAGGGCATCTGGGTGGCTCAGTCGGTTAAGCGTCAGACTCTTGATTTTGGTTCAGGTCATCATCTCAGGGGTCATGAGATCGAACCCTGTGTCGGGCTGTGAGCTCAGCAGGAAGTCTGCTTGAGATTCTCTCTCTCTCTCCCTCTGCCTCTCCCCACCCTTGAGTGTACTGTCTCTCTCTCTAAAATAATAAATACATCTTTAAAAACAAAAACCAAAATACAAAAAACCTACTCACAGATTCTGGCCATATATTCTTAACTTCTAATGCCAAATCTATGTGCTTAGGTAGTGTAATTAAATTGATGAGTATTTTTCAATGAAAAAGAGTAGGAATTCAAGGACTATTATATTCATCAATGCATTTTGCCTTGTACTTTTTACAGTCCTTAATTTACCCTAGATGCAATCAGTTGCCAAGCCACTGGTCATTAGATACTTGATTCTGCTAAAATAGCTTCCCTCAGTATTCCAAATGTGTTCTAACACTGCAAATTAAAGATGATCCCTTGTAAGTGTTATATCACTTGGAAGTAAAACCCCCAAATCATGTATGTTTTTAGGGGTAAAGGTATTAAAATATTTATTTCTGCTTTGGTAGGGCACTTTTTGGCTTTGTTCCTTTAACCTAAAATATAGGTAAGATATACAATATAAATTCTTACTTGAAACCTTTCTGGATTTTCCCTTACCCTGGAATATTCCCTAATCATCAGCAAGAGACTCTGAAATGAGCCCATTACAAGGAGATAATGGGATGGCTTCTAATCTGCATATGACAAAGCAACAACGGTATCTTATTATCTTATGTACATATATTGTTGAAATTTTCAAAGTGATCCCACATTACTTATTTCCTCCTCACGACTCACGTGAAGGAGACCTGGAGAAGATGACATCAGGGAGTGTCTAAGGAAGGAGGCATTCACATGTACAAATGGAGCTCTGAAAATGAGACCTTTCTAGATCATGTTCTTTCAGTACGAGGTTTTAAAGGAAAGGCCATTTTAAGTGAATCAGCTCCCTCTTAATAGAAGGTTTAAGAACAGATAGGTAGAAAAATACAGGGAGTACAGAGGGAAGACATGAAAACCTTAATCACTGCAATTATACTAAAAAATTGTTTTCAGTCTATCTTCATTTATATTTCGTGTCTTTTGCAAACCACTCCTAACACCTATCTTTTTCCACTGGATCTGACACTCGTGGCCTTTGTGAAACATAATCTTGAAATCATTCCCAATTCTACTACTTATGACTGAAATCACAGAGTACCAGCAAAAAGCACTCACCTGATTCACTGTTGTGCCTACAGAGCCCTGGAGTACCATCTGAAGCATTTTGGGGTCTGCTGGATCCTGGTGTGTTGCAAATGCCAGCTCCTGGGTCTTTTTCTGCATGTCTTCAATAGCAACTTCAATTGGAGTTAAGATGATCTGGGTGAAATAACATCTATTAGGTCAGGACACTGATTGAGAACTATTTAATGAGCTTTATATATAATCATTTTAATAAACTGTTTTCTAATTACAGAATTCCAAACTTTGGATCCCTAAATGGGGAGGGGGGGGAATGCCAGCCTTTTAAAGCACAAGCTGCGGGTAAACGAGGGATTTAGAAAAGCGGCCGAAGTTAATGGCTCAGACCCGGGTAAAGCGCTCGTACGCCGCCATGCGCGGGGCGGCACATATGCTACCTCCGCACCGTTCTCCCACGGCTCCAGCGTCCGTCCCACTCACCCTATTCCCGCGTGTGGACTTACCTCCTCCTTGTGAGTGACATTGACCCTTGTCTTAATATAAGGAAAGGCATGAGAAGTCGTCAGAATCGTCTTCCGTTTGAACTGCTCGTGAAGGTCCCCGTGGGCACGGCCGTCTAAAGTGAAGGGCGTACAGTACATGAAACGGCGAAGATTATAGTTTTTGTCAAAATAGGTGATTCTGTCCTTCATTTCATACGTGTCAAAGTATGGCTCCACATAGGTAATCTGGATATACGCCTGGGGAAACAAAAAGGCCTTCATTTTCTCCCTGTTAAATCATCACGTAGTCCTTCTCCCACAAAACCGCGGTCTCAGAGCCACACCTGCGCGGCCCGCGGTCCCACCCCCCATACCTTGTTAGGATCTAATTTACACTTGTCTACAGGATTAGAGTCCTTGATCACTTCAACCACATCCTCTCCAAATCTTTCTCCGTAAAATCCCTATAATAAAAGAAAAAGAAACCTTTTACATGAAGCTAACGTTAGTGGAGAGCAGAGAAGGTCTCTGAAGGAGACTTCTGAGCAAAATTAGGCCTTTGGTAGTTCACGTACAACCACCTGAATAATTACAATATAATTATTTAGGTTCACAAAAATTATATTAGCCTATTTATTTGATATTATTCCCATCTACTCAGTTTAACACAAAATACAACATTTTTTTCCAATAAAAGTACAGGATTCCATAAGAGGTCCTCAAGAAAAATAAAAAGGGAACAGAAAGTGACAAAAGAAACTCAGGATCTTTGATGTACAGGATCTTACTTTTCTTGAGTTTGATGTGGCCTGATTTCTTGCAGACATGGGTCAGTGAATCAACACTCATTTTTATGACTGATTTAATATTCCAGAATTTTCAAATAAAAGCACTGATCTGCTGAAAGTTTTATACTGGTTTAGATTTTGAAAAGGCAACCCAGTCAAGAATGTAGTGACTTTTCCATGTAACACAGAGCAGCAGCACGGGCAACAGATGGAGCTATTCGATGGGAAAAATTACAACCGAATCTTCAAAGAAGAACCCCTACTCTTCTCTCAAAGAAAATTTTTATGATTGAGTAAATTTGGAAAATACTGTCTCAATATTTCCCAAGACTTACTTATTAGCTCTTGAAAAATAAGAACTCACACTTTAAGCCAATTTATGGAAGGAGAGGCCAGGGATGTCACCAGAAGAATATAATATTCAAGAAATTAATATGAGCTGAGAATTAAAACAAGCCCAGAACACTGCTTCTCAAACTCTTATGTGAATACAAGTCACCCGGGGCTCTTGTTAAAAATGGAGATTTTAATTCAGAATATCTGGGGTAGGGTCTGAGATTCTGTATTTCAATCTCCTAGATGATGTCAGTATTTCCGGTCCATGGGCTGCATTTTGAGTAAAAAGAATGAAGAGAGGTTGGAAAGAGTAACTATAGCAGAAAAGATTGGTAAACTTCAAAAATATGAAAATTAGTCATTCATGGTGAAAATGAAGAAGTTCTAAAGGTGAAGGGGTTCTAAGAAGTGTTTTCAGGGTGTGATCTCAAGCTTTTAATTTCTAAGCGAATCTCACTGGGAAACAGGCCAAAGAGATAAGGCACTTGGGTCAGAAATGTCTTGGAGTTCCAGTTCCACCATTAGTTGCTATTTAACTCCTTATGCTTTTTTCTTCTGCAAAACGTAGATAATACTATACTTTCTCCACAAATCACAGTAATTCTGAAAGGTACAGGGGTTTCTAAAATAAGATAAAATGTGTGAAAATAGAGCCCCCAAAAAAGGTTAATGTTAATTTACTGTTGTCATAAGAGATTTGAAGGATTTGAAAGATTACTGTAGGTATCAAAAAAATCCTTATTCTCTAAAGGAGAAGTCTATATGGCAGGATCTGGCTTATTAAATGATTTGATCTGGATCTGAAAGTCTATTCATCATAGAGAATACACATTAAAGAGGACATTTATCAACTACCACAGCATTCACCTCCAATCTGTGAGAGATCTCTGCAAGTTTGGTTATTGCAGGCTCCTTGTACACAAATTCCTGTTCATCCAAATCCCCGAACTTGGTGCCATAAAAACCAACACGAAAATAGGTGCCAAACATCCGCTTACCATCCTAGGTGTAGGAAAACGAAGAAACTTCAATACAAAGTTTTTTTGTTTTTCCACATTACGTTTACATTGCTACAGCATAAAATTCTCAAAGCACTGCAAAAAGATTTCATTCAAAATCACAAAATTGTATTGCTTCTCAAATGAAGGTAAAAATGAAGTAAATATTCTTTTTCATTATTTCTAACAAATAACATTCTGCAATGGGGACTTTTATCAAGTGACTAAATCACATATGGTTTACGTTTTTCAGAGTTTGGTCTATGGTTTTAAGTCCCTATACTGTTGAGATAAATTAACTTATTTTCCTTATTTCAAGAAAAGATACTTGGTATAACATGAACTGTGTCTTAATTATTCTGAAATTATAACATACTAAATAAAGTTTAAAAATAACACTAACATTTTTAATTAGCATTTGCCTTTTTATATCTTTACACATATAAAGAAATGAGATCATAAAAGTTAGGAGCCAAGTATATAGCACCTGGCACAGAGGAGGCAGTCAGTACATGGCAAGACCGTCCAGAAGCCTTGAAGCAAACCATTTACAATGGGTGTCCCTCTGGCAAAGCAATACTCTATGTGGAAGAGTAACCTGGCAAAGCAATACTCTATGTGGAAGAGTAACAAAAAGTGGAACAGAAAGGGTAAAGTGTTCAAAAGATAAAAAAGAAAAAAATTTGACATGAGTTGGTTGTTTTCAAGTCCCCAAACCACCCTCTGCATACATTAAGCACACATTCAAGTACACAGAACACGAAGACCATCTGAACTCTTCCACAGCACCTCTGAGAACAAATTCCTTCAATGAAGATAAAATACTGGGAAGCTTTCTATGCAATTCTTACAATTTATTTACAAAGATGCTTCAGAAGGGGCTCTTGGGTGGGGTCTTTGGTTAAGCGACTGACGCTTGGTTTAGGCTCAGGTCCCAATCTCCGCGTCATTAAATTAAGCCCCGTGTTGGGCCTGCTTAAGATTCCCGCTCTCCCTCTGCCCCTCCCCACCTCAAATAAATAAATAAATCTTTAAAAAAAACCAACAAGAATCTAAGATGTTTCAAAAGGATTTTGTGGTAGTGCCTATATACACAGCCACACGTAAGTATTTTAAAACCTCTGAATTCTCTTTAAGCCTAATCTGTCTTACACTTACTCTTCCTACATTGAGTTCTTACTCAACGGCTAAAGGCTAAAGAACATGTAAAATAAGTCACAAATGAAACAGATAATTAAGCAAAACAGGAAACTCCGATTGTTAATTTACTAGTTTCAAACCGAAAAAAAAAATTATAGTGACTAAAAATATCCTCACATTTCTAACCAGGAGAAATAACGTTTTGAAGAAAAAAATGTCTTTGGAGCTAAAAACAGAACAAAACAAAAAATAACAACAACAAAACTTGAGGTTTCTAATCTAAAACAAATTTTCAGTTATTTCAAAATTTAACAGGTATAAAAACTGAGTTCCTATGGCAAATGAAATCTCCCTAGAAAAAAGGGTACTCAATCAAAATTCTGATTAAAACCATTCATAAGCCAATGAAACAATGTAACAGCAAATTGTGACATACTCAAGGAATGAAGGCACTGCATGGAAAATAAAAATGGCATTTGAGAAAATACCTTGTGATTGTTATGTTTCAAAAATGTCATACACATATATACATATACATTTCTACTTTTAGAAACCACAAATATTAAAATTTTGTTATTCTGACTAAACTCCTCTCAGAGGTGTCCAACATAAAACACTATTCCAATCTTCAATATTGTGTGGCCTTTTAAATATTTGAAGACCATGATTAGAAATTGTATCCCTTAGCTGAACTTTCCAGTTCTCAATCATCTTTATATGATAGGAATTACTATCTTGTTTGCATTTTATTAGTTTTTCAATGCCACCTTTCAAAGTGTGGCATCCCAGAAACAGAACACAATACTGCTGATGTGATCTGATCAGCTCAGGGATCAGTGGGCTCACTGCCTCCGATATGAACTTGAATTTTATTAATGCAGCTTATCACTAGTTACTAAGCACTTAAAGCTCTTTTTATTTACTTTCTCATACTGACATTCAGTTCAAGGAAAAAAATTATTGAGTGCTTATAATGTGTTAGACACTGTTCATCCTCCGTAATATGAAAATAAAAATGAAAAGATTTGGCTCCTCAAGAAAGTAAAGGATATACTCAAATAATTACAATACAAAGAGTTATGTGTTATAATAAAAAGTGGTATCAAGAAAGGAAAGATTAATCCTGCTGGACCCAGGTCACAGAAGAGGGGAACACACAGGGTTCTACAACTCAGAAGAATGGCTAACTGTATGTGGGAAGGAAGGAAAGAACATTTCAGCAGAGAGAGAGAGAGAAAGGAAAAAAAGAAGATACAAAGCCATGAAACAGAATGTGAGAAAACCATTCATCCATTCACATATTGATTGAGTGCCTACCATATACGTCAGCAAACTCTTCCAGACTTTTGTGATAAATCAGTTGAACAAAAGAGACAAAGAGCATGGTCAGGGTAGGTCTCACCAAAAGGTGACATCTGAGCAAAGAGGTAGAGGAGGTGGAAGAGTTATTCATGTGAATCTCTGGGGAAGAGCACTGCAGGCAGAGGAGCGAGCCAGTGCACAGGTCGCAGGACAGGAGCCTATCCAGTACGTTTGAAGAACAGGAGGGGGGCCGGGAGAGTTGAAGGGGAGTGTGCAGGAGGCAGAATGGAGCAGACAGAGAGGTAGCTCTAAGGAGTTACTGGAATTGAGAATGAATGTGTGTGCACTGGAATGGGGGAGGGAGCAGAAGGAAGGCTAAAAGTTTGAGTAAATTTTCGATTTACAAAAAGCTGTCTAGTGTAAAACCATGGACTCTATCATGTTCACGAACCCATAATCATATAGCTTCTTCCTCAGGAAAAAAACCCATCACTTCATCTTTTTTCCTCTTCAAAGTTTTAGACCACAATGACACTTGTTTTCTACTTTCCTAGAACCTAGCCTCTATTTTTTTTCTAGCATTACCTTTCCTTACTGTCATGAATTTTCTGAATTTCCTATGATTCCCACACTCCAATTTATTCTTCCTTAGCAGTTCGATTTACTGATTCCACTGTGGGTAATGTGACCACATCACAGACGTCTCTCATGGCTGAAATGTCTTATGATGAATGGATCTCAAATCTTTTCTAGTTTTGTTATCTGTATTTAGCAAGAACATTCTGTGGGGCTAGTTGTGTATTTCTACAATGACATCACTACTAAAACTTCTTTTATCCTCACCCAACTGTTTTTTGCTATACTTCCTTCAAGGTTATGGACTTCCAGACAGGCACACCAGTATTTCACACAGTGGTAATCACCCTCCTCTTCTACTGCATCTAGTTCTCTTACGGAACACAAACACCTTTGTGGGTTTGGTTAGTAGTAGATGTCAACTTGGGGACATAACACCTCTTAGATTTCATTAGCCAAACTGTTAAGATTTCAAGTAGCAATAATAATGATGATGATGATGATGATGTTATAGTAACAACAATAAAAATAATTATCTCCAACATTTTAAAACTACTATGTGCTAGATATTATCCCTTTTACACGCATTATTAATTCTTATCACAACTATGAGATAGGTACCTTTTTTTTTGCCCTCATTTTATAGATGAGGAAAAGTAACTTGTCCAAGGTCACAGTGTTAATCAGTGGTGGGGCTGAGAATTAAATACCACTATATTTGACACCTGAAGTCCAAGTTCTTAATTAAGCTATGGAAATTCCCACACCCTATATACTGATATACCAACATTAGGACATAAGTATGATCTCTGAACCATTTCCACTTCTGATGTTTTCCCTGAGAATTTCCTTGAGTAAGTCTTTTGAGAATTAATGGGTCCCTCCTACCCTATGGTTTGTCTTTCTCTATATTACAACATTGTCTTCTGTACTCTAATATGATAACCAGGTTGGTGGTTCACCTATGAAATACATTCTTCTAAGATACATCCTGCTACATTTCTTATCAGAAGTTCAGTTTCAACCATTCCATGTCGTAGTCCAGGAAAAAGGAATCAAATCTGTTATCATCGACATTGTACATGTTTGCTGCCCATGTCTTTTTCTGAAAAGTAGCATAAAGGGCAGAACACGATCAGCGGTTCAGCAGTCATGGGTCTGTACCAATTATCAGGGAGTCACCAACTACCCAAAAAGTATCTCCGCCTGGAGATAAGAAGATTCTTCCCACCTATTACGTTTTCCTTAACTTTCCTTATATCTGACTTAACATTCCTGAGGTAAAGACTACGCTCTTGGAATTTTTTTTTCATTCCCTTCTTTCAGAGACTCCTCCCCACCTCCATTATATCACTGTTTGTAATTCTGCTCCACCTTTACTTGCTTAGATGAGTTAATTTATCTCCCTTCACTTTAGCATGGATTAAAGCATAAAAAATTCAACAGAAACAACTGTACCAGAACTACGGCCAGTATTTCTGAGCACAGAAAAACCAAAATACTGCCTCATATTCATGTCCATCCAGCCCAATGACAACAGTTAAGATAATAGCTTTTTGCATGTTTCAATCTCAAAAGTTAGGGTACCCCACTTTTCTTTAGTGGTCCAACAGCAAGAGTTTAGCTTCACAAAGCTAATAAGCCCACCTTCTCTAGCCTTTCTGGAGATGATAAGATATACCCAATACCAGAGTGATATGCCCTTTGAAGAAATATGTCGTAATCTTTTCAGGGGGGAAAAAAAAATGGAGAAAGTGTCACATGACTATTACTGATGTCTGGGGATTGGTTATTCTGAAAAATCCAAACGTGTTAATCTATTCTGAAACTGATCACAGTTGGATACATGGATAAATGCTTCTTTTAAAAATGAAACATACACACAAGATATGAAATCAGTATACAAATTTCCATACAGAAATTCAGTATTTCTCTTTTCCTAAAAATACTGTAAAAATGCAATCATAAGAAAGAAATGATTAAAACAACTTCACTTCCTATTATTGTCAGAAAAAGAAATGGGCTTGGGAAAAGAGAAAAATAAAGGTGAACGCTAAACGGCCATTAAGGTACTGAAACTGGCAGAGCAGGGAACAGCCACCATGATCTGTGCCGGGTTCCTGATTTGTTCTTTTGCATGATAAATACTTTACCAAACTGCTAAGTGTCAAGTTTTAAAGTGATCTTTTACACACATGCATACAACACATTCATATACACGCACCCCTCAAAAGCTTTGCCAACTCAAATAATTTGTACCAAATCAAAGAGCATAATGAAATATGAAACACTGCTAATATATAAGCCTAGAAGGGCTTTTCCTGTAAGTCAGATAGTGAGTTATCAATTCAAAGAGCCTTTCTATACAACAGATAATTTACCCTTACTGGGTATTAAACCAGTGAGTTCTTTGAGAATACTAGGATATTAGCTAGGAAACACAGCTTTCAGAAAAAATAAAATTACTGAAGTTTTCCCAAAGTCAAAAAGAAAAATATCCACAAGATAGGAACTTACCACAATAGACAATAGTAAAAGTAGGGAGTAGGGTCAGCAACCAGGGGCAAGAGAGAAGAGAAAACAGAAAGCATTTTAATTAGGGAAATTTCAAAACAAATAAGCAGCACATGGTGGCAAACACATTTTTAAAATGCAAGCATCCATTTAAGTTTTACAAGGGAAAAGCAAAAAACAAACGTGCAACAATTTTAGAAGCTACAAAGCTAGAAGTCCAGTGAAAGGCAGTGACAAGAATATAAACAGAAAAATAAAGTCTGTGCGACTTTTACCATGCAATAAACATGATGACAGAATGATATTAATGTCATAACCAGTGAAAATTATACCTTTCAGGGGTCGATTTAGCATCAAGCCAACTAGTAATAAACTGCTCAGAGGTTTCAATATACCTTCTTTCATGCCTACTTTTCAGCTGATTTCATGTGACGAAATCTATAAGGAACTTTACTGCTCCTAGATTAACCACGGCAAGTCTCTTTCTGTATCTCTTAGCTGAGCCACAAAAATGAGGAATTCTATATTAGATATTAATAAGGTCATACACATTGAATCTGAAGAATTAAGGTAGATGCACAAGTCCTGGCTTCATCTGAGGAAAAGCAAAGGGTAGGGACTAATCCGGGAATGGAAGAAACACAATAGTAACATTTATTCCTAAGGTTTTCTCTTTGGGTCCCCAAATAAGGACCACAATGTGAAACCAGAGAAATGTGACCTCAAAGTGAGAGGCAAAGCAGATAACTTTACAAATATACCTCGCTTAAAATAAACCTGATTTATTAATACCCTGGCTTTACCTCATCAAGATAAATTAGGGCACATTTTCCAGAACTCTTTTCTTTACAGAAAGATTTACAACAATAGCAGTCAAATCTTTTTGGCTTTTTTCAGGTAAAATTGGACTCATACATTACTTTTCACAGGCCTACCTCCTACATAAAAAGAAGCCTATGTAGTCTTCAACACAAATTACCAAACTGTCAGTAGAGGAGGTCAAAGTAAATTTCATGTTCTCCCAGTCTCTTTATCCCGCTCACCAACAAAATTTAAATGACAAAGTGAATTTCTTCCCTCAGTAGTACTCATACTCAAGGTGAAGTGACTCAAGATCAAATCAACACATTATTTCATCAATTCCAAGACGCACATGTTTTTTGGCCCACATTTTAATATCCCTGTCGTTAGCATTCATCTTTCAACTGATAGGATGTTGTGATTTAATACGTTTCCTTTTCTTTCTTAAAGGCATATAAAATAATGGTATGTCTTAAAATTGATGGCGTCTTTGATCAGATGAAATACGGTATTTTCTATTTACACCTCTGAGCAATAACACATAAATCGACCTCTGTAAAATGAGGTGAAACAATATGGTTAAAAAAAGAAATCTGTGTGTAAATGTTGATGAAAGAAAACGCTTCAAAGGATAAAAACAAACTAAAGTGGTGACAAAGTGGCTCATTTACCAAAGAATCTCATTAGTGTAACATGAATTTCCATGCACTGCCTACAACCTCATAATAATAAATTGCTTAAAATAACTGACAGTATTTTAACAAAATTTCTTTGGTTAATGAATTCAGTTGATAGCAGATAGCAACAGAATGCCCACAGCTAGCACATGTGGGCAAAGCATTGGCATAAGAAATCCGGTCAAATCAATCTATTAGTGTCTTTAACTAACTAAAACATTACCTACCTCCCAGCCAGTACTCTGTATAATAAAAAGTAAAAAAGGGCAAGTCATAAAAAAAAAAAAAACTGTTTTAAAAGAACAAAAAAAGGCCAAAGGAACTGTAGCAGTGTAAGGCACTATATACCATAAATTCTTCTCCGCGAATAGAAGACACCAGGATATTTTAAACACCATATTCTTTCACTTAAGATCTGTGTAATTTCCTAAATTGCTTGTTCAAAACCTAAGTAGTTAAAATTTCACCTTTTAAAAACTTTAGTAAGGGAAATTATAAATTTGGTGAAAAAGAGGCAGCTTTGTGTTCTGTTAATGTGTCTGAATTAGACCTCTAACTAAAGGGAGCTGCGCTTCACTGAACTACCCAGGGTAAACTGGAATAGAAATCTCAATTTTGCTCAAATGCCTAAAATACAAATGGAGGAAAATTTATTGCAAACTACTAGCTCCAGGTGTTCTAGACCTGACATGTCATTGACAGTGTACGTACAACTGATTAAAGTAAGACCCGCCTGTTACCATCATGAATTGTAATAAATCTCTTGCAACTTCAGTGTTTTAGTAGAGAACAATATTGGCTTAATGGTATAGCCTCCCTGTTTTAAGACTATTAAAGTTTTTCAGATTATATCAATTCATCCAGAACAGCTTAGTCCACAGCGAGAAAGAGGAGGTCAAGCTGACAGACAGTATAGCAGGACAAGTAATGAATACAACAGTGGATAATCAATACTCCACGTCCTTCTTAGATGATGGTAGTAGCAGATAACAGCACAGGGAGCCCGGGAAGGGAAGGGAAAAGTGGGGAAGGGAGGAGGCTCAACAGGATATTTCAGAGTATTTTAAGAAAGCCAAGAATTTAGTTTCAGGGAAATCAATTGCTAGTAGTCTACTTCACTTTTAAACCAATCCTTATTTTGATTTTAATTTTGGTGATAATGTGTGGATTCCATGAACTATAAACAAGTACTAAAATCATACTGTTATAATTGAATAATCATTCAAGACAACAGTTTTATTCATTGTTTTCACTAAATATTATTTTCATACTAAAAATATATTAAAGGATGATTGAATGGAACATCTAGGAAAAACGGTTGAAGCTGAGTTGAAAACATTAACAATATTAGTTCATTAAACTTCCATATCATTTAATAAAAAACTAACTTAAATAAAAAAACTTTTTTGGCAGCAAAAGAAATCAACTTAAAATCAGATTCACAATTTTAACCCACACTGTGAAACAGGAAAGAACTCACAATTTTAAAAATTTGCCAACTACTGATCATTTTTAAAAAGTGAAGGAAAAAACTATGTAGAAAGTTTATGATGACCATGATCTACTTTAGGTAAATTCATTTGTCGTTAATGAATCTTGCTCTGGCCATGAACCATCATTTTGACATCATTCATCTGCAATCTGATTAAAATGGTCATTTCATCGGCTCTAGTTTGACATCAGTACAAAGCAACACTAATGGTTTCAGACAGTTTTCTCCATTTACACTGATGCTAGAAATTGCAATCATTACCTGATGAACAATTTTGCTGAACGCTTCTTGAAGTTTACCATGAATTGTGGATAGTTTCTTCGCATCCCGATTAGCTTCGTGAATAGGAATAAGTACTTTGTAAACCTCATTTACCGCTTCATACATGCCAGCCTATAAGAATAATGTTATAAGATGTTGTTTTCTCTTACATCAATATGAAAGTAAAGAATTACAATTTATAAATTCACATAATTTCCACTAAGGCAATACCACTGAAGCTTTCCCAGTAGGACATAAAAACAAACACTACGAATTTTTAATTTTATTAAGCCTTAATAAAAGAATTTTGCACAACGCATATCTCCTCTAGATGGATGGATATGTACGTGTGAGTATATTTAACATACACACAATACATATATGCATATTTAAATTTCTACAAAATTTAGACTGGACATTCCGCTGTCTACGCAGTAACTACTTCACTAGTGTGTATGTGTGAGTACTTCCATACACATATAAACTGTGAAAGAAATTAATTCTGAGGAGGGGAATAAAAGAAATCCAATTACTACATTGGTCACAGATATCAGATAACCTGTGGCATCCTGGCAAACTAAAATTATTTGCATTTCTAAAATATTAAATTGGCACAGGAAATCTTATTGAAAATATCCTGTGGGGAAAAAAATCAGTGATCTTTCACCAAATTAAAGAAGGTTCTGAGCTACCAGACTTTATTCCCCTAGGGGCCAGTAGCCGGCCAAGGGTTGCTCTGCTTATAATCAGAGTGAGGGACAACATGTGTTTGTACTGTTATTCCGTTTTCTTGTCTTTAATAACAGGTTGGTGGCTGTCGTGAAGAAAGAAAGAGATGTTTTCCAAAAGCCGCTGAGTTCCTATTACCTCACAAATCAGCAAACATATTTTCTCAAGGAAATAAATATAGTTCTTAAATTTTCTAGTAAAAGTTCACAGGAGTTTAAGCAATCATCTAACTATAACAGTGAAACAGATATAGTGTAACTAAAATGCCCCAGTAATTATTGTAATTAAGATTAGACAGATGAGGGGGCGCCTGGGTGGCTCAGTGAGTTAAGCGCCAGCCTTTGGCTCAGGTCATGATCCCAGGGTCCCAGGATTGAAGCCCACATCAGCAGACAGCCTGCTTTTCCCTCTGCCCCTCACACTGTTCGGGATCTCTCTCTCTTTCTCACTCTTTCTAATAAATAAAAACTTCTAAAAAATTAGAAAAAAAGGATTAAATAGATTAGTTGAAAAACAGTGAATTTCATAATTATACGCTATTACAAAAGAACTTCCCTAATACAGGCCACTGTATTACTGTGAATTATTAAAATTACATATACACACAGAGTGTATATTTATTAAAACATTCCATTAATAGCAAAAAAACACTTCCCCACTGCTAGCTCAGACCACTTAAAATGAAACTCAAGGAGCAGGGATCCAGGGGAGCTATCAGGACAGTTGAGGTCCTCAGACAGGAAATTTTAAAATGGTCAATCACCAAACATTCTTAGAGTCTCACAATAATTATATTTAAATAAGCTGGTTCTAAGTGGGAATAATGATGAAGAGGATGGTAATGGCAAACACTAATACTTACTTGGAGCCAGGCACTGTGATAAGCATTTTACATACATTAACTCATTTACTCTTAACAGCATTCCTATGCAATTCCTACTATTACTAGGTGCATTTAATGGACAAGAAAAGTGAAGCACTGACAGGTTGAGTAATTTGTGACTGAAGTGACTGAACTACTAGGGCAGCAGAGCCAGGATATGAATTCTGGCTGTATGCCTTCTAAACAGATGCCCTTAACCAACCCACTGCAAGGTAGGGTTAAGGCCAGGGGAATATCCAACTCCCTACAGCAGTGTAATGGTGGAGAAGTGCAACACTGCACATTATGTTAAGCTTCCCCCTTACCCTAACATGCACTTCACAGTTTCTGAAACCTTGGCGCTGGGACACTAAATACCAAACAGAAATGTCAGAGAAAGGAGATGTCCCTATTACCATAGTTTAAGAAAGTAAGCAGGGCTAGCTATCTTTCCCTTCTCCAATAATCATCCCATCTTGGATCAGTAAGACTGCTTCAATTCTTCACATACAGATAGGGAGGGACAAGGACTGGGGTTATAACATGGTACAGGTCAGGGAAGGGATCGAGGACATAGTTCATAAAGCTCCTGGTAAGTAAGCTCCAGGTCTCTAACACCTTCCTAATAGGGCTCACTGTGCAACCAATGAGATGAGGGGCCATAATTTTCCTGAGCACCAGGGTAATGTCCAAAGCACTCAAAGGAAGATTCTCCCTTTCATCCAATAGACCAGCTCTATAGCTAGAGCCACATTAGTCTAGGTTTTCTGTTTTGGTCTGTTTTTCAATTTTAAGGTTTTAGAAAATGGTGGTAAAAGTTTTATAAACCAAAAAAATCTGTGATAGATTAAGTGATGGTTCATAAATAAGCAAATGAAAAATACTGGAGGAAATGACAGATTATTAAGACAAAAAGGAGTTAAGCAGTGATGAATCTACAGAGAAAATTTGTTCCTAGACAGTTTTTAAGGTGCTTGGAGAAAACTATCATAAAGGAAAAGCAGGGGCCCAGGCAGAGAGAATATACATATCACGAATAATTCAGAGGTACGTATCTGAGGAAAGAGAACGAACAGGAGTCATCTACCATAGAGAAAGAAGCAGCTGCTTGTTCCAGTAATCCCACGAGTCCTGACTCAGTAAAGTACTTTCCAGAGCAGATACCTTCTTCATCTGGAGATACCACATCATCTGAGACTGCAGATTCTTCTAAAACATTAGATGAAATATTCTGGGGAAGAAAATTGAAACGGCTTTTGAAATGGAATTAATTTCTTAGCATGAAAGATGTTTATGAGGAAGTAACTGAAGATGAAATATTAATACCAGCTTGGGTGAAAAAAAAGGTGGGGGCAGTCAACTCAAAGATAAAACACAAATCTCCAAAATCTTTCTGTATGCTGAGGAGGACAATAAATGGTAACACTATAGTAACTTTTCCATTAATAAAAAATTAAGAAAAATTATGGGCTAAGGAAAACAGTGATACGATAAAGGACATCTCAGAAGACTTTAAACAGTATTTTTAACTTAAATGATCTTATCAAAGCTCCCCACAGGGAAAATTAAGGTGGGCTATGGCTTGGCTTGCCTAACATAGAGTTAATGAACAAACTCAGGTATAATAAAAGCCAATGTGATTGGGATTATCCATTATTTCTAAAGAAGAAATAACATATACTACCTGAAATACTTTAACCTAAACACTCACAGCAAATATACACTCATTTGACATTTTTTTGAAGTAGGTCTAAGGCCTATTCTTTGGGTACAGGTCTCCTAATCAGTTTTTCATCGAATCTCTCTTGAGTAAATACCCGTTATACAACCTTCATTTAAGATTGCCAGTTCTGTTTCTTTAGAGGAAAAACCTGAACTTAAAAGCCTATCCAATAATCCTAGATTTCTAGGAGCTTTCCCCCCTAATCTTTTGTAGTTGGTCCAAAATTAATTCAAAAGCAATTGTTTTGGAGACTCACCTTTATCAAGTCTTCGCAAAACATTTAACTTAGCTTTCAAAGAAAAAATGACTGGCTCTCTTTCTGCATTCAGATTTCACCAGAGGACATAACATTTAACATGTAATTAAGTTTTGTAATTTCCCAAATCTGGCATTAACAGGTTTTGAAGAAAAGCAAAGCATAACTCCTGGCAAGCAAAGAAATCGACTAGTGGGTGAGAGGTATGGATTCCTACGAGGGAGTAAACTATCAAATCTGAGCCATGGTTATCAGCCTATTTTATACAGAGAATGGAGAATGCTGGGTTATCTGATGTTTTAAGTAAAAGCCAATTGAGAGTTTCTACTGTATTACGATTCTCCGTATTTCACATGTATTTCATAGATGCTATGAAGTCCCCAGCAGTATAGGCAAAGAGAAGAACTATGCTGAGCACTGGTATTTGGGGTAAAAAGAAAAATGGGGGGGGGGGGGGAATCAGCAAGTACTCTTTACCAATGTATTCAAGACAGTGATAGTGAAATGTTAACTTATCTTGTGAAGCATTAGCTTTAGTGTTTATGCTTTCCTTACAAGCTGAGTGAATCTTAACACCAGTGAGAAAAGGTAAACTAAAAAGGACATACCTTGATGTAACGTAAACCTGGCAGATTCCTACCTGAAATGTCACACATCCTACAGGAAGATATTTGCGGTCCTCCAGCATGCTCAAATATTCAGCGACAAGTGCTGCTGAGTGGACCAGGCACTGGGCAGCTTCGGCATGGTTGCTGCGTTCCGAGTGTTTGCCCGCCATGTTCTGCAACCAGGTCAGTCGCAGATCTGGAGAGGTCTGGTAGCCCTTGGCAATTCTAATTGGAAAAGAAATTCTTTTCAATGAGCATTTGCTTCCCAAGCTGGAAGGAGATTGGACTGCTCATTCAGTATTTACCTAGAGAGGTTACTGTTATTGAATACAACCTATTAAGACAAGTGTTTGAATGGTATGAAAATGTCTTTGAATACGCTTAAAGAAGTAAACTGTTGGGCCAATGGAATGGTTGATAGTTTTTTTGTAGGGGGACTAAAAAAAAAATGCCATCAGTAAGGGAAAACTATGGGAATTTATGTGTTTGTTATGGGAATATAAAGAAGTTTTATAGTCAAGAAAAAAAGATTTATTAGTCTCATTGCATCATATATATTTTAAAGAAATACTTGTTTTGTGTCTTTAAAGAACTCCAAAACTATAAAAAGAGAGGGTCACAGGGCAAAGAAAAAGTCTCAAGTTTCACTTGCATCTTTCAAGATATAATAGGAATTACAAATTTCTCAAAATGTGCTCTTAGAAATATTACATTATAGGCACAGCCATATTTAAAATCAGGAAACATTAAGTTTCCTTGGTAAACAGGAAACATTAGGAAAACAGGAAACAGGTAAAATGAGGAAACATTAAGTTTCCTATGGTAAAACAATACGCTGTATTTTCTTCCTCAAGGACAGACTTTTACATTTAAAATATGGGTCTTAGGCCTCTACATGAAGTCTAGGGGACGGGATACTAAGGTGTAAATATGCGTTATGATTATTTCTGAAAAGCAGCATGGAAAAAGTGCATTTTGACTTTTTAATCTACCACAGAAAATGACGTAATTCTGGTATGTTTATTTTTTTATCTAATGTTTTCTGTATGTTTTACCAACTTAATTTTTTAAGCTTTTATTTAAATTCCAGTTAGCTAACATACAGTGTAATATTAGATTGAAGCGTACAATTTAGTGACTCAACACTTCCATACGACACCCGGTGCTCATCACGACAAATGCACTCTCTTAATCCCCATCACCTATTTAACCCATTCCCCTGCCCCCCTCCTCTCTGGTAACCATCAGTTCTCTATAGTTAAGGGTCTGTTTCTTGGTTTGTCTCTCTTCCTCTTTTTCCCCTTTGCCCGTTTGTTTTGTTTCTTAAATTCCACATATGAGTGAAATCATATGGTATTTATCTTTCTCTGACTGGCTTATTTCACTCAGCATTATACCCTCTAGCTCCCTCCACGTTGTTGCAAATGGCAAGATTTCATTCTTTTTGATGGCTGAATGATATTCCATTACACACACATACACCACATCTTCTTTATCCATTCATCAGTTGATGGACATCTGGGCTGCTTCCATGACCTGGCTATTGTAGATCATGCTGCTATAAACACTGGGCTGCATGCACCCCTCTGAATTGGTATTTTTGTATCCTTTGGGTAAATACCTAGCTGTGCCATTGCTGGATCATAGGGTAGTTCTATTTTTAACTTTTACCAATTTAAACCTGTTAGACAAGGTATAAACGAATCAAGCAGATGATACCTGTACATTAGATCAATCAACATTTCCGGATCCTCCTGGTGTTCCTTCATTTTAACGGTATCAGAAAGGATCATATGGAGATTGAAAACCAAATCTTGAACCTGCAGCAGAGAATTTTATTTAAAAAAATTCTTTAATTATCATTCATTCACAATCACTAAATTAGTTTGGAAGATATTTCAGATAAGCATCTGAAGATTGCAAAACAAAATGATAGTGATATAGTTTTAAAGGATATGGGTATGCTGGGGTATGGTGAGTGAAGGGTAGTAAATTTTATACTAATTCCTCAGCAGGCTGTTTTTTTTTTTTTTTTTTTTTTTTCAGTTCTCTCACCTGGAAACAAATAGAACTCGAAGTAGAAATAAAATACAGGGATGTAGAGCATATAAGAAGAGAATACAAAAGGAAATTCTCTCCTATGTTTCTCTGTTTCTGATTCTCCCAAAGGTAGTTTGTAAAGACTTCACTTTTTAAGGCGAATTATTTACTGTTTCATTAATAAGTGGGAATAATATTTCATCATAAAACTTATTTGTTTATACTGCCTAGGTCTACTATTTGTTCTATTTGTTACAAATTCACAGAATTATATACCAAAGATATTAAATTCCAAAAAGGAAGCATGGCTTACTGAAACAAAATGATTCACCCATCTATGGCATATGATCTATGGATTGAAAGAAAAATATAGGTTCCCCAGTAAGGGGTCGAGCCCCCGGGATCGAGCCCCACATCGGGCTCCCTGCTCTGCTGGGAGCCTGCTTCTCCCTCTCCCGTCCCCCTGCTTGTGTTTCTCTCTCTCGCTGGCTGGTCAAATAAATAAAATCTTAAAAAAAATTTTTTTTTTTTTTGGAAAGTACCTATTTATAATCCTATTTCAATTAATGATCTAGAAAGTCACATTTCTGACCTGATCAGGAAATGTTGTTTCCCTCAATTCCAGATCTTCTTCAGCATATGTCAATATAGTCTTTAGAGAACGTCTTAAGAATTCCTCATTAAAATTTTGAGATGTGCCCACCAAGGATGACAGTGACATGGTCACCTGCATTTTAACCCTAGCAAAGTTCTGTAAGAGAAATTGTCAGGTCAGCATTTAATATAGAAAAACTTAAAAGAAAAAAGTCTACTTTTTGTAGTTGCTAAATGAAAAGGTTAAAAAAAAAAACCAAAACATTCCAATCAAGACATTTTTTAAAAAGTAATGAAATATGCATATTAAAATAAAATTATTTAAAAACCTTATAATAAGAGCTAACATTAAGAATTTTGCTAAGAATAATATGCTACAAAACAGAGTAAAAAAAAAAAAGCCATGTATTAGAATTGAATTAGAAGTTGTGCCTAGGACTTTACATTAATCTGCTTTGAGGTATACATTATTAATAATAACACCATGTTTACACGTGAGGTTACAGAGCTTGACCAATATCACGAAATTCTCAAGTGGTAGATGTCGTCTTTAAACTCCAGCCCATTTCATTAGGTCCATGACCATGATGATGAAAGTAATTTATCACACATGCATCAAGTAACTTAAAGCAGAATCTTTGGAGTGATGCTTAAAAGTAGTTTACATTCTTCCTTTTTCAGTGTAAATTCATTTCTGTCCCACCATTTCCCACTATGAAACCACTTTTAAGAGGTTAATCAGGGAAAACCTAGTAAATGCCAAATCCAAGATACTTTCTGATCAATATTCTACCGGACATTTCTGTATATTTAAATGTATTGATTACTTTTTTCCTTGAAAATTTCCCTCCTTACCTTCAGTGGTACCATTTTATCCTGATATTCCTAAACATATCCCCTCCTTTTTGGTTGCCCTTCTTAAATACCAGTGTTCCCAAAGATTCTGTCAAGAAACCTCTTAACTTGTCATTCTGAACAGCCTCATCCATTTCTTTGCCGTCAGTTAGTACAGATAGAATATGTCTAGGTTTTCAGCTCGTATTTCTCTCCAGAGAGCCAGGCCATCGTATTTTACTAGATGGCTCAATCTGGATCTCACAGGCACTCCAATTTTAACATTTCTAATATACCTTCTTTTCCTATTGATTAAACAAACGATACTACTATTCTTGTGGTTATTCAGGACAAAAAAAAAAAAATCTAGGAGTCATCTCTCTGTCACTCTCCCCTCTCCTTAGCCAATACCATAGATCCAGTCCACACCACCCCCAATCTGTTCCAGTCTGGTCTTTCCCCATTCCCAAGGTGACTGTTATAGTTTACACCCTTACCACATCTTACTTGGATTACTGTATTAACTTCTTAATTGATCTAATGGCCTTTTTTCTCATAACCCAAGTTTCTTTCCCACATAGTATCAGGGATATTTGTGTAAATTTTGCAAGTCTGAACACGTCACTCCTCTCCTTAAAATATTCCAGTGGCTGACCACAGTCTTGAAGATGAAATTCAAGTATTTGACTCAGTAAATATATCAAACTATATAGTGGGAATTGAAAGGACAGAACTAAAACAAGTATCTGTCCTAGGATAGCTTAGTCCAGGCCTTCTCAGTTACAACTTTCTCTCTTCCTATTCTCTCTCCAGCCAGAACCATCACGAAGTGCTAAAAGAGTATCTTTCTCTGTTTGCCTGTTTCCTTCTCTTGTCTCCATGCCTTTTTAATTATGCATGTGCCATTTTCTTCACCTACAGAGTGCTATCCACCTATTTATCATTCTGATCGGGCAATTCTTCGTCCTTAGTTCAAGCATCTCCTCTTTCTGAAAACCCATGTCTGGGAGCATAAATCATTTTTCTCTGTGCTTACATAGTGCCCTGTGCTTATCCCTCATTATATAAACAACAGCAAACACTCAGCATTTGCTCAGTGCCAGTTATTGTTTTAAGTGTTTAACTTAATATGAATTTATAGTTCCTCACCACAGAAAGGGTACTTCTTGCTACTACTAGGATGAACATCAGCTGTTCATAGATGAGCACTGTTCATTTCTTCTCCCACTAGATGTTAAGTTACTTAAAAAAAAAAAAAAAAGGACTGTCCTTTTATCTATGTGTACCCCATACCTACTACAATACCTAGAACACAATTCAATACTTTGTTCTAATATCTGTCGAATACATAAACTATGTAAATCACTGCCAGTTTTAAATTACCTATTCCTTATTAGAGGTACTACCTGACACTAAGAGGACAAATTGCCTATTCTTATGCTATTATAAAAAGCTTTCCTAAAACAACAGAAGATGTATCAGGAAGACTCCAAGTGTGGTCAAATTTTAGGGACTTTATTTCAAAAGCTAAACAAGATCAATAAAGTAATTGGATTCTTCTGTTCTTGATTAAGAAACAAGGAGTTGGTGTCCAGTTAAAAAAGGGACAGTGTGAAATAGCAATTTCCTACTTCTCCTGGATTTTATACAAAAATGAAAAATCGGAAAAAATCCACAAACTTTATTTTCAGCAAATGAGGAGTGTGATATAATCCATACATTAAAAAATGCAGAAGGGTTGCGAAGACAGGCTAAGATAGGATGTAGTTTCAAAAGAAGGAGAAGAAAGTAAATAGTGAGGTATGCTAGGCACAGATTTCAGAAATAATGCGGAAAAAATATTTCTTTTAAATAAGAGACTCACTTTGAAGTCATAAACCTATTTGTCTTGAAAACAAAATGAGCTAAAAATCTGGAAAGACTGGATAGAAATGGATTGACCAGAAACTTCAGGAAGTTAGGCAAGATGTGTTTACAATACTAAAATCCCATGAGAAACACATTCCTGAAGGAACTTCCTACAAATACCTGGGCCAAGACAATCCAACTCCTTCTACATGAGTAATAAAAAAGGGAAGATTAGTGAAACTAACCAGAAGAAAAACACTTTATAGAAAAATGTTATCATGAAACAGATGAACATTCTAATGAAATATTTTGCCTTAAATTATAAAAAATGTATGAGCTTTAGAAAGGAAAACAAGGCAGAAATAAACTCATGGAAAGAACACAAGTCAGAAAGAGAGGTCATAAAATAGGAGCTTACATGTGAGCTGATACTACTTAAAAAGAAATAGAAAACAAAGATAAAATTGGTAAAAGAAAGAAAGGATGTCATGGAGACCACATAAGGTATATAGGACAGAGAAATTCTGAGAAAAAGAACCACAATAAATGGACATTTTAAATATTAAAAAGGAAAAGAGAAAACAATAGGCAAAAAGTAAAGCAAAACAGATCCAACATATGTATAATTGGTACCTAGCAGAAAAACCCCAAACCCCTGGAAGAAAATATTCAATTTTATATTCAAGAAAACTTTCTGAAATAAACTGAAAGTAGATATCATGTGCCTGAGAAAATTAACAAAAATTGGTCAATACCAAGCAAGACACATTCTAGAAAAGGTATTTAATTTTAAATTTAAAGAGAATCCCTTGAGCAACTAGAAGGGGAAAAGTTATTTAAAAGGGAAGAAGATATCAGGCTAACTGAAGATGTCTCTATAACAATATTTAAAGCCAGAAGAAAATAGTATTCAAGTATCTCTTTTTCTTTTTTCTATTAAGTGTTCTTTATCTGGTATGTTTTACTGATCTTTCTCCCCTCCCCCCCTTTTTTTTCCATTCAAAGTCTGAGGCAAAAAACTTCATAACTATCTTTGCTGTCCTTTAAGTACAAAAAACACTGAACAATCAAGAACTTGGGAAATATTATTTCCAAGAACTGTCTTGCATAAACAACTACAGGACAATATTTAGCCAAATAAGAGATGATTAGAGCAAAAAAAAAAAAAAAGTAACAAAAGATATAATAGTTATGAATATCAATTTACCAAATAATAGGTAGAGGAGAAATAAATGATACGTAGGCTTTAAATCACCTCCTTCAGTCCATCAAGTGGACCAAAACAACAAGGACATAGAAAAATAGTGTAATTAATAAGGTATATTTAACTCAGTACTCTGAAATAAAGAACACTTTCTTTTTAAGTGCTTGTGTAACATTACACACCCACAGTACAAAAAAGGAGACACAGCATCTAACACTGTATAATCACATTGAAATAAAACTAAAAATTAACATCCAAACTTTAAAACAAAAAGGACTGTCAACTCTTTGGATTAAAAATACGAACTGAAACTACAAAATATCTACAAAACAAGAATACTGAAAACACTATATATCAGAACCAATGAGATGCTAAAAACAGTGCTCAAAGGAGGATCCTAGGCCTTAAATACTTATATAAGTAAAAATAAATTAATTATACATTTGACTCAAAGTCAGAAAAAATACTACACGTGAAAAACACTCTAATGAAAACATGGAGTTCTTCAGACTGGTCCATAATCATAAAATATCAAGCCAAAAACAGTTAAATCTTTAATTTTCTTTATTAGTATTTTCATTTTACTTAATGATAATAATTAAATTTTCCAAAAGCTCAAGATACATTTATATTCTAAGTTGTACTACTATATGCCATTTGTAGTACAGGAAGCAAACCCGGAGATTTGGATTTTTGTAAGGTAGCCACATAATAAGAAATATCAAGACAGTCTAGACTCAAAATATACAAAATGCCATGCTCCCCCAAAAACACATTTGCTAGACATCTGCAGAAGTTATATTCCATTATAATCCACGGATAAATACTTACATTCCCAATCTCGAAGTTCTGTCTCATAAGGAGGTACAGCGAGGCACTAGCGTGTGACCGTATCGTGCCAATGCTGCTGCTACAGTGTCGGAGAAGCCGGAGGCATAAGTCCGCACACTGCTCAGTTTCTTCTTCAAACAAGAGTTCAGGGAACTGTAAAAAACAAAACAAAACAACACAACAATAACAACAAAACAACACTAACACCGAACTTCTGCAAAGTTCCAGAGGAATGGTAACATAGCCTGAACTAGAGAGTTGTTAGTATAGTTTTTAAAAATGGTTAAGCACTATTTGCTAATGCTTAATCATGTTGACCACAGAGCTGGGCGGATTGGGTTTGAATAATGATTATGTCACTTATCTGCTAGTAGTGTGATTCTGGACAAGTTTTCTCAGCCATAAAATGGACCTAATGATATTATCTACAGGGGACTGTAGAACTATCTGAGATTAGATACTGTGCACAAAACACTTAATATGGTAACCAACATGGAATAATTCTGCAATGTTTTTATTATAAAATGGTAATGAGTAATTCCCATCGGTTAAACCTTCATCAACAGCTCTGCATTCCACATTATTAGATGACTATGATAAAATAGATACCTTCAAGATTTAAGATACACCTATTACCTGGGGAAAAATAAACACCAGAAATAAATATTTGCAGTAGTTGAACAAACAAAAGTACCTTCTTTTCCATTCATCATGGGGTAAGTTAACACCAATGGAATGAAGTACTCATACCTTGAATTCTTTAACAAATCAAACTAATAAGGAACAGACAGAATGAGATAAGAGAAAACAAGGAAAGCCCCATATTTAAAATCAGTTACTACAACAAAACTGTTTTTTTTAAGCCCCAAACTGGTTAAGGGTGATTCAAATAACAAAGAAATTACAAAAGGCAAGGAGTAGAAAACAGGCAAAGAAGAATCATGGGTCTTAGGTTATTATTAAAATTTTAATAGATGATTATAGACAACGTAAAGAGAAAGCAAAGTCTGATAAGACTGCACGTTCAAAAATGACCTACCTTTGAAACCAGGGCTCTCTGTGTAGCAAAACAGTGTTGTAGATAAACTGCACTTTGGTTACAGGCCATGCTATGCAGTAGGACTTTCAGTACGCCGCCAAGGATGCTCTCTTTGGATTCTGTTACAGAAACTGTCTGCAATTTAAAAATAGATGAATAAAATGCAGATGTACCCGCAATTTGGTCAGGGAGACAGAATATAAGAAAATAGTTTTTAAAAAATAGGAAAAGGACAACATAGTATCTAGGAGGACTTCAGGGAAAAGCAGCTGAGCATGGTTTGAATCAGGGAAGAATGGGGGAAAAAGAATGAATAGGATTTTAGTGAGAAAAAAAATTTTTTTTTTTTACAAACTACTGATATTTCAATATAATTGTATGGCTCAATGAATACTTTTTGCACAATTCCAATTTACCAAATCTATATTTTGAATTCCTCGTTTGTGTTCTTACCTGGACAACAATCTCTAATGTATCCAAAATGATTAGGTTTGCTTCAGTAGCCAGATTTCCATCAATCAGTGCTTCATGCTCAATTTCTGCTCTTGATCTAATACAAAATATTATAAGAAAGTACTTTACACAGAACCACTATTCAAAAAAGACTTAAAGATACATAGAAAAAAAAACCCCTCGGAACCATTTTTCAGTTTTCCCTGAAAGAAAAATTATAAGAGAATAAAAAGACAGTATTTTACACATGACAAATTTAACACATTTGTCAACCGTATTAGTACAGATTTTCTCACCCCATTACCGTTCCACAACACCACTGAAAGCATAAATGTTTAGCTTTCAGAGATGTAGCCAACACAGGAGCGCTTTGTTTTATTCTGAATGGCACCGACACTAGGTGGCGCTATGTGGGCTGGGATTTAGGGGTGCTTCATGTAAAGCAACACTCAAAATGTTTAGTGCTCATCTTACCATTTCAAGGATTTTCTATTTATTTAAGATAAAAGTACTTATTTTTTTCTAAATTATCTAAATTTTCAATATTTTTGTCTCAAAAATACAAATAATTTTGCTACAATATTTTGAATCAGAAAACAATTGAACTCTTCCTGAAACTCTGGACTGAATCACTCATTAGAAATAAAACAAGTTGTTGCAATAAAGTGGTTTGCTTAAAGGGTAAAAGTGACATTTGTTTATTGGCAATACATACATAGAAACTATATTATATCAACGTAGACAAAACACACATAAATCAAGGTGGAATTACAAGAACATATTAAATGCTAACTTTTCAAAGTTTCTGGATGTTCAAATCTCTGAATTTTTGTTACTACCACTTAGGAGAACAGATCATGAATTCACATTTTATAAATGAAATTTAAGGAGAAAACAGAATGTAGAATTAAACTGGGAAATACATATGTAATGATCAAGCTTAAAATTCCAGTAAGATTTTGTGAAGAAACACAATAACACGATGGCTTAAACAAAAAGAAGCAGGAAACACCACCACCACCACCACCACCACCACCACCACCACCACCACCACCAGGCTTCCTTAAAACACAGAGAAATGCAGAGAAAACACATTATACAAATTCAAAAGAAAGCAATATAGTATAATACCTCACTGCTTTATGATTTTTTTTAAAGATTTTATTTATTTATTTGACAGAGAGACAGCCAGCGAGAGAGGGAACACAAGCAGGGGGAGTGGGAGAGGAAGAAGCAGGCTCCCAGCAGAGGAGCCTGATGTGGGGGCTCGGGTCCCAGAATGCTGGGATCACGCCCTGAGCCCAAGGCAGATGCTTAACGACTGAGCTACCCAGGCGCCCCTGCTTTATATTTCTAAGAAACAAAACACACCTGGAAAAATAATCAAAGAAATGGACTTGGATAAAGAGGAGAGAAAAGTGGACATACTTAAAGCTTAAGAATTATTAAATGTTTACATTGTATTCAATACCTGCTATGGTCTGAGTATTTGTGTCCCTGCAAAATTCATATGTTGAAAATCTAATGCCCAAGACAATGCTATTAGCAGGTGGCCTTTGGAAGGTGATTAGGTCATCAGGATAGAGCCCTCTTGAATGGGATTAGTGCCTTTATGAAAGAAGCCCAGGGAGTTTGCTTGCCCTTCCATCATACAAGGACACAGCACAAAGTCTGTAACCCAGGGGCACCTGGGTGGCTCAGCTGGTTGAGCACCTGACTCTTGATTTCCGCTCAGGACATGATCTCAGGGTCCTGGAATCAAGCCTTGCGTTGGTCTCCATGCTCAAGTCTACTTGAGGATTCTTCTTCCCTCTCCTTCACTCTCTCACAATCAACAAATGAATAAATAAATCTTTTTAAAAGGAAAAAAAAAGTCTGTAACCCGGATGAGGGCCTTCACCAGACATTCAAATCTGATGACGCCATATTCTTGAACTTCCCAGCCACCAGAAATGTCAGAAATAAATTTCTGTTGTTTATAAGCAATGCAGTGTGTTCTATTTTTTTATAGCAGCCTGAAGAGACTAAGACAGTTTCTTGTAACCCAAACCCTCATCTATATGGAACAGAATCGACTTGCTTTCTGCTGGCTTGCACAACGCAGTCTTTCCTATGGTTTATCATGTTACTGTCTGTGAGCTTGTATTTCTGCAAGTTTGATCTGTGAAAATCCTCTAAAGCCTGGTCTCAAGATGGTTCTCACATAGGGTGACCAAGCATCCTGGTTTGCTTTAGGACAGGACTGAGGGAGTCCCTGGGATATGAACATTTGGTGCCAAAACTGGGGGTACTAGGCAAACCTGAATGAGTTGGTCACCATATTCTCAGAGTTTATTGGGCCAAACTACTCGAGGGCTAACCTGTAACTACAAATTTTCAAGAAAAAAATTTTAGCCCCTTGACTCAATGCCATGTTTCAAGCCAAGCACTTTTACTTGAGGTCACTGAGGCAGCCAGAAGGGTTTACTTCTAGTTTCCGTTACACTGAAGGTACAGCCCTTTAAGATCCCAGACTCAGTGAAGTATATTTTTAGTTGTTTTTGGCAGTAGGGTCAGTCAGTGCATCTATTAACTTCATGCTAGAAACAAAAGACCTGGAGTATTTTGTCTTTAATTATATTTTAAGCTCCAAGAGGGCAAAGATTAGCTTTCTAATTGTCGGTGACCTGGAAATATTTAGTTCACTGTGACTCCCAAAATACATTAAAAAATTATTGCAGAATATATTTTGAAGGCGGATATTTAGAGACAATTGTTGGAAACAAAATGGGTAATATTTTGCTTTACTATACCACATGAAAAATTCTTCCCCCAAATCTTTTATAATCTAAAATTTAAAAACTAAATATAAGTATTTTGTTGTCTAAGATTTGAGTACCTAATACATAAAAAAAACAACACTAAAATTAGCGATTTTCCTCCTGCATTTGAAATCCACCAAGCCCATCAGTAACATAAAATAGACGGTTATATTACTTGTCAAGCTTCTCAGTGTTTTGACGCCAGTGAGTCATATCTTTTCTCCACCTCAGATTTTCTTGACTTCCAAAGGCACTTCCAGATGGGCTCCTCTCTGTCAAATAAATTTCAAAACCATCTTTAAAATGTTATTTCATTTGGACCACCCTCATGTATATATGCATGTATATAAGAAATACTGCACAATGCTAACCTTATATGTAGCCATTTTATCTTCAGCACAAGTGGAAAAAACAATACTACTTTTTATTAAAACTTTTTTATAACAGTTATAGAAGAAACACATTTGTTACATGTAATATTTTTTAAAAACTCCCTTTTATATAAGCAAACTTCGTTAACACTGATTTTCTCAAAACCTAAGCCATGACTCATAAGGCCCTACGTGGTAAGACCTTACTTCTGAGCACTCTCACTCCTGCGTCCACCGCCAGTTATTCTGTGTGTGTTCTCTGTATACAGTCTCCCTGTTTATGCTCACGACTGAGGAGCTCTGCAATGGTGGTGGTTCCTCTCATGTGATTGCTCTTCCCACATATTTTCACTGGCCAGTCATTCATCACCTCCACAGAAAGGTCTTCCCTAACTCTCCAACACTTTTTTTTCTTTAAAATTTAAAGATTTTATTTATCTGATTTTTTTTTATTTTTTTGAAGATTTTATTTATTTATTTGACAGAGAGAGAGAGAGAGAGAGAGCACAAGCTGGGGGAGTGGCAGGCAGAGGGAGAGGAAGAAGCAGGCTCCCAGCAGAGGAGCGGGATGCAGGGCTCGATCCCAGGATCCTGGGATCACGACCTGAGCTGAAGGCAGAGACTTAACCATCTGAGCCACCTAGGCACCCCAAGATTTTATTTATTTGAGTAAGAGAGAGAACAAGAGAGAGCACGTGTGCATGAGTGGGGGGAGGGGCAGAGGGAGAGGGAGAAGCAGGATCCCTGTTGAGCAGGGAGCCTGAGCTGGGTGAATCTCAGGACCCCAAGATCATGACCTGAGCTGAAGGCAGATGCTTAACTAACTGAACCACCTAGGCAGCCATCTCCAACACTTTCTTTCCTCTTAATTGGCTTTATTTCTCTCCATAGCACTTATGATCACAAGAATATAAGCTACTTAAGAACAGAGATTATGCCTATTTTGCTCACCCGTTTATGTTTGGGGTTGACAGTTCAACCAGTTTTTGTTCAATATATAAACAAAACAGAAGGATTCCTGAACTAATCACTTCCCTTGGTCCACAGAAGGCAGGACAGGAGAAAGATGCGGGCTTTCTCCCAAAGTTTCTGGGATGGAAAGCAGCCTGAATGCTGGGGGCTCCTGGAAGGGGTAGCAGCAACAGAACTGGTTCATACAAATCCAGCAGAAATGAAGACGGCATTTAGAATTGTGGAGAGATACACACTTAAATGATACAATCAGCCATGATTTCAGACCTTCAACTAGAAAACTAATGCTCCTTTTTGAAAAACCCAAGACTTTAAAATTGGTTGGAAGGATGGGGAAAAAAAAAAAAAGGTAAAAATTCAGAGTTCAAATAGAAATTTAAAAAATAAACAGAAACAGATCTGCTACACAATAAAGGACATGTCTGGGATATTTCTTCTGCTTTTTCTCCCTTTCCTCTTTTTTTATTGTCAAATCTCCATCTTTAAAAAATTTTGCAAAAGAAAACAAAAAATGTATGCCTATCTTTACATAGTTAATAAAACTGATATTGGGGATCTATTTACATTTTTATCATTAACTTTTTTTTCTCCATGAAAGTGTCTCTCATCTCTTAGCTAAGAATGTCTATCATTAGGTGACATAACTTGTATGTCCAAATGTAAATAAGAATTGCAAAGGCTTAATTTTTCTAAGAACTTCAATTTTTAAAAAAATAAGATTGACATATAACATTATTTTAGTTTCAGGTGCACAATATGATTCAATATATGTATACATTATGAAATGATCACTATTATAAATCTAGTTAACACCCAACACCACACATTTTCTCTTATGATAAGAACTTAAGACATACTCCCTTAGTAACTTTCAAACATACCATGCAGTATTAACATAACATCCCTAGTACTTCCGTGTTCTATAACACCCGACCTCCTGTCTGTTCTGTCCATCCCTCGCCCCACACCCAGGCAACCACTTATCTGTTCTATCTATGAGTTTATTCATTTATTTACTTTAGAGTCTACACAGAGAATTTCAATTCCTATATTCAAACAAAGGTAGCTGCTCTAAGGCCACAGGCTTAAAAACATAACTTACTGTTAACAGTTTCACTCTCTCTGACATTAAACCTTAGAAAGAGCTGTGGTATAATACACAGAACGACACTGGAAGTCAAAAGAGCCTGGTTCTATCACTTAGTTTGTTATCTTAGGCAAGTTATTTACCTCTGGTGAGTTTCATTTTCTTTAACTTAAAGGTAAGGATAATCATGCATTAGATTTTGGTGATAATTAAATGACCTAAATAAAAGTTAATTTTCATACTTTTTTATAGGGTTGTTGTATGCAACAAAAGGAGTTAAAAGAAAATTGTTAAGTACACTGTAGACTGTATATAAACTAAAAGTGAAAAAAAAAAATGGTGCTCTTAATTCCAAAGGCAAAGCTTTTGTATTCTTATGAAATTCCAAATATACTGGATAGATATAAAAGATATTTAAGTTTACATAGATAAATGATGTTTATACGTTTATCTGTGTTTATGGCCTATCAGAAAACATTAAAAATATCACGTAAATGTGCATCCAATAGATATCAAACTATAGCAGGTGTCACATACACAGATGACTAAGCCATGTCCCTGACCTTAAGGAGTTCTCAGCAACACTAGTATTTGTCACTTTAGAATTTATGAAATGTTTACACACACGGTCACTATAAAGATGGTAAGATCAGTTAGTTAAACTACCTTCTAAGTTCTCAAAACAATCACAAGTGGATGAGGAAAAGGAAAGTGAGATTAAGTGCTTGGCCAAGATTATATGGCTGATGGATAGCAGTACCTGGGATTATAAACAGGCCTCAAATGCTATTAACCTGTTTCTCTCCCTGATATTTGAGTTTGATGGACAACATATTTCCCTTAAATACAGGGCATATTCGTTTATTGTGCCAAACAGGAAATTTTTAAGAGTAAAAAGTGATGCTATGTAGAAAGTACGACACTAAGACTGAACTATAATGTCAATTGCAGACTTTGGGTGATGATGATGTGTCAGTGCTGGTTCGGTACCAAGTGTAACAAGTCACCACGCTGGCGGGGAAGGCAATGCATGTGTGTTAGGGAGCATATGGGAAATCTCTGGACCGTTTGCTCAATTTTGCTGTGAATCTAAAACTGCTCTTAAAAAGTCTTAAAAAACAAAAACAGGATGTTATTAATAATCACACAAAGGCAACAGGAATAAACTGGGACTATCCATAACAAATCAGGAAATATGTTCACCCTACTTAGAACTCTAACTTGAATTCCACAGAGAAGTGGTTACTCAAGTTAATTGTTTCATTTAAAACACTTTTTAAGGGGTGCCCACGTGGCTCACTGGGTTAAGCATCTGACTCCTGATTTTGGCTCAGGTCATGACCTCACGGTTGTGAGATCAAGCCCTGCGTCAGGTTCCATTCGTGCAGCCTGCTTAAGATTCTCTCTGTCCTCCCTCTGCTCCTTACCCCCTTCCTCTCTAAAACAAACAAAAAATGAACCTAAAACAAACAAAAAATGAAAGACACTTTTAAAAGTGTAGAATCTTTGAAGATTTGCAACAATGATCACTATAATATATAGTTCAAGGAAACTGAAAAAATTCTCACCAGAAGGAGAAGATAGTGTGTACGTACCAAGCTGTCCTCGGCTTCGGCGCACCATTTCTTGCCTAGCACCTATGCTCCCAAGAATAGCTTCTTCAAGCTTTGCTCTCATGTCTTTTGATTTCTTAAAGGTCAAACTATTCATTCTTTCAAACACTTTCTTTCCCTAAAATTTAAACATTAGAAAAGAAAAGGCATTGAGGAAATTTTCTTCTTCCTTTTCCACATGTTTGCTTTCTCATTCTTCTCTGCAATGGCATCGTGATCACTTACTTTGTACTCGAAGCAAGACACACAGAGATAAAGCAAATCTAGCAGCCGGTTTAGCTGCAGGACTGAGAGATCTGTAAACCACTTTTGTAGAACCGTCTCATCTGCATTCTTGAGAACCCAAAGTAGACAGATCAAAAGGCTCCGACTGGATTCTGCTGAAAAGGTAGTGTGTTGCCTGCCGCTCTGAAAATAAAGAACAGTGGAATGAGACACACCGATCAATGGCAGTTTCTTTTTGGGGGTTGTCAGGTGTTTCTTCTAAATGCGATAAAATAAAAATTGTTTTAAAAAGCAAATATTTAAAAAGAACCATATGAGGGGCACCTGGGTGGCTCAGTTGGTTAAGCGTCTGCCTTCGGCTTGGGTCATGATCTTGGGGTCCTAGGATGGAGAACCGCCTCAGGCTCCCTGCTCAGTGGAGAGCCTGCTTCTCCTTCTCCCTCTGAGAGCATGCTCTCTCTCTCTCCCTTTCCCTCTCTTGTTCTTGCTCTCTCTCTCAAATAAAATCTTAAAAAAAAAAAAACAACCCACCATTTGATTTAGACACTACTTGAATAAGTCATATAGAACCTTAAACTTAAGGTCCTGAATTTTAATAAACTTTTCCTGGGATCGAAAGATTGTTTTAAATTATGGTAGGGCTTCCAGTAGACAATAAACAAACATTAATAGAAAACATCAAGGGAAAAAGCTAAAAGATCTTACTATTAAAACTAAAGTATCTATTTCCATCATGGCTGATGTAATATGGTAAAAGGAAAAAGCACTCAGTAGAAGTGATATAAGAATAGAAAGTAATAATGAAATGTTTATCAGGTTTAGAGAACCACAGTTTCCTCTCAAGGGCCACTGTTAGAGAAGATAACGTGCAGGTGCTATTTCAGTCTTCAGTCTGCATTAGTGTACAGTATGTAAAATATAAATGAAAAACTAAAAATAAAAACTTGTCCACAATACCATTTATTCCATATTTATTCTGCTCTGGTCATCGTGCTAAGCTCTATCCAAACGTTATTCCATTTAATCCTCCAACAACATTAACAAGTGGGTTATATCATCTCAGTTTTACAGACAAGAATACAGGATGACAATAATGACGATGATGATGACAAAACATAACAAAATTTGAAATGTGCTAGACACCATGCTACTCAGTTTTTCTTATTTAATGCTCACAATGATTTTATGAGATGGTACTAACCACTGTTATTTCTAGTTTACAGGCAAGGAAATGAAAAGCTAGACAGTTAGCCAGGATTTTACTCCAGGTTAACCAGACATCAAATCTTATATTCTTCACCATCATACTACATTCTAGTATTTGGTGAAGTAAGTATACTAAATAAGAAGAAGAAAGCAGTGGAAGGGATGTTGAGAGGAAAAGACAAAGGAAAGTTTAACATACTTAACTGCTGGGGTCATGATCTCAACTACTACCCTAATTCCTCTGCTATCTGGGATGGCGAAAATGATAGCTTCGGCTCCTGTATGATGCTTACGCTGTGCTCTTCACTGTACTGAACACTTTATGCACGTGAACTTATTTATTGCTCACACCCATCCAAAGAGATAAATATTACTACTTAACCCATCTTACAGACAAGAAAACCAAGACACCAAGAAGTATTTTGTGCAGTAAATAGAGGGATTGAAATTCAAATGCAGAAAGTGTGGCTCCAGAGAGAGATCAAGCACTTCTCTGTGTTCACTGCCTCTCATGGATGCGTGAACATGTAAGTGAATTCACCTGCATAAATTCACTTAACCAAATTACACAATAACCCAATTAAGAACCCAATGGATTGGTTTAGAGTAATAGATACAGTTAAGGAGAAAACCAATAAACTGGAAGACAGATCAAAAGAAACAACCCAGCATGAAGCACAGGTCAATGAAAAAATGGGCTATACAGAACAAGAGCAGAGACACAGAGGGTGGGCTAAAGAGGACTCATATATGTTGAACTGGGATACAAAAAGAGGAGAGACAGAATGGAGAAGAGGACATATTTGGGTGTTTAAGAGTTGAGAATTTCATAGAACTGAAGAAAGATGCTGAACCACTGATTTAAGAAGTCCAAAAAATACAAGCAGAATAAGGAAATTCAAAACTAGATGGAACAGAGTGAAACCACAAAAGACCAATTCTAAGGAGAATATCATAAAAAAGAGGGGGAAAAAATCAGCAATGGAAATGAGAAGACAGTGGAGATAATGCCCTTAGCACGCTGGAAGAAAACAGGAAACTCAGATGCTATTTCTAAAAAACAAAACTTAAGAATGAAGGTCATACGTTTTGCAAGGAAACACTGCAAGTTCATTACCATAGCATAAAAATTCTAAAGGATTTATTTCACAAGAAGAAAAATATTTCTTAGGAACAGTCACAAATTGAGGCACAGAGCAAATACAGTGGTGAACATCTGGACAAATCTAAATGATAATTAAATTTATATAGCCATAAAAGTAATAACAATGTTTTTAAGGTTTAATGATATATACAATTAAAAATGCCTGAAAATAACATTTAAGTAGGAAGAAAAGTAAATAAATAGGCAACCTGTTCTGAGAGCCTCCTATTAACCAATGTGAAAGTAAAGGTAATGATTAGAGTGGAATTTAATTTAAGGAAGCATACTGTGATTTGTAATACAATCACAAAAAGAATACAAACAGAATGCATAACTTCCAAACTAGTAGAAAGGAAAAAGCAGAATGAGGAAAAAATGGAAGGAGAAAAAAAAATAAAAGAAGACAATACAAGAGACAAAAGAGACAGAAGGGATGGGACAACATGAAGTAAAATTAAAACGTCAAGTACATTAAATTCACATTAAATTTAGTTATACTAAATCAAATGGATTTTAAAAAGCTCTAGTAAGACAAAAATAAACAGATTTTTAAAATTTAAGACAAAATCAAATTATATGCTATTTATAAAAGACATCTAACACAGTTTCAAACATTTAAAACATAAGGAAAAAATGTTGAAAGTAAAGGATGGAAAAACTCTATCTCAGAAGAAACCTAGGATAACTATACTAATATACAAAAGTAGACTTAAAGGCAAAAAAAAAAAAAGTATTACAGTTCATGTTGATAAAAGATGCAACCCATCAAAAAACATAATTTAAAATTAGTGTTCATAATAAGGCCTCAAAGGAAACTAAACCTGACAAAATGACAAGTTATTAAAAAACCATGATTGTAGTGGGGTATTAGAATAAGCAAACAGATTTCAGTGAAAAGAAAAAAAAGGTTAAACAGTAAGATCAACAAATTTGAAATAATAGATGTAATGGACAAATAGAGAACAATGAAGAATATGCATTTTCAAATACATAAGCTATTTGCAAAAACTGACTACATACAAGAGCATAAAACCAGTTGTCACAAATACAACTGAAATTATACAAAGTTCTCTGATTATGAAATCAGGCCAAACTTAGAAGCATAAGATTATGAGGAATTTTCCTATGACTACACACACACACACACACACACACACACTTTTTTCAGGTGGGGGTACAGAGGGAGAGGAGAGAGCAAATCTTAAGCAGGCTCCACATTCTGCCAGCACAGAGCCTCATGCAGGGCTTAATCTCACAACCCTGAGCTCATGACCTGAGACAAAACCAAAAGCTGGATGCTTATCTGACTGAGACAGCCAGGCACCCCACCCTATGACTAGAATTTTTTTTTTAATTTTTTAATTTAAATTCAATTTGGTTAACATATACTATATTATTAGTTTCAGGGGTAGAATTTAGTGACTCATCAGTTGCATACAATACCCAGTGCTCATTATATCAAGTGTCCTCCTTAATGACCATCACCTAATTACCCCATTTCTCTACCCACCTCCCCTCCAGTACCCCCTCAGTTTGTTTCCTATTAAGAGTTTCTTATGGTTTTCCTCCCTCTCTGTTTTCATCTTATTTCATTTTTCCCCTCCCCTCTCCTATGTTCATCTATTTTGTTTCTTAAATTCCTCATATGAGTAAAATCACATATTTGTCTTCCTCTGATTTATTTTGCTTAGCATAATCCCCTCTAGTTCCATCCATGTCATTGCAAATGGCAAGATTTCATTCTTTTTGATGGCTCAGTAATATTCCTGTGTGTGCGTGCGTGTGTGCGTGCGTGTGCGTGTGTGTGTACACGTACACAACTTCTTTATCCATTCATCTGTTGATGGACATCTCAGCTCTTTCCATAGTTTGGCTATCGTGGACACTGCTGCTATAAAAATTGGGGTGCATGTGCCCCTATAATCACTATGTGATATTTATCCAAAGGATATCAATCTAGTAGTGCAATTGGTGGGTCATAGGGTAGCTCTACTTTTAATTTTTTGAGTAACCCCCATACTGTTTTCCAGAGTGGCTGCACCAGCTTGCATTCCCACCAACAGTGTAAGAGTGTTCCCCTTATTCTTCATCCTCACCAATATCTGTCATTTCCTGACTTGTTAATTTTAGCCATTCCGACCCGTGTGAGGTGGTATCTCATTGTGGTTTTGATTTGTATTTCTCTGATGCCAAGTGTTGTTGAGCATTTTTTCATGTGTCTGTTGGCCATTTGTAGGTCTTCTTTGGAGAAATATCTGTCATGTATGACTAGATATTTTAAAACAAAAACTTACAGCCTAAAAGTCTAAAAATATCATAATGCACTTTAGATATATTTTTGAACTGAGTAACAAAAATGCTACATATAAACTGTGGCATGTAACTAAAACAATAATTAAAGGAAAATGTACAGGCTTATAATATGTACCAAAGAAGAAACGATGAAAATTAGTGAGTTAAAGAGTCCATCTCAAGAAGTTAGAAAAAGAACAATATAAATCCAAAGAAAACAGAAGACAGTAAATAAAGAAGATAAACATTCAAAAGTGAGGATCAACATGCCCCCAACTTGATTTTTATAAAGATTCAAGATATACACAAATTTTTGTTGAGACTGACTGATGTAAGACAAAGGGTACAAAAAGCCAATCACAGAAATGAAACCATTTATATCTACTACAGATGGTACAGACTTTAAAAAGAGCATAGAAGATATCTGAACTTTGTAGGCCAATACATTTTAATTTCTACTAGAGTAAAATTTACAAAAATCAGTGTAAAAGGAAATAGAAAACTTGAACAGTCTTACAGTCATTAAAGATATTAAATCAGTAATTTTTAAACTTTCAAAAAGGAAAACTACAAGTACAGGTGGCATCACCCACAGGTTCTCCAAATATTCCCAAAAGAAATAACTCCAATTTTAAACAAGTCCTTGCAGAGAACAGAATAAAAGGGTAAACTCCCTTTTAAATTTAAATTGGCTAACCTAACCCTGATTCCACAACCTATAAAGAACATTATGAGAAAAATATCACAAGCAATTTTACCCATAAGCATAAACACACAAATCTTAAATTATAGCACACAAAATCCATTAATATACAATCGTAAAAAAAAGTTGGTTTAATTTGGCAATTGAAGGTAGGTTAAACACTAGAAAAAACAATGAAAGGGGTCACAGTAAGAGATTTAAAAGCAAAATAACACAAGCATCTCAATGGATGCAAAGAAAGCATGATAAAATTCACGTATTCATAATTAAAAAATAAAACCAGGAACAGAAAGAAGATTTTCATAATATAACAGAGTTTTAAAAATAAAAAAACAACCACCAAAAACCAAAAATCCCCCCAAAATATAGCACGTATGTGTAAGAATGAAATGTTGCAAGTTTCCCCCCTTAAGGATGCCAACTATTGCCACTTCTATTTAACAACTGTACTGGGGAGTGGGTTCTAACCAGTAAAATAAGTTATGAAAAAAACTTGAGAGAAACAAACTGCCATTATTCACAGATGATAGGACTGTGTATGTAGAAAAAAAATTTATACATATGTTATTAATTTAGCAATTCTGCTGGATGCAATTCTGCTGGAAATAAGCATCACAATTCTATTTCCACATAAAATTAATCAACAGTTGGAAAAAAATTTTCAGAAAAGATGACATTTAGAAGATTACATATAATTATACGTATTATATATAATTTTATAATATAAAAACAAAAAATATCAAGGACCAAAACCACATCTATAAAAGATGTACTAGAATTCTTTAGTGAAAACTATAAGGGCTCGTGGGTGGCTCCGATGGGTAAGGGTCTGCCTTTGGCTCAGGTCATGATCTCCAGGTCATGGGATCGCGCCCCACATTGGACTCCCAGCTCAGGTGAGAGGCTGCTTCTTCCTTCCCTTCTGCATCTCCCCCTGCTTGTGCTCTTTCTCTCTCAAATGAATAAATATATATATAAAAAAAGAAAACTATAAAAGTTTACATATTCATAGATGTTAAAGAAGACCTAAATAATAGGGAGGTCTATCATGTTCAAGGATTAGGAACTTTGGTAGTGTAAAAATATCAATTTTTACCAGAATTGATCCACAGACTCCTTACAATCTCAACTAAACCCCACAGGTTCATTGGTTTTTGTTTATTTTAGTGGAACATCATAAGCTGATTCTAAAATTTATATAGAAAGACAAATTTTTTTATATTCATGAGGACTTTTTCTATATGATAGACTATACTGAGGTAATACTCCAGAGGAGTAGGCAAAATAATCTTTTAATAAATGGTGCTGAGATAATTTGGTATAATATAAATGAATGAACGAATCTGAATCCCCAGATTCTACTGTTCATAAAAAATTCCAGGTAGATTTTAGGATTAAATATAAAAGAACAAAAAAGCATTTAAAAAAAATAACATAGGACATATCTTCAAAATCTTGGAATAGGGAAAACACTTTTAAAGATACATAAAACACTAGCTGTAAAGGAAAAGACTGACAAATTTAAGTGTTCTAAGTAAGACACTCCAATCACCAAATTCACCATTAAGTATGTGATAAAGGCAAGTCACACACACAAAAGAAATATCTGAACCACTTATAACTGACAATGGGCTTGGATCCAGAACATATAAACTCACACAAATCATAAACAAAGGCAGACAACCAAATGGCAAATGGGCAAAAAACTCTAGAATCTCAGAAAATTCAAATGGCCAACATGTATACGGAGAAGTGCATAGCTCCATAAGGCATCAGGGAAACAAAAGCTGAAATGAGAACCAACTATAAATTACCAGAGTGACAAAAATTTTCAAGTCTGAAAAATCTAAATGCTGATGAACATGTAAAAGAATGGGAATTCCCATAGTGCAGGTAAAGTATAAATTGAGACAAACCCTTTGGAAAAATACCCAGGTATATCTGGGATAAAGATACATATATATTCTATAACCCAGCAAATTCTACTCCTAGGAAATAACCTAAATAAAAGTGTATATATACAGGATACATGTAAAGAAATCTACAGGATTACTCTTTGAAATAACCAAAGATCAGAAGCCATTCATTCATCTAAGAATAGAATGGGTAAATAAATTGATCTATGGACAGTCAATTTAAGGACATACAGAAATGAAAATCAGTAAATTACAGCTACATTTTATAACATGGATGAAAATTAAAGATATAACAAAACGAAATTACGGATGCAAAATTGAATAGTAAAACAGTAAGCAAAATTAAGCAATTACTTCATTAGGATAGAGGGCGGCTTGGTGGATAGCTGGGGTGGGGAAGAGCGTGCTAAAGATTTCTGAGAAGCAGTCAACATTCTATATTTTGTCTTGAGTGGTGGTTACAAAGGTGTTCATTTTATAATATTTTGTAAATTTGTACATTTATGTTTCATGTACTTTTTAATATGTAGTATATTTCACACAAGAAAAGTTTTAAAAATGAAAAGGAAGGTCAACAAAATTGAGCACAGAGGTTATTTTGGGCAGAGACGGACTGAATTGAGGGCAGACTGGGAACTTTCAAGGAATTTGCAATGTTCTATTTCTGAAGGTGGTGGGTACACTATTGTTTCTTCTCTTATGATACCTTAATTGTGCATGTACTTTTGATACTATACATACAAAATATAAAGTACAAGCAATAAAACTGATAAAGTGGAATTCAGCAAAATTAAAAACTTGTGCACTTCAAATGACACCATCAAGAAAGCAAAAAAATAATCCACAGAATGGGAGAAAATACTTGAAAATCGCCAATCTGATAAGGGATTTGTACTTAGAATACATAAAGAACTCTTTCAAACTGATAACAAGAAAATGAGTAACACAATACTAAAATGGCAAAGAAGATGAATGAACTTTTCTCCAAGACATAAAAAAAAGACGCATCAATAAACAAATGAACAGATGCTCAACATCAGTAGATATTAGGGAAATGCAAATCAAAACCACAATGAGATACTACTCTGTACCAAAGTGGTTATTAAAAAAAAAAAAAAAGAGGTGCTGGTGAGGATTTGAAAAACAGGAATTTTTATTTATTGCTGGTGAGAATGTAAAATGGTGCAGCCACTTTTAAAAGAATTTAGAAGTTTCTGAAAATGTTAAACACAGAGATACCATATGGCCCAACAAGTTCACGTCGAGATATCTACCTAAGAGAAACAAAAACATACACGCACACAAAGACATGCACACAAATGTTCACAGCAGCATTATTCCTAACAGCCCAAACCGGGAAAGAATCCAAATGTTCATCACCTGACAAATGGACAAAAATCTAGTATAGCAATACAAAAGAGTATTACTTGGCAATTAAAAAAAAAAAAAGAGAGATGCGCATTGGCACAGTACAACATGGCTGAATCTCAGAAACTTCACATGTAGTCAAAGACGCCAGACACGGAAGATCACAGTGTACAACTCCATTTATACGAAATGTCCAGAACAGGCAAATCTGTACAGATACACAGACAGACAGTAGGTGAGCTGCTGCCTAGGGCTGGGGGTGGCTCTTAATAGGCCTAAGTATTCTTCCTAGGGTGATGGAAATATCCTAAAGTTAGATTGTGGTGATGGCCATACAGCTCTGTAAATACATTAAAAACTATGACACCGTACACTTAAAATGGGTGAATCTTTCGATACGTAAACTATTTAATAAAACTTGACATTGTCAAGACAGCTTCAGTAAGTAATACTGCATTTTTCTGAAAGAAAGTCTTTCAGAACTTGATCTTGCTCTACTGGCAGTTTGTTTCCTCTCTAGCTCCCATACCCTTCCTTCTTTAAGGGGGAATAAATTACAGGGGCAGAGTACCTATTGATTTTTTTAAACATGAAACAGTATAAATCTTCAGAGATTAAAAAAATATTCTCAGTTGCTAAACAACTGAAAATATTTCTTAGAGTTGAACAAAATAGATTTTGAAAATAAAGGAAATAGGCCATACGTAATAAGGTAACTTCCAAAATTCTGAATGATGGAATACAGAGCTTTATACCATAAACCTTGAGGTATTAATAATTTTTAAACAACTTAGTACAAGATAAGCAATGTTCCCAGAACCTTAATGTTTCCACAAAGTAAATAAAACTCAGAGCACTCTTGCATCACCTAATACAACAATCTGTTATTTAAGGGTACATCCTTGTAAATATCTGCCTTTCTACAAAAAACTTCTGCAGGAGGGTTGTTCTTACCGATGATGTGAGGAGGAAACTGCCGGGCCTTGTTAGCTGAGGAACTGAGGTTCCTGCAATTGCCATGGCAACTGTCTGGCTTATCATGCTTCCGCTCTCACTTTCATAGTCATCAGGGGCTATACAAATTGGTCTTCCTCGTTGATTGTGAGTTTCTGGAAGAAAAATAATCCCAAAATAAATATCCAAATTTCCATTTAGATTAACAGTTATTGAGCACGCAATGTCCTATTCTCCATTACTCTTTAAAAGAAAAACCTGTTAAGATACAATAAAAAAAAAAGATGCAATATTTATCATTAGATTTTTTTATTTTAAACTATTTTAAATAATTCATTCCTACAGTAACAATTTACAGTTTTGTAGAGAACATGCTAGTCAAAGAAAATATAGTAATATAAACATTTCTGCCTTCAGATTAGGAAACCCGCTTTGGCAATCAACATACTGGTTGAACTATCAGTCCCTTAAAGACACAGAGTTGGTTATCTTCGTATCACCACCTCTGTTCAAGTTCTTAATATTTAATAGGTACTCAGTAAATGTTTGTTTTTTTAAATGCAAACTATAGTGTTTTCTTTGGGATAAATTAAGGATTCAAGAAATTCTGAATATGGAAAGCAAGATCAATAAAACTTTGTGAGTTCTAGTTTTTAAAAGGCAACACGACTTCAACTCATTAACCCAGTGTTAACAATCAACCTAATTCTTGTTACTCAGGTGAATATTAATTTCAACTATATGTATACAAATAAAAATGAGAGTGAAGATGGTAGACATCTGCCATGTCTTCTTATATATATATTTTCAGATGAACAGTACGGTCTCATACCAAAAAACCTACTTTCTAATAGGTAGGTACAGAAATACTATAAGTTATTATTTTAAAATTCATCATAAGAACTACTTAAGGAAAGCTTGCAGTGAATTCTCTCATGTAGTCAAAAGTTATTCAGTAATATGGTTAAATATTTATAGTTTATTTATGTCAGAGTACATTTCCTTCTACTTCTTTTCCTAAAATAAGATTTTTAGCCTCAAGATATTTCTAATACTTTAAAACACTGAGATTTCCTTTAAGATTTGTTTTAAATATACGAAGTACCTGTAAAGTCATAGAGCTGAGGAACAGTTTCCATGATAATGCCAATCAGAGGTAGATACAACATGGCCACCCTCGCCTTTGTCTGGGGGTCAGAGTACCGTGGATCTGAGTCGTGACTGGATAGTAAATTGTGTACCATATTGATGACTTTCTTGTGCAATCCAAACAGTCTATTTAAAAAGAAGACGAAGAAGCAGCAGCAGCAGTAAGGTCACAGAGATTAGTTAATATCTTTAAAGCAAAGAGTAAGTCACAGTACTCAATCAATTTTAACTTCAACTTTGCCAGATATTTGTATGTATTTCCATGAAACGCTTCTCATTATAAAATTAACAAATGGCTCTCTGTATAAAGTACCGATGGAGGGGAAAAAGAAATGCTAAACAAATTCACCTAGGAGTAAATCTGAATCATTTTTACAGTAACTCCTTATTAGTACATATTCATATTAAATAATTTAAGACCAGTTACGGTTATATTTTAAAGCAAAAAAGAAAAAATCTTAAGTAGCTTCAATTTTTATTTCAAGTTAGATCTTTTCACATTAACCAAAAATAAACTTTCATGTCCTTTTTCTAAAAGAAAACTCCTCTGCTTAATGGATTTGCAGTCCATGGGCTGGGAGGGTTGTCTTTGACTTCTCTGATTTAAACCCAACTTCCTTGCTCATCTACCTCATTTGGGTCCTACACCTTCTGTAGACTCCCAATCCCTGAGTTTCAACTGGGCTAAAATATTCATCATCACTTTTTTTTTTTTTTTGGGTGCCTCTTCTCAGATTGAAGGTGCTCTGACTATGCCAACTATTCTAATTAAACTTTTGGCCAATGCCAACCGGCCCTTACGGCTACACCTGGCAGCAGGTCCACATTCCACATCTTACTTTCTCTCCTTCAGCCTCTCACCATCCATCTCAGCTAAGACCTTACCACCGACTTCTGCTTTTTAGGAAAGAAAAGCCATTCTGAATTTGCTCTAGCCAGATCTTTAACACATCCCCACATTTATATCTCTATCATTCCTTTTGTCTCAGAAAAAGTTGTACTTCTCTCGAAAAGTAATTTCTCCATTCTGTTTAATGAACCCCATGTTTCTTCAACAGCTTCAATGCCCCCCTCACTAAACCTTTCCCTTCTTTCAAATAAGCCTTTCCTGTGTTGAAAATACATGTTCACTTGAAACTAGTCTCTTCTAGTTTATATACTATCTCCTAGTAATAAATTATTACAATTTCTCCAGTAATAAATTTCCTGAATATATAGTCCATAACAACCGTTTCCATTTACTTCCTAACATCTACTCCCTTTCTTTGGAACTAAGAGTTCTTGAATGCTTCCAACATGGCACTGTACTAGCTTCATCATTTAATAGCTAGATAATTTCTTACTTACCCTGTTTCCCTACCTACCTCATAAGGTGGCTGTGAAAATTAAGTTGCATAATTCATGTAACATACTTATTATTAGCACACTGCCTTGTACACTGTCTTCCTTGGTAAATACTAGCTTTTATTAAAGATCACAGAGCCAATTCCAAAGCTGGGATTGGAAACCAGAGCCCTTCATCTTATCTCCCACTTTACATTGCTATATATGGAATCTAGCTGGAGATTCTTTCTTCTTCCTTCCAGATTTTTATTCAGAAAGTGTATTTTTAAACAGTCAAGCACCACATCTAACTGGCATAGCTCAGATTTTATCCTCCAGTTCTCTACTTGACACTGTCATCTTATCTTTTCTCAATTTTTTCTCCAAATAGTTCCCATCCTTTCCTCATACTCTTTCTCATTTTACCCCAAGTCTCAGATTCTGGTCATTTGCTTTTTATGGTCTCCATTTTGAATTTCTGCATTACCAATGAGGACTCCCGGAACCCGGGTGTGTATTCCTTAGCTCTGTAGCTACCAGCCCGACCTTAACCTACCAATAAGCTCTACTCACTCATCTTTATGAGCCTTTTCATAGGTCTACATTACTCAATCACATGCAGTTATTAAGTATATGTTTATGCAGGACCTACAACATCCTAAGTGTTAGGGTAAGACACTGTCCTTGTTCTTAAAGAGTTTGCTATTGCCAAGAGAGAAACACAGACACAAAAATAATAATTTAGTGTTACAAGTGCAGTAGTAAAGGTATTAATCTTTTTTTTTAAGATTTTATTTATTTATTGGACAGAGAGAAACACAGTGAGAGAGGGAACACCAGCAGGGGGAGTGGGAGAGGGAGAAGCAGGCTTCCCGCTGAGCAGGGAGCCCGATGTGGGGCTCGATCCCAGGACCCTGGGATCATGACCTGAGCCGAAGGCAGACACTTAACGACTGAGCCACCTAGGCGCTCCACGGTATTAATCTTCTATAGAACTATGTGCTACAAAATTAGCATTTAATCATATTGTTTCATAGTCTTAATTTTCTAACTATAATGAAAGTTTCTGGAGAGCAAATCTTTGATCAATATTACAACATATTATTGCCACTCAAGGAATTATTCTTGTTAGCAAGCAGATGACGTAAAAAGAAAAGCATTCCTCTCAAGGACCTATTTACGATAATGTAGGTTGTATTTTTTCTATATACCACTAAAGAATATAAAATTTAGAGATGGGATGTGCAAAGTTAATTACTCATTCACTGAATTAATATATATTTGTGAATGTGTATTCATCCACTTTGTGCCAGACACAATTCTAAGGCACTGGAAGTACAGCAGTGAACAAAAAAGATTAAAGTGTGTGCTCTCATGAAATCACATTCTAACGGGAGGAGACAGAAATTAAGCAGCAAATTTCAGAGACATGCTTTGTAGAAAATAAAAGAGGGCTATATGTTTAAGCATGATTGTGGCAGGGCAGCGTGGCTACCATTTTGATTGGGTGGCCCGTGAAAGCCTCACTGAGAAGACGCTATTTGAGTGGAGAGCTGAAGAATCGCAAGGAGCAAAAGGGTACGTAACAGTCTTAGGGTAACATGAGCACTGCTTTAGGCAGAGAATAAAATTCCAAGTGCAAATACCGTAAGGTGGGAATGAGTTTGGCATATTAAACAGAAAAAAAGACTAGAATGGCTAGATTTTAGTATGTGGGGAGGGAAGACAGTGGCAAAAGTATACAAGGGCCAGATAAACAGGGCTTTGAGGTCTATTATTAAAGGTCTAGATATTAGGGGCACCCGGGTGGCTCAGTAGGAAGTTTTGGCTCAGGTCATGGTCTTGGGGTCATGAGATCGAGGCCCACATGGGGCTCTGCGCTGAGCACAGTCTGCTTGGGATTCTTTCCCTCTTTCTCTCCCTCCCCCTCTCTCCTCCCCACCAACTATGCACGCATGTGCACTCTCAAATAAATAAAATTTTAAAAGTCTGGATTTTACCCAAAGAATACAAAAGCATTAATTCAAAAAGATATATGCACCCCTATGTTTATTGCAGCATTATTTATAATAGCCAAGATCTGGAAGCAAACCAGGTGTCCATCAACAGATGAATAAAGAAGATGGTGTGTGTGTGTGTGTGTGTGTATGTATGTATGTATATATATATATATAACACAGTGGAATATTAGCCATAAAAAAGAATGAAATCTTGCCATTTGCAACAGCATGGATGGATGTAGAGGGTATAAGGCTAAGCAAAATAAGTCAGTCAGAAAAAGACAAATACCTTATGACTTTACTCATATGTGGAATTTATGAAACAAAACAAACAAACAAAGAAAAAAAGAGATAAGCAAAAAAAAACCCCAGACTCTTAACTATGGAGAACAAACTGGTGGTTACCAGAGGGGACGGGGGCAGGGGGATGGGTGAAATAGGTCACGGGGATTCAGGACCACACTTGTGATGAGCACCGGCTGTTGTATGGAAGTGCTGAATCACTATATTGTACACCTGAAATTGATATTACACTGTATGTTAACTAACTGGTATTTAAATAAAAACTTAAAAAACTCCTAAAGATCCTATTATGAGGATTTTTTGAAAAGTGATCATTACCTAACAGAATTATGATTACACAGATTTTTTAAAACAATTATTAAGATAGAAATACCCTCTAGGGATGTTAGACCACAATACTCAAACTATTTCTATAAATTCAAATCATCAGGCAATATGCCCTTTCCTGACTACATCAATTTCCAAAAATCCTGTACAAGTGTATACAACTTTGGAAGTTCTTAAAACCTAAGAGTATTTGTTTATAGGGCATATTCTGAAATAAAATGCTACATAGTATAACAGCAAATAGCAAATTTTCCTTACAAGGAATAGAAGACTAGCCCATTTTCCTCAACTGAAATGTGCTTACTGTATATCAACAAATCTAAGAGTCAACTACTAATATGCACAAATATTTTTTGCAACCATTAAGAAGGAAAAACAAATGCTACCAAATAAAAACGATGATACACCACTGGTTTCAAAACAAACTTCAAATTCAGAGATGATAAAAGTACGAAAAAATGGCTTTCTTAAAATCAGTGAAATGCAGAAATAACATGGGTATGGAACTTAGTGAATGCAGAAGTGGATGAAGAGTGGTAAAGGGTATTCTCTTGATTCTCGGGAATGTAAGCGTGCTACTTCTGTCCCCTTATCCAAAATCAAATTGCTATTCCCAAGGCAAAATAAGTCTACTCACCCTTCAGCATCAGGGTCTAAAATGACAGCCAGCTCTGTTAACACAAGTCCTGCCAAATAATGCTGTTGGCGGAAAGGCACGGACAATTCAAACATATTTGCAATCTTCTGGTCTTGTACGTTTGTGGAAAATCCAGAACTCTGTTTGGGAGTGAGGCAGAACAAAACTACAATAGCTGTGCAACAAAACACCCTATAGATAGAACATTACAACAAATGCAGTAAGAGCATTCTCTCAAAGTAAGATACACTTCGCCTCGGGTAGTTTATTTTACATTACTATTATTCACACTGGAGAAAGCAACTGCTCTTACTTTTGGCATAGGAAACTACAATGAAATAACTTTTAACTATTTTCAATTTTCTTTTTCTCATATTGAAACTTTCCCATCTGTTTTTTTTATTCTTTTAGCCGCTTAATGTTTCAATATCATACCCTAAAGGAGAAAAAAAGTAACTAAATCCAAATGATATATTACGCATTTACTGCGAGTACAAAAGACATACTGATAGTGAAAGCTACTGGTTTCCAGAGAAAGTCCAAATACCAGTAAAATAGTTTTTCAGAGAAAATACTATCTCTAGAAAATTACTATCATTTTGTGATTCACTCACAGAGTTCTTAAAAAATTTTTAATACTGCAAAACAGCATCTCCCAAAGATACAGTTCAAGACAAGAGTGTCTATAATCTCATTCCCCTCTAATTCATATTTAAGACGATCCATGTGAGGCTTTTTTAGAACAAAGATTTCAGATCTCTCTACAGAGAAATCATCTTCCTAATAAGTATATAAAATTATTCTTGCACCCTCCCCCCAGAAAGAGATCTCTATCATCGATTAGAATCTGAAATTAATGTAGTTAGATAAAAAAGTGGGGAACAAGATAATGGAAGGAATTCTATTAATTTCTCGGCTGAATGAGATGTTCAGAAGGGAGTTAGGTATAAACAAATGTGTTTCATTAAAGGTTTTAGGAACTACACTATGATTAATTTGTTCTTCACTGTATAGCCACATCTTTGGCACAGGACGTGGGAAGAAAGTAAAAGACAAGCCTTATCCATTATAGGAAGACGCATATGCTAGCCAGGTAAAGTATGTGAAAATAGGCCAATCCATAAGATTTTTCATAAAGGTAAAATGAAAAGTTGTGTGTGCTCTCTCATGTTTTCTAATCTAGGCAAAATTTAAAACAGTTTTTTTAAATCATGCATCTAAGATTGATCTAGGCTAGGGAATTACCTCCAGAAATTAAATAACTCAAAAATAACATTACAAGAAGTTAAGATCAACTTTAACTTTAAACATTAAGAGATTAAGAAAGCTTAGGAAAGCTGCTTGTTTGCCTCAGGAATTACAAAGCAAAAATAATGTTTCACTAGAGGGAAGAACCAGGCTTCTCTGATAATAAAATCAGAAAATCCCTTTATCTTAATCTGTATGATCTGACACGAAATAACTGCTACGATAGCCCCTTTTTGTCTTGACAGAAACTGTTCGCTGTTGAAGTCCGCTGCCACCCAATAAATCCTTACAACATCCACCTAGTTTCCTCTGGGTTTTCCAGGTACAAGAGAGGTAGGCAGGGCTTCCCCGGGACCGCCCTGCAGTTTGAATTCTTTCTCTGCAACATTATGCTTCAATTCTTTTCCTCTCACAGGTATTGATCCCTAATAAACATCTATCCCAAATTCGGGGAAACCTTGCATCTGCTTCAAGAAAACCCAACTTGCGAAAACATCTAAGTGGGCTTATCTAAGTGAATTCGCTCACACGGATGTGCATAAAACTGTAATCGGAGTACAACACAGTTCTAGACCTTGGCTCTAGAACAAAGTCAACATGTGCCTAATTCAAAGCCTAACTCTGCCACTTATTACTGTGTAACCTTCGATAAGTTCATGACTTTTCAGTGTTTGATATGTAAAATGAAAATAACAGAACTTACCTCCTAGAATTACTCTAAGGAGCAAATAATTAATACTTATAAAGCACTTAGTAAGGAGCCTATCACACAGCTGTTACTCAACAGTGTTTCTTATCATTTTTTCAGTGTTCAGAATGCTTTCTTACAAATGTGGGCTTTATAAAAAAAATTTTTTCAGACACTTTGCATACCTGAGATGTTGCAGATGAAACAGAAGGCGATGGTGATGCTGGTGGAGTAAGCAGGCTGCAGGGCAGGTTCAATGTAACATAGTGCTCATGGCTGCAGACAATTCGTAGGAAATCCAGTCTCAAGGACACCAGGACACTTGGATTTGGTAACGAATAAAGCTTTGAAGATACCTTGTAAGCATTACATAAATAAAAGAACACCAACTGAATTTATCATTTCTCTAAGCCAACACCAGAATGACAGGTGAAGTATTTACTGGGCAGTTTTGGGTTTTGTGGTTTAAACAACAGTATCAGCTTTTTCCAGAGTTACTGCTAGAATAAAAAATGTGGAACTAGAAGATCTATTTAAGATGCACAAATCCAATGACCAGGCTAGAAGTCATATTCTTTCTATTTCCAATATAGCATTGAATTTCCACTTCTCAAAGATGTAATTTATGAAGGAGAAGTATACCAACAAAATAACTTCATAAAAGAAATGATCCATTCTTTGGCTAATTAGCACCCTGTGTTAACCCATTATTTATGATTCCCTATTTGTCTATTCACCCAGCTACGCGATAAGCTACTTGGAGGAGACATATGCACGCTGACTTAATAGCTTTGGTATCCCTAGGGTCTAGCTCAATGTTTGGCAAACACAGGAAGTCAATGCTTGAAGAATAACAAGATTTGAGGAGCAACAGAACATGAAATTTGGTGGGGGGGGGGGAGTAAAAATAATACATACTGCTGCAAATATCTGCAGGTGGGTCAGTGCCCACATGTAGTTTTAACTTCTCCATTAAAAGGAACATACGGGGCGCCTGGGTGGATCAGCTGGTTGAGCGCTCAACTTTTGCTTTCAGCTCAGGTCATGATCTCAGGGTTGTGGGATCAAACACCATCTCGGGCTCATACTCAGTGCAGAGTCTGCTTGGGAGTCTCTCTTTCCCCCTCTCCCGATGCCCCTCCCACCACTCATGCACACTCTCTAAAGTCAATCAATCAATCAATCAATCAATGGAACATACAATAAAGGCAGCTGATAGACTAGATCTTCAAAATTCTAAATATTAGCCTGCCAAACAGCATTCTAAACCAGTAATTCTCAGAAACGAGCCTGTGGAGCAGCTGGGAAATGCTACACAAGCACTGTGTCCCACACTCCCCTCCCCCACCTCCAGGATTCAAACTCCTCAATAATGCTGGGATAGGACCCCGAGAGCTGTATATTTTTAAATTTCCTTTAAAAGGTAATTCTGGGATGATTATACAGCTCATTACCCAAATGGCCTATCAGGACCAATAACTGATGTTTTCCAAAAGGCACATTTTATTGATCAGTTGATAAAAATTTTAAACTAAAGTCAGCTGTTTGTAGAAAAGTTCCAGGATGCTTTTAGTTTAGTAAAGGGAACAAAATGGAAAATAAATAAATTAATTAACTAATAAAAGCAACATAATGACTGACACTGGGGATTTGGGGAAACATCTGTCCATGACTCTAAACTCTACAATATCTAGGTCTACATTAGGAGGACTACGCAACAAAATGCAGCTGCTTTAAAAATCACCCAATAAATACACGGAAAAGTTCATTTGGCTGTTCCTTCAGGGTAACTGGTACTCTCGCACGGCATTGTGGGGGTTGCTTTACACTTTTTTTCCTATATTTTTAAAAAGTATTTTTTAGTAATCTCTGTACCCAATGGGGGGCTCAAACTCACGAACCAGAGATCAACAGTCACATGTTCTTCCGACCGAGCCAGACAGGGACCCCCAGGGCTGCTTAACATTTAGACTAGTGGCTTGATGATTTGCTTCAGAATGGGAATCGAAGAGTCATGACTGGGCCAGTAAAAGCAAGGAAAAGTCAGCTGTACAGATATCAGCTGGCCATAGTCCTGTATCCTCAGAAAACAAATGAAATTTATTTTTGCCTTACTAATAAAAATATCCTGCTTTTACTTATTTTTAAAATATTTATTTATTTATTTGAAAAAGAATGAGAGGAAGAGAGAGCAGGGGGAGGGCCAGAGGGAGACAGACAGACTCCCAGCTGAGCAGGCAGCCTGACACGGGGCTCAATCCCAGGACCCTGAGATCATGACCTAAGTCGAAATCAAAAGTCAGATGCTTAACTCGCTAAGCCACCCAGGTGCCCCAGAGATTCTCTCTCAGAGCCTTTCCCTCTGCCCCTCCTGTTCGTGTTCTCTACATCTTTTTTAAAAAGAAATATATTGCTTTTTAAAAACATCAGTATATGAAAGTGTTCTTGAAGATCTCTTAGCTGCAACTCTAAAAACAGCAAGCATAGTATTTAAATTATTTGTTAATTATTAATAATTATGCATTACCTGTTTATAGCAGGTTTTAATAAGGCTAAAGACAAATCCTCTATCCATTACAGACAATAGATCATTGAGAAAGAATGCAAGGCTTGTGTTGAGTCTCTCAACCATTTCTGTGTCCTGGGAAACAGAATAAAAAGCAAAAACAGATAAAAGTATGATAGTTTAATGTGATCTTGATAGAGATTTAATTTTTTTAAAAAGTTATCATTACCTTCTGAAATCGTGAAACTATATCACTAGCAATTGTGCTGACAAGAGCAGCAATGTCATCCATGAAACGTTCTGGAAAACGACTTTTCCTTGGTGCATCAAGTTTATCATTAAAATATAAATGATGTACCATGCTCTTTACCTGAAAAAATAAACAAGCCATTAGTTTAATTTCTTATGAATGCGATTAACAGTTAATCACATTAGGGCTATTTTTTCACTATACTATGGGATTTAACAGATGGCTAAAATACTTCTAGCTCCTCAAATACTCTGAGAATCTCCCTGCAATATTTTATAATGTTCCCAAGAAATATCAAACACAGTACAACTCAATCACTGCATCACCTTCATAAAATTATTCTGGCTACCAATATGAAAAGAATTATGAATGTGAACAGAAAAATATTTCATCCTTTAAAATTGGAGTTTTAAATGAAATCTTTCCAAGACTCAACATTTTGACACTCCATATACCTCAAACTGTAAGCTTTGAGACACTAGACACATTGACTTCACTGCAGCCTCTTCAGCATCTATCACACAGTGACACACGGTGAACGTACATTAAACACTGATGACTCAGTATGAAGAAGATATCAGGCAAAAATTAACAAAGTGATTTACGTGTACAAAATGCTTCTGTGGGCATCTGGGTGGCTCAGTTGGCTGAGCATCTAACTCTTGGTTTCAGCTCAGGTGATCTCAAGGGTCCTGAGACCGAGGTCCACATCTGGCGCTGCGCTGAGTGTAGAGTCTGTTGGAGATTCTCTCCTTCTGCCCCTCCCCCCACATGCTTGTGCGTGTGTGTGTGTGTGTGTGTGTGTGTGTGTGTGTGGGCGCACGGGCGCGCTTGCTCTCTCAAATCTTTAAAAAAAAAATGCTTCTGGATATTGAATCTTATTACAACAATGGGGTAACAGTAATACAGAATTCAGGGAAATTGAAGCCAAGTTTCAACAATTAGTAAAAGCAGAGCTAAGTTTTAAACTGCAGCTTTTTAACTATTCTAAAGAAATTTGAACATACATGTAAGACTATCAAAAAATAAATCAAAATTACAATTTGATCTTATATTAAAAGCACAAGAATTACAAACTTGGTGTTTATTCTTTAGCGGAAAAAAGGAGTTGCTTATCACTTATGTAGGGTCCCTGACTTATTTTCTTTTGTAGATTAGCAGATCTCTAGAAAAACTGTCTTCTTATCCCCAATATGGGTATTTTACACTGAGAATGACCCGATGACATACTCTGGAAGCTCTTTTTGTTTCTTATCTTCCTGCCTTCCTTCCTTCTTATTGTTGTAGTTTTTCCTTTACTTTTTTACACATTTTTCTTTTGGAAGAATAAGTTTCAATGACTTCAGCTTTCTAGAGGTTGAAGAGGAAAGTCCTTAGTGCCAGAATGCCTGAGTTTGAATCACAGTTCTGCTACCTAAAAGCTGTACCAACTTAAATAAATTACTTAATCTCTCTGTGCCTTGATAATCCCCAGCCCACGGAGACAGTGCTACACATTGTACACGCTTGGCAAATCTTCACTGCTCTCATGTATATACGTGTTTATGTATATATAAATATTAAGATATTAATTCACTTGTTTTTAATGCCATTTATTAAACTGAGCAAAAAGTGGTGTTGTTGTTATTAATTGGCTGTAAGTGGCATTTCCTTAAGAGCTTTCAAACCATGACAGCAGTGAGGATCTATAAAGCCCTTTGAATCTATGTTTGGGATGAAATCTACAATACATTACATACTAACCAGGTCCAAACTAAGAAATAATGTACCACGTTTCCTTTAAAAAGATAGCTGGTTCTGCAACCATCTCTAAAAACTAGTTAATGAGAGCTTTTTAATTCCACCTAAATTGTGCTGAGTGTCCACAGTGCTTATTCAGAGATGTAACAAATGTAATTTTGTCTAAGAGGGACAACAGAAAAGGATTTTTAGGATAAAATAATGAGCTAACACAAAGTTGTTAACTAAGGAAAACAGTATTAAAAATGTGTTTAGCTTGCTCACCATTAACTCAAAAAAGAACCAGGCTTGTTGCAAAGCTGATTCCCGAACGCTGCCGCTACAGACAACCCACTGCAAAGCCAGCTCCTCGTGAAAAAGCTATCCAGAAGCAAATCCAAAGTTATTATCAAAGTCATATCTGCTGATGACACAAACCAAATCACAGTGCAATTACAAATGAAGATATAATGAGAATAAGCAAAATAAGGCATGTGAACCATTCAATGATGCAGTGAGGACACCCATTAACAAAACGGCTGTTTATACATGTAAGACAGTGGCATGTTGAACAGCTGAAAAAATTACATGTTATCTTGCAGTAAAATGTAATTTTAAAAGGACAGGTGGGAAACAGCCTCCTAAATTGTACCTGCAAACAGAAACTAGACCAAAAACTCACAGTTACAAATACGCTCTTATTTGTGCCCTAAATACATATTCTAACATATGCAAATACATTCATGAACTTTGCTGGTACAATTTAGGAAATACCTTTAAAAATTTAAACTTTGATAAAAGCCATTAATTTTCAAGTTTTCAGGTATCTGAAGTCTTTTTTATACACAAAGCAGAAATTTCCTGCCTTATAATGGATATGCATACAAAGCATTTGCAAAGTAGTGTATATCGATATGAAAAAGGACTAACAAAACTGTGCATAAGGGAAGCAAATCAACATATCTTACTAAGAGTGATAATTTTTCTAACTCATCTTCCTTTCCCTGGAGATTTAAAACACAAAACAGAAGCAGTTACAGAAACAGAATTCAGAGTTGATACATTTTTTGGTATGAAAATTTGATAATCAAATTTGATTTCAAACAGTCAATCCCAAAGATAACAAACATTTTACTAATATAAACAGCATACACTGGAGTGGTACGCCCAAAAAGGCATCAGACAAGCAGTGCTTGCTCAAATGTATTTTTAAACAAATAATTTAAATGCAATTATTGTAAAATACTGGCTAAAGAAATCTTACATCTATTTAACTGTTGGAATTTTCCCCCTATATGGATTGTCTTTATATGAATCTACCTTTTTAGTTGGTAAGCGCCCCGTTAATGTTTGTAAGAAACTTGACGTCTCTGTGTGCGAAGACATGCGATTACAACTTCGATCCATAGCCTATGGAGTGGAGGTGAATGAATGACGAGATAACATTAAAGTCCGCTGTGGATGCCTCTGCAGCTCAAGGATTACATACAATTTTTTAAATAGTTTTACTTTGGTTTCATCAACTGTTTTATTATTGCTCATCTCATTTTCACCATTTTAACCTGCTTTAATGACAGTGCATTAGAAATATCAAAATGGCTTCTATATACTTTTAGTAAAAAGATGAATATTTTAATGGTTATATAAATTGAGAGTGCTGCAAAGAATGAAACTTTTATATCTGTGTGATCTATACACATGCACACATCTAGTAAGAAAATGTAAAAAGTAAAAACATACTTCTCACTGGTCTCAGACCCCCCCAAAATTAAGAATTTTAGATTCAATATAGAAAATTAAAAGGTTAGAATGGTTTCTTCCACTTTTCACTACTGTCAAAAACTACCATTCAGATCTGCCATATGCTTCAAATATAGAACATTTACGATATTAAACGTGGAATTAAATTCTTCAAGAACAAGAGCATTTCCCTCCAAAGCCAATACACAGATGAGAAGTATATTTTGAGGTATCATGCAATATTAGCTATGAAGCAACTAGACTTAAGTAAGCAAAACCTTGTTCAACTAAGTTATATACAAATTTCATACTTTGCAACACAATACAAATTAAAATAGATTTTTGCTTCTGGTATTAAATCTTACAGCAAGGGGATCATATACTGTTTACACTTAATTTCAGCTTAGTCCCAGTATTTCTAGTCAGTAATCATTAAAAAAAAAAAAAAAAGATAGTAAATGCTGAATGAAAAGGATACACTAGCTACACATTAAACCAAAAGCAAATGGAAAACTGTCAGGTTTTTTTCCACACAAACTTTTTAAAAATTCTTACTAAAGATGTGCTACCCCTACAGTAGAAACTGTTATCAAACCCGTCACTTGCATGAGCAGCAGGCACTGGTATACTGACAGGGTATGGTGGGGGAGGAGAGGAGGAGACAGGAAGTAGGAAAGGAGAGCATTACTGGTGCAATTGGTGGTATTCATGCATAGTAGTTGGAAAATGTGCTAAGTAAACAAAAATACACACTTTTTAATGATTAAAAAGCAAGCCACTGAAATCATAGTATGTACTAAAAAGTAATGTTCTAAAGGGAAACATCAGCAGCCAATAAAGAAACCTCTAATATAAACACCACCTGTGTTGATTCTGCACTTGGACTGGGGTTGGATCCCCATGGGACAGCTTTTGGACCACCAGTGTTAACCCAGGAATTGGAGCGATCTAAACCCTAAGCATATAATAGAAAGCAGTTGGAAAGGAAAGAAATATTACATGTGGCATGCTATAAATTATTCTTAAAGAAATCCAGACTTTCCAATGCAAACATGTTTTTAATTAGTACTGTTAAAGCAACCAAAATTTTTAGGCATCTAGAAGTATTAGTTCACCAAAATTACCTTATTCCATAACATAATTTGTTTTTAAATCACAAAGAATATTAAGTATAGCATTTAAAGAAAGTTTCTCTTTACGTAAAGGGATCACCCTGGAGCACCAACTAAAGTTCTCACGGCACCATCCCCCAAACCCTCTTTAAAAATGGCATGAGTTAGCAACATAATTTCCTCTGAATCTAACTAGGATTTAAAAGAAAGAAAAAAAAAGAATCAAAGAAAAGCCTTTCATTCTTGTCTAAAAGGCTTTCACGTTGTCATCAATTGAAATTCCTGTGTATTGATATTCCATAATTTTATTTGACCTTGCTTCCTCTTTTGCTTTCTTTTAAGGGACCAACAAGAGAAATTAAGAAAATAATAAAAATTAAGAAAAAAGAAGGGGATGACTAATATTTGCTCCTACCTAAAAATGAGGGTGGATTTGGGGTTTTGCTCAGTTTTATTGTGTTTGTTGTAATTAAACATACTGGGTTGTTTTATATAAATATTATAAAGAAAAGCATTATGATGGGGCTGTCTGAAGGTATTCCATCTTCATCATCAATATCACTGAAGTTAATTTAATATGCTACTAATGTGTACAATCAGAAGTGAATTATATCTGTTCCTCTCTGAAAGAAGTTATTAGCCCAGATGAAGGGAAAGGGGATTTAATTTCTTAAACCTGACTGATCATTACAGTCACTTGGGAAGTTTTATAACATTCAGATTCTGGGCCCCATCCCCAGAAATCTTGATTCGGCGACCTGGGCTGGGGCCTGGGAATCTGCTATTTGAACTGGAGCCCGTTATAAGGGATTTTTAGAGGGCTGTTGGAATGAGAATAACGAAGACAACCCAAGACAAGGTGAGAAAGTATGGACCCAACCCCAGAAAGCACCAAAGGATAGGTAAAAATCAACTGTGTAGCCATGTGTATCGCCTAGGAATGTCAACAACAATAAATATGCAGGGCCTTAACTCTATAAACAAATAATCTCTGGGAGTGAAACCTGTGTACCAGTACTATGGGAGGGAATGAGGATTAGGGAGAAGGAGGCAAGACAAACTGCTCTCAAGAATTTAGGTTTTGGGGAGAATATTTCCCCTTCTTTTTTCCCCCCTTATTTCCCCAAAATACAGAGTGGTTGAATGATACAATAAGCATCCATTTCCACTCATTTTTGATACTGAATGTGTATGATGAGTGTTGAAGTTCAAATCCAGGTTCTACTGCTTACTAACTGTAAAACCTAAGGTAAATTACCTAATCTCTTTTTTAGTTTCTTAGTATAAAATAGGAATAATGATAGTCTCCCTCATATTGCAAAGATCAAATTTAAAATGGGAGTAAATTACTAAGTACAATGCTTCAAATATAGTAAACACTCAAAAAAGAGCTCTGGGGCGCCTGGGTGGCTCAGTTGGTTAGGCGTCTGCCTTCGGCTCAGGTCATGAGTCCAGGCTCCTGGGATCGAGTCCCACATCGGGCTCCTTACTCAGTGGGGAGTCTGCTTCTCCCTCTCCCTCTGCCCCTCTCCCGACTCGTGCTTGCTTGCGCACGCTCTCTCTCTCTCTCTCTCTCACAAATAGATAAAAGCTTTCAAACAATAGTTCTAACAAAAACTTCCCATGCATGTTTTTTTAAATGCTTCCTAGCAAAGTAAATGAGAGAATATTCAAATACTAGTAAAATTATGTAATCAGATTTGTTTAAAATAAAATACCTACCTTCTCAGAACCCCATATTATTTCAAATAAAAGCAAATCTGCAAACAATGTTTTTCAGATAAGTTAAAACAAAAGTTTTCACCAGTCTCCCAAATTATTTCTCCACTACATAAAGTTCTTTCAGCCATTTGCAATTTTTACGACCACTACTCATGTTATAAAAATAATACATAAGCATCTGATTTTTGCAATATTAGAATTGTGCTCTTCTCTCTACCATAAATTTCCACAATACCAGTAATTTTCCTGTATTCTTAAATACACTTTTCAAATCCTTAATTTCCTTTAAAATTAAGGCACATGTTAATCGGTAATGTGAGAATAAACAACAAATCTCTTTGTGCCACTGTATCCACAATATTGAGACTGAGCAGTTATAATTACATCAAGTCAAAGCTAACTATTTAAAGAAAACCTACGGCCAATTATTTTCTAAAGCAAATAACTGCCATAATTTAAGTGTTACAAAGCTAAGAATTATATCTTAATTTAGCTAATAAGCTAAATTAGCTTATAAGCTAATTCATCACTGATATTTACTAATGTCATAACTATGTTTACTGATCTCCAACTAACAGAACAGACTAACCAAATGTGTGCACATGTGCATGAAAGGGCTTTTGTTTTTGTCAAATCTCTAACATTATTTTGTCCTTTAAATATAGATAGGCTCCTTCCTTGAGCAAGGCTCATATTGTATTTGACTTGACATCAACATTCCTGTTAGAATTCAAAGATTTGGCTTTGTATCCACAAGTCCTCAGCATAGTACCTAGCACACAGTAAGCTCTCAGTGTTAAATTAAAAAATATGAGATGATATATTATAAAGAAACTACATATCCAGGTAAAACTGCACTGGCATTTGATCAAAAGCAATAAAATTCAAACTTGCCATAATCATATATTTACATAATTGAATGTTAAAAGAATATTGTTATGGCAAAGAGATCAGTTTTGGCAAAAATAATTATAAAGAAAGTCTCAAAAATCTGATTTTATAGCCATCAGAGTAGTAAAATCCAACTGACGTAAGTATTCCTGAATTTTAGGAGTTATGCATTTTATATTAGAGAATAAAATATAAAATCAGAACTTTCATAAAGCCAAACCTCTTAAGATCATTAAATATATAATTAATCCTGACAGCAAGAAGGCAAACAAAAAAGTAACTTTTAAAGGAGTAGTTTATTCTTGCAATACTTACTAACATTCATTCACTGAATATCTATCGAGCACCTTCAATATGCTGGTCATTATGGGTGCTTAGGATATATCACTCAACAATTATGCCTGCCCTCCTGGAGCTCATACTGTGATAAAGGAAAGGTAAACAAACACTGAAAAAGAGTAACTAATTTATATGCTACATTAAAAGGCAGTAAATGTTATGAAACAAAGAAACAGAATGAGGGGATCAGAAATCCCCAAGGTAAGACTGAAGAAAAAGCAGCACTGGTTATACATTAAATAAGGTGGTCAGAGTAGACCTCATTGAGAATGTAGTCCTCTGAATAAAGGCATAAAGGAGGTGAAGGAGTTAGTCATAGGATTATCTTGCTCAGAGGAATGATATAATCTCAAGTCTTTTTTTTTTTTTTTTTTTTTTTTTTTGAGTAATCTCTACATCCAACGTGGGTTTGAACTCACAACTCCAAGATCAAGAGGTGCATGCTCTACTGACTAAGCCAGCCAGGTGCCCCTGGAATGACATAATCTAACTTTTGTTTTTTGTGACTTAAGCTTTTGAAGCAGCATTCTGCTTGCTATGTTGTGAAGAGAGTGTAGGCTGGAAGCAGTGAAACCATCTTTCAGTTTATTACATGAACTGAGGAAGAGAGTATGGTAGTTCAGACCAAATGGTAGTAGCAGAGGTACTGACCAGTGGTTCTATCTTTAACATATATCCGAATCTGAACAAAAGGATTTAGGAAAGGCCACAGGATTGAGTTTACAATTTCAGAGAGAGATTTGTTTCGGAAATATAATTTTGGGAGTCATTAGCATATTTAAAATCATGGCACTTGATAAAATCAAGCAAGTGAGTATAGAGAGAAAAGAGAAAAAAATGACAGAAATAAGAACATAGGCCTGGGGCACTTCCAGATTAAGAGATCAGGAAAAGAAGAATCCACAGAGATTGAAAAGGTATAACCAGAACTGTAAAAGGAAAACCAAGAGAGTGTCCTGGAAGGCAAGTAAATAGAATAAACCAAGGAGGAAAGAATTTAACTATCCAAATCTGCTGAGTGTTAAGAAGTAAACACTGGATTTAGCAACATGGAGAGTGTTGGTGACATTAACAAGGGCAGGTTGGGTAGAAGATGGGAACGATATCTAGTTTAAGTAGGACAAGGAGAATGGGAGTAAAAGAATTGGAGATAGCTAGTATAGGAAACTCTTTAAAGGAATACTACTACACAAGGTAGCAGAGAAACAGTAAGAAAGCTAGCAGCTGAAATACTAGAGAGGAGATTTGGGGGTAAACAAAATGGGATAAATAATAGCATGTTTGTATATGGATGGGATGTTTTAGTAGATAGGGAGCAACTGATGATGCAGCAGAGAGATCAAATAATTGCTGGAGTGAGGATCCTGAGTAGGTGAGAGGAGATGGGAGCTTGTCTACAAATGGATTTATGAAAATGGATAGTTCATCTGTAGCAGAGTATTATATTAAGTAGTGGGTAGTCACAGATGGTTGTACGTAAGTAGATATGGTAATAAAAGTCCATAAAATTATTCTTTTGATGGCTTCCATTTTCTCAATGAAGTAGGAGATAAAGTGAGAAGAAGGACTGATGAGCAGGTAAGGGAAGAAGGCATGAAATCTTTTACTGGGAAAATGGGAAAGTAAATGGAATACAGAAATGTAGCATAATTGCCTAACAACATTGAGGGCTCTCTTGAGGTCCATGGCTTTTCATTTCAAATGAGACCAGTCATCATATTTCTCAAGTCATGTTCATCGGGAATTGGAAGACACAAAAGACTGGGTTCAACTATGGCTTGAGATTTCGCTAAGCCAGTAAAATGAAATAAGAGAAGGATAAGGCAATTGAGGTTTGATTATAATAGGGATAACTGTAATGACTGGTCATGGAGGGGAACGTGGTGGCTCAGTTGGTTAAGCCTCTGATTCTTGGTTTTGGCTCAGGTCATGATCTCAGGATCCTGGGATCAATCCCTGCATTAGGCTCAGTGCTCAGCGGGGAGTCCACTTCTCTGCCTCTCTCTCTCCCTCTGACCCTCCCCTCACTTATGTGTGCACTCTATCTAAAATAAATAATATTTTCAAAAAATGATTGGTCATGGAATTTAAGCTAACTAAATTGGAAGAAATAACATTAAGGAATTGAGACACAGTAAAAGGTTATCAGATCAAGTGATGGGAGGATGCAGAGGACTGTTGGGAGTTGGGGGTACTAGAGAGAAAAACTGGAGCTAATAGAGAACACGATTCATGAAATTGAGATTATAAGGGTTAAAGTTATCAGTAATGACAACATCTACGGTATGACCATGGCTGAGGCAGGGGAAAGACAAAATCATTAAAAAAAAAAAAAAAAGTTATTGGGGTGCCTGGGTGGCTCAGTCAGTTAAGTACCTGACTCTTGGTTTCAGCACAGATCATGATCTCAGGGTCCTGGGATCTAGTCCCAGATCAGGCTTCCTGCTCAGCAGGGACTCTGCTTCTCCCTCTGCCTCTCCCTGCTACTTGTGTGCGTGCTCTCTCTCTCTCGCTCTTTCTCTCACACATCAAAAAAAAAAAAAAAAAAAAAGTTTCTTGGATTTCCAGGCCAATGAAGTCAGAATAAATGAACAGTAGTGATAAATAAATTTCAGATTCCTTATAGTTTTAACAGTGAGATAAAATTATACACTATTATTGATTATGACTAAATGATATTCCAAAATTAAGTAACTATCAGAAATTTTCCAAGAGGAAACATGAAATCCATTTAAATAAAACTTGATTAGGAAGAGGCTGTGTTGTCATAAGACAAATTCTCAACTTATGATGGCTTTCTCAGAAGTTTATATAACTATATATATACTACATATCATCAGAAGTCGATGTCATTATTATGTCTCATTTTACCAACTACTTGAAAAAAGGCAAATAATCATTCCAATATATGTAGACCTTTGTTCTAAACCTTGATGTTATAATCTGTTAAATACATCATATAAAGGAAAACTCTAGAATTATGCTGGATGAGACATAATGCAAATCTTACAGAAATTAAGAGGCATTTTAAAAGTAGAACCTTGAGGACAATGGTGTCTTTTTCATCTCTGTAGCTCTTTAACAGGAAAATTTCTTATTAATTCACAAATCAGATTCATTCTATAGAAGAACTAAATTTACAGTATAAAATAATGCTAAGTACTACTATTATAATGAGATGCACTCGAGAATGAATACAAGGATAAAAAAACCTGAGTTCTTTTCCTAAAGATGGAAATATGCGGGGGGCTGGGAGGGCGCGGGAGCCTTCCCTCTTGCAATTGCTGTTACTCAGGTTACTCTGCACAAGCCCATGAAATGCATGTGCACATCACTCTCTCAGGGAGTTCACAAAAAGTGAAAGTTGTTTAATTAAGAGTAAGGTCTGTATGGATCTTTACGTTACTAAAATCCATTGTTATTATTTAAAATATAAGACTACAAAATATACTTTTGATCTGTGAGCAATTACTTTAAAAATTACTTGTTACTTTAAAAGAGCAATGCTTAAGTTCATTAGAAGCTTCTGAATGTAAAATTTCTATAGCTCTATGAGCAGATATGAGTAAGTCTGATGTTTCTGATCAACGTTCAAGTATTTCACATTAACAAACCCAGATTGTTTAAAAAAAAAAAAAGATCTATTATAGTTCAGGCTAAGGGTTAAACACAGACGCTAGAACACGTTCGTTAATTCTTCCTCGGATCCTAGTTAATAGACTAAGAGTGCCAAAGAAAAGTTGGCTGTGATTCCACAACAATGGTATCTTCCTCCCTTCAAATGGCAAAAAATACTTTTGAAATGGTTTGCTCAAAACACAACATAACACGATTCACTGGCCTCAATCTTACTGTTCTTTTTTCCCCGTTTGTTTAAACTCTAGGAGCTATTTTTGCACCTTACCTATAAAAAGGTACTATTCCTTAGGTTTTTTGGAGGAGGCAGTTAATAAAGATGCTGTTAAAGAATATAGCTGGATCTTACACTAGCAGGCCTCTCACTTGGTACATGGAATCATTAACCATTATTAAATAAATCATATTTTTTGAGCTCTGGAGCATCTTTACGTAGAGTTTTCCAATGAAAGGCAGCTCTATTACCAATCAAGGCTAACCAATGGTTTTGATATTTTTCAGAGAAAGAATGGAGGTTCATATTTTAAATCAATGATGAGATGTCCCTTCTTACACAGCAGATAGGTCTCTTTTAATTCTATAGGAAATTAATCTAGTCATTTTTCACAGGAAGAGTACCATACAGACAAAAATGTTATATGGACTGGTCATCCTGGACAAATTTCTGAATTTGGCAGATTTTCTTGAGCAGAATGCAGAAACCAGTTTGTAACGGCATGAGACACTTAGTGTAGACTGATAGAATAGAAAGGTACAATGTCTTGCCTGTTACTAACTCAAATACATTTTAAAATTAAGAATAAAATAAAATTGGACATTTCTCATTTGTTCATAAAGTGAAAACCAAATGTAGAGACAAGTATCTTCAGTTTACCTTACTGCCGATGATTGACCGTACTTCATCATCTGGGGATGTGGGGGTCCCAGATATATCTGGGTTACTATTACTAAGGCTCCGAGAACGATTTAAATTAAGGCTTGCAGGTCTCACAGCAGATCTAGCCATTGTGGCATAATGCACTGATCCTCCCAAACCCCCAGGACCTAGAGTTGTATATAAAATAGCACATAATTAAACAAAGAGAATTAGTCAGGAAAGGACCAATCTCTACTGCTTTACAAAATTCCACAAAAATGATAAACTGTTTATTTCTAAATGAAAAATACTGTAAATAAAAAAACACTCAAAACTTAATGATAGCTACAGCAAGATATTCTATTTTATAGCAGTTGACAAAACCACGTGCAATGATAAAGTCATTATCTTGTCAATGTTTCTGATTATATATTAAATGTACAATAAAAAACAAGATAGAAAACACACACACACTATTTTCACTTTAGATATGAATATCTAGAACCCAAAATGCTCCAGCTGATTCTCTTCCTTTCCACCCCTCAACTCTGTCCTTGATATACAGTCACTGGAAGGACAGACAATTTACTGTCAACATCTCTTAAATGAGACTGTGTTTTGTTTCTGCATCTTCATCAATGACAATCTGAACTATACTAAAATGGCATCCTTATGATATACATATGTATGTATAATCAAGATAATTCTAAGAGCCCAAGTTATAAAAGAATTCCTCCGTCTAAAATCAACTATGTTCAACCATCATTCAACCATATTCTATGAATATAAAAATACCCAGCAACTGTATCCATAATTTATCTCCATTTTCTTAAAGAAATTCTTCATATTTGCAAATGACACATAACTGTCAGGTCAGCATGTAAAAAAGATGTTTTGCAAAATCTGTGGAATTCCAATAGTGTACTGAATGAAAGGGTAAAATGGAGGAGCATTGTATATAGTCCACAATATACCTTCAGAGCCTTAAGTACTATAATTTTAAAAATTGAGATAGGAAATTACAACCCAGAATATGAGTCAATTATTTCTCTTTTTGCAATTAAGAAATAAAATGAGCTAAGACTTAGAATCGAATTACTATTATGTCTAGTTTTCATAATGAAATGTCACATGTATTTATCACCATTATTAATGTTAATGTTGCCAATAGATAGAAAAGAGCACTTACCATTATCATTAGTGATGAATGAGGATTCATACAAATATGTGAGCAGGTTGAAAGGTACGCACAACAAAATCATTAACTAACTAATAACTAAAGAGTTATTCAAACTAAGACATCCCTCGACCCCACCACCACAATACCACCAGCGTCATACAAAACCAAGTAACCACTCTGGGCCCTGAATTCACAAAGGCTATATTATTTTATTGACCATGAAGAGATCAGGACTTTATTCTATAGAATAATCTTTTATATTATTATAGGTTTCACATAGTTATCAGGGAACTAAGCCATCCTTTTTCTTCTTTAATGTCCAACATTCCAAATGACAAATATAACATTCTATTTATCTTACCATAATAAGGAATGATAAAATGCTTCCAGAGACACAGAACTAATTTTCAAGGTTTGTTTCCAAGAATTAATTCAATCAAGTTCTAATTCATATTAAAGGAAGCTGTATAAATAATGATGCCTCAAGATGTAATCTAATTATCCTCTTAACTCCAGCACCTAGCCCGGTCCATGCCACTCAGCAGGCACTTAATAAATGGTTGCTGTTGAATGAATGCATCCCACTGGGACTATGAGATTATTTCAATCTTCCCAAGAACATACAATCTATGCAAGAGAATTTCAAAGTAAAAGGAATAAAGTACCTGGTGATGGTGAATTAGGGTAAGTATTTGGTAGGCGAAAAACATAATAGATGTATGATGAAAGAAGGCTGTTCCTGCCATGCTGGTCATGATTTCCTTCCAAGTTTTTGTGGAGCCGATTTATAATTGATGCCATGGCTTCAAAAGATGCTTGACCTAGATTAACTTTTAAGAAGAAGGAACACATTTTTGCATTAATTTTTTTAAACTGCAAATTCCAAAAAGATCAAGGTTTTGTCATCTCTGTATGTGTTAAGTATAGAGGTTATGCAGAGTAAGTGTAAAAAGATGATATTTGATGTTGATTTTAATGATATCTTGTATTGGCTGAATCAAAATTACTTTTCTAAACAAAATTTTAAAACACTTATATTACTCATTTAACATGAAAACTATATGGGTTTGCTCAGTCAAAAAACAAAACCTCAACCAACAGGTACCCATTATTTTGTAAAACAATACAAAGCACGTAAGAAAAAAGAAATCTATGTTGTGTATCACCTTTGAAAAGTCACTTCTTATTTAACAGATGACTCTGAAAAACTAACAATAACTTGTTTAAAAAAATATTAACAATGAAAGTAGATTACTAAAAATACCAAAATACTAAGAAAAGAGGATAGTGAATAAGCACCGGGACCGACATGAGTGAATTGGTAAAATGATGAGGCAGCTGAAGGAACAGGCTGAGGTAAGATGGTACAGCATTTTAAATGCCAGGCTAAGCAATATCTACCCAGTCATTCAAGTGAGTATGTAATGAGAATTTTGCAAAAGTTGGGAAATTCTGGTAGCACACTAAATAAATGTGTAAAATGAACAGCCGTTCTGGACAATAAAGCCTCAGAGTCTATGATTTATTTAATCAAGACAGGAAATTATGAACAGAAATGAGGCCAACTAAACTCTCCTAAAAGTGGAATAATCTGATAAAGTGGTCAGGTAGGAAGGGATGCTTGGGTGGCTCAGTCTGTTAAACGTCTACCTTCAGCTCAGGTCATGATTCCAGCGTCCTGGGATCGAGCCCCTTGTTGGGCTCCCTGCTCAGCGGGGAGCCTGCTTCTCCCTCTCCCATTCCTACCACCACCTCCCAACCCCACTCACGCTCTCTTTCTCTCTCAAAAATCTTTTAAAAAGTGGTCAGGTAGGAAGATTAATCTATATATACTGAACTAGAAAAGAAACTAGAGATGCAGAGGCCTAAGGGGGCTGTAGCAATTCTACCTATGTTCTTGCTTAATTCCTCTTCCTTTTCCTCACAGTAGCTATTCCAAACCATCAGAATCCTTTTCAAAACTCAGGTCTATTTTAACTCCTTCTCAGGATATTTTGCTTTTTATCTCACAGTAGAAATTTATAAAGTACTAAAGTCCTCACCTCTATACTACAAACGTACCCAATCTGAAACCATTTTTATTTCCCTTCCAAAGGAAGTAGTGCTCCTCTCCTATATGACAATGATCACTTGACTTTTGTCCTACAGACTTGCTTCATTAAACCTTCTAGCACCTCTTGTATTTTTCTCCCCCTCCACTAGTTTCTCAAAGCACATAAACATGATCAAATGACTCCATTCTTATGCCATAATCAACCCTGCTTCCTAACTGAATTTCTTTGAAGAATAGCATATACATTTTATATTCCTTTCATCATGTACTATGCACTACTAAATTCTCTGTAATCTGGTTTCTACTTTCATTGTTAGACTAACTCTTGTTAATTTCACCAGTGGACACCTCTTTAATAGATAAGACTGGGACTCTGGAGTCAGTTGCTTGGGTGTGAATCCTTAGCCAAATTTCCAAGCATTGTGTTCATCACTCTATTTATTTGTGAAGCGGTGGTAATAATAGCTACACATAGAGTTGTGAGCATTTCATACATTAATATAAATAAAGCACATAGTGATATTGCTGGTATATAGTAAGTTCTGTGCAAATGTCTGTTACTATTGCATTATTACTTACATTATCTACAAAAATGAATGGTGCTAAACTTTTTTCTTAAAACCTTCTCCTAGGACTCCTGTGACAGTACTCTGTACAATAGCTCTTCAATATTTCTTAACCCACCCCTCTTCTCCAACGCACTGTCACCTCGTTTTTTGGCAGGACCTCATAGTTTGTATGAAATTATAAGATTCCTAATTTAAAAATGTCTCTTTGCCTCCAGATTTTCCCACTCTCAACCCATCTCCATGTAGCACACTCATCTTTATAAAAGCCAAACTGAGTCACATTACTTCCCTAATTAAGACCAGACCCTTCAAAAGCTATTGATTCCTTATTAGAATAATAGTTCCAATTCCCTAAAGTGTCATGGAAGATCCCATTTCATCTCCCTCACCGCCAATATCATCATTAATCACCAACCCTCTAATTTATGACTGCTTACAATTCCCCCCAAATTTCCCAGTTCATTTATCTGTCTGTATGCCATGCATATACTATGTCATCTCCCTGGACTAGTTATTTACCTGTCAGACTCCCACTCATCTTTAAATGTTTGACCCACAAATCACCTCTACTAACAAGTCCCCCCAAAATAAAATTCCAAGGAGCCGAACACTCCTCTCCTTTGTGCAACCATTTAACACAAAATTTTTATAATGTGTTTTTCTTGCAAACGCAACTACTTTGCAGGATTTGGGTGGAAGCTATTAGGCAAAGTAGAGGAACAAATCTTGGAAAGAGTAGGAAACAGGAATACCTCTAATTCTAGAATAACACAGAAGAAAACGAGAATATAGAGATTTTGAGTTAATGAAGAAAAGAACAGCTATTTTAAATAGAGGATAGCAGATGAGTAAAAATGTAGGCTAGGTAAATCACACATCATGTAAAAAGCAAAATGATTTATCTGTTTGCTGTTTTCCAAAATAGTCACTGAGATCCTTAAAATCAGGAAGTAAGCCTTGGACAGAGTCTATCAGTGTTTGGCACATAGTAAGTGTTTAATCAATATTTGGTAAGTGGATAAATGAATTTGTTTCCATAATCTGAGTTGAAGTCCATATGGCACATTTTATAAAAACAAACAAACAAAAGTTACTTTCTGGCATCAGAAACAAGTAACACCCCGCCCTCTCCTCCCCAAAATCAAACATAGTCTACATAGATAACAAATAGTAAACCATGATTCTATTTCTACAAAACTAGAAATGCCAAGTTACAAATTTCCTAATTCCCCAAACATAAGTAAAAATTACCTATTTGGCCAGCAATGACAGGCGGTCTAACAACTAAAAGTATCAGTTTATCAAGCAGAAGATGAAGAAATCGGACAACTGGTTCCAACTGAGATGAATTCAACGCTGAAATACTGCTCTTCAATTCATTTTCTAAGTTATTTTCCATGATCCGCATGTCTCCAATTCGGACTGGGAACATGTGTTCATCCAGAGCATTGACCAGAGCAAAAAATTTATCAAGATAAGGATCCTAAAACAAAGAAGGAACAAAAGCACTAACCAATTATAAATGTAAATTCCCCAAACTTTGGACCATATAAATAGAAAATATTGTATATAAAATAGCTCATATAAAATATGTGAAATATTTTATATAATATAAAACAGCTCATATAAATTAATAATACAAAAAAGTACACAAGTATATACAAACCTCGTTTCCAATTAAACACTACATCTATTCTCATTTATTATTGTTAAGTGGCCATTTTGAACACTTTCGATTACTCAGAACTCTACTGATACTAATTAAGGATTTTTCCCCCCAGTGTGAGTCCATCTTATTGTTTTAGAACTTAATGACCGTGCAGCAGGTCTGTCAGGACAAGGCCTGTGCCCATTATTAATTTACTACCTCTCAGCTCCATCCAAACCCACCATCTTTGCCACAATTTGTAATACTGGAGCTGGACTCTTCACAATGCATTTCTCCTTTGCCAGCTGGCCTGTGGTTAGGCTCTGACCACAGAGGGTGCAGGAAACAGCCTTCCTTCTTCCTGTTTTCCTGACAGCAGCTAGCAAATGTGAATGCTGGGGTTCAGAGGTGAGGGACAGGGCAGCAGTGTTCACACCACCAATGGGAGCTCTTGCTCCCTAGCAGATGCTCTCCACACCACGGCACGGCAGGCAATGTGTGTCTGTAGCGGCGGTGTCCTCTCCTCAGAGGTCTGATTCTTAGCCGAACTTCAGGACCCTCCTCTAGGTTTCCAAGTTCCTTCCATATCACTTTCTGCAACTGCTATCTCTGTTACGATCACCAAATTTTCTTGTACCCCATTTACTAGTGAATCACCTTTAACCCAGTTAACAATTATTTATATGTAAATTGTCTCCATTTGAATTACTGGCAATTTCCATCTCCTGACTAAATCCTGACTGCTATTATTTAACCTCCTTCTACACTAACAGAACCACAGTCTTATTTAAAGCAATCACGTGTCCAGTCCCAGGGCAGATGCTTGCTCCCCCAGCCTGCTTTACGCCTACTGATGAGATGTGTATTGTGGTGACCATGTGTATAATGCTGATCAAGGAGATGTGAGGAATCTGTTGGAACTCTGGGACACTTTTACTTAGTTAATAGTGAAAATAAACCTTAAGACAATAATGCTGAACACCTTCATTCACATTTGTAGTTCTAATATTGTTCTAATTTAATACGTAGGATTTATTTTTTTTTTAAGATTTTATTTGACAGAGAGAGACACAGCCAGTGAGAGAGGGAACACAAGCAGGGGGAGTGGGAGAGGAAGAAGCAGGCTCCCAGCGGAGCAGGGAGCCCGATGTGGGGCTTGATCCCAGACCCCTAGGATCACGCCCTGGGCCAAAGGCAGACGCTTAACGACCGAGCCACCCAGGTGCCCCTTGATATGTAGGATTTAAATGAATAAAAAATTACTGAGTCCTAACTATACATCCAGTAAATTTCAAAGAACTACCAGCAAAGTATAAAACATTATAAGAAACATCACTGTGTTCAGTCGATCCTTTTAAGAAGACAATACATGATGAAATTGTTTTACATAGTGGCAAAAATTTATAAAATCTTGAGTATTACACATCAGGACTGTGAATGCCAGAGTACTACAAAGTAGATATTTCCACTTTATCTTCCCTTACATTCTATAGATTCTAAATCATCTATATAATATATTTTGCCCCAATCCTTTGTCACATAAAGATAACACATGTATCTGCCTCTATAAAAACAAAGTTAGGAGTAAAAGATAAATATACCACCAACTCTAAAAAGAGAAAACTAATAATGACTATAGGAATAAAAAAAAAACTATGAAGAATAATGTGTTTTTATACTTAAGAAGATATGATACTATTAAGGGAAAGAATACATTTCAACAGTATACTGTAACATCAATCTTATCATTATCAAAAGAGTAAAATATCCAGTACCAGAAAAGAGAACATTCCACTGGAGCCATTCTTTTACTGAGATCTACCTGTATAATTCTAAATAAAACCTATTTACGACCTTTTGTTGTTGTTGTTTTAAAACGTAACATGGAGGTGCTCTGTCTTCTTATTTTTCCCTAGTTTTCACTACAGAAAAGAGTCAACATAGCAAGTTTAAGACTGCTATCATTTGGAAGGCCAGCTTACACAACTGGTCCTTGGATGGCATCTGGAAACTTGGATTTCGAGAGAGTTCCAACTGATAAGGGATGACTCGTTATACCTAAATTGTTTGTGCAAACAACATGGGTTATGCTGAAAACGTGCTTCCCTTCTGGGAGTCGAGAATTTTGGAATGTGATAGCCAGAGGATGCCGATGTTACATCCTATGGTAAAAATCCTGGGAACTAAGTCTCTAATGAATGAGTTTCCTCTGATAGACAACATTTCACACGTGCCGCTTCCACTTACCCTATGTGACTCCACTAGGAGAGGATCCTGGAAGCTTGTGCTTTCTTTCCTGTGGACTTGACCTCTTTTCCCTTAGCTGATTTTATTTTATCTTTCACTAAAATAAATCACTGCTGTGAATATGGCTGTATGGTGAGTTCTGTTAGAAAATCCTTGAAGCTGAGGGTGGCCTTGGAAATCTCTGTATACCACCCTGTCCCTTTTCAAGTTGGATTCCATTTTAAACAGTTGCCTCTTCTCACTCTACATTTTCTCCCTGGATAATCACTCACCAGTATAGTTTTAGCTATTTACTCTGCCACCTTCAATGTTAAACTTGAAATTAATTACAACTGCCTTGGGATATTTTTATCTGAAGTACATAGGCACTTCAAACTCAACAGGCTCAAAAATAAACTCACAGTAGCTCCAGAATCCTCTCCATTATCTCCATAATCTCTCTTAGCATGCAACCAAATTTACTTCTCTCATCTTTCCAATTTAGGTTAGAAATCACCACCTACCTAGACTCTAAATTCTGTGGCATTCAAGGTCCCTCATAATCTGTTACCAGCCTGATCTTCTTTTCTCATCTATCACGATTTCCCCACGCACTATAAATTACATTCACTCCAGAATACTTGCCTGTCCTTAGACTACTATCCCTTTGCACTTGCATTCTATCATCGGAATTGCCCACCCTCTCTCTGTATGGTAAATGCCTACTTATCAATACAACATCTCAGTTCCCAGCAGAACAGACAACTCTCTACTCTTGAAAAGATTTCGTTTATACATCTAACACAGTACTAACTTTATTGTACTGCAATTATTTTTATATTTTCCCCTATTACACTGTAAGGTCTTTGAAAGGAAGTTTCTTTCCTTGACAGGTAACAACATCCCTGACTACATGGAGCTTACAGCCTAAAATGGGGAAAGAACCAATAAATAAATGCATACGTACATACACATACACACACACATATTATACACACAGTAAGAAAAAGCAAAAGTGCAAGAGTACAGGTAAGAGCTAGAAGCAGTAGCAACTGTAGGGTAAGATAATACAGAATCATAGGGCTGCTATGTTTAAGAGTCTCCAGGAAATGGACGCCTGGGTGGCTCAGTTGGTTAAGCGTCTGCCTTTGGCTCAGGTCATGATCCTAGGGTCCCAGGGTCAAGGCCCACATCAGGCTCCCTGCTCAGCAGAGAGTCTGCTTTTCCCTCTTTCTCTGTGTGCTCATGCACATGCTCCCTCCTCCACCTCAAATAAATAAATTTTTTAAAAAAAGAAAGTCTCGGGGCACCTGGGTGGCACAGCGGTTAAGCATCTGCCTTCGGCTCAGGGTGTGATCCCGGCGTTGTGGGATCGAGCCCCACGTCAGGCTCCTCCGCTATGAGCCTGCTTCTTCCTCTCCCACTCCCCCTGCTTGTGTTCCCTCTATCGCTGGCTGTTTCTATCTCTGTCTACTAAATAAATAAATAAATCTTTAAAAAAAAAAAAAAAAAAGAAAAGAAAGAAAGTCTCCAGGAAAGGCCTGAGGTATGCAGAAGTCTTACTGAAAAGAAGTGCATGTCAGGAGGAAAAGTATTCCAGCTAGATAAAGAGTAAATATACAGGCTTTGAGGGGAGCCTGGCATATTCCAGATAAACAGTGAAGACTACAGAGCAAATGATCCCTACAAATTCTTAACATTTGAAATACCTGAGTCTATGAGGAATAAAATGGGTTAGATGATGGTTTTCAACTATCATTCTGCAATGTACCAGAAATTTACAAAGAAAAAAAAAAAGTCACTGAATTGTTCAAAATGAAGTCCATGACATTTTGAAGAGCAGAAAGTCTGCTTGTGTAGAAATTAAAAGGCTTTTGTTGACTCCTTTAAAAAGTAACTTCTAAATCTATACATTTCTGACATATAATCTTGTAAGTTACACCAGATAATGAAACTGATTTAAGTAGTAGATAATATGTTCATTCACTCATGTGAAAATTGATCATAAAAATTATTAAAACTCACTTACTTGTGTATGGATAGATGAAACAGCAACAACTTCAACATTAAAAACACCTTTGTGATTATCAACCCATTTCATGCCAGGCAGAGGAACCTGTAAGATATTAAATATATTAAATATAATTATCACAGATAAAACTTAAGTTAATTAGAAATTCTGAAAACAAAAAACTTAAGAGAAAAATATCCTCAATGAGGAAAAATCCTGTGGAAATATATTATTATACATGTAAATTAATGTAAAACTTGTTATTATAAAATCATTGTTTCTTACAAGAGAATTAAAAGGCTCAAGGAGAAAAAGCAGAAAATATCAACTCTAAATTCTATCTTCCCAAAGCCATACCCCTTTATATCATTCCAAATCTTCCTCTGTGCACATGTATTTTTATACACACCCTACCCTTGCATAAGTAATACAAAACATTATTTTAAACCTGTTTTTCACATATTATATTGTGAATGTCTTTTCATGTCAATATAGTCACATCTACAGTATCATTTTAATGGTTTATAATACTCTGCTTTTAAAAAATGCCTGTTTTGTTTTAATAAGGCTGTAAAATAGTCACAGCAAAGGAATTCTGTTTTAAAGGTTAGAAAACTTTTTCTGATGTACATTGCTAGTAAAGTTAATTAAAATTTTATCATAAAAGTTATTTTTAAAAAGAGTACATCACTTCTCTCTATTCCTCCTGCTAAGTACAGCTGAACATGATACACAAAATAAACACTGAAAGGTAGAAAGAAGAATGCAAACGACTACCTCGGGATGTGAGGAAATATAAAGTAGTGTTTCCTGGGTTCTATTTTTTGCCTCATAGCTCCTGACTAGGCGCTAGAAAAGCTGGCAACCCAGAAACGCCAGAGTAGACAAAAACAAGCTCCGAGAAAAGCCTGCTCTCTTTAATCAAAGCCAACAATTGCCCTACTCTGGCCAAACACAAAGAAACAAGCTGCAGCCCCACCCACCCTCCACAGGCTGAGTAGGGGGCGCAGGTGTCCACCCTCAGCTGGCAGTAATGAGGTACCCTGATTCTCCACCCCACCCCCCAACACACTGGGTGGTATCAGAGAAGGTAGAGATGGAAACTGGTCCTAGCCCAGTGGTAACAAGCACCCACGCCAACTGTGGTGTCACTGGAAGCCAAGCAGGAGCAGTACCAAGGTGCCCCTTCCTCCTCACACGTCAGCGGAGGCCTCGTGGGGAGCCTGAAGTCCCACCTCTATCCATTAATATTAGCACCCTAAAACCACTGCAAAGTGAGGAATGTGCCCTTTACCTGTTGCATGAATGTGGCAATAGTGCCTCCCCCTACTGCTAAACCCCAAGGCTTGAATAAGATCTGAGGTCCTAACATAATACCCAAGAGGTCTTCAATAGAATAAAAAATCTTGCATCACACTAAGAACCAGAAAAATCTCAAATGAGAAAAGGCAATCAACAAACACTAAGATGACACAGATGCTGGACCATCATTAAAAACAAAAAACAACAACAAAAAAAGCAGGCTTCAACAAGCAATTACAAATATCTGTGAAATAAAAGACCAAAATAGAGAGTCTCAAGAAAAAAAAAAATTTTAGGCTTCCCCATGGTTTCATTTTTTTTTTTATCACGTGTAGAAAAGAAAACCAACTAAAGTCCCTCTTACAAAAGTCAACACTAAGTTGGTAAGAAATGCAATGTCTCTACTGAGGTAAATACAGGTTTTGAAACTTTTGTAAAAGAAAGAAGGTGAAGTAAATTGAAACTATTCAAAGCAAGAATTAGTAATAGCTCTTTCAACTCAAAGCACTTGCTTTTGGCTTAAAAAAACAGGATACACAAATAAAATGAACACAGACTGCTTTAAATATAGTGGTTCTCAAAGTCTGATCTGAGGACCAGCAGCATAAACGTCCTGTAGGCACTTGGAAATGTAAATAACCAAGCCCCAACCCAGACGCGCGGCAGGGTGAGGTTCAGCAGCTGGCATGACAGCAACTCTCCAGGTGATTCTGATGCATGCTAAAGGCAAGAACTGCTGTCTTAAAGCTCTAACAAGCAGTGTGGCAATAGGAATGCCATCATAGCTGCGAACACTTCTTTAGCCCTTTTCACGTACCTTGCACCACTCCAAGGGCTCTACAGACTACTATCGTTTGATCCCCAATCCCTTTCTTAAAGCATTAATTATTCTCAATTTACAGAGGAGAAAATTCAGGCACAGAGAATATTTTAGTCGGCTTGGGCTGCCGTAACAAAATGCCATACACTGGGTGACTTAACCACAGCAAGTTATTTTCTCACAGTCTGGAGACTAGAAGTCCAAAATCAAGGCGCCAACATGGTCAGTTTCTGGTGAGAAACCCTTCCTAGCTTGCAGACGGCCACCTTCTCACTGTGTCTTCACACAGCCAAGAGTAAGAGGACTCTGATGTCTCTTCTTAAGGCACTAATCATGAGGCCCCACCCTCCTGACCTCATCTAAAACTCATTTGAACCTAATTAACTCCCATAGATCTCATCTCCAAATACTAGCACACACTGGGGGTTAGAACTTCAACATATGAATTTGGGGGTTGCAGTGGGGGGGATGAGGTGGGGAGTGGGGAGACATAATTCAGTCCGTAGCAGAGAGCTTAAGAAACTTACCCGAGGTTACACAACTAATAAATGGTGAGGCCAGGAGTGAAACCCTGAAAATAATGATACACCGCCTTTCGAAAGTATATGAGATTTGAAACAGCAACAATAAAAACTTCAACAATCCCTACCCCTCAAATGTTAACCTTGCTAAACCTCGTGTATATTTTTCAAAGTATTCATCACCCAATTACTGATGTGTACCTGAGGTGTGAGTCTGGTTGTCACTATATTGTTTGTTTTTATATTTTTATTCTAAATGTTCTACTGGGGAGTGCCTGGGTGGCTCAGTAGGTTGAGTGTTCTGCTTGTGATTTTGGCTCAGGTCATAATCTCAGGGTTGTGAGAATGACCTCTGCATCGGGCTCTACTCTGGGTGTGGAGCCTGCTTAAGATTCTCTCTCTCCCGGGTGCCTGGATGGCTCAGTTGGTTGAACAAATGCCTCTGGCTCAGGTCATGATCCTCGAGTCCCAGGATTGAGTCACACATCACGCTCCCTGCTCAGGAGGGAGCCTGCTTCTCACCTCAACCCTATCCCCACCATGCACACTCTCTCTCTCATTCTCTCTCAAAAAAACCAAAATACAAAACAAAAAAAAACCTTCTTTCTCCCTATCAAAAAATAAATGAATGAATGTTCTACTGGGATATTAAAATCTGTATTACTGTTCTTAACTACTGCACCACTGTATGGATGTAATACTTAATATGGATGTAATACTTTAATACTTAATTAAATTCTTGGGTAAGCCATGTAATTTTCATTTTTTATGTTTTGCTAATACCAATAATCATAATTTTTTCCTTTTTTTCAGACAGAAACAAAATATATTAAAAATATTACATAGTATATGTTAACTAACTTGAATTTAAATAAAATAAAATAATTTTAAAATAAAAATAAGGGGTGCCCGAGTGGCTCAGACGATTAAGCATCTGCCTTCAGCTCAGGCCATGATCCTGGAGTCTTGGAATCCAGCTCCACATCAGGCTGCCTGCTCAGCGGGGAGTCTGCTTCTCCTTCTCCCTCTGCTCCCCCCCAACTCATGCTCTCTCTCTCTCTCATTCTCTCTCTCAAATAAATAAAATCTTTAAAAACAAAACTAAATAAAATAAAAATAAAAATATTACAGTTATCTATTGCACACTTCCATGTTAATATTTAATACATCTGTGTTGGCATGGCATGTCCTGACTATGCTTGGTAAAACCTGGTACGCTCTTTGTAGAAATGAGGACACAGATGTATCACGCACATTCAACTAACATAGTTAAAATAAGTGAGCTACTCAGGATGTCACAGATTTAGCCCAACTCTAACCTAGGTCAGAGAAGTGAAATACCCAGTGAACCTGGGCAAATGAGATATTAAAAATACTTTTTTAAAAGGTTGCTAGGTTATATTCTTTACTGCATGTCATTGGTGATTCATTGCAAAATGGCACTCAAGCTGTGGAATGGGAGGAATTATGGTGGGATTTGGCAAATGGGTTTGTATTTCACAGCCCAGAGTCCTCCCTCTCCACATGCCAGTGAAATGCCTGCCCTCCCCCAATGGGGGAGTGGGATGAGGGAGATGCAGAGAAATGGCCAATGTTTCTGTGGAGAAGAGAACAGAACAGATAGTCATCATTGCCAAATGGCTAATCACTTTGAGAAACTCTATATGGTCGCAACAAAATTTTCATTTTTTAGTTTTTGCTAATATCAACAATCCTGTAACTTTTTAAATTCATACAACAAATATTTATTGAAGGCTTTAGACAATTTTCTAGGTACTAAGGTTCCATGGCAAACATAAGGTCTGCCCTCAGGGAGCCTATCCACCATTTCTTATAGAGAAAAATAAGGAAATAAACAATAATTTCAGATAGTGGTAAGTATTAAGTAAATAAAATTGAATTAAAAATGATAGAGTATATCAGCAATGTGGTGGAGGGAAGGGTTGGAAATTTGTGCAGTAAGCAAAGACCTCTCTGAGAAGGTAATATTTTATAGATAATTCTGATAATGAAAAGAATCCAGCCATGTGAAATTCAGAAAGAGGAAATAAAATTCAAAGGCCTAGAAGTAGGAAAAAGTTTAGAAGCAGCTGTTAAGTGTAGAAGAAGGGGCTCAGGGATGGTAGAAGATGATGTTAAAGAGGTGGAAAAGTTAAGATCCTTTGGAGATTTGGAGGTCATAGGGAAAAACCTAGATTATATTCTAAGTACAATGAAATGCCAGCAAAATATAGATACACTATATAAACATTATATATGATCATAAAGAAACACTAAGTCTTGGCAATATCATGCTGAATAAAAAAAGCAAGTCCCCTAGAGATTATATACAGCATAATACCATTTTCATTAAATTCATAAATTAAGCAAAGTAAAAATGTATTGTCTAGACATACATATACCTCAATTAAAAAGTAGTTTTAAGAGGCTAGTTTTCAAAACAAGTGAATGCACTTAATGCCATGGAACTGGACACTTAAAAATGGTTAAAATGGTAAATTTTATGTTACGTATATTTTACCACAATTTTTTTAAGTGTCTGCCTTCGGCTTAGGTCATGATCCCGGGGTCCTGGGATGGAGCCTCCTATCGGGTTCCCTGCTCAGCGGGAATCTGCTTCTCCCTTTACCTCCCCTCCATCCCCACTTGTGCTCTCTCTCTCAAATAAATAAAATTTAAAAAAATACAAAAGCTTAAACACTGAATAACATATCAATTGTACTATACATCTATAGTCAAATCCAAATCATGACCATTTTCTTTATATATGAACATACACAGCATAGTAGCTAGAAGAAAACCATCAGCCTCCCTATAGAAAGCTGACCTTGCATTTGCAAATCAATTAAGAATAAATGCATAACTTCCATAAAATCAGATTTTCTTTTAAAATATTTCCTTTTGCAATATAGAATGCAATCCCTGACAGAAGACTACCTGATTTTACTGAGAAGATGTGTTCCTGGAAAACTGAATGAAAGGTTTGGCAGGGGGGAGAGAGGAAGGAGTCATATTTCTTTCCTACTGTCTTTATTCATTCATCTTATTTATTATAATAAATACTTACTGACCTCCTGCTGTGAGCCAAGCACTATTCGAAATACTTGCAGATAGAGCAAAGCAAAAGAAAGACGAAGTCCCTACCTTCCTGGAATTTATACTCTGTAGATAATAAATAAACAAAGATATATGAAGTATAAAGTCAACGATTAAGTATTATGAGGACAAAGCAAAGTAAAGGGATAAAAAAATGGTGGAGGCTGCACTGAAAACGAAGTGCTCGGAGACACTCTCTGAAGAGGCAGGATCTGAGCGGCTATCTGGATGAAATGAAGAAGCTAGCCTGCTGATGGAGCACCGCCAGCAGAGGAAGTGCAAAGGGCCTGACATGGGAATGCACGACTGAGGAACAGCCAAGGCGCTGTGCTGTGTGGCTGGGACAGAGTAAGTGACAAAGAACAGTAAGCAAGGAGGTCAGAGCAGGAGCTCTCCGCTGCCTCTGTGTTTTTAAAAATAAAAACAATACAAATTTATTTGTGAATATTTTTCGAGTTGTATTCGGAAAATAAATGCCACCAGGAGAACATTCCCAAGACATAGTTCATATTAATGCATACAAACAATTATGTTCAAATCATCATGTAACAGTTCTCTCATAAAGCACTTTGGTTTTTGAATAGTGGCTACTGATTCTTTTTGAGATTTTTCCAATGTTTGTTTCTTTCAAGTCATTTCTTTCAAGTCAAGTCTAATGATGACATATGTCATCATTACAGCTGCTAATGTCTCCTGTATTGCATGTTTATAGCTTCTTTACTTTCACATACATGATCATCAATTACAAAAATATTCTAAAAAATTTGTTGGTACTCCTTCCCCCAGACTTTCAGTGAAATGTTGTTTACTTAAAAAAAAAAAAAAAAACTCATTTATGTAACGCTTTTCATGTTACAATATGAAAATTCTCTAAATTTGCCTTTTAAGTTCATATTTCACATATTATTTTGGTTTTAAAATCAATATACTGGGGCGCCTGGGTGGCACAGCGGTTAAGCGTCTGCCTTCGGCTCAGGGCGTGATCCCGGCGTTATGGGATCGAGCCCCACATCAGGCTCCTCCGCTATGAGCCTGCTTCTTCCTCTCCCACTCCCCCTGCTTGTGTTCCCTCCCTCGCTGGCTGTCTCTATCTCTGTTGAATAAATAAATTAAAAAAATAAAATAAAATAAAATAAAATCAATATACTTAGATTAAAAGCTTTAAGTATTCTACAGACTAATTTTACCTCTAAGAGAAAACAATATTATTACTTCATTATCTACATACTTCTAGATAGAATAGCAAGGTCTTGTTTGAGAAAAACACCTTTGTAATGAAAAAATTCATTTCATTCCATCTGGAGAGTTTCAACATGAGAGATACTGACCTCAGGAGATAGTACAGAATAAGCCTGTGGTGGTTTTTCCAGTGAAACTGGTAGGCAAAACTGCCCGGTCTTTAATCGTCCATTCTGAAGCATTGGTATCCACTTTTAATTAAAAAGGAAACAATATTAAGTTAAATATGTTTGTTACAAAAGTAAATTACTTGGAAAATCTGTTTTAAGAACCTGGTATGAGCCAAATTTGTCTCGTATCACCAAACACCAAGAGAATTTAATTAAATAATAATAGGTTTCATGATTCCTCTAAAGAAAAGCTTCCCTGACAGTATTTTATTAAGGAGGATCCCCAAAACATTATTATTACTAACTAACCATGCAATATTTAAATCTATAGGGGGTCCTTATTACCCCAGAAAAGGCTGGAGTAGAAGAAAAAGCCCACAAAGTGGATCCAGTTTAGAAGGGGGTAATAATGTCAATGTATATAGGGAAAGGTTTGATTAAACATGAATGTTGACAACAAAACTAAAAAGCATGAACATAAACTTATTTTGTTACATTTAGCAAAATTCATTTCATAAACCGCAAGAGACCAAAAAAACAAAAAAACAAAACAAAACAAAAAAACCTGAGTCAAATGTTGATTTTTCTCTTTTGGGTAGCAGCATGATTTTCCTGACAAAGTTGTGACAGCACACCATGACATCCATAACCTTCACCTTAGGTTTACCCTTGCAATTCAATCATCATGATTTTCAAAAAATACTCAAGTTTTAGTTGCCTTTAATTAAAGCCAAAAGAATTTTAATGGCCAAGGGTCTCTTTTAATCACTTTACATTGAAACCATTCTCTTCTGGAGAACCCTTAAAACTAATATATTTACACTGTATTGTTGGGTAAACACATAATAATCAGGACCAACAACGAAGTGTTTACACATGTCAGGTAATTAATTATACTAGTTAATTACATTAATGAGTATTTTCTTATTATGATGACTTTTCTAACCACTACAGGGAATCAGATAAGGAACATTCAAGTAATAATGAACACCAACTACATCTCAAATACTGTATTTTTAAGATTGAAGAGCTAAATATTAAATAAAAATATACTTACTGTATATCCAACAGGAGTTTCAAGAGGAGTATTTTGTTTTTGTTGACAACTAACATGATAAAAAGTAAAAAGCAAATGATGATGGTCAGTTAAAGTAGCAGGGAGCTTAACCTTGATTTCTTCATGAAAATCAGGAGACCTTCACACAAAAAACAAAACAAAACAAATCAATAGTCAGTAATTTGTCAAAATAAGTAATTATTGCATTTGTATATTTGAGTAAGTTTTAAGTTAATTTCAGGATTCATGCTTAATTTTTCTTCTAGTACAAAGTATTTTTCTCTATTCCCAAGTTTTAAGTAACTAACTCCTATTTCCAGCTGAGTGAGCTGCCTCTGCTTCTGAAATTTCTCATCCCATTTTTATTAATGAGCTGGGTAATCCTATTTTAAAATTCATTAATAATCACCACCTTGATGCCGAGATCTCCATTTGATTGGAAATTATATAAAAGAGCAGACTAGTCAAGGCTTTCTATATTCTGATACACATTATATAGAAAAAATAATAGGAGTTTTTATAAGCAGATATTTTAAAACCATACCATAAAAAAACATTTTTCTATTATAGGAGTGTAGCTTCATGTTAAAGATTAATATGTATTATCTTTTTGTAAAAAAGAAAAAAACAAATATCTCTAGACAACTTAGTATTAAGTTGGGCTCTCAATGGAATATTTCATATCAATTATTCCATTGCTAAAGAAACAGATGTTAATAAAACATAAACTAATGCATTGACAGCTAAGAGAAAAAAAAACAAAAAGAAAAGAAAAAAAATCAGGGAACACCTACAAATTGCATTTGTCGCACAGTTTAGAAGTGCTCCCAGCCAGTATAAGAATACAACATATTTTGATCATATTTGATCAAAGCAATGGCATTTTCACCTCAATATTAATTGAGAGTGGTTCCTAGAAGCATTTTTATAGAAAAGTACCCTTGCTATTTATGATATAGACTTAAAAAGGGATAGAACCTTAGCATCCCAACCTTTCATATTCAGTTAGTATCTCAGAGTTATATTCAACAAAAATGCAACCAAACCATATAGCTCCAAATAATTAAAAGTGAAGCCTGTTCCACAATTTAGGAGGTTTTTTTCCTCTGATGCTAATAAGTCTAGTATCCTTCCATTTCAAATAAGCCTCAAAACACTAACAACTGTAGATCTGATCACAGAAATATTAGGTAGATGAGGCTTTTAATACCTACAAGAAAGATAATTAATACTAGCCATTTGAGAATTTGATGATTTGGGTGAATAAAAGATGCTATGCATCTTATTACTGATCTCACTAATCACCACTGAATTATGAGAAAGTTGAATTTACTAACAATGTTAGACAGTATTGTCATTTTAATTCTACTAATGCTGAGAGCAACAAAAAAAAAAGATATATCTACAAATTGAGATACTTTAAGAAATTACTACCTTCTTTATCAATATCTTTCTTGGTACTGAATGTTTTAGTTCATTTCTTTTCTGAAATACTATGTGAAGGCTTTTATGGAAAATTAAGCATCTATGAGTTATTCATCAACAAGTACTTTTAATTGTTCACCTTTATGCTAAGTATTGTGTTATTTTTGTGGTGGTTTAATAGATAAACATGAAAAATATAATTACCCTCAAAAAATATATAATTTAGTAGAAATATAAATAAGACAGACATATATCAATAGCAATGCTATAAAGCAGGGGTTGGCAAACTATGGCCCATAGGCCAAATCCAGTCCACTGCCTGGTTTTGTATAGTCTACAAATTAAGAATTTTTATATTTTTAAGTCGTTTTAAAAAAATAAAAATAACATATCATTTGAAATATTACATGAAATTCAAATTTCAGTGTTCATAAATAAAATTTTATTGGAAGACAGCCATGCCCATTCATTTGCAACTTTACTTACTGTCCATGGCTGTTTTTGCACTGTAACAGCAGGGCTGAGTAATTGTTACAGAGACCATATGGCCCACAAGCCCTAAAACAAACCTACTAGGCCCTTTGCAGAAAAAGTTTGCCAACCCCTGGTCTAGAGCATATAAGGTTAAGTGCTTCAAGGAGAGAATTGAACAGATTATTTCAAGCTTTGGATCAGGGAATTGTGTTTAGGAAACTATATGAGATGGGCCTTAAAGAATGAGTAGGAGTCCAATCAACAGAGAGAATCGGTATTATAATAGAAAAAGGGATCCAAGAAAAGCCTAGAAACAGAACAGCACAGAATATGTTTGGTAATCAGGCAAAAGAAAATCATCAAGATGGAAAGGATGACTGGATATTAGAAAAAAGAAGAAGGAAAGCAAGGATGTTTCAGATTCTGAATCAAAAGAACTGGAAAAATTGTGATACCATTAATAAAAATTAAGAGTCAGACAGAGATAGGGTCCAGAAGAGGATCAGGGATAAACACATGGAAACTGAGAAGGCAGCAGGGCACCTTGAACATGCCCAAGAGGCCACTAAAAATATTGTCTACACCTCACAAAGAAGGTTATGACTGAAAATAAAGAGTTGGGAACAATCCAAATAAAGATAAAAGTAGTAGCAGTTTCACTGACTCTAACTCTGAGATATACATATAAGATTATTTACGGAGAGTAAAGTAAAGAAAAAGAAGGCTATGGGTGAAACCTTGGTGTTTTGCATGGAATGTCTATACCAAAAAAAAAAAAAAAAAAAAAAAGGAAAGAAAGAAAGAAAGAAAAATTAGAGTAATTACCACCAGAAAAAAAAGCTGTCCACAGAGATGGGAGGACACAAAGAGGGTAGTAAAGGGTGAGAGAGAATAAAGTTTTAAGGAGGGCAGGGAAAAACCATGCTACACAGCAACACTGAAGAGAGACCTTTGTTTTGTTTTTTAAGTACAGAAGACTTAAGCTTTTTTTGACAGTAAGAGTGGAGCCAGTGAAGTAGGGACTGATGGGACAAGAGAAGGGTTAAGTGATGGAGTCACACTCTGAAAGAGCAAGAATGAAACTGGAGGAAAGCAGAAGGGAAAGACTCACACTGAGCCAGGTGTGCACCCCGACTGCCCTTGAACCAGAAGGAAAGGCAGACCCGGCAGAGATCATCAGAGATAAAGAGGAGACAAGTGGATGGTTCTCAAGTTGGATGGTCTCAATCCACTTAATAAAGTAGGAACACCAAAAGTAAGGCAAACAGAGAATACGTAGGATCTAGAGAAAGGAGGAGAAAGGCTTAAAATACATCCTACTAAACGACAGAGGGTAAAAAAGCGATGATGACAAGATTACCAAAGAGTGGTGGGTCTGAAAAGAAGATGAAATAAAGTAAAATGAATTTCTTCAGCCCAATCATATGGATAAAATGATGTCAATTTGTGATCATCTTGATTGGTAGAATTTTGTGATTTTTCTCCAACAGCATTCAATAATCAAAAAAAAAAAAAAAAAGAAAAGAAAGTAAGCAGAGATGGAAAGTCACCCAAAGTTAAAAATTTCCAAAAGAAGTAAACTGGAAGGGTCCTAAGTCAAAGGATTATTAGATTTTGCGAACACTACCAATTTAACTGACTAATGGCTCTAAGCTTAGTAAAGAGTTAAGTAAAACTACAAAGTGTCGAGGGTAAAATAACAGGGAAAGTCCAAAGGACCAGAGGCCACAATGATAATCAATAACAGTATAATAAAAATGAAAGGGTCAGAGAATTTGATACAAAAGATGTTTTGTGTATAAAGTCTTATATTTGATGTCTACGGAAAATATGCAACTACAGGTTGAAAATTTTAACTCTGATGTCAGCTGTCTTGAATTTGCACATTCAGTGCAGCAAAGCATTTGGTAAACACACTAACGTGAGTGCTAACAATGCCACTGAGAAGTGAGTAACTTTGAAAGAAATATTTGAATTCAGTACCTGTTATGATATACTACGGCTGTATAGGCTTCCTTTGAAAATTCTGAACAGCTAGATTTACCAAAGATTACCTGTAACAAATAACAGCATGTTGAAACTTTGTTGTAATAAATGCTGGATGTTCATATCTATGTAAGAATTTGTCTGATTTAATAACTATTGGAGAACAATGGGCAAAATCAGCCCAATGAAGAACAATGTGCCTACTGACGCTCATTAATAAGTTCAATTGCTTTTTCAACTATAGACCCATCTGACATTCAAACATTTGAAAAGTTTCTACCCATATTTCCTTTTTCTTAAAGAAGGTGAAGAATTCATTTTAAAATCTGGATGTAGCATATCATTTGGAAATTTATGTAAGAAATATGGTCTTAGAATGGTAGTATATATCTACTATAAATTGGTGGCTTCTCCACTAAAACAGTAATCATTCTATAAGTCAAATATAAATTATTTATAAATGATTTTTAAAAATCCTATTTTAGGTCAAGCTATGTATCCTTTGCTTCCAGTATTCCTTACAAGCTACTCTATAAAGAAGGAGGAGGCCATTCTTATATTCTTTCATATGTGTTAAAAAAAAAAAAAAATCCACCACAACAAAAAAAGTATACCCCTATTGGAGAAAGGTTAGAGGTAAAATAATTCAGTCTTGTATATCTGCCTCTTGAGTTCTAATACCAATATTATAGTTAATTAGGGCAGCTGATTAGATAAATGGCTTATGATTCCTATGTGAGATAGTTAGGCTTGCAATGTTAACTAGCCATAAGTTAAACTCTTATGTCTGGCCAGCCATCTCTACATATGCAGAAATAAGTACATGGACATGTCATCACACTTCCATCAACACAACTGGTAAAATAACTCAAACTTTATATCTTATACAAAGGCATTAATTGGTACCATCCATAAATAAAAAGAACATATTAACCGATATTTGTGTTTCTTTTTGTAACAGTTCAAGCAGGTCCTTTTATTTTAAGGGTGTGTAAAGGTGTAATAATTATGACTCTCCTAGATAAGTCTAATTTCATCAATTTGCTAAGAATACGTTACCATATTTTTATAAAATGTTGTTCCAATGCCAGATTTTGAAGTTTATGATTTTATCATATCAATGTTATATGATCAAAACATTATCTTAGGATCCATTTGAGTAGTCCTTATTTTTCTAAAAATTAAGCCAAGACAATGTGTCTGTGTTTCTATACTTTCAACCAGCCACTAGGATAAACAGAAAAGTATTCATTTTCATATGACTAATAATACACAAATGAAAGGACTGCAGTACCTTTTTTCCCCGAGAAGCTATCACTTTTCACAAAGTAACTCATTTATTTTCAGAAATGAATGATAAAAAAGGGGAAAGTGTTCCCTTTTTTGACCATCTGACAGGTATTTTTAACCATTCATCAACACAAGCTGAGCATCATTTCCGTGCCAAGCACTATGACAAGCATCAAGATACAATCATGGCATGGTCCCTGCCCTCAAGGAGCTCACAATCTAGTGGACAAGATGAAGAAATAAACATATAATCTTAAAGTGATAAGGCCCATAAAAGAAATCAGAAGATGCTATGGTAGCACCAAAAGAGGGAGTGGTCTAACTGCCAATGTGGCTGGATGCAGCTGGAATTCTGCAGAGGAGGCCATATATATGCTAAGACAAGGAAGAGTTTGTTAGGCAAACAATAACAACAAATTATCTTATATATACTACATTTGTCATAAGCTCAAATCCATGGGACAATTCACCTACAACAAAGCACCTATTTTCACAATCCAGTATCTTTTCATCAACTGTGATAGTACATTCATTCCTTCAGCAGAAATAAAAAACTAATATAGAACATGAAATGCTAATTTCAAACCTCAAAAATAAATTCTACATTTACCAACAAATATTTATTCAGCATGTATGATATGCAAAGATCTGAGACAGCTGCCATAGAAGAATACAAAGATGAATAATTTGTGCTTGTTGCTGTCAAGATCTATAAATGCTGATGAAACAGAGACAATAGGAAAAGAGAAAATATACAGCTTTCCTAGTAAGTAGAAAATCAGAACTTGATTTAATGACTGACACAGAAGGCTAAAATAAAACTCTGTTAACAATGCACCTATTCTAAAGCTCATTTTCATTCCACTAGGGTTCTCAGAGGTCGAACATCTACAGCGACAGTCATTCTCCTACTCCATATGTTACTAACTTTAGTTGAGCCTAAAATCTACTTTCATGGAACTTGCACTGTATTTCACAGAATGTACATTAATGTTCCACAAATCCTAAATGACAATCTGGGCAATCCAGAATCTCCCCAGTCTGGCCTCAGGCTAGTATTTCTGACTTATCTTACATTGGTCTGGCTCCCTGGAAACTCACCACTGTACCACTGTTAAAGGACATTCTCCAACTTGAGAGAGCTGCTTTCTTTCCCCCACTGTCTAAGACCCAATGCCATTTACATTTTAACCCCCTTTGGCTTTAGTCCAGATAAACCTCCTCCAGGTGAGACCTGCCTATTAACTTGGCAAGGCACTCTCTCCTACTAATATACATCTATGCCTTTGAATCTGTATAGCAATCTTCTAATACTTAGCAAATACCCTGGTTCTCAATATTGGCTGCAAAGTGTAATCCCTTGTGAAGACTTAAAAATACTGATACATGATTAGTTCCCATCCCCAGACATTATAATTTAATTGGAGTAAGATTCAGTCTGAGCACTGGTATTTTTAAAAGCTCCCCAGGTAAGTGTAATATGCATTATTACCAGGATTTCTTAACAAACATGGGAAAAATCATACATATTAGAATCACATGGGGAACATTTTCAACCTATACTACAACCTCATATACTGCCCATCACTTTACACTTCCCTTTCCTGGCCTTTTATTCTAAAGGAAAAGAATCAGAATCACAGATGACAAGAATAGAGAAAAAATACATCTGTGCTTTGTTAGAGTACCCGAGGTGATTCTGTTCTGATCCTCTTTTGAAAGTCACAATTTTAGAATTTTATGTGTTTATCTCATCTTCTAGGTTACAAGTCTTATTCATCTTTGTATCTCTGGGAGTGACTATCATCAACCAAGTCATCAATAATTAAGACTTCAATAGGAAGTGTTGAATCACTATGTTGTACACTTGAAATTAATATTATACTGTATATTAACTAACTGGAATTTGAATATAAATTTTTTAAAAAGACTTCAAGTAAACCTGTACTATCTGTACAGGAAGTAAAGCAGTTAGAAACTTGGTTTATGAGAGCATATTAATTTCCAGTTTAGAGCTGCCAACTAAGTAATACCAAAAAAAAAAAAAAAAAAAAAAAAAGGTTATTTGAACCATAGATGAAGAACAGGAAAAGTAAAGAACATTTCCTACCGGCATGGCATTGCTTGGATCCTCCCCATACATGAACTGTACTTTCACTGTTATATTTCTTGCAGAACCTTGACGATTGGCAAAATTGAGACTCTGAGGGTATATGTAGAGAAGATTTCTGTGAAGGCAATAGTATACATGATTGTGAATATATATCTAAAAATGGTATTTATTACTGCATGCCACAAAAGAAAAGGATGGAACAAAAACTTAATTATTAATATTTGCTAGCCACTATACTATTTTCACATCCAATGATTTATTTCATTCTTAGAGCAATCATTCAAAAATAGCAATCAAATATACCCCAATTTTGCAGATGAATTGAAGCCTAGAAAACTTAAGTGAAATTCACATACAACTAAGTAAGCAGCAAAGCTGAAATCAGAATATAGGTCAGTCAGACTTAAAAACACAAGCTCTTTCTTATACAAGAGGATTCTGGGAAATAAATGATGGACTAAAACATCATTAAGAAGTTAATAGCGGGGATGCCTGGGTGGCTCAGTCAGTTAAGCGTCTGCCTTCGACTCAGGTCATGATCCCAGGGTCCTGGGATTGATCCAGCACTGGGGTCCTTGCTCAGTGGGGAGCCTGCTTCTCCTTCTGCCTGCCTCTCTCTCTCTGACAAATAAATAAAAATATTTTTTTAAAAAAAAGGTTAATCGTGGGGGCACCTGGGTGGCTCAGTTGGTTAAGTGGCCAACTCTTAATTTTTGGTTCAGGTCATGATGTCAGGGTCATGAGATAAAGCCCTGTTTCTGCACTCAGTGGGGAGTCTGCTTGAGATTCTCTCTCTCTCTCTCTCTGCCCCTCCCCCTGCCCCACATACTCTCTCTCTAAAATAAATCAATCTTTTAAAAAAAAAGTTAATAATGTATTATGTTACTTCCTCCAAGCAGATAAAAAGGGGATGACATTTATAGATGAAACTTTTATGTAAACATGATCAAGGATTTAAGAGGTATAACATTTCACAGTGTTTGTTCAAAAACACATATGATAATATGCAAGGTGTAACAGTATTGGTAGTTGCTGTAAGATAATCACGTTAGTCTGCATTTATTTTACTTCAAGCCCATCTTGCATCTTACACAACTTTAACAGTCCCTGTTGCCACCACAGAGAAGATAAATAATTCAAGAAAAGACACAAAAGAGAGGGCTAAAAAAAAAAGAAGAAAAAAAAGATAAAGAATGAGAGTTACTTACTGAAGACTAGTGCTAAGAGCTAATGAACAAGACTTCAAGTATAATAAAGCCCTGCTAATCAACTGCTGAAGCAATGAAAATAGAGGTCAAAATTTTCTGGAACATGGTGGGGCAATATAGAAATTCTACATGAACACAATCTTTGACCTAAGAAACCTGCTTCTAGTCTAAGGAGATAACTACACATACCTACAAATGGATGTATTAAAAAAATTCACTATAACATTTTTTGTAGTAGAGAATAATTACAAATAATTGTGAGGAAATATAGTGTTCATCAGCACAGTTCTAATTAGTTAAATTAATATGTATTAATAAGAAGAAATACTACAGAGTCTGCAAAATGACAACGTGTAGCAATGTTTATTGATGTAGAAAGAGATACCCAGCATGTTGGATGAAGAAAAAAGGCAGGTTCTGTAGCAGGATGTATAGTGACATACGCTACTTATGGAAAATTGTGAAGAAATAATAGCTGAAAATTTCCCTAGCCTTGTGAAGGAAACAGACATCCAGATCCAGGAAGCTCCCAGAGAGTTCCAAAAAATATAAACACAAAAAGACTCACACCAAGCTACATTATAATTAAAATGTTAAAAGTTAAAAAGGAGAGAATTCTAAAAGCAGGAAGAGAAAAACAACTTGTTACCAGGGAACCCCAATAAGACTATCAGCAGACCATGCAGCAGAAACTTTACAGGCCAGAAGACAGTGGCAAGATACATTCAAAGAGCTGAAAGAAAAAACTTCCATCCAAGGACACTCTACTCAAGAAAGTCATCATTCAGAAGTAAAGCAGAGACAAGAGTTTTCCAGACAAGCAAAAGCTAAAGGAGTTTATCATCGCTAAACTGGCATAACAAGAGCTATTAAAGGAAGTTCTTTAAGCTGAAAAGAAAAGGTGCTAATTTGTAATAAGAAAACATGAAAGAATAAATCTTACTGGAAAGGTAAATATATAGTAAAAGTAGCAGATTAATCAGTTATAAAGCTAGTATGAAGGTTAAAAGACAAAAGTAGTAAAAATAACTATAATACTTAGTTAAGGAATACACAAGATAAAAAATGTAAAATATGACATCAAAAACATAAAACATGGGAGAGGGGAGTAAAAATGAAAAACGTTAAAACTGGATCAAACTTAAGTTGTTATTCGTTGTTCCAGGTACAAGTTATTATGTGCAAGCCTCAAGGTAACCACAAAGCAAAAACCTAGAGTGGATACACAAAAAATAAAGGAACCTAAGCATACTATTAAAGAAAGTCATCAAACCAAAAAGGAAAGAGTGAGAAAAGAAAGGAACAGAGACAAACTACAAAACAAATGGAAAACAATTAACAAAAAGGCAATAAGCACATACTTATCAATACTTACTTTAAAAGTAAATGGACTAAATTCTCCAGTCAAAAGACAGAGTGGCTGAATGGGTAAAAAAACAAGACATATCTACATGCTGCCTACAAGAGACTCACTTAGGATGTAAGGAAACACAGACTGAAAGTGAAGAAATGGAAAAAGATATTCCATGCAAATGAAACCAAAAGAAAGCTGGGGTAGTTATATCAGACAAAATAGACTCTAATATAAAGACTATAATAAGAGACAAAGAAGGTCATTACATAATGACAGAGGGGTCAATCCAACAAGAGGACAGTTCGGGGGGTGGCAGGGAAAGAAGAAAGGGGAGGAAAGAAAGAAAGGGATAAAAGGATATTCCTGGTTAAGAGTGAAGACTCTAGTTCCTTTTTTATACTTTTCTATTTTGTTTGAATATTTTTACAGTGAGAACATGACCTTTATAATTAGATAAAACAATAAAGTAATTTCGATGGGGGGAGGATAGGTGTGTATAACAATAAGCATACAATCTAAATGTCACTAAAGACATGGAGAAGAGTCAGTTGTATTCCAAATAGCCAAAAGTGAAAAAGGCAAATACGGGAATGTTATGACTTGTCAGTTTCCTAATCAAAAGAACTAAAGAGCAAAGATGACTATGACTGATTAACCACCGACGGCATCAAGTAAAATCTGCACAAGAAGTATTCACTGACTCACCAAACATCAGGTACCATGTTACATGCAAGGGAAATAAAGGAAGATTAAGAGGCTATTTGTTGGTCTTGAGGAACAGACAGTCTAATGAGACAGAAATGCCTATGACAGACCACTTCACAAAAATGTTGTGTTGTGAGAGAAGTACGCACGGAGTATGGGAGGAAGAGATACTTAGTTGACTGTGGGGAATTCTTTTCATCTTCTACCTTTACAATATATTTGTTGAAGAAATGGGACTATTTTTGTGTAATTTTTCCAGAGGCTAGAATTTATTGGTTGCATCCCTATAGTGACCTTTAACACATTCCTCTGTGTTTTCTATAAATTGAGAGTTGGATCTAGAGCTTTGGTCATATTTAGGTTTGAGGGTTTTTTGGCAAGATCACTTCATAAATGGTACCATGTCCTTCTATCAGGAGAAAAATGTCTGGTGGTTTCTCTTTTTGTACAGTTAGGAGATGGTGATCAATGCCTAAATCCATTAGCTCCATTAAGGGTCGCCAAAAGGTAATATTCCATCAGTCCTTCTATATTTAATAGCTGGAAAATCTCTATGAAGAGTACTTTTCCTCATCTACTATTTGCTTAGCCAGTGAGCCATTATATGGGAGACAGGAATAAATGTTTTGATCCTTTTCCATTATTTTCCAGTTTTCAAAAGAAGCAGTTGGTACATTATAATCTTCTAGGAGAAATTAGTTGTTCTTTTTTTTTTTTTTTTTTTTTTTTTAGTAACACCTATAAACTCACGGGCCAAACATATTAATCTGTTTCAATACACTGCAGTTATTATCTTTATTGATGTTCAAATTGTCCCATCTTTGGCAAATGAAAAAGCCGATTCAAACTGGCTCCTGACTCCTTGTGATTCAGTCATAATGCTCTTTGATGCTTCTTGCTATCTGTTATATAGCAAGATGTTCCAAGCTCTTCTTACACAGTTTCTTCTAGGAACCAGAATCAGCCATTTCTCCAAGGAGCTTTGATTCTCTGAATGAGAAATGTTTTTCCAAGCTACAATCTGGGCACTCATTGTGGGTTAGTCACTGTTCCTAGGCCATTTAAGTAAAAAAAGAGTGAGGGGAAAATGTGTGTGTGTTTTTTTTTTAAGATTTATTCATTTATTTATTTATTAGAGAGACAGAGAGATCAAAGAGGGGAGAGGCAAAGAGAGTCTTAAGCCAACTCTGTGTTGAGCATGGAGCCCAATGAAGGGCTCAGCCTCACAACCCTGAGACCATGACCTGAGCTGAAAAAACAAGATGGATGGATGCTTAAGCAAATGCACCACCCAGGCGTCCCGAGGGGAAAATGCTTTTAACATGAAACACATTCTGAGTACATACTGATATTCCAAATTCCAATTCAAGACTACAAGGTTTTTATTTAATCCTTTCTATCTTGCATCTACCTATCATTTTTTCTATGCTGAGAATCATTCTGAAGGACATAAACTTTTCTTTGCTGGGGGGGGATTGAGTCTGTGGCCTCTGTCACAAAACTGATGGATATGGATATAACCAAATTATCAGAAATGGAGTTCAGAGTAACAATTGTCAAGATGATGTACAGACTTGAAAAAAATATTAACAAAAATATTAACGAGAATACAGAATCTCTAAGGGCGGAAATGAGAGCGAATCTGGCAGAAATTAAAAATTCTATGAACCAAATGCAGTCAAAACTAGATGCTCTGACGGCCAGGGTAAATGAGGCAGAAGAACGAATCAGTGAATTGGAGGATGGGTTGGTAGAAGAGAAAGCTAAAACAGAAACTTGGCTCAAAAAAATCCAATCTCAAGAATGTAGGTTACGGGAGATTACTGACTCAATGAAACGTTCCAGTGTCAGAATCATCAGCATCCCTGAGGGGGTGGAGAAAAACAGAGGTCTAGAAGAGATATTTTAACAAATTTTAGCTGAAAACTCCCCTAATCTAGCAAAGGAAACAAGCATTCGTGTCCAAGAGGCAGAGAGGACCCCTCCCAAGCTCAAACACGACAAACCTACGCCACGTCACGTCATAGTGCAATTCGCAAATATTAGATTCAAGGATACAGTATTGAAAGCGGCCAGGGCAAAGAAATTTCTCATGTACCAAGGCAAAGGTATCAGGATTACGTCAGACCTGTCTACACAGACCTGGAATGAGAGAAAGGGTTGGGGGGGGAGGCATTTTTTTGAAGGACATAAACTATGAGAGAATTAGAATATCATGTAATTATTCATGTGTGCTATTCCAAGAATGGAGTCTTAAGGAACTCCAAGATACTGTGGCCATCCAGCAGAGGATGAGACTGCCAAGATAACTGAGAAAGAACCCACAGAGAAGTAGAAAGAAAACCATGAGAATGCAGTGACATGGAAACTATGAGAAAACAATATAAGAAGAATTAAACAGGTAAGGGGTGCCTGGAACACTCAGTTGGTTAAGGGTCGGATTTTTTTTTTTTTATTTTTTTTAAATGTCAGACTCTTGATCTCAGCTCAGGTCTTCATCTCAGGGTGGTGAGTTCAAGCCCCACGTTGGGCTCCATGCCCAGCATGGAGTCTACTTAAAGGAAAAAAAAAGATTTGAATGGTTAAATGTCAAACACCACTCAGGGGCCAAATGAGGTAAGAATTGAAAAAGGTTAACTGGACTTAGCAACATGAAAGTTCCTGATAACATCAGGCTGAAAACACAAAAAAGTAGGTTCAAGAGCAGGTAGCTGTTAAGAAAATGAAATAAGTGAAATTCTGAAAAGTGCAGCTGTAAAGAAGAGAAAGATCATGCAATAGTTGGGAGACAGAATATAGGGATTTTGGAAGTTTTTTAAGATTGGACAGGTTGGAGTTTGATTACATACTAATGAAAAGAATCCAGTGGAGACAGTTTGCATACATTAGAACAAGAAAGTAAAGATTCCTGAAATAGTAGGAGAGAACAGGATCCAAAGCGCATAACAGATTGCCCTTAATTATGTTTGTAATTCCTCATTGGAACAAACATTTGCTGAATATGCAGTGTGCTAGATACTAAGAATACAGAGATAAAAGACAACGTTCTTGACCTCATTGGCCTAGAGGGAGAACTGGACAAGCAAATAATTATAATGGAGTATGGTAAGCGCTATGAACATAGAATGTCACTGGAGCCCACAAGAGGAATTGAGGCTAAAGAATCTGCCCATACATTTCAACTAAAAAACTGTAAGTAGGACAGACGTGCAGAACACACAGAAGAGCAAAACACACTATACTGTCCCCCACCCCTCAGAACCTCTACATTGTCATTACTACCGTCTAAGTTTTGTGGACATGGACACGACTGGGCTCTTCAACATCTTTCAAGTCTCAGAAAACCTAACCTTAATCTCCCCCCACCATCACATCACTTTGTTATTCCATTCACAACTCTTAAACAATTTGCTTAAAACAATCCAAAACTATCTTGTTCATTTATATATCATTTCTTGTTTTTACATCTCCTTTATATAGAGATAGATGATAGATAGATGATAGATAGATAGATAGATAGATAGATAGATAGATAGACAGACAGATAGATAGATAGATATAGATAAAGCCCAAACTCCAGGAGGACAAGGAACTTATCTATCTAGTTAACTGCTATATTCCCAATGCCTAAAACAGTGCCTCATATTGAATGAATGAATGAATGAATGAATGATACAGAATGCACACAAATATTTAGTTAATACTTCTGAGAGTTTGGATTCCAGGTTAAATGGACATTAACTAAACATTATCTATAAGCTATGCTTGATTTCCAATATAAACCAAACAGTTTTAAATTCAACTTGTTTCTGAAGGTAAAAGGCATAAAACTGAATCCAGAATCTTTTCCATTTGACTAACTCCACCAATAAATCCCCACATAAACCTAGTAAGTCTTTACCTTGCATTTATAATACTTCAGAAGAGCTGCAAATCAGCAGTGAGAAGGTAGATTAATGAAGTGCTGAGATAGCACTTAGCCATTCAGGGAAAAAAGATAAATTCATATTTCACCCCCTCCTCAAAATAAATTCCAGAATAATCAAAGGTTTAAATAATAAAAATAAAGCCATAAAAGTACTAGAAAAGCTTTAAAGATACCATATTTTATAAATGAGAAAGGTATTTCTGAGAATGAGCCACAAAAATTATAGAAGACAAATTTTAAAGCCTCTGCAGAGCTGGTGATACCATAAACACAGGTGGAAGACAAATGACAGATTGGAAAAACACTATTTGTTACATACAAGACAAAGAGTTAGTATCCATAATACGTAAATAATTCCCACAATTAGAAAGAAACAAACAAAAAAGGGGGGGGAGAGTTTGGACAGACGGGACTTATATAATACCTAGGTAATTCATAAAGAGAGCAAAATAGATGGCCAGGAAAATAAACTAGACATATTTGCCTATTAGATTTATTGATATTTAGGGGGCACCTGAGTGGCTCAGTCGGTGAAGCATCAGACTCTTGATTTTGGCTCAGGTCATGATCTCTGGGTTGTGGAATCAAGCCCTGCCTCAGGCTCTGCACTCAGCAGGAGTCCGTTTGACATCCTCTCTCTCCCTCTGCTCAGGCCCCCCAACCCCATGCACACATGTGCATGCACTCTCCTCTCTCCCTCTCTCTCTAAAATAAATAAATCTTTTTTAAAAATAATTTATTGATATTTTTTGTTTTTCTCATTCAAAGCACTGGTAAAAATTCACGGGAAAAGAGGAACTCTCGTTACTCTTGGCAGGGATGTAAACTGGCACAACTATTCTGAAGGATAATCTGGCATGAGAAATCATGTGCAGCTACTCATCCAAGGGATTGGGCATGACACACCACAAAATGTTAATAGTAAGAGTCAGGATTTTAAGATTTTGTTTGTTCGTTTGTTTAAAGAGAACAGGAGTGTGGGTGAGGGGCCGAGAGAGAATCTTAAGCAGACTCTCCAATGAGTGCACAGCCCCACATGGGGCTCCATGTGGGGTCCCATCCCCACAACCCTGAGATCATAACCCAAGCTGAAATCAACAGTTAGTAGCTTAACCGACTGAGCCACCCAGGTACATCTAGGATTTTTATTTTTTACAAGTTTCAGAAATATCAGGGTTTCCACAATAAGTACATTCAGCATAAAAATTTAATATTTATTAATAGTGAACATGGGGGAAAAATAAGATACATGAAATAATTACTTCAAAGGTCACTCATCTTCTGGATCTGCACCGTCCAATAAAACAGTCTAATGAAACTACTAAGCACTTGATGTGTGCTTATTCTAATTGAGATGTGCTGAAAGTATAAAAACACACCAGATTTGGAAGATTTAGTATGAAAAAAATATAAAGTATCTAATTAATGTTTTTATATTGATCACATATTGAAATAATATTTGATATCCTGGATTAAATAAAATGTACTATTAAAATGAATTTCACTTGTTCTTTTTTACTTTTTTTTTTTTTTACATATATAGCTCGCATTGTATTTCCACTGGACAGTGCCTGTTCTGGACAAAGAGAGGATAGGAAAGCCAATGTATTAATCTGGCATTATTCTTCACTTTAGTTAATATAAATATTTCCATTTATAAATGGGTTTTTCTCATGCAGTTACTTTCAGAATCTTTCCACCAAACATTAAATCAAAAACAAATGATCACATTTTTAAAAGGAAGAAATTAAAAGGGATACTACATTCAAAAGATCCCAATGCCTGCCTTGTGTTTTATTTGGAAGTCACATCTCCAGAAGATTGCATAACCTGGGAGAGGACAAAGGACTTTGCTTTGCTTGAAACTTAAACAAGACTTCTAAATGTCCTAAAATTCTAGGTAGCTAAAAAGTTTTGTATATTAGTTCTTAGAAACTGGAAATCCTTAGATTAGGGCCCAAGTTTTAGTTTCTTATTTCCTCTGGCATAAAAATTTTTAAACTTTCCTAACATTACTGGTTATATTTGATTAGGGTTCTATTTAAATAGGCACAAGTTCAAGCAAAGCTTAGTTTCTGCCTTTGACAATGTGTACTCAGACAGGAGCCATTAAAAGGCAGATGTAAAATCACTTCTAAAATTACTATTTTCATTACACTCCCCATGTTGGTACTCTTCTACAGCTCGTGAATAGGCAATTTCTTTACTTTAAGTATATTCAGTAACATGTCAAACTAATATAAGAAAAAAAATTATCCAGATATTTCTACCCAGAGATGATAAAATATAAACCAAGAATATGTGACCGATGCCTTTAATCTGTTAGTGTCACACATAACGAATTATATAAATTGTGCAGAAAGTGTTAATATTCTAATACAGTAACCAAAATGGGAGGAAATTCCCTCACATAGCCTGTCTTTGTATTAGTGTTCAGTTACTTTCATGCACTGGAAGGGGCAAATTCAAAAGACTTTTCAAATCCCTTTCTCTAAAAAGAATCTCCTATATCAAATCAGGTTGAGCAACTACTACATGCGAATTTTGTTCCTGGAAAACTCCCATGTAATGACTTTACCATTCTCTTTTTCATTCAATATGTTTATACTGTTTCTCAAACATGTAAGGCATTTTACTGAATAAAGTACTGTAAGGGACATGAATTAAAGACAGATACAGATCTTGCCCATGAACAGCTTATAGTGCAACAGAGAGAAGCTGGCCCATCTCGATTTCCCCTCAACTAGAAGGTAGATGAAACATCAGGGTCGATAGTTTTAAGCCAGAAAAGTAGACAGTTTAGTTAAGAGAAGTTTCGAAATATGTCCTTCGTGACCAATGATGACAACACTAACTTTTTCCTTTAAAAAAGGAGAAAATTCAAGTTTCTGTACTAGTTCTACATACACTTTTATAATTCTATAACATTTAACAATGGTGAGGATAAGATGAAATGAAAAATAAGAATTTTTTTTTGTTTTTCTTCCTTATTAGTGGAAGTATTTATATATTTTTATTTACTTGGGTTCTTTATTTCTCTTACAAACAGAAATATTTATATAGTTCTGTATTAAATACTTTTCAAAAAGATATACACAGGCTAAATAAAAGACATAATTCCTTATACCTACCAAGATCCAAGAGACCAAAATGCAGAAAACCTAAATTTTAGCAAAATTTCTCAACTTATGTCATCTTAACATGAGATTAGATAATATTCACCAAAAAAATATGACATTATGGACATAAATGCATTGATTGTTTCTAATTACCAACAACTAACTAATATATAATGAGTATTTACTTTATACCAGATAGTGTTCTGTGCTTTAAAAATGCTAATTCTTAATCTTCATACAACCCTATAAAGTAGGTATTACTTTCATTTGACAGACAAGAAAATGGAGGTACAGAAAAGCTAAATAATTTGACCAAGAGTTACAGAGCTCAAGAACAGGACAGCCAAGATTCCAAGTCAGCCTGCCTCTCTCCAGAATCATACTCAAAACCACTATGGTTTACTACCTGACTGTAGCTACTACATCCAAAAGCCCTTATTCCTAAATCATCAAAGGAAAGGGTCTCTATTGTATACCACAAGGAGGCATTTCTAAGGATAGAAATTTGGAAATGGTTCATTTTATAAAGTTTTGTTTGACAATTTACAGTTTAAACTAAAATTCATTATGTTAAAGCTTTCACTTTGCAAAAAAGCTATTAACTTTATTTAAAAAAGAATTTTCAGGTAGGCCTGATTACACACACATACACAGGTTCAAAGGTTGTTTACATGTGATATAATAACTAACATTTTGAGTACTTCCTATTTGCCAGACACTGTTCTAAGTGCTTTACACATATCATTTCTTTTAATTTTCATAGCCCTATTAAGTATGTGCTATACCCCACCTTACATATGAGGAGACTGAGGTATGGGGAAGTTAAGTATCTTGTCCAAGGCCAGACAGCTAGAGCTGGCTGTTGGACATAGATGACAGTCTAATTCCAGAACCCACACTCTTTTAACAATTCTATATTAATTTATCAAGATAAGGCATTTCAAAGGACTTATTTTTTTCTCAGAAAGTTCTCAATGAGCACTCAAGAAGGATAATCAGGGGCACCTGGATGGCTCATTCAATTAAACGTTGGACTGTTGATTTACACTCAGGTCATGATCTCAGGATTCTACACTGGGTGTGCAGCCTGCCTAAGAATCTCTCTCTCCCTCTGCCCCACCCCATCCCTCTTGTGCATGCTCATGTGCATTCTCTCTTAGAAAAAGGATAATCGGCTATAATTTAACCGAAGCATTTAGTATTTTTCTTTTTAACACTAAGTTAGACGCACAATAGAACATTTATTTTTGAACATACTATTAATTTGCGGGTTTTTTAAATTTATATTACCAAAATTGTTACCAAGCTCACAAAATTCAGAAAAACTTGTAACAGGTAAATTGTTTCACCCATTGGAAGTATATAATTCTGGTTTGACCTTAGAAGAGTGAAATAAGTCAAGCAGAGAAAGACAATTATCATATGGTTTCACTCATTTATGGAACATAAGAAGTAGGAAGATTGGTAGGAGAAGAAAGGGATAAAGAAAGGGGGGTAATCAGAAGGGGGAATGAAGCATGAGAGATTATGGACTCTGGGAAACAAACTGAGGCTTTCAGAGGGGAGGGGGGGTGGAGGAATGGGATAGGCTGGTGATGGGTAGTAAGGAGGGCATGTATTGCATGGTGCACTGGGTGTTATACGCAACTAATGAATCATGGAACTTTACATCAAAAACCAGGGATGTACTGTATGGTGACTAACATAATATAATAAAAAAATATTATTATTAAAAAAAATAAGAAGAAAAAAAAAAAAGGCCACCTAATCTATTGGTCTTTCAGCAGACACATGGAAAAGAAGTTAGAACCCAGACACAGACTGTAGATAATAGAGAAAGGGAGTGAAATGCCTTGTATGAGATCTTGTGATAATATACAAATATATTTAGGAAAGATCATCTGAAGCAAAAAGACATACTAACAATTACAGTGACAAATAATAAGGAATATATAATCATATGTTAGCTTATTCAGAGTATTGTGGGAATGCAGCGCTGAGAGCCATTAATGCTACTTGAAGAAGTGGTTGAAGACTTCACAGAGAAACCATTTCTGGGAATAGGTTGCTGTTTCCAAATAACTAAAATACAATTTGGGAAATGCATACTTAATTCATTAACTTTCCTTAACGTTAATGTGAATTTACCAATGAAAAGAGTTTGCCTAATTGTACATCTCTTAATCATGAGAAATTAAAATAAGCTTTTAAAAAACAGGTAACTCTCGCAACCCTGAAACTGGAGTTTATAATATTGCAAAATTAAATACATTAACAACTTTAAATGACCTAGCAGTTAATTGCTCATTTCTTTAATTTCATTTAGCATTGATCTAATTCAATGTAGAAGGTTACATTTGTACAAGTTTACACAGCTTAATGATTAACTATATTCGCCTGCCAACCTTACTGTTCATGTGGCAAATTGTGGTATATATAGAGAGTTTAGAGAAGTCTAGGTCTGCTTACAGGAAAAAATTAGTTGAATACTTAGGATAAAAATGCACACGATTAAGCTCTTTCTTTTTATCATTCCTCTAGTTATTTCTTCCAAAATTGACCAGGACTATTCGTCATATGATTCTAGGTCTCCAGAGCCAAAATCAAGATTTGCTATGTTAGATGATGTAAAAATTTTAGCCAATGGCCTCCTTCAATTAGGACATGGTCTTAAAGACTTTGTCCATAAAACTAAAGGCCAAATTAATGACATATTTCAAAAACTCAACATATTTGATCAGTCTTTTTATGACCTATCACTGCAAACCAATGAAATCAGAGAAGAAGAAAAGGAACTTAGAAGAACTACATCCAAACTGCAAGTCAAGAATGAAGAAGTGAAGAACATGTCAATTGAACTCAACTCAAAACTTGAAAGCCTCCTAGAAGAAAAAATTCTGCTTCAACAAAAAGTGAGATATTTGGAGAAGCAATTAACCAGTTTAATTAAAAATCAACCTGAAATTCAGGAACACCCAGAAGTAACTTCACTTAAAGTAAGTAGAAATCAAAGAGGGTTCATGATTATGTTTCAATGTGGATCTTTTTAAAAAATATTTTAAAACATGCTACTACTTTGTTGAATCATTGAATACTATACCTTTCTCTAGGAAATAAAACTTCCCATTATAATCTCAAGTTGGTTTTTATGATTCCCTAATATTATATATAAAAACAACTAAACTTTACATTTCAGATGAAAATTACAAATCAATTAATAAAATTTAGAACACTAAATTATTACAAATTACTGGAGGCAGGTAAAAAGTTAAGGAATATAATTTGAAACTATCCTCTCTTGTTAAAAACGCATATAAGTAAAAAAGTAAAATAAAAATAAAATGGATAAAAGTAGTAAGTAGATGGTAAAAGATTAATTCCTATTAAAATGCTAGTTGTTTTTTTTCCCATTTAACTGAAGTACTTTAGAGTTCAGGAAATCAGGTTTTAGAGATGGTACATTTTAAAACATAAAAACAAAAGGATTTGAAAGAAGCATATAAGAGAAAAAGGTTGCCAATATTGTTATCTAATCCACTATTAGTTTTAAAATTTTAGATTGTAATAGTGTTATAAAAAATTAAAAAGTCTAATTTAACAAAAAAGAAATGAAAAATAAATAAGAAAGACAGTAACTTCTAACCACCCTACAATCTATGTCCAGACTTTTGTAGAACAGCAAGATAATAGCATCAAAGACCTTCTACAGACCGTGGAGGAACAATATAGACAATTAAACCAACAGCATAGTCAAATAAAAGAAATAGAAAACCAGGTAAGTCAATATTTTAATGGTATGTCCAACCTTCTACATAAAGTCTAGTTTATGAAAACATTGGACCCTAAATTTATTTTTAAAACTTACAGTTGGATAATGAGTAAACAGATCACATCAGCATGATTAAGACAGTAGACTCTGAAGCTATTAAACTACCTGGGTTTGAATCGTGGCTCTAAAACTTATGTGTGACCTTGAATAAATTACTTAACCCTTCTGTCTCTCAGTTTCCTCACTTATTTTATCAAGAAAATAACAGAACCTGGGGCGCCTGGATGGCACAGCGGTTAAGCGTCTGCCTTCAGCTCAGGGCATGATCCCGGCGTTCTGGGATCGAGTCCCACATCGGGCTCCTCCGCTATGAGCCTGCTTCTTCCTCTCCCACTCCCCCTGCTTGTGTTCCCTCTCTCGCTAGCTGTCTCTATCTCTGTCAAATAAATAAATAAAATCTTTAAAAAAAAAAAAAGAAGAAAAGAAAATAACAGAACCTATCTTTAGGAGTGTCATAAGAAAAAAAAAGAATTAACTCAGGTAATGTATATCTTCAATATGATTCTATCAAAAGTTAAAATTAGAGGTGCCTGGGTAGCTCAGTCGGTTAAGCGTCTGACTTTGTTTGGCTCAGGTTGTGATCTCAGGGTTCTGGGATTGAGCCCCACATCGGGCTCCCTCGGCCCCTGCTTCTGCTCATGCGCATTCTCACTAGCTCTCTCTCTCTCAAATAAATAAATAAAATCTTTTTTTAAAAAAACCTTAAAAAAAAAGTCAATATTAGATTACATCTCTCTTGGTTCAAAACCATACAATGGCTTCCCATCTCACTTCCAGCAGCCCAGAAGACCCCACACGACTCTTATCTCTGACTTCATCTCCACAACTCTAGTCATACTCGGGTAACTCTTCCCAGTTACTCAAACACATCAAACACACATCAAACATGCCACTGTCTCAGGGCCTTTGCCCTTGTTCCCTTTATCATCCAGGAGAAGATTGCTCTTCTCCCTCACATCTGCATGGCCCACTCTCATTTCTTTTAGGTGTCTGTTAAATATAAAATTCTCAGTGAAGTCTTACTAGGTCACTTAATCAAAAATTGCAATTCCCAAACCCATCCTTAAAACCTGTAACCTTCTTCATTACTCTTTTTTTTTCCTTTATTTTTTTTCCTTTATTCCTACTTACCTCTATTTCACATAATATATATATTTTAGTTATTTATTTAGTCTGTCCCCTCACTAGAATGTAAACTCCATGAAAACAGGGATTTTCTTCATTTTTTTCATTGCTGTTGCCCCGGAATATAGAATACTGTCTGAGACACAGTAGGAATTCAATAAATATATGTTGAATTAATAAAGTTAATATCATATTCAACACAAAGAAGTCAATAAAAGCTTGCTATTGTTAGTAATATTAGAAACTGTGTGCCTGATAATTTAAGTTCAGTATCCAACAGTATAATTAATCTATGACATAAGCAGCTAGCTAGGTGAGGGAGATACCTACTTAGAATAAAGCTATGTGAGAACCTAAATATTTCAAAAGTATGAATTACTAATACTATGAAACAGGTACTCCAGAGGGTTCCAAAAATCATACAAATTTGGAGAAACTTTAAAAAAAAAAAACAATTGCCAAGAATTATAAAACAATTTCCACTAAACATATTGTTACATGTTTCAGAAATTTTATAACTCATAATTTCAGGTTATTTTTGCTAATTACGAATCACAGTCTAGTAGGTTACTTTATTATTTTTGCTAATTATCCAAAAGGGTTTTTGCCAATTAGTTTTGATTTACATAACTTCCTCATTACGTTATTTCTCTAAATTCTTTTTTCTTATATCTTTTATTATGGTTAAATGAGCCTACTCACAAAACAAAATGTCACTATTATCAAATGATATACATCTTTTCCAATAAAATGTATGAAGAATTCAAAACAACGAATATCTGAGTTAGAAGAAGCCTCAGACCATCTCATCCAGGTTCCTCGAATTTCAAATAAGAATCCAAAACTCTGTAAGTTAAGTGCCTTTAACATCACACACTTACCTAGGATAAAAGGCTAATACCCAGTAAATTAACTCTGCAACAGATCCTTATGAATAAGGTCACAGGAATGCTGACATCAAAAAACACTATTAAGATATTACATAATCTGTTTTTCTCAGGCCATCAATAAGAAAAGCTACCAGTCAATAAATTGCAAACCCAGCACATTTTGCATAAAAATAAACTGTTATTGCTAAGCACTGCTAAAACTAGCAATGAAATACTGAATGTATTGAAAGTAAGCAAATAAGCCTGCCAATTTGTTACTTCTACAGATATATTTACATTCCAAAAAACTACTAAGAAAGCAGCCTTGTTCGAATTATGTGCTAGGTCTTTAAGGCAGGTCTGAGACTCAATCAAAAGGCCTACAACTGAGAATTATTAAGCTTAAAATTGTCCTGTTACTGAAGAGAATACGTATTCTATTCATATAAATAAACAGAACATATTTAAAAATGCTAAGCAAAATCTTTACCTTTGGTCTTGCTGGGTTTTGACCAATTTTTGGTTTGTGCTTTGCTCTCTTTCTTTCTCTAGTTTTTTTGAACTCATTAAATGATGTGCCTGATTAAGTATTTTGAGAAGAGGTCACCTGTACAATCTGTATATCACTGCTTAACCATTTTAACATCAAAAGCAATAACATATTACGAACTTAAAGATGCATACAAGTTGTACTTTTGATATCCTCCCTCAGATTCCCCTAACTGTATATTCAGTACCATTTTCAAAAGAAAGACTTATATTCTTTCCTCAGCTAAGAAGAACTGGTATTCCAGAATCCACAGAACATTCTCTTTCTTCTAAACCAAGAGCACCAAGAACTACCCCCTTCCTTCACTTGAATGAAACAAAAAATGTAGAACATGATGGTAAGTTAATTTGTTGGGTTTCTCTCTTGAAGGTATATTATCATCAAATTTTTCTCCTATCTTAAACATTCCCATCAAAAACTGCTATTCTCAGGGCCTGTTCTAAAACTAAAAGAGAGTAAAGAGTCAAATCGACCAAATACGATGTGTGAACCTAAATTGGATGCTGGCAGGTTTTTCGTTTTTGTTTTTTTTTTTTTTAACCCTACAAAACACATCCTTAAGACAATCAGGAAAATACAGATATAGACTTGATATTAGATAATATGACATTGTTTTAAATTTTCTGAGATGTAATAATGGTATTAGAGTTTTATATGAAAATAATCTTATGTTTAAGAGATACGAGCTGAAATATTTAAGGGGTTAAGGGTCATGATGTCTGCAAATTACTTTCAAACAGCACAGCAAAATACATATTTGTGTACATGTATATTTATGAAATAAAAATGGCAAAAGATTAACAATGGAAAGACTGAAGTTCTCTCTAATGTTTCTACTTTCTTGTTGAAAATTTTCATTTTAAAAAAACCACAAAGATGAAAGAACGAAGTCTCTATTCCCAACCAAACATTAACAAAATGATAATACTTTCAAAACACATTTACTTTTATGTAATTCACAAACACACACAAAAGGTCTCTGTAAGTTTCCTTCACATATGTTCACTCTTTCCACATACACCTGCTGATTAAGTGCTATGCACCAAGCACTATAATAATGTCTCATATGTGGCATTATATTTATATTCGTCCTATATCTAGCAAAAATATGTGTCTAAAATTCTCATTTTGTCACTTTTCCTAAAAGGAAATCAGTTTAATAATAAGTATTTTAATATTGTTTGCATAATATGCCATCTAATAAATCTGCTTTAGCATAACGGACTTCCTTGGTAATACATTACTGAAAAAGGCTAAGGGCTACATTCACCACAATTCCATAAAATGTCAAGTAAAAGCTCAAGCTCTAAAGATACCATTCCTATATCTTATGTAATAACACTTTCTTGATTCTAGACATTCCTGCTAATTGTACCACAATTTATAACAGAGGCGAACATACAAGTGGCATCTATTCCATTAGACCCAGCAACTCTCAAGTTTTTAATGTCTACTGTGATGTTAAATCAGGTAACACCAGCTTGAAGAGAAAATGAACTGTAATTAGCTCAGGTTATTCACTACCTATTAGTAAGACTAATCCTACTATCTTTGTTCTGAATATATGTAAAATGAAATATAAGTAACATGAGTAGTTGCATAGCTCTAGTACTTATAATTGCCTTATTTTTATATTTACTCATGCACTTATTCAATATTCTCCATCGTTTTCCAAAAAGTAATCTGAAATTACTATTGTAATAAGTTTATTAAGAAAGATTCATTAGTTTCCCTTTACTTAACTTCCTGGAACCATAATAAATAATAATGGTATTACCATAATGATATTAGTAACTACATTACACAGCCACTAATTAAAATCAAAACAAGAAAACAGTATTTTGGGGCACCTGGGTGGTTTAGTCGGTTAAGTATCCGCCTTCAGCTCAGGTCATGATCCCAGAATCCTGGGATCGAGCCCCATGTCGGGCTCCCTGTTCAGCAAGGAGTCTGCTGCTCTCTCTCTCTCTCCCTCCCTCTCCATCTGACCCATCCCCCGCTTGTGCTCTTTCTCTCTCTCCCTGTCTCAAATAAATAAATGAAATATTTTTTAAAAAAGAAAGAAAGAAAACAGTATTTTGTTACATCTGTCAGTGTCAATCTACTTAAAATACACAATTTTGTTCATTATATTCAGATAGTTCATGGACATTAATTCAACACCGAACAGATGGATCACAAAACTTCAACGAAACTTGGGAAAACTACAGATATGGTTTTGGGAGACTTGATGGTAAGGTGACTTCATTCATTCATTCATTCATTCATTCACTTGTTAACTTAAAAATATTTACTGGGAATCTATTTTGGATTGGGCATTAGGAATGCAACAATGAATGAGGAATAGGCCCAGCCTTCTTAGAATTTGTTAATAAATAATTACATATCTGTTAGTAATTTACACTTATTACAAGCGTCTATTTGAATTATACTTAATACAACTTCATATCTGTGCTTAAGTATATGTATCACAATTTAATTTGATGGCTTCTAATGATCATAATTATAATTATTAAAGACAATTATGATTAAATGCTATGTGCTCTGATAAGTGGTAAATGCTATGAATGAGCTATGAAGAAAACCATCCTTATCACTGGTCACTCTATTTTGTTTTTTAACATTTTTGATACTAATTATTTGGAAGGTGGAAGAAACAAGGAAACTCAGATGTACAGTACTAAATGTTTAAATCTCAACTGTTTAAATATTATAAATGTATGCTATAGAAAATGTGATTTAAAATAAATGAGTTAACTCAGTACAATTATTATAGTTTGATCACAAAATAAATAAGATAAAATAAAATAAGCAAAACAAAAATAAATGACAGAGATTTACAATCCAAAAGGCACAATATAAAAATTCACAAATATAAGTACTCATTTATAAACTGGAAAACATCCATTATTATATCAAATTTTTTATTAAACATTCAGTAATATTTGACTATTTAAAAATTTTTATATTCAAACACTAGTTAATTCCCTAACTAAAAGGTATAGTCAGTGATATGTTTTGTAGATCCAAATCTTCTAAGAGTAAGTGCAACTCTAAAACAAAAGGCTTACTGCTAAGTCCAGAATATTCATTTATTTCTATAAGAAAATAAGCCATTTAAACTTGAAACCCCTAAAATTGTCATCTAATTCAATAGCAATAAAAGTTTGATTTTTTTCCTTAAACACTTTAATAGAAAGCACTGTGATAATTAGAAAGAAATCTCTTTGTATTTGTTGTTTTTAATTCCAAATAAAAATAATTTTTAAAATTAAAAAAGAGCCGGTACTAAGAATTGTTTTTTAACTTAAAATGTCTAAAAAATTTTATTCCCTTATTTTTCTACAGAGAAAACATATACCAAGCAAATATCAAAAGCCAAGACTATATTTGAAGAAAATGACACTATTATCATCCAAGTAATACTGGGTGTAACAGAAATACTTAACAAACCTTTCGATAGTATATGGGTATTAATGAATTCCTCTACATCTTTAGTTGTAAAGCCAGTACACCTAAAGACCTAGCAATGAGATATTTTACCAATGACCAGATCTAAAATATCTATAATTGCCTAGTATGTTTCACCCATGAAATATGTCTCATAAAATTCATTTTAAAAATGATAATCGTATTTTAGGCAGGCCTATTAATATTTTTAACATTTTTTGTACATTTCATTATCTTCAATAAAATCGTTTTAAAAATAAATATTTTAAGAGACTCTAAAATAACCAAGGGATTCAAGACTAAAACAACTCATTGACTTACACCAATAAAAACCACTATCCAAAAAAAAAAAAAAACCGTTGGTACCTAATCTGCAGTTAACAACCCACAGATTTTTATTTTCTTTTCAGGAGAATTTTGGTTGGGTCTAGAGAAGATATACTCCATAGTAAAACAATCTAATTACATTTTACGAATTGAACTAGAAGACTGGAACGACAACAAGCATTATATCGAATATTCCTTTCACTTGGGAAATCATGAAACCAACTATACATTACACCTAGTTGAAATTAGTGGCAATGTCCCCAATGCACTCCCGGAACACAAAGATTTGGTGTTTTCTACTTGGGATCACATGGCAAAAGGACATATCAACTGTCCAGAAAGTTATTCAGGTATCATTTTCCTAATATCAATACTTCATTTTCATATCTACAAAATACCTCCCCAAAGTATTAGCTAATATCTACAATGTCAACTCTTTAAAAACTGAATCCCAAATAAACATTTTCTCTGTAGGCAAAAATCTCTTAACATAACTATTAATTTGATTCTAGTTCAACCAGATATTTTACCTAAAACCTTTCTTAGGTATTTTATTTTGGGTGATATACACAAGATTTATACAGATTATTTAAAAGTGGGATACATGCATTATGCATACAATACTGTCATATTTGTAAGAAGTGAAGATGTACTCATGGGGAAATGTAGTAACAGTAACTATGTGAGTTTGTGTTCATTAAATGCCCTATCTTTTTTAGGAGGCTGGTGGTGGCACGATGCTTGTGGGGAGAACAACCTAAATGGTAAATATAACAAGCCAAGAGCAAAAACTAAGCCAGAGAGGAAAAGAGGAATATGTTGGAAGTCTCAAAATGGAAGGTTATACTCTGTCAAATCAACTAAAATGTTGATCCATCCAACAGATTGAGAAAGCTCTGAATGAACTGAGACAAATTATAAAGCCAACAAATTAAACATTAAACTCATATAAAACTACTGTGGTTTAATAATTTGGTATTAAATCCCTAACAGAAGGCTTCAGAAATAGATTATTTTTTAAAGTCACTATCGGGGGTGCCTGGGTGGCTCAGACAGTTAAGCGTCTGCCTTCGGCTCAGGTCATGATCCTGGGGTCCTGGGATCAAGCCCCACGTCAGGCTCCCTGCTCAGCAGAGAGCCTGCATCTCGACCTCTCCCTCCGCCTGCCACTCTGCCTACTTGTGCTATCTCTCTGTCAAATAAATAAATATGTCATTTTTTTACATATATGACATGTGAATATGTATGATCTATGTGGACCCTACATAAATATTTTGTTCCAATAAAGTACAAAAGAATAAGTTTTAGCTTTTTAAAACCACAGCCAAACTGTCAAAATTGACTTTTTAGAGCCAGGATACCATGACTTTTTTCCAAAAAAACCTGGAAGCTTTCGAATACAAAATAATGCATTATTTAATATACCAATTGCGTCTTCTATTTGTTCTCCAATTTTTTAGAGATTTCACAACACGTTTCATTTTGTTCCTTTTAGGAGTACTAAGTGAGTTTTTTCTGCATAATATATGCTCAGATTGAGAGATAATTCTGGTAGAGAAAGGATTTTTTTATGATTCACAAATTGTATCCTTCTGTCCTCACTCCTTTGCCAAGTATTCTAATTACAAGTATTCTAATTACACCACTAACTCACAACTGCCTAATCTAATGGCCTTTCCTCAGTCCACATTCTCTTGGATCTCTCTGCTAACTTACTAATAAACAATATTCTTTTTTCAAACTTGACCCTCATTTTGCTTCTACAATATAGCTATACTCTCCAAGGATTATCCTTAACCTGAAACCATTTTTTTTTAAAGATTTTATTTATTTATTCGACAGAGATAGAGACAGCCAGCGAGAGAGGGAACACAAGCAGGGGGAGTGGGAGAGGAAGAAGCAGGCTCATAGCAGAGGAGCCCGATGTGGGGCTCGATCCCTTAATGCCGGGATCGCGCCGAGCCGAAGGCAGACGCCCAACCGCTGTGCCACCCAGGCGCCCCTAACCTGAAACCATTTTTAAGCCCTATTCCCACCTACTATGTGACATACTTGGGCCAATGCACAATCTTCAAAAATCTCTTCCACTCCCATCCTCAGAAATTCTATCTACTCTCATGAACTCGTCTATGTTCCATGAGTAAAGTTCCCAAATTTACGTATTACTTCCAGATCTCTCTCCAGTTCCCCTTCTTACATTGCCTATCTATCATTCCTCCTTTTGATATCCTACAGTCTCCTCAAATTCAACATATCAAATAAATTCATCAAAGCCCTACCACCTCTGCTGGTCCTTCCCCCCTTCCTACCGCATCGCACTCCCCCTTACTTCTGTATATCCATTAATGGTACCACCACGCTTCCAGTCACCTAAGCTTAAAACCTGGGAGACATCTCTGCCTCTTTACTTAAATTTGTGAACCACCGCTCCTGTATCATAAGCCACTAAATTGAATACAGTCTTCTTTTGAAAAGACTGTTAATATGATATGCTTTCTTCCCTAACAAGGCCTGCTTTTAACCTGAGTTTTAAACTATCTGAATAGTCTCCTGCCTGGCCTCCTAAGTTTATGTCTGTCTTCCTTCAGTTTTCCTAAAACAAATTTACAATGGCTACATACTTTGACCTGTGTCGTTCAAACTTGTCTATTAAAAGAGTATAACAGCTTAAGGATACTGAAAATACATCTTTACAATTCTAGAGTTACAGGATGAAATGGCTTTATATGAGCCCGTACTTCTTTTAGAATCTTTTTTTAGGATTTTACCTTAAATCTTACCATTTATCTTAAAATTGCATGTGAATTGTATTTTCTACTCTATAAATCTTCATATCAAAGTAGTTATTTCCTCCCCAAATCTTCTAAAAAGTGGTATTCCTGGAAGCTGTTTTATATTTGTCCTGCAGACCTGCATACCCTCTGTAGCAAGAACATGTACCCCAACTTGAAGGGCAGAAGCCTGTGGAACAACATCCAAGCCTCTTCCAGATATTCAAGGGTTTCTATAATCTGACCCCCAATTTCCTCTTTTACCATTTCTTGCCCAAAACAAACCCTTAGGTCTTCTCAAAATGATCTACTTTTAAACATCCCCTGTATACTCTCCTAATGCCATTCCGTTTGTCTAGAATGCCTCTATACACCCTTTTGCTTGGCTAGGTCCCATTTATACTTCAAGGTATAAATGATCTCACTTCCTCTACAAGTATCCTAGTAAATGGGGCTCCTCCCTCTAAAACCATGCATCAGTACTGTCTGTACCCCTCAACTGGCACTGAGCAAGTGAAGAAAAGACAGAAAGGTACATATGGCAAATCACAATAGAAATTGTTAAAAATAGTAATAAAAACTCCAAGAGCATCAAAAAGATAGTCTATCTACTTGATTTGAGTGAATTATTGCCAAATTCTATACCAAGAGTTCAATCTGAACCGGTGTGAATTTTACCGAGCAAGGATACACATTTCTCATTTTGGGGGTTACCTATTTTTGTATAATCTGTTTCTTCACTGTCATTCTGTAACCAGCATGTTCTCATGCTTGTATCTTTTCTTCCTAATAGCGTAACTCATGGAAATCAATTAGCTCATTTGCTAAACAAAAATATGTGCATTAACCAGTATTTACTGAGTTCCTACTATTTGCCTCCTTTATAAAACCTATTCCAAATATGTGTTGTTACATATTTCACCTTCTGTTACAGCATAATCAAATTTCCTTGTGATTTCTCTCATCACTAACAACCACAGCACTGTGTTTATGTATGTACTGCTAAGTGATCATCCAACACAGTAGTTTTGAAAATTAAAAACAAAATGGCCAAACAGTTGGTCCTCTTATCAAAGTCCAAAGTGTTCTCATGGCAAATCAACTAGGATAAAATTACTCAATTGGTGTGAAATGTTGAGTTCAAGGCCATGAGAGTAGGATTAACAATCTCCCATAGTATGCCTTTATAAAATCAGGTTTCAATGACATTTTAGAAAATATAAAATCAAGGATGCCATCTCAAACAGAAAAACTGTTTTTCTAAATTCATCTGTTTAACCCTGGGAACAAACACACATGTAACAAAATGATTAGATATATCTAAAAGAGCGGTAATCTACAGCCTTAAAGAGGTAAGGCTGTCACTATTTGTCTTCGAATAAGCAATTTAGCCTCAGTCTCCACATCCCATATATGGGAATAATGATAATCTTGCCAAATGTACTTCATAGGGTTTTGTAATCCTCAAGTAAGATAGAGTATTTGAATGGTTTTATGAACTATAAAATTCTAAACATGGGGCGCCTGGGTGGCTCAGTTGGTTAAGCATCTGCCTTCGGCTCAGGTCATGATCCCAGGGTCCTGGGATCAAGGCCCACCTTGGGCTCCCTGCTCAGCAGAGAGCCTGCTTCTCCCTCTCCCTCTGTTGCTCTCCCTGCTTGTGCTCTCTCTCTGTCAAATAAATAAATAAAATCTTAAAAACAAAAACAAAAATCTCCATGGGCACCTGGGTGGCTCAGATGGTTGAGTATCTGCCTTTGGCTCAGGAGATGATCCCAGGTTCCTGGGATTGAGTCCCGCGTCGGGCTCCCTGCTCAGCGGGGAATCTGCTTCTCCCTCTGCCTCTCCCCCTGCTTGTGCACTCTCTCCCTCTCTCTCTCAAATGAATAAATAATATCTTAAAAACAACAACAACTCCAAAGCAAGATCTACCATAATATGACCTAGTTCAAGAATCATGAATTAGGGGCGCCTGGGTGGTGCAGTCGTTAAGCGTCTGCCTTCAGCTCAGGGTGTGATCCCAGCATTCTGGGATCAAGCCCCACATCAGGCTCCTCAGCTGGGAACGTGCTTCTTCCTCTCCCACTCCCCCTGCTTGTGTTCCCTCTCTCACTGGCTGTCTCTCTCTCTCTGTGAAATAAATAAATAAAATCTTTAAAATAAAAAAAAAGAATCATGAATTACATGGGTCATAATATAAACAATATACATTTACTTTTGACTGGTCAATCCGTTTCTAGAAACAAAAGTTTAGGGAAAAAATTCAATCATGTTATAAGCTTACTAAGCTACTCAACAGAAGAACATACTGAAGGATTGACAGGTAAAATGATATAATGACTAGGCTTTGTTTTAAAGTACTATCGAAAAAAGGGAACAGGTAATAGATAAAACAATAGAGGGGAGCGCCTGGCTGACTCAGTCAGTGGAACATGCGACTTTTGACCTCAGGGTTGTAGGCTCAAGACCCATATTGGGCAAACAGATTACCTAATAAAAAAATAGCTTATCTTAACTAACTAGAATTTAAATAAAAATCTGAAAAGAAAAAAAAAGAATGACAATGGAGGTTAACTGTACTGTTCTATTTACTTTTGTATATGTTTGTAATTTTCCATTATAAAAAGTTTAAGACTATATTCAGATCAGTAAACCTACAAGTTTACTAAGGATTATTAAGAGATGTATGGGGCATAGTCCTAACTGGTAACCAAGGTCCAGATCAAAATGAATGGCATCTTTTAATTTTGTTTCTTATTTATTTATTTAAGAGAGAGAGAAAGTGAGAGAGCACAAGCCGGGGTGGGGCAGAAGAGGGAGAAGCAGACTCCCCACTAAGCAGGGAGTCCAAGTGAGGCTGGATCCCAGGACCTCAGGATCATGACCTGAGCTGAAGGCAGACGCTTAACCGACTGAGCCACCCAGTAGCCCCTTCATTTTGTTTCTTATACTGTTACCAGGTCTGAACCACTACATTCATTCTTACATTCTTAGTAACACAGTATTTGCCAGATACTGTCTTTCTAAAAATTGGAAGAAAAACAAAGATGAAAGTTCAGTAGGTGATTACAACCAAGGCAACTTTGGAAAAGAGGCCAACTCTAACAATTTCACCAAGAATAGCACGATGTGTGACGTAGCTCTTAAAAACTGAACACACAGCATTTGCTCAATTAGATTATACCCTGATCTTTGTAACTCGAATGCAACAGTGGAAGTCAAGTACAAATCTGGAACACGCATAACATTACACACAATCCAGTATCTAACTTTCAGATGATCTCAGATACTCCATAAAAAATTTTCCCACTGTTATTATTTGGTTATCTTTTTTTTTAAGATTTTATTGATTTATTTGAGAGAGAGAGCATGAGAGAGCAAGAGAGCACAAGCAGGAGGGAGGGAGAGAAGGAAAAGCAGACTCCCTGCTGAGTGGGGAACCCAACGCAGGACTTGATCCCAGGACCCTGGGATCACGGCCTGAGCCAAAGCAGATGTTTAACTGAGCCACCCAGACACCCTACTTGGTTATCTTAATGTAACAACTGCACTAGTATTTTTTCTGTGATACTGTGATAGCTAAGTATTTCCTTGATAAAGTAAGCATTTGATGTAAATAAGCTTCATTTGTTTGGCACAATAAGAAATACATGACATTAGTCACAAATGACCATATATCTGTGTGTCTTCATTCAGCTCTACAGAGGATTTGAAAAGACCAGGTCTCTCCTGGATTAACACTCTACAAGAATAAGTGAATAATCAATGTGTTGAGGGGGGGGGATTTAAATACAAAAATCTCTAATTTTTAGGTACAGCTTAATAAGAGATTTTTTTTAAATATCTTTGAAAAATCACAATTTCTTTAAAATCATAATTCTTAAAAATATAAAAACAAATTAAACTAGCAATACACATTTTTTACATATATATACCCTTTTAGACAGCTTTTCCTACATTGTCTGATAATAACCATAAATATTGGAGGCAAAAGTGTTAAGCAATAGGAAATCTGTCATTTTCAGAATCTAGTTCTTTTTAACCTGTTTTCTCACCTCAGGCCAAATGTTTGCTTCAGTCACATCCATTCATTCTCCCTCTATTCATACAATATTTAAAAATCTTTTTTACCCCATGAGACTCTTTAAAAAACACTCAAGATTCAGGGCGCCTGGGTGGCACAGTGGTTAGGCATCTGCCTTCGGCTCAGGGCGTGATCCCGGCGTTATGGGATCGAGCCCCACATCAGGCTCCTCTGCTATGAGCCTGCTTCTTCCACTCCCACTCCCCCTGCTTGTGTTCCCTCTCTTGCTGGCTGTCTCTATCTCTGTCAAATAAATAAATAAAATCTTAAAAAAAAAAAAAACACTTAAGTTTTGTACTAAAAATAAAAACAATGTGCAAATATTTTCTTAAAACTCACATTAAAAATGCTTAAATTTCTGGTTCTTTTACAAATGTGAGCCCTCTGGAATGTCAGCTGATCATACTGGTTCTATGCAGCTTGCTACACATATAATGAGATAATGGTGGTATAGAAACTACAAGGAGTCCTAGTGTCAGCTGCACTTTTTTTTTTAAACATTATTCACTGGAAAAATGTACATACATAGATTTGTATAATGACCACTAGTGTGTATTACCTGAAATTATGGCTTACCACAAAACATTCCTTAAAAGGTTAAGAAGAATTCAAACTGAGCTAGAAGAATACTACTGTGATCCAGCAACAATTTAGTCAGCAAATACATGTGGAAACTTATGCAAATATTTTATATCTGCATGTTAGCTGATATCTGATCAGGTTTCATACATCCCCCTTTTGTCATTCTAGAATTATTTCTATGCTATATTTTCTAGATATGATAAAGAGTTTTTTTGACACACTATAAATTCCTAAAAATATTAGCTGTCCATGAGACTAAAAAATTCTTTAACAGTATTAAGTAAAATAAGCAACCTATATGATTTAATGTTCAGGTAGCATGGGCACTGAAGGCTCAAGTAATAATACAAAACAAGCTACTATTAACTTTGATAACCCCCCTTTTAAAATCATTTTCTTATCTAATTATACCCCAAAAGCCCAGAATCCCCAAGGTTTCAAACTATTCTCTCTCAAGTTGTATAATGCTTGGAGAAATGTAATCTAATAAACCCAATGATAATAATAATGGCTCAGCTTCTACTATGCACTTAATATGTGCCAGGCACTTTGCAAAAAGCTTTATATGTATTATTTAATCCTCACAAATTTCTAAGATACAGGAACGTTTATTATCCCCATGTAAAAAGAAGGAAAACCAGTCAATCTCCACTTTTAAGTAATTCCTAAAATTAAATGTGGCTGCAAAATATGGTTCCATTTCCCAATTTTTCATAAAATATGCATAGTCATACCATTTCAAGTAATACAAAAACTATTCTTTCTTTTTATAACTCAGAGATCTTTTTTTTTTAAGCATACAATCGACTTTATAATCACTCTTTTTTTTAGAATGAAAGAAACTTTTTTGCCAACATATAACAACAGGAATAATACCAATGAAGTACAGAAAGCATAATTCTACTTCTATATTCTCGTGTACCTAACTTTCTTTACTTCTTTGAAGACACCCTTACAGTAGAAAATTATTAATCTTTCTTAAACAATGTGTCCTTCTTGCTTCAACAGTTTTCACCTATTACTAACAAAGCACTATGTACCCTAAGAAACTTAGCAAACTTGACATCCTATATTACAATTTACCAATGTTTGTTAATGAGTTAAAGCATTTTACATGAGATCCTTAAAGGCAGTACATAAGAAAGATTATACAAAATTCTAACCTGAAACCAATTTATTTTGATGAAAAATATTAGAACCTAAGGCAGTATTTATTTTCAATAAACGTTTAATAGGAATAAACCTAATCTTATTGATGAGTTTAGCTGATTCCACTATTCTCTGGGAATAAACTGCTCACTTTATGAGAGAACAGTTCTTCTTTACACATTTAATGAATCATTTTTTGCTCCAATGTTACTTTCACTAACAATGCTTGGGATGAGTATTGGCTCTTTAATTAACACGGTATTTAGATACAGTCCAAGCAAAAGGCACTGAGATTCGTTAACAGATCTCTCCAGATCATTCTCAAGCTAATTAGCTATGAATTCATTCTTACACCTGAAAAGTTTACTGCCAAAATAGAAAATAATTATAGTTTTCGGACAATCAATTATCCTTATTGGTAGCCTATTGTTTTCTCTCAAGTAGTATCCAATTTTAATCCAGTTTTACTTGTGGGGAAGAAGGAAAAGTTAACACATCAAAAGATTTAAGTGGATTTTATAAATTATAGGTTAGTATGGTTTTGCTGTATGAGTTTATGGAATTTAAATAAACATATATTAGTAGCTGTTTCCAGTAACTAGTTTGATTTCGGAAGATGATGAAATTAGAAAAGTACAGAAAAATTTGAGATCAGAAGCTGTCCAATACGCTAACCTCTAGCCCCATGCAGCAACTGAGTATTTGAAACGCGGATCATCTGAAATTGAAATGTGCTTTAAATGTAAAGTACACACCCAATTTTGAAGATGTTTTGTAGGAAAGAAAAAAGTAAAATACCTCAACAGTTTTTTACATTTATTACATGTTGAAATGATAATATTTTAGGTATATTAGGTTAAATAACATAATTAAAATTAATTTCACTTGTTTCTTTTTTTTTTTTAATGTGGGAACTATAAAATTTTAAATTCCAAATGTAGTTCCCATTATATTTCTATTTAACAGCACTGATCTAGATAGTGACTTGCGTAGAGTTTTGAAAGTGGAGAAGGTAAGGCGTGCCTGGGTGGCTCAGTTGGTTAAACATTCCGACTTCAGCTCAGGTCATGATCTCAGGGTCCTGGGATTGAGCCCTGCTTGGAGCCCCCAAGTCAAGCCCTGCATCAAGCCCCACATGGAGCCCCATGTGGGGCGCTGTGCTCAGTGGGGAACCTGCTTCTCATCCTCTCTCTCTACTCCTCCCCCGACTGTTGTGTGTGCTCTCTCTCAAATAAATAAAATCTTTGGAGAAAGTAAGAACTATGGGATTTGGGATACATTTTGAAAGCAGAGCCTATAACACTTGTTTGAAGAGTTATCGGGAGGAGTAAGAAAATGAAAGAAATCACTTCAATTCTAAAAACTTTGGCCTCAGAAACTGGGTAACTTGGTGGTGAAATATGCTAGGATGGGGAAGTCTGGGCTGGAATCTTATGTCTGAGCTGCCCTGCTGGCTATCCCAATGTCAAGTCATGGGCTAGGCACTCACAAATAATGAGGATTCATTCATAAAGGGTTTAAGTAAACGAACCCTTAGAGTTATGGAGCGGTCAGCCTAGAATGCCTATCCAACAACTTTCTGTCAAGTATTCTAAGCAGTGGATCAGTAAACTTTGCTGATTAGTTGTTGGACCACAGAGCAGCCACATAAATTTGGTTCCTGTGGAACCTTAGACTCTGCTAAGAACGTCTGAGGAAATATAGTAACTGGGAGTTCAAATGTTTTAATCTCATACCCACCATTCCAGTGCTAGTTCCACCATGGTGAAGTATACGTGACCTCTCCATCCCTTTACTCACTTTTAAAATGAAGGAAATGCCCACCTCAAGCTGAAGATTAAATAAGATAATCTATATAAGGTAATGAACATTTGACCTTTGACCTGGCACACAGTATAAGTTTAATACACTACAGCTGTTAATAAAATCATAAAGTAAGAAATGAAATAAGTAACAAAGCTACAAAGAATTTTTAGAGAATTTCATTCTAGTACTACTTCAATAATAGAATATATAGTATCTAATTTCAGAAATCTCCAAAATTAAAATGTGTTACCTGTACGTAGTGTTTGGAACATAGACATCCCTGGCAGGAAACTCCAAAATTTCTCTGGTAGGTCTAACCCTACTGTCTGGGTAAAGCTTCACTTGAAGCAGCTCTGGAGTTAAGCAATAATGGGGATTCTCAGGTGCAGGAGAAATGTCTATCTTCAGCTGAGCTGCATATAAAAACATATTATAAAAACAATGTAAACATAATAAAAACTGCATGTAATAATGTTCCTGGAAGGATTTAGATCCTATTTTTGCAAGAAGTCTGGAAAGAAATTAAAATTACTATCATCTCAGACCTCTAAATTACTTCACTTTACCAAGTCTCAAACTTATAAATTACTGATACAGACCTAAGTACATGTAAAATAATAAATGCCTACCAAATGAATGAATGAGAAGAAAGAAAGAAGCAGAAGAAAGAGGAAAAAGAAAAAAACAGAAAGAGGGAGATAGCATAGAACAAGCCAACATTCTGAAAGTTAAGTGATTTAATTTAAACTTTTTACTCTGGAATGGTTCGCTCTGATTATAATGTGTATCTGTTTCTGAAAATTTACCATTCTATGTACATTTTCCTTCCTCTAAAAATTAATTTTAAGCCATGCTATTTTTTACCATTCTCATTTCGGTACTCAAATTATCAAAAGTACTGAATCTTTCATATAAACTGTTAAGACAATGAGAAGAGAATAATGAGGTGAAGAAGACTGACAGCCATTGGGCAAAGAAAGACATATGGATTAGATAAGTGAAAAAAAATACATAGCTACCAACAATACGACGTATTAGTGATGATAAGGGTTGTAATAATGTCTACTCAAAATTTTAAAATACCTGTAATAGGTCTTAGTCGCCGTAAAACAGAAGACGGCCTTCTCATATCAGCAAGAAATTTGTACAGATCTTCATCACTTAGGCGGTCTCCTTCCTGAAGAAAAAGTATTCAATAAAACAAATATAGTAGATTGAAAATAAATGTATATTGCCTGTTAATATTCCTACCCTCTTCTGTCGGTTTAGTCAGAATGAAAAGTAAGATTAAATTAATATAATTATGATTTAAAATAAATAACATGCTGATTTATTTCCTTCTTTTTCTGTTTTCAAGTTTTATTAAGAGTTATGATACTTATCTATACTTTAATTTTATATATTTACTTATAGCCCATTATTTATGTCTATAAGGTACTACAGGACTTTCTAAAATATAGAAAATCAATACAAGTTAGAGATAGATGAAAAGAAAAAAAGAAAAATAAGAATATAGACATAAAAGAAACATATATATATATTACAGTCTTAAAAATTTCTTACACTTGAGTTTTTGTCTTTTCAATTTTATATCACCAAATTTCTCAAATGCAAAATATACAGCATTAGCTAAATTTGAAAAAGAAAAGAATAAGTAGCAGCAAAAACTACACTTTTCTGATTGCAAGTACTATTTTAAAATTTTTTTCATTTGAGTATAGTTAACACATAATGTTACATTAATTTCAGGTGTACAACACAGTGATTCAAGGAGTTTATGTATTATGCTGTGCTCACCACAAGTGTAGCTATCATCTATCGCCATACAACACCATTACAATATCATTGGCCATAATCCTTATGCTGTGCCTTTTATTCCCGTAAATTCATTCATTCCATAACTGGAGGCCTGTATCTCCCACTGCCCTTCACCCATTTTGCCCATCTCTCCACCCTCCACCCCTCTGGCAACCATCAGTTTATTCTCTGTATTTACAGGTCTGATTCTGCTTTTTGTTTGTTTATACATTGGTTTACAGAAACTACTCATAAGGAAAAGAATAATTATCCTGATACTAAGACCAGAAAGAAAATTGTGAGACAATCTCAGTCAATGGGAAAAGGGACAAGCAAGCAAACAAAAAACCAAACCACACCTAATTAATATAAAATTTTCAATTTAATGTAACATTTTTTCTTAACTAAAATAGGTAACAATTTACTCTTTAAGTCAAGAATCAATCTTTAGATTTTATTAACCCAAACCTCCTGCACTTGATATCTTACCATTTTTAATGCACTGTTATATATTTATTTTGTGTTAATGAACAAATTTAATGTTAACTTTATTACTGTGAGCTCACCTTGAGCCATATCCCATTTGTTCACTATTACATTCTAAACAGAGTGAAGAATTGATCTGTTATCCCACTATTTAGAAAAGTGATTTTTAATTTCCAAGTGGTTCAAGATTTTTAATACTTTGGTAGTTTTGAGTTTTATTAAGTTATGATTAGAGAATTTCATTTTATGACGTTCTTTTCTGTGGCCTAATTATTGCAAATGTTCCATCAGTTGCTAAAACAGTATACTCTCTCCTTTTGAGTCAGATCTTTAAATGGTCCTTATTGATACAGTACATTCAGATTATCTCTACTTAATTATTTCTGTCTACTTAACCTGTTAAATTGATTCTATCATTGGCCTTCACTCTTTACTCCCTCTGTGCCTTTTGTTGGGTGAGGCATAATTCCCACTCCTCAGGTTGGCCATGTGACTTGTCTTGGCCAATAAGCAAATTTGATGCTTATTTTATAGGTAATGAGACCTGACAAACATCTGCACAAATGAGCTTTTCCCCCTCTGTTGAACTTCTGTCACTAGTATGAGAACATGACCAAGCCAGCCTGCTAGAGGATGAGAATAGAAGCAGAGAGACATGGAAGACACCTGAGTCATTTCAGTCTTCCCAAGAGAAGTCAGTCTAGATCAAATGATCTAAGTCAATCTCCAAGCATGAATGAGCCTAGCTGATACCCCCTACTTCCACACTGCATACTCACCACTGTGTATGCCAACTTATATACCTGTCAACAAATAACTGTTCTTGAAACTAATGGGTGGGTTTAATTTTGTCTATATATCTCCACATACTTTTAATAATTTTGACTTGACAATTTCAAATCTGTACATAAGCACTCCTGATTACTATATCCCAATCATGGTTAGTAATCGCTCATCAACTTAAAAAAAGAACTGCTTCTGTATCTCATTTAGAAGAAACTTGTACCTTGAATTCTACTATATTAAAATTGTAATCCCGGCTTTTTACTTAGTTTGCATTTGCCTGATGCATAGTATCCTAGCCATTTAAAAATACTTCTAAAAATTATACATGCTAATAATTTTAAAAAATACACTGTACAAAGTCAAGTACAAATGCTTTCCATTAAAATAAACAAACAGATAAATGCTTTCTATTGCTGATGTTTCCAATAATTTGAAGTTTTTACGATCACTGTGTGCTAGTTTCCAGCTACCAGACTCCACAATATTCAGTACATGGTGAATGCTCAAAAAATATTTGCTGGATAAATAGGCAGGTGGGTGGATTGATACTCAGTACATGCTGAACACTCAGGAACTATTTGTTGGATCAATAGATAGGTGGGTGGACGGATGACTTGTTGATTTAAGGTTACAATACCAGTTCAATAATAAAGTAGGCTGAAGAAATAAAAAAAGAACTGTGGAAATAGTGCAGAAGTGATATAGCGGTTGAAGAAGTAGAAAGAGAAAAATGTCATAGCTGCAAGGCTGTGTCACTGTATCACGTAAATCTACTGCCCTGTTTTTGTAGCTTTATTTGGCCTATCACTTCATCCAAGTAACACTGTGGCCTTTTCTAGACTCTTGTTCTATTGTCCATAATAAAAAGACCCTTACCACTTCAGACATTAGCTGCTTTACTCTCCATTTGAATCTCTCAGAGCAGCTGTCGATAAATGCTATTGTAATAAAATTATGAAAGGGGCTTCAAGTAGATTGCCATCTTTCACTTCATGGCACATCCTTTCCTAAACCCTCGCCCTCTTTCCAGTTATAAGATGTCAGTAGGCCAGGATTTCCTCCTCTCATTTAAAATAAGACCTAAAAATTAGGAATTCTTGGACAATACTTAGCACTTCCCCTTCATCTGTTCCAAAATACAATGGTACCAATTCGGTTTGTATCAAAATCTAGTACGGACATGAATATGTGCATGTACTCACGTAAAAATTAGGGGGAAAAAAGCTCACTGAAGCAGTATTTAACCTCACTATGTGCAATGCACTATTATTTTTCTATTCTACTGTGTTTGTTTGTTTGTTTGTTTGTTTGTTTTTAAGCTGAGTATTATCTATTACATTTCCATTACTGTTAATGGATCATGACTAGCACTTGAAAACTACTGATTTGATTCATGATTTGAAGCACAGAGAACATATTTGCAAAAAATAAAATATCTTTGACCAAGAACTTCTTGGACCTATAAATGCACCTATAAAAATAATGTCGATTACATTTTAGCACAAAAATGCACTACAAAGGCCTAAAAGTCCTATTCCCTATACCATGGATGTGGTAAATTCAACCAAAAAAAACTTGGGTGGGGAAGAGAGATACAACCACACAATCACCAACTAAGAAAATTCATAAACCATAAATGTTTAAAAGTTAAAATATTACAATTAAGAAACAGAATATAAATGTGGAGGATTGGCTTTGATGAATTATTAATATAACATTTAAATAAATATAATTATACAACAGGCACAATATTATTTCATTCTTACACTTTTTATCCTTAAAAGTTTTTTTCAATTTCTTGAAATCACAATCACTGCATGTATATGTACGATTACAATTTTTCTGAAACCAAAAAAATTTTATGTACAAATAGCCCCCTAGAATTCCTACATGACAGAACAATACCTGCTTAAAAAAATTCGTCACTGTAAGAGTAGCCGGTCGAAAGCTGGTCAAGTTACAAGCATCATCTCCACTTGTTGTCCTTTCGAGTGACCGTCTGCCAACAATACTAGAATTCCTCCTTTCTGACCAAGACCCTTTTCGTTCTACCAAGGGGGGAAAAAAGGTATGATATTCATTTTCATAATATTTAAAATTTGTTTTAAAACAGCTTTTCAAACACCGGGAGAAAAAAAATCATTAAAGTTGAAAATTATCTATTCAGCGTATTATTGTAGTAAGAATTTCACTTCTGGAGGGGTGCCTGGGTGGCACAGTCAGCTAAGCATCCGACTTTTGGTTTCGGCTCAGGTCATGATCTCAGGGTTATGAGACTGAGCCCTGTGTCAGGCTCCACGCTCAGCACAGAGTCCACTTAAGATGGTCTCTCCCTCTCCCCTGCACTCATTCTCTCTCTCTAATAAATAAATAAATAAATAAGAATTTCACTTCTGGAGAGATCAGTAAGGAAGCACTATACCTAAATCTTCTGCTTCTCCTTTTAAAATTTCCCCAGTGTAGAAAGAGTCTCTTCTACGCTAAAATTATGCATATGACCAAAGATGAGCTATGAAGAGCAGCTATAGAGGAACTATGCATTTGTTAGGAATTATTCACACAATGAAAATTTTAGTCACCATGTAATAGTCCCTAACTTGGATTTGAATTTGAAACAGAATTTTAATTCAAAGTTCCTGCAAGATAACCCTTTTATTCAAAACCAACTGAACAGCTATATCGCAAGTCAACAAGGAAACAGAAGACTTAAAACTATAAACAAACTAGACATAACAGACATCTATATTACATATCAGCAAGCAAAAGCAGAATACATGGTCTTCTCAAGTGCACATAGGACATTCTCCAAGGCAGACTAAGACATAAGACAAAATACAATAAATTCAAAAGGACTGAAATTACATAAAAAATGTTCTCCAACAACAGCGAAATCAAACTATAAATCAGTAACAGCAGAAAATTTGGGAAATTCATAAACAGGTGGAAGTTAAACAGCAAACTCTCAAATAACCAATGGGTCAAAGAAGAAATAACAAGGGAAATTAGGAAATAGTTAAGATGTATGAAAATGAAAACACAATATCCCAAGACATATGGGATATCACTGAAGCAGTGCTCAGAGGAAAATTTTATCTATAAATGCCTAAATTTAAAAAAAAAAGAAAGCTCTCAAATCAGTAACTTAACCTTACATTTTAAGAAACTACAAAAAGAAAAAACTAAAACCAAAGCAAGTGTGAGCAAGGACTCAAAAAAAAAGACAACAGCTAAATGGCAATAAATAAAATAGAACCTAGAAACACATCAATGAAACCAAAAACTGGATCTTCAAAAAGAAAAATTTAAAAATGTTAGCTAAATGGGTAGTTAAAAATTAGGAAAGGCTTAAATTACTAAAATCAGGAATGAATGAGGAGACATCACTACAGCACTTAGAAAAGGGATTATATTATAGTATTATAAATAACTGTAGGTCAACAATTAGATAATTTACACAAAATGAACCAATTTTTAGAAAGAAAGTACTGAAACTGATTTAAGGTGAAACAGAAAATATAAAAGATCTAAAATAAGTTAAAAGATCTAATTAGTTAAGAAAAGACTTACCACAAAAAGACTGGCTTCACTAGTGAATTCTTCCAATTTTTTCAAAAACCAAATACCAATCCTTTACGAAACCCACCAAAAAACAAAGGAGTAATTCACAACTCATTCTGTGAGGCCAGTGTTACTTTGATACCAAACCAAGACAGTGATGTCATAAGAAAGAAAAACTGAAGACCAATATCCCTTTTGAATACAGAAGAAAAACTTTAAACAAAATACCAAGAAACATATTTTAACATCTACAAAAAACTTACCATCACCAAGTGGGATTTCTCCCAGAAATATAAGATTAGTTTAACATCGCAAACCCAATCATTTAATGCAATACACCCTAGTAAAAGAATAGAAGACAAACACACCATACAAGTCAACACAAGGCAGAAAAAGCATTTGACAAAATCCAACATCCTTTCATGATAAAAACACTCAAAAAGTTAGGCAAAGAAGGGAATTTCATCAATTTACTAAATTATATCTATAAAAAACCTACAGCAAATATCATACTTAATGATAAAAGACTGAATGGCTTCCCTCCAAGGTCAGGAACAAGAAAAGAATATCCACTCTTGCCACTTTAATATTGTATAGGAGGTTCTAGTTAAGATCATTAGAAAAGCAAAAAGAAATAAAAGACATCCAGGTTGAAAAGGAAACAGTAAACCTTTTGTTATTTACAGATGACATGATCTTATATAGAGAAAACCCTAAAGAATCCAGAAAAGAAATAAAAAACACTGTAATTAATAAACATGATCAAAATGGTTTCAAAGTACAAGATCAGTCAATATTCTATACACAAGAAATGAACATTCTAAAAATGAAATTAAGAAAACAATTCAATTTAAAATAGCATAAAAACACAGTAAAATATTTGGGTATACATTTAAGAGAAGAAGGACAATACTTGTACACTGTAAACTATAAAATATTGAAAAAATGTTAAGATCTAAATAAATGGAAAAACATTCCATGGGTTGGAAGACTTAATATTGTTAAAAGGGCAATACTTCGCAAATTGATTTACAGATTCAACGTAATGCCTATCAAAATTTCAGCTGCCTTTGTGCAGAAATTGACAGCTGATCCTAAACTTCAAATGAAACTACAATGATCCAAAATAGGCACACATACCAAAAATCTTTTTAAAAGATAATAAAGTTGGAGGACCACTCTCCCTACTTTCAAAAGTTATTGCAAAGCTAAAATAATCAAGACAGAATAGCATTACCATAAACACAGACATATAAATCAACAGAATATAATTGAGAGTCCAGAATTAAACCCAGATATCTATCATGAACTGATTTTCAGCAAGAATGGCAAGACCATTTGCTGGAGAAAGAATAGTGTTAGCAAATGGGTGTTGGGACAACTCATTATCTACATAAAAAGAATAATGTTGGACCTCTACCTCTCACCATGTATAAAAAGTAACTTGAAATGGATTATAGACAAATGTAACAGCTACCCCTATAAAACTCTTAGACAAAACATACAGGTAGGTCTTCCTGATCTTGGGTTAGGTAATGTTTTCTTAGATATAACTCCAAATGCACAAGCAACAAAAGAACTGAGAAATGGAACTTCGTCAAAATTTAAAATATCTGTGCTACAAACAATACCATCAAAAAAGTAAAAAAAAACAAAAAACAAAAAAACCCCACAGACTGGGAGAACATATTTGCAAGTCCTTCATTAGATAAAAACATTTGTATTCAGAACACATAAAGAACTACAACGCAATGATCAGAATATAAAAGCGCCACATAAAAAATGAGCATCCACTAGATAACAAAACAGACGTTAAAAAAGAGGGCAAAGGATATGACCAAATCTTTCTCCAAAGAAAGTATACAAATAGCCAGTGCAATAAAATACTCAAGATCATAACTATCAAGGAAAGACAAATCTAAACCACAAAGACAAACCTCTTTACTTGCACTAGGATGGCTGTAATCAAAGGGCCTGATAATAAAAGTGTCGGCAAAGATATGAAGAAATTGGAACCTTCAAACGCTGCTAGTAGAATTTTTAATGGTGCAGCAACATTGGAAAATAGCCTGGTAGTTCATCAAAAGGTGAAATACAGAAATATCATATGATGCAACAATTTCTAGTATAAAAAGAAATGAAAACATATGTCCACACAAAAGCTTGTATATGAACTTTAATTGCAGCATTATTCATATTAAACATCATTATTCATATTTCATATAAAAAGTATAAACAACCCAAATGTGCATCCATACAGACCAAGGAATTCTGAAGTTATTTAGGGTTGGGTTAGGGGTTTAGGGGAGAATGGAGTTACTGCTAATGAGTACAAAAGTGTTCCAAAATTAGATTGTGATGATGGTTTCAGAACCTTGTGAATATATCAAAAAAAACCAAGGCATTATACACTTTAAATGGGTGAATTATATGTACACGAATTACATCTCAATGAAGCTGCGGGGAAGAAAAGCAAAAAAAAAATCTTTTAATGCCTCAGAACACTGCAAGATCTACAAATAAAACAAGCCTATATAGAAAAATGAAAAAAATTATACATTTAGAAAAATTTTATATGAAACACTCTTACCTCCAGTGCTTATTTCCACCTCTGTAGAATCTCTTTCCAAACTCCCTGCACTGCTAACAATATTCATTAAATGGATTGCAGTCCAAGCAAAAGGCATGCGATATTTCCCAAGTCTTTGACAAAACTGATCGGCTTGACTTTTCAGCTTCTCCAATTTTTCCTTATTCTGCAAAACAAAACTTTATACATTATGTAATTATGCTCAAAAGAAATGAATTAAAAACTACTTCATAAAACATAAAAAGACAGGATAAGAATTCTCAATTCTCAACAAAGATGGAAAAATAGGGGCACCTGGGCGGCTCAGTCGGTTAAGCATCTGCCTTCAGCTCAGGTCATGATCCCAGGGTCCTGGGCTGGAGCCCTGAGGCGGGCTCCCTGCTCAGCTGGGAGTCTGCTTCTCCCTCTCCCTCTGTCCCTGCTCAAGTGCTGTCTCTCTCTCTAGCTCACTCTCTCCCTCAAATAAGTAAATAAATTCTTAAAAAAAAAAAAAAGATGAAAAAATAATCTATACCTTTCAGAGATCAACTAACACTATCTTAACCACTGAATAACTTCAACCCATTCTATAAATGTATGTGTAGAGTAAGTCTTTCAAATTTCTCTTTGTGATTATCTCACCTTGGTAGGAAAGAAAGTGGAGCAAGTGCCAAACATGTTTATGTATTACAAGTACTATTTTATGAAAAGAAACATAACCATGTTCTAGTCAGTAACTGCTAACTATAAAGTATTCGACGTTATGACTTACTAAATTTTATTATTCTGAAAAAGATGGAAGCAGTTGAGCCATTTGGAACTAATCTTTAATTTATGGCAAGAAAAGGAGTTAAGATGAGGTGCGAGTGGGGGAGGCACAAATAGGCTAATAACATACAAGCACAGAACTGTAATGAAAGAAGCAAAGAAAAAATTGTTACGAAGGGACTAAACCCTAGAAATAGACTGATGGTCCAAAGAGTATGTGCCTATCGGGAAGATATCCTGAAGTTGGCCCAACTTTTCGGCTGTCCCTGACACAAACACTAAGGTGGCCTGTGATAGCCAACCAATGGTCCAAGAGTAAAAACCGATACCAAATCTCTTACATACTCTTTCTATATACGATGTATACTCTAATGGTTGTCCTACCCTGAGACTCAGGTCTGGGAAAAGAGGGAAGGATAACTAAATGGTAGCACTGTTTATTGCTACCTACTATGCCTCCAAAATAGAATCTTGCTTTAAGAGACTAGATATCCAGTGTACTTGATTCTACCAGCTTATATACATACATAATAGACTGTTATTATAACTATGAGCTCCATAAAACAGCAAATTTAATTTAAAAAATGACGACCTGGGGAAAGCCAGAATACATTAACCCTGATTTCAACCAGCTAGCCAGGGATAAGAGAACATTATCATGTACCCAGGTCTACCTTGGTTAGCAGAAAAGGCTCAGTTCTTGTTTTAAATTTCACAAAGATAGAAAGCAAAACATATTCTAGATTTTGGTAACTTGTCCAGTATTCTTCAAGCGTACTCTCCTGGCTGTTTCAACTATTAAATCATGTGGTCAACAATCTAAGATCATCTGTTATTCTTTTTTTTATTATTTAAAAGATTTTATTTATTTATTTGAGAGAGACAGAGAGAAAGAGAACATGAGTGGGGAGAGGGAGAAGCAGACTCCCTGACTTAGCAGGGAACCTGATGTGGAGCTTGATCCCAGGACCCTGAGATCATGCATGACCTGAGCCAAAGGCAGACGCTTAACCAACTGAACAACCCAGGTGCCCCTCATCGGTTATTCTTTATTTTTAAGATTTTATTTATTGCTTTGTCAGACAGAGAGAGCACAAGCAGGAGGAGCAGCAGGCAGAGCAGGCAGAGGGAGAAGCAGGCTCCCCACTGAGCAAGGAGCCCGATGTGGGACTCGATCCCAGGACCCCAGGATCATGACCGGAGCCAAAGGCAGATGCTTAACTGACTGAGCCACCCAGGCGTCCCTCATCTATTATTCTTGTAGGTAACTCAGGGTATCTGAAATTTAGTACCAACTTTATATAACACACTCTTGCTTTATAAATTGATCCAAATTCTAGAACACAGTGGTCAGATGGCAAAACAAAGATTGCATTTTCTATTTTTACTGTATTACTTAATTATCTGCAACGAGACAGAACTCCAGAATACTATCTTGCTATGCAAAGTTTTATTATCAATATCAATGTTTTATAAAAAATATCACTACTTTTGAAAATTTTAATTATTTAGGAATTAAACCACATTAACTTAGTTCTCTCCAAGAAAAAAAAATGTAGAGTCAATTAGTTTGGGGGTGAGGGAGATTTTAAAGAATAACACAGCACAGAGGCACCTGGGTGGCTCAGTCAGTTAACTGTCTGACTCTGGATTTCAGCTCAGGTCATGATCTCAAGGTTGTGACTGAGCCCTGCATCAGGCTCCGTATTGGGCATAAAGCCTGCTTAAGATTCTCTCACTCCATCTGCCCCTAACCAGCCCCACTCTAAGAAAAACAAAAAAACAAAAAAAAGAATAACAGCAAATGACACAAGCTAGGTGACAAAGGAAATAAAGAAGAAAATAATAAAGTGGGTAAGCCAATAGAAAATAAGAATTCATGAAATTCCTTAATATGCTTTGTATAGTATTCTCCCAAATAATAACTTGGGAAATCTGAGGATGTTTAGGGTTGGACTCAGAGATTTGGGGGAAATGGGGAGGGACTACATGACTACGAAGATGGGAAAAATGAGATGCATGATATTCTACCTTTGTGGCATCTGCTTCTTTGAAAATCATGTATGGTTCTGCACACTCTCCGATGTCACCTTGCTGTAGGACTTTTTCTAGCTGTCAAAGGAAAAAAAGTAAAGACTAATTAAGCCAAAGAAGAAAAAAAAAAAAGCAATCAAGCTGGAATGCAAGGATGGTTCACTATAAGAAAATCAATCAACTACATAATTCACTACATTAATGGAATGACAGAAGAAAAAACACATGATCATTCAATTGATACAAAAAAATAACTGGGCAAAATTCAACACCCTTTCACGCTAGAACACTCAATAAACTAGAAATACAAGAAAGCTACCTCAAAATAATAAAGGCCATATATGGAAACACCATAGCAAAAATCATACTCAATAGTGAAAGGCTGAAGGTTTTTCCTCTTACATCAGGAGCAAGATAAAGATGCTCACTTTTGCCAATTCAATTCAACAAAGTACTGGAAGTCTAAGAAAACAAGGAAGAAAAAGACCGGAAAAAAAAAAAAAAAAAAAAGAGCCCAAATTTTAAAGGAAAACGTAAAATTGTCCCTGTTTGCAGATATGATCTTTTGTTCAGAAAACCCTAATATTACACATACACACACACAAATAGTTGAACTAATAAATAAATTCAGCAAAGTTGCACGATACAAAATCAACATGCAAAAATCATTTGTATCTCTATACACTAATAATGAACAAGTCAAGAAGGAAATTAACAATTTCATTTACAGTAATATTAAAAAGAAAAAAAAATACAGGTATCCCCCATTTTGAGAAAGCTTGCATTATGTCACTTTGCTTTTACAGAAGACCTACATTAATACTTGCTTTCGCTAACTGAAAGAAATATGGAGAGTTTCAATTTTACAAAAAAAGGCAAAACATAAAAATAACATTCAACATTTGCTTTGCAGTTGCCAGATATACAGGCAGCATACACCCTGAGAAGCAAGAGTGGCACTGCCAAGCTCCTTGCCTGGACACTACACTCAGCATCTCAGCATCAAGCTGCCATAGCTTTGAACTGTGTCTAAGATCTTGCATCTGTGCTTTATCTCCATTTATTTTGTGCATTTGTTGGCAAGATATGTCCAAAGGTACCAGGAAAGCCTAAGAGAGGTTATTTTTTTGGGTCTAAGCAGGACATATAAACTGTTTTAATCGTGCAAAGGAGTACGACATGACAACATAAATAAAAGAACAAACTAATGCTGCACATGACAATATGGAGGACTCTCCCAGACATTATATTGAGTGAAAGAAGCCAGAACCAAGAGCCTGCATAGTGTATGATTCCTTTCATACGAACTTCAAGAAGAAAAGCCAGCAATGGTGACAGAAGTTGGAATACTAGCTATCTGGTAGAAGGGAAGGGGTAGTCACTAGAAAGAGAAACACAAGAACCCTCCAGGGTAATGAGGTAATAGAAATACTGTATTGTCTTGAGCTCAGGAGTGATTACACAGATAAAAACACATGGAAGAATTCACCCAACTGTTTACTCCAGATTTGTATACTATAAAGATCTCACTGTATATATTTTATATCTCAATTTTTTACAAAACTGAGAAATACCAAGTGTAACTAACTGAAACTTATTCACTGCTGGTGGGAATGCCACTATCACAGATACTTTGGAAACCCATTCAATAGCATCTACCAAAGCTGACCCACAAATATTCTGACTTAGCAATTCTACTCCCAAGAATAAACTAAAGGGAAATGAATACATATACCTAGCCTCATGGAATGCAAATGTTTACAGAATTACTGATAAAGGGGCACCTTGGTGGCTCAGTCAGTTAGGCATCTGCCTTTGGCTCCGGTCATGGTCCCGGGGTCCTGGGATCGAGCCCCGCATTGGGCTCCCTGCTCAGCTGGAAGCCTACCTCTCCCTCTCCCACTTCCCCCACGTGGGTTCCCTCTCTCGCTGTCTCTCTATCAAGTAAATAAATAAAATCTTTAAAAAAAAAATTACTGATAAAAACCACAAAATTAAATTAACCAAAATGTCTCTCACCAGTAAAGAGAATTATAATATATTCATATAATACTAAAAAGCAATGTAAATGAATTTTAAAACTGGGGCATGGGGCGCCTGGGTGGCTCAGTTCGTTAGGCATTGGACTCTTGGTTTCCACTGGGTCATGATCTTGAGGTTGTTAGATCACTGTCAGGCTCCACGCTCAGTGAAGCGTCTGCTTGGGATTCTCTCTCTCTCTCTCCCTCTGTTCCTTCCTCAACTCGCAGGCACATGCTCTCTCCCTCTCTCTCTAAAATAAATAAAATCTTTAAAAAAATAAAAAATAAAAATGTATACTGCATAGAGCAGTATAGATTAATCACATAATCATGTGGCAAGTCACAAAATATACATACTATTGGATCCTATTAACACAGTGTTCAAAAACAAACAAGTACTTTGGGGGGAGAAAAAAAGGAGTAGTGAACGGTACATGGGCAGTTTCTTAGATTCTGGTTAACATTTTGTTTCTTAACCTGGGTGGGTGGTAACATAATGTATTTATTTGGGGACAATTCATTAAGCCATATACTTATGACTTTTTTCATACCTCAATAAAAAATTTAATTAAAATAATTTTAAGCTTATTTTGTTATCATTACCTTACTGTAACCCAAGTCTTTTTTCATCTATTTGTGGGTTTCTTTCAATGAGCTTTGTTTTTATTCTCTAAAATGGTGGCTTTCAGAAACAATAATCCCAACATAATGGTATTACCCCTTTACCTATTTATCAGAATGTAACTATGCTATTAAACAGGACACAAAAATGAGCAAGGAATTAATAATCCTGGTTGAGCCAGAATTCCAGTACCTCAGACAGTGACAGACTACACTAACAGCCCCATTCTTCATGCTTCCTTTCCCCCACTCATTGCCACCTGACATTGGAATTCCTCTGAATAAAGAGGCCAAGTATATATTCCAACTCCTTGATTTTTGTGTTCTGTCACATGACTTGTCTTGGCCAACAGAATGTTAGCTGGTATGATGTGACTAAAGGCTTGAAAGATGCCTATGCAGGTGGGTCTGCTGCTCTTTGGCACTTCTGCAATCACCATGAGAATATGCCAGGCTAGCTTGCTAAAAAAGAGACATACAGAGAAGTACAGCTCCAGCTGAATCCACCGACCCGCAACCAATTAACAGCCAGTTGCAGCAACACGACCACCTAAGAGAGAGTACAGCCTATATCGACTGACCACCAGACAACTCAGACGCATGACCTAAGTCAGTGCTTGTGGTCACATGTCACTGGGACTTGCTCTTTTTGTCCTTGTATAGCAATAACTCCCTAAGACACAGATCAACGGAATTTTTCCTCTCAAGAAACAAAAACACCCTGCTGGACCACAAGTGATTTAAGAAAACCTCCTAAATTAACATTTCCTTTAAAATTTTAACAATATTTTAACTTACTCATTTTTTTCGAAATTACAAGAAAGTCTTTTTCTAAGTATATACACGTATTTGTGTACATATGTATTTTACACAATTGAGGTCATACAGTAGAGTTTTGTACCGGACTTGTCACTGAATATATCATACATACATTTCTGTGTCACTAAAAATTCTTCCAAATTGTGGTTTTATTTGCCATAGTATCCCATCATATGAATATACCATGATTTATCTCCCTATTTACTTATATTGAACATTTATGATATTTCTTTTTTTTTTAAGATTTTATTTATTTATTTGACAGAGAGAGACAGTGAGAGAGGGAACACAGGCAGTGGGAGAGGGGAGAAGCAGGTTTCTTGCTGAGCAGGGAGCCCAGTGCAGGGCTCAATCCCATCAGGACCTGAGCCGAAGGCAGATGCTTAACAACTGAGCCACCCATGTGATATTTACGATATTTCTTATCTTTAATCCTATCTCAGCTGTTCAGTCCCATGATGTCAACCAAATCCTGTCACTAAATGATCTCATTTTCAAGCAGTCAATATTCCAACCATCAGCTATATCTTTCCATCTCATTTCCTCAAATATGTTCTGTTTTATGAAAATGTACTCATATTCCCATGTAAAGGAATGTGTATATACTATATCAATTCTATTAATACCTAGAACTTTACTCTTCCAGTTTCTAAAGACCTCTGCTACTAAATCTTTGCTTCTAAGACTGTTCATTGTAGCTAAGACCTATTTTAACCTGAATTCATAACAATGTGTCCACAAATTAGGACATTATTCCTGTGGGTAAACAGGATTCATTTCATGACAATCCACTTTATAACCTTATTGTAAAATTCATTACCATTTATGATAATTTTATATAAAGATAAAATGATTAAGGAATATATTTTAGGCTTCTCTCAAGTCAAGGTCAAGTTATGGTAAATTATTCTTCGAGTTATCCTAAGCTGAGCAGCTTAGTAAGATTCAGATTTTACAATTTGTAATCCTTAGTTCTTTTTTGTTTTTGTTTTTGTCTTTGTTTCAAGTTTTTATTTATGCTCCAGTTAGCTAATACATAGTGTAATACTAGTTTAAGGAGTAGAATTTAGAGATTCATCACTTATATACAATACCCAGTGCATCACAAGCGCCTCCTTAACACCCACCACCCATTTAACCCATCCCCCTGCCCACCCTCACTCCAGCAACCCTCAGTTTGTTCTCTATAGTTAAGAGTCTGTTTGATGGTTTGCTTCTCTCTTTTTTTTCTCCTATGTTTCTAATTCTTATTCTCAACTGCCTGACATTCAAATCATAATGCTCCATGACCTCAATGATTTAAATATTGATATCTATATAATATAGGAACCAAGTGATAAAACCATAGTAAGGCTCCTATGAAAGTTAATTTTATATGCCAACTTGGCTAAGCTATGATGCCCAGTTATTTGATCAAACCAATCTACATGTTGCCGTGAAGGTATTTTTTTTTTAGAGGTGATTAGCATTTAAATCAGTAGAGTAAAGCAGACTACCTTCTCCACAATGTGGGTGGGCCTCATCCAATTAGGAGAAGGCCTTAAAAGCAAAGACTGAGGTTTCCCAAAGAAATAATTCTCAACACTGCCTGAGCCTCCAGTCTGCTGCCCTGAGGAATCCAGACTCAAGACTACAATATCAACTCTTACCTGAACTCCAGCCTGCCACCTTGCCCTACACATTTCAAATTTGCCCCCTCAAAATTACATGAGCCAATTCCTTAAAATCAATGTGTGTGTGTGTGTGTGTGTGTGTGTGTGTCTCCATCCTACTGAACTATTTCTCTGGAGAATCCTTACTAACAGAGCTCCCACTCAAAAAAAAAAAAAAAAAAAAAAAACTTAGGAAGCACTTATAGTGTACGTCCAATATTGTGTTAAGAAAAATTAAGATGAAAACAATAAAGATAAAATCTTTGCCCCTGAAAATCTTGCAATATTAATAGAGACAAGTAGACAGACACCACACAAATAAACCAATATATTTAACATTAGTCTCACCTTTATTACAAGAAAAACATCTTGTGAAGGATAAGTGATAGAAAAAATAGCTGATCTTGCCAAGGTGGTAATGGCAGCAGGTGGTACGTGGGGACGTAATAATCCTTTCATCTGCTCAGAATTAAGGTCAAAATAAAAGTTTTCTGAAATCTAAAAAACATTCATATATTAAATTTAAAATCTATACATTTTACAAAAATCAAGCACACTCTTAAAATATTATAGATATTAGAACACTATACTAACATACAGTTTATGATACATTTCAATGAGCAATCTTTAGTATCTAAAACAAGGTAAAAAGAAATATACAAACTATTTGGGAAATATACAAGAAACTTATTCTAAAGAACTATATCCCTAACTTCTTTGATTAGATATGTAACCTGTAATAAAGTACACAAAGAAATTATTAAGATGAACTACCTCAAACTGAGTCTTTAAAAAATTATATATTTTAGCAGATTTGATTTAGCAAATACAAGCTGCTGGAGCAGAGCTCCACTGCAGAAATCTGTAATATATTGACAGCAGAAGTCACTGAAAAGTACTTAGTTTCTACTACACATTAATTAGGCTTAGAATATAAGTTAAGAAATCCTACATGAGGGGTGCCCAGGTGGCTCAGTCAGTTAAGCATCTGTCTTTGGCTCAGGTCATGATCCCAGGGTCCTGGGATCGAACCCCATGACGGGCTCCCTGCTCAGCATGGAGCCTGCTTCTCTCTCTCCCTCTGCCCTTCCTCCCTGCTCGCTCGCTCTCCAGCTCTCTCAAATTAATCAAATCTTTGGTTTGTTTTTTTTTTAAAGATTTTTCATTTATTTATTTGACAGAGAGCACAGCAGGGGGAGCAGCAGGCAGAGGCAGAGGGAGAAGCAGGCTCAGTGAGCAGGGAGCCCTAGGTGGGGCTTGATCCCAGGACCCTGGGAGCATGACCCAAGCTTAAGCAGACACTTAAAGACTAAGCCACCCAGGTGCCCCAATAAATCAAAACTTTAAAAAAAAAAAAAAAAAACAAGAAAGGCTGTATGAAATAGCCCTCTGAAAAACTCCTAAGAGTAATACAGATATAATGGTAAAACTAAAGCAGTATTTAAGACAAATATTTCAAGCACACATAAATGATCTTTTAGCTAGCGTAAATTTTAAAACTGCATCATCAAAAATTCCTAATGATTCTAATCCTTTATACATTGTTTGCCTAAAATACTTTTCTTATATTAACTTTTCTTAAACTAAAAGAAAGCTGCTTCTGCTACTTGCTTTTGGAACTCTTTCCATTAAATAAAAACTAGGAATTAGCTAAACTATTTTATAATAAGAAAATATTTAACGAGCCTCAATAAATTAAATTTCTATTTTCTTTTTAAAAGATACATGTTTGGGGTGTATGAGTTGGTTAAGCTTCTGCCTTCGGCGGGGATGCTGCTTCTCCCTTTCCCTGCCCACCCCCACACCTGTCCATGCACACACACACACTTTTCCCTCTCTCAAATAAATAAAATCTTAAAAAAAATAAAAAATAAAAGATACATGTTTAACAATTCTCAAAAAAAATTATCTTATAAAACAAATTAAAAACAAGTTTCTAAAACCAAGAATTGGGACAAAAGACTATGTTCAAACAATATACTCTTACCTTTTTCTTTTCCTTGACATCATATAAAGCCAAACTTGCAAAAATGGGTTCAATTTCAATTTCAAACCTTTAAGAAGAAAAAAAAAAAGGATTTTAACTTTTCTTTCTGAAACACTTTACCATGTGTATCTTTCAGTTTAAACCAAAAATTACCTCCTCTAGGTAATCTTGTATATTCAATGTAAAAAAAAAAAAAACTAAACTAAACTAAGAAAAAACACAAAAAAAAATTCAGAGGAAAAAGGGAACACACAAAATTCCACCACATGGAGAGAAGCAAAATTAACAGTTTCAGGGCCTATCCATCTACACTTTTGTCTATATAAAAATACACTTGATGAATGGATCTTTTTAAAAGAAAGTGTGCTGGGGCACCTAGGTGGCTCAGTCGGTTAAACGTCTGCCTCTGGCTCAGGACATGATCCCAGGGTCCTGGGATCGAGCCCTGCATTGGGGTTCCTGCTCCGTAGGGAGCCTGCTTCTCCCTCTCCCTCTGCCTGCTGCTCCCCCTGCTTGTATTCTCTCTGTCAAATAAATAAAACCTTTAAAAATAAATAAATAAATAAATAAAACAAAGTGTGCCACCATATATTTAGTAGTCTGCTTTCTCAACTTATTATTTTATGGATATATTTCCCCTGTCATAAATATTAATCAAACCATGATTTTTTAATGCTGGCATAGTAATTTTCATTATATGAATATGCCAAAATGTATTTTTGAACTGTACGCTTAAATTGAGATGTCTAATTTCACTTCCAAGGACAGTGATTTACATACAGCAAACATTTAGTAAACATCTGCTGAAGGAAATTATATGTAACATTAGGTTAACTAAAACTCTAGAGCAGTAGTTCTCAAAAAAGGACAATTTTGCCCCCAAGGGGACATTTGGCCATGTCTGGAGACATTTTAAATTATCATTACTGCAGGAGTATTACTGGTATTTAGTGAGACAGGCCAGGACTGTGGCTAAACATTCTGCACTGTATAGGAGAGTCCCTGACAGCTAAGAATTATCCAGACAAAAATGTCAATAGTGCCAAGGTTATAAAAACCCTGTTCTACACCGCTCATTTTTTAATGCTAAGAGTATTATCAAAGTCCTTGCAGGAGATAACATATTCGCATTGGGTTAAGAGTTTAATGAAGGGTGACTGACAAAGATTTGGACAAGATTTAGGAAGAACTACAGAGAGTACAATTCTCTGGGAACAACAATAGCAGGGAGTCGTTACCAATCCTTGACCTAAAGAGACCTTGGAAGCGGTAAATCAAAATTTAGAAAGAAAAGATACATAAGGGCCTTTCACAGAAACAGTGGCCTTGGGCGAAGGAGGCAACCAATCAATATGACCTTGCAGGGAATGAGTCAAGAAATAAATACCCCTGAATTCATGCTTTTCCACCCTCTGACTTCCTGCTGATGCCTCTTCCGGCAGGACTCAACCCAGAAGCCAAAAGAGTAGGGATTTTGGTGATACCGTCTACACAGCTCAACCTCTACAAAGCCTACTACTCCGCAACCTCTCTAACACCTGTTACCGTCACTCCCTCGGACTTTGTGACTCCAATGGGTGGGTGGTATCACACTGGACTTTTAATATGCATCTCTTCGTTTATTTATGACCACACAGGTATCCTCTTTTGGACCATTTTTCTATTTCTTATTTAACATTTTCCTCAATTTATACTTCTTTATGAATTCTGTATATGGACACTTTGTCAAATGAATGTATTGAAAATATCTTCTCCCTCTGTTTGACAGAGAAAGAAAGAGAAACAGAGAGAAACAGATATCCAACTGTCCTGCCAATTTATTGAAAAGATTACCTTTCCGCACTGTCTATACATTTGTTTCCCTTTATCTGTGAAAAATGTTCCAAGACCCCCCATGGATGCCTGAAACCTTGTGGATAGTATGGAAACCTAGATATACTATGTTTTTCCCAATACATACACAATCTGTGAGAAGGTTTAATTTATACTTTAGGCACAGTAAAAGATTAACAACAATAACTAATAACAAAATAGAATAACTACAACAACATACTGTAATAAAAGATATGTGAATGTCGTCATCTCTCTCTCTCAAATGTCTTATTGTACTATACTCATCCTCCTTTTCTTTATGATGATATGAGAGGATAAAATGCCTATGTATGAAATAAAGCGAGGGGAATGACATAGGCTTCCACATTGGGTTAGGCTACTATTGACCTTCTGACAATACATCAGAAGGATCATCACCTGCTTCTGGACAGCAACTGACCACTGGCAACTGGATCCATGGATAAGACAGGGACTAGTGCCGTACCACTTTAATAGTAAAGCAAAAATCCATAAACATATAGGTCTATTTCTAGCTCTGTTCCATTGGACAGTTTATCTAATTATGTGTCCACACTATACTGTCTTAATTACGTAGCTTCATATTAAATCTTGACACCTCGTTTATTTCGTAAAGTGCTTCAAAACTGCCCTGCCTCTTTTCGCATTTTCGTATAAATTTTAAATTCAGATAAAAATAAGCAAAAATGGATAAAAGGCAAGAGAAATGTTCATTACTTATTCAGAAAATAACCTACTTTGTAATTTAGCACCATAAAATTCATGTATAATAACTTTCTCTATGATGTTCTTGGACAATATTTAAAGATCCTTGTTGTTAGTATGATGAACAAAGGTAGGAAATTCTGAGGAAAAAAACAGTGTGTTTCACATTAAGAAAGGCCCCTCTGGGGGCACCTGGGTGGCTCAGCCATTAAGCATCTGCCTTCAGCTCAGGGGGTGCTCCCAGCATTCTGGGATCGAGCCCCGCATCAGGCTCCTCCACTGGGAGCCTGCTTCTTCCTCTCCCACTCCCGCTGCTCATGTTCCCTCTCTCGCTGGCTGTCTCTCTGTCAAATAAATAAATAAAATCTTAAAAAAAAAAAAAAAAATGCTCCTCCAAGAATTTTTTAAATGAGATACATAATTTGATTTTTTTTTTTAATGTTTCAAAGGCTCTTCCATTATATAAAGGGACTGTCATAGTGGTTGTTTTATTCTTTTTTATCTTTTCTCTTTTTTCAATGTATACCCCTCATACATTCAGTATATAATTTGAGTCAGAAAATTTTAAAAAAGCATACCATATTACTCCCATGCAACCAAATATGTGCATGCTTGAGTTCGTCAAGAAATACTATCTGAGGGATGCCTGGATGACTCCGTCGGTTGGGCGTCTGCCTTTGGCTCAGGTCACGATCTCAGCATCCTGGGATCGAGTCCCGTATTGGGCTCCCTGCTCAGGTGGGAGTCTGCTTCTCCCTCCCTCTGCTTTTGTGAGTTCATGCTCTCTCTCTATCCTCTCTTTCCCTCTCAAATAAATAAATAAAATCTTTTAAAAAAATAAATACTATTTGAGCATTAGATACACAGTGGCTACTAAACTGCAAAAAGATTGGGTTTTTTTTCACTATAAGTGCTCATTTATTTGAAATGTTGAGAATTCTAAAACATCCAAAAACAGGCAATTTTTAATCACTCAGAGGCCTACGAAAACACACAACTAACAAAATACTGGTTTATTTCTTTTATGCTTTTTTCTTTTTTTTTAGTGGGGTGTATTTTTTTTTTTTAATTCCCCCTGCGAGGGTGCAGTGTCCTGGAAGCACTACAATACCCGGTCGATGTGTGGAGTGGAGGGAGCAAGCTCCTATTCCACCTCCTAGTTCCAAAAATCCATTTAAAATACTGTCCTTGGCTAGAGGATGCATCAGATATTAAACTGATAAGAACAGATTTTAGTGGGGTGTATTTTAACACATTTGCTTTCATACAATTTTCATAATACAGTTTTGAACATTTTATCAACATTTACTAACCCTCTTATGACTTATAGTAAATTCTGTCTGATAATAATATCACTACAAATCTGGAACCACACTGTTAGTTGGAGTTTTCTGAACCACACAGATAGTACATAAGCTTATGGTTATGAACTCAAGAGGAGTTACTGTTTTGGGTTTTTCTCCCTGTTTCATATATAAATTTCTCCCCGTTAGGACCAAAGCTATAACAGGTAAATATCTCTACTACCTAGAATACTATTCCTATAAAATCTTGTGTACTTACACAAGAATCTGTTTCCACCCTGTCTGAGTGCAAGCTCTTTCTCTTGTAGAGTCCATTAAAACAGCGTTGGGCAACAGCCCCAGTGTAAAAATTCGCTACAGAATGCTTACCCCTGTGGAAAGATTTCTTAGCATTTCAAGGCTCCCAAAAAATTCTTAGTTTTGTAACAGCTAACCATGCCTGGGTAGGGTTTCCCTGAATGTCTAGACCACTTTATTGCTGACTCACAGTCTTCTTAATATTAGAAACAAGCAGGATAAAGGAAGGTTATTCTTGGAAAACAAAATGTAAGAAAACTTATTTTCAAAAAGGTATCAGTTTTTGAAATTGATGACTAAAATAAAACTATCATTTCTGACCCTTTCTGAAATCACAATGTGACTAAGTTCTTCCTTACCTTAAACCTAGATTTTTCTTATGATAGAGAAATCATATATATTTTTTTTCTTGGTTCCGAATTTTTTTTTAAGATTTTATTTATTTATTTGACACAGAGAGAGAGCTAGCAAGAGAGAGAGAGCACAAGCAGGAAGAGCAGCAGGCAGAGGCAGAGGGAGAAGCAGGCTCCCCACTGAGCAAGGAGCCCGATGTATGGCTCAGTCCCAGAACCCTGGGATCATGACCTGAGCCAAAGGCAGACACTTAACCAACTGAGCCATCAGGCGTCCCTTGGTTCAGAATTTTTAACAAGAGTTGACCAAACTAAAACTGAAGAACTCAAAATGATGTGAAAAACCATTCTATATTTTATTTAAGGGAGAAACAATAAATTTAAAACTTTATTAGTCAGTAATGTAAGTATAAAACCATAATGAGGGGGCGCCTGGGTGGCACAGCGGTTAGGCGTCTGCCTTCGGCTCAGGGCGTGATCCCGGCGTTATGGGATCGAGCCCCACATCAGGCTCCTCCGCTGTGAGCCTGCTTCTTCCTCTCCCACTCCCCCTGCTTGTGTTCCCTCTCTCACTGGCTGTCTCTATCTCTGTCAAATAAATAAATAAAATCTTTAAAAAAAAAAAAAACCATAATGAGATGTCTCACATCTACTATCATCAAAAAAAAATAGATAATAAAAAGTGTTGGCAAGAATGTAGACAAGTTAGAAGCCCTGTACTTGCTAGTGGGAATGTAAAATTGTGCAGCTGCTTTGTACAACAGCCTGGCAATTCCACAATTTAAACACAGAATTACCAAATCAACTACAATTCTACACGTAGGTCTATACCCAAGAGAAATGAAAACATATGCTTATAAGTACATGTCCAAGCAAAATGATTCATAACAGCTATAACAGTAGAAACAACTGTTTCCACTTAATCAACTGAATCAATTGATGAATGGATAAACAAAATACTGTGTATCCATCCCATGAAATATCACTCACCCATAAAAAGAAATCAAGTACTGATAATGCTACAACATAGATACACCTTGAAAACATTATACTAAATGAAAGAAGCCAAACAAAAAGAAACACATACTGTATTATTCCATTATTGGGAAATGATCAAAATAAACAATCTATATAGACAGAAAATAGATCATTGGTTGCCGAAGGCTGGAAGAATTGGGGGGAAAAGTGAAACGTAATGGATATGGGATTTCTTTTTGGGATGATGAAAATGTTCTAAAATTGACTGTGTTGATATTGCACAAATCTGTGAATATACTAAAACCCACTGAATTGAACACTGGGTGAACTAGGTGAATCCACTGGTAAACTATACTGGGTATACTTTGGGTGAACTGCATAATATGTGATTATATTTCAATAAGGCTATTATTTTTTAAAAAGTGGAAACAACACATGCTCATCAACTGATAAATGGATAAACAAAATGTGCTGTATTCACGGTTCAATATTAATATAAAAGAATATAAAAGAAGGACGTATGGATATATGCTACAACATAAACCTTGAAAACATTATGCTACGTGAAAGAAGCCAGACACAAAAGACCACTTATTAAATAATTCCATTTCATGAATTATACAGAATACAGAATAGGCCAACTTAAAGAAACCTAAAGCAAATTAGTGGTTGTCAGGGGCTGAGAGAATAGGGAGTGACTACTAAGGGTACTTTTATGAACTGAATTGTGTACCCTGAAAATTTATGTTGCAGCCCTACTCCCCAATATAACTACATTTAGAGATAGAGTCTTTAAGTAGATAACTAAGGTTAAATGAGACCATAAGGCTGAGATCCTAAGCCAAAAAGACTAGTGTCTTTATAAAACAGAAAAAGACCCCAGAGACCTCTCTCTCTTCATGCAGGAACAAAGGAAAGGCTATGTGAGGGTACAACAGGAAGGTGGCCATCTGCAAGCCAGGAAAAGAGGCCCCATCAGAAACCAATCCTACCAACACCTTGATCCTCAACTTCCAGTCTCCAGAACTGAAAGAAAATAAATTTCTGTTGTTTAAGCCACCCAGACTGTTATGGCAGTCTGAGCAGACTAATACAAGTATGGAGTTTCTATGGGTGATGAATATGTTCCAGAATTAGTCACAGTAATAGCTGAACAACTCTGAGTATACGAAAAACCACTGACTTTAGCCTTCCGGGGAATAGGTGGAGTAAGAAGACCCTAAGCTTCGCCTCTTCTCACAGATACAACTAGATAATACTCACATAGGTGTAAATAAACCAGAAGACAACCCAAAGACCAGCAGAACAGACTCTCTACAGCTAAACATAGAGAAGAGGCCACATAAAGAAAGTAGGAAGGGCAGAGACAAGGTCAGGAGCTAAATGGACCTGCAGGAGGGAGGAAAACAATAGGTATAGAAAGGGGGAAGAAAACATACCGTCAGAACAGGCACCCCAGGCACAGGGAACCTGCAGGGGTAAGACGAATCCCCATAACACATTTGACTTTGAAAATCTGAGGAGCCAAATTTCACCAGTTCTTACCATCTGTGGGGCTTAACACCTGGAACTTTAAAAATCAGCAGCTAAGTCTTTGGGAGGGCCAGGAAGGTGAAAGGAAACTGAGTCCCCACCCTTAATGAGACAGCACAACAAATAGTCCCTCAGACTTATTTTTAAGATTTATTTATTTACTTATTTATTTGAGAGAGAGAGAGAAAGCATGTGTGCATGGGGGGAGGGGGGCAGAGGGAAAGAGAGAGAAAAACTCAAGCAGATTCCACCCTGAGTGTGGAGTCCAACTTGCAGCTGGATCCCATGACCCTGAGATCACGACCTGAGCTGAAACCAAGAGTCGGTTGCTTAACTGACTGCTCCACCCAGGCGCCCCAGCCCCTCAGATTTCATAGCATAGATGTAACACCTTGAAAAGTGTCTGATATATGGGGCGCCTGGGTGGCTCAGTTGACTAAATGTCTGCCTTCGACTCAGGTCATGATCCCAATGTTCTGGGATCTAGCCCCACACTGGGCTCCCTGCTTGGCAGGTAGTCTGCTTCTCCCTCTCCTTCTGCCCCTCCCTCCAGCTCATGTTCTCTCGAGATCTCTCTCAAATAAATAAAATCTTTAGAAATAAATTCAAAAATAGCCTTTAAAAAAAAGGAAAAAATTCTGGTGTTTACTAATCTCAGAGCATGTGCAGGAGGTACAGGGACCACTGGAAGACCTCTTCAGGAACAAAGAAGCTGGTGGGTGCCATTTCCCTCTGCCACCCCCCAGCCTAGATAACTGCAGGAAACAGAACAGTGCCAACTCTCCACCTAACTTGCTAACAGCACACCGTGCCTCTTCATTCTCCTGCAGATCTGCCCCCTGCAATATGCCCTTGGCCAGACCCATCCAAAGCAATGCCACAAGCCTGGCAGTGTGCAAGCAGCCCCAATAGGGGCCAGCACCACTCCAAAGTAACTCCTACCCTGGGGAAAGGAAAGATAACCACACATACCAATACCCTATGGCCCCAGCAGTGGGCTGGGGGCAGACAGCTGGTCTGACTGCAGGCCTCATCCACCAATGAAAGCTTCTCAGGAGACAAAACAGGGAAAGTGCCCCACAGTTCGGTGCTACATCTCTGGCAAACACCTGGTCTTACTCAACTTAAGCCCAAGGCAGCCCCAGACCAGCCCACTAACAACACAGGGACCACACTCTGCCCACAGCAGGCAAAGAGAGCCATCGCAGATAACTGGACTGAAGGCAAAAGCAGTTCAACCACGATAGCAGGATGCAAGCATCACACACAGGAGACCCCCTGAATCAATGGGTTCTGGTGAACAGGGTAGAACGCACTGTAGGGCACTACAGGACCTCTTCTTCATAAGGCCACTACTTTCAAAAGCAGGAGATGTAGCTTACTTTCCTAACACAGAGACACAGATACAGAGAGTTAGACAAAATGAGAAGACAGAGGAATATGTCCCAAATGAAAAAAAAAGGACAAAACCGCAGCAAGAGAACTAAACAAAAGTGAGATAAGTAATATGCCCGACAGAGAATTTAAACTAATGGTCATAAAGATACTCATGGGACTTGAGAAAAGAGGGGAGGACCTCAGTGAGACACTCAACAAAGAAACAGAAAACATAAAAAAGAACCAATCAGAGACTAAGAACTCAGTAACTGAAATTAAAAACACACTAGATGGGATAAACGGTAGACCAGAGGAAGCAGAAGAAGGGATCAGCGACCTGGAGGACAGAGTGATGGAAAAGCAATCAAGCTGAATAAAAGATTGGAAAAAAATTAATGAAAAATGAAAAGAGACTTACAGAACTCAGTGACACCATCAAGAGTAATAACATTCGCATCATAGGGATCTCAGAAGGAGAAGAGAGAGGAAAGGGGGCAGAAAATTTATCTGAAGAATTAATAGCTGAAACCTTCCCAAATCTGGGGAAGGAAACAGAAATCTAAATCGAGGAGGCACAGAGAGGCCCCAAGAAAATCAACCCCAGGAGGTCCACACCAAGACACATAGTAATTAAAATGGAAAAGGTAGTGACAGAGAATTTTAAAAGCAGCAAGAGAAAAAAAAACAGTTACATACAAGGAAAACCCCAGAAGGCTACCAGCTGACTTTTTAGCAGAAACTTTGCAGGCCAGAAGAGAGTAGCATGATATATTCAAAGTGCTGAAAGAAAAACACCTGCAGCCAAGAACAGTTTATCCAGCAAGGCTATCATACAGAATACAATGAGAGTAAAGAGGTTCCTGACAAACAAAAGTTAGAAGAATTCATGACCACTAAACTAGCTCTACAAGAAATGTTAAGAGTGATTCTTTGAGTGGAAAGGAAAGACCATAAGCAGGAGTAAGAAAAATAGGAAGCACAAGAGCAGTAAAATTAAGTATATCTGTAAAAGTCAGTCAAGGGACTCACAAAATAAAAGGATATAAAGTATGACACCATATACCTAAAATGTGGGGGCGGGGGGGGGGTTCAAACTTAAGCAACCACCAACTTAACATGGACTGTTTATGGGTTCAAACTTAAGCAACCACCAACTTAACATGGACTGTTTATGCATAACATGTTATACTCAAACTTAACTGTAACCACAAATTAAAAACCAGTAATAGCTATGCAAAAAATAAACAGAAAGGAATCCAAGTATATCACTAAAGAAAGCCAGAAGATCATGAGAGAAGTGAGCAAGAGGGGAGCTTGGGTGGCTCAGCTGGTTATGCAACCAACTCATGATTTTGGCTCAGGTCATGACCTCAGGGTCATGAGACCGAGCCCCTCATCAGGCTCTGCGCTCAGCGTGGAGTCTGCTTGAGATTCTCTCTCTCTCTCTCTCTCCCCCTCTGCCCCTCCCCCCACTCATGCATGCTCTCTCTCTCAAATAAATAAATTAAATCTTTAACCCAAAAAAAGAAGTGAGCAAGAGTAGAAAGGAACAGAGAAAATATAATGCTAAGTGAAATAACTCAATCAGTGAAAGACAAAAACCGAATGATTTTAATCATATGTGGAATTTAAAAAACAAAACAAACGAACAACAACAAAAAAAGAGACAAACCAAAAAACAGACTTAGCTGTAGAGAACAAACTGATGGTTACCAAAGGGGAGGTGGGTTGGCAGATGGCTGAAATAGGTGAAGGGGATTAAGAGTACACTTATCATGATAAGCACTGACTAATACACAGAATTATTGAATCACTATACTGTACACCTGAAAATAATACAATGCCATTTGTTAACTATATTAGAATTAAAATTTTAAAAACAAATAAGTAAACCACTGACTTTTAAAAGGGTGAATTTTTTTAATTAACATATAATGTATTGTTTCAGGGGTACAGGTCTATGATTTATCAGTCTTACACAATGCACAGCACTTCCCACAACACACACCCTCCCCAATGTTAAAAGGGTGAATTTTATATGTAAATTATATCATAATAAAACTGTTTAAAAAAACAAAAGAAGATCATAAGAGCTGATATTAGCTGTCTTGATATTCAAAAGACTCAATGCACTAAAGCACTAATAGGTGTCTAGATAAATCTAACTAAATATAGAATGCCTTAACTTTCAAAGGAAAGCTGTCCAAGGTATCCAGATGTAGAAGTGGTCTATCCCCATGAGCTGCTGCTTTTAGAAAGTTCTATGAATTGAAACTTCCTTTTTCTTAAGTCAGAACTAACAATTAACTATAATATTAACATGATATAATGAAAAGAACATAGAGGTTTTTTCAGTTACTGGGTGCAAAACAATGAGCATGCCCGTTAATCCCTGCTAACGCTTTTGAATCCTGGTTTCCTCATTTGTAAAATGAAGAAAATAATACCTACCTTATACAATTACACTGAAGACAGGGTGTATTAAAATAAGAGAAAGCATTTTGTGAAGCAGAATATAAATTCAAGATAAATCACTTTGATGATGTTAGATCAGAATAACTTTTTTACATAAAGAAATATATACTTACAAAAAAAAAAAAACCCACAAAGCCTACTATGTACTCTTTAAGGGAAAAGCTACTCTGCCTTTATATTCCCCAAGCCAAGTACAGCATGTGGTAAACACAAGATATTTAGGAAATGCTTTTCAAGTTTTAAGACTAATTATATTATATATAGCTGTGACAAAGAGTCATCTCCACCTGTGAGCCAAAAATGCTCTTTAGCTCAGCTTCATACATCAGTTTTAATGCTTAGTAGCATTTAAAATCATGTATAGAAGAATAATACTTCTCAAATGAACACAGATACAAGCATAAAATTTACTAGGATTTTGTTATACTAATACTCAAAATGTTATTTGAAAAATAAAAGTTATACAGTAAACAAAATAAATACTCACTTGAGTGATAAACATTTTACAAGAAGTCTTTGACCAAAGTGCTCTTTGGGCACATCAGGAACACTAAGTCGTTCTATTGGCTCTTCCTGCAAATTGACAAGCAACATTAAAATGAACATTCTTACCATGTTTTAACTCTTTATAATTTTTTAAGAACTTATTTTATTAATCTAATGCTTTGAATCTTCACATCTGAGTACAGAAACAAGGACCGATTTACCCTCAAACAGAAGTCAGTATTAGATCCTAAGTGTGCTCAATTCACAGAAGTTACATTTAGGTTATAGATTAAGTATAATGTATTCACTCAAGTAAAAAGTATATTTCATTTACTAAAAACTATACCTATGTTTCAGTTAAGTTTTATTCCCTATGTTATTATAATACTATATGTAATACTCCCAAAATACTATTTTAATAATCATCTGCTTCTTCATATCCAAGTATCTATACCTCATCTGGTGATGGGTGTAGAGCAAAGAGCTCCTCGTGGCGGTTCGATTTCCTTTGGTCATCATTCTGACGGTCTATTTCTTCATTGGGAGTTCGATCAAGTAAATTGGGAAGCAAAGCATCAGGAAGCGAATTTTTCAAGTCAAAAATACTGCAGGCCCAGCTACCCCTTGGAGTATCATCTATTGACATTGAACGTCTTTTAAGATCATCCTGTCGTGCAAAACATTAAATATAAACATTTTAATAAAGAAATAAAAAATAAACTACTTTAAAATAATTTCTTTAGTCATTTAAAAATAAAAGTATTACTTGTTCATCCTGGTAGTTGTTACCATCTGGAGCTTCATCGGATTCAAAGACCTGTTTTGGCAAACCTTTTTGCCTTTCTTTCTGTTTATCTAATGTATTAGGATTAAATCCTGTTCCCAGTTTATGATATCTATTCAAAATAAAATAGTTAAATAAATGTCAGCTTTTGGAAATTTTTCATTTCATCATTATGTAACAAGCCAACTGTTCTCGGTATTATTTCTTTACATTAATAAGGATACATTCCAGCAGTTCTGATTGTGTTAAACATTTAACCAGAAGTTTAAGAAGACTTCCGTTCAAAGTTCCTTTACTCCAACTAGAGAGCAGATTAGGAGATTCCAGAAGTAAGTCACATTCTCCTTCTTTCCATGACAACCACGTATCTATAACTTAAGTTGTACTTTCAATTCAGATAATTTTTTTCTTTTCAGTAAAAAGAAAGGATGGGAAGCCAGGCTAAAGAATAAAATGAGAGAGTAGAAATATACCACATTCATAACAATCTAAATTTTTAAAAGGCAGAAAAATACAAAGCATTGAATCTTAAAATTTCAAATAGCCAAAGAAAGTTCCTATATGTCATTATGTATAAGAGATCTTAAACAAGCTAAAGCTGCAGACTTTTAAAAAGAAAAACAGCAAGATCTACACCATTGTATACATATATTAGTTAACATATATTGCTACATAATATATATATTAGACTTAGAATAACTCTTAAATTAATGTAACCTTCTTTCCTAAAAATCTAATATCCAAGAGCATTAAACAGACACTAAGATCAAAGAGCAATTACTGCTCCACACCTCATATAGTCCAGCTGGGGAAAATTTTAATTGGAGCAAAAACAATTGTGATTACCAGAGGATAATATGGTTCTTGCCACCAGGGAATTTATGAAATAGTAAAGAATCACACTTGATATGAATCATTCGTATTGTGTCTTGTAGCTAAAGATATTAAAATAGCAGCTACATAATGTTCACATCCCAGTGTAATCACAAAATAAAACATTTTTCTCTGAAAGAACTAAAATAAAGATACTAAATATAGTAACATGAAAGGTTTTATTCAAAAGTTTTAATCTTTCGTGAAATGTTTTAAGTTCCTTAATTTGTAAAGTTGCATGTCTAAGCTGCTCTAATAAACCAGAAATGTGTTGCATTCTGCCTCCTTTATGTCCTAAAATACTGACTATAAAATTCACAAAAGCTTAGAAAAATGACATGATTCATGATCAGTACTCTTCTAAATCATCACTCTGACCTCTAGTTGCTTGCTGTAAGGCTCTCTATGATTATCCATCCAACCCGGCACACACACCACCATTGGTAGGACCTCATATCTCGGCATTCTGTCCCTCATTTATTCTAGTCCAGCCACACTGACTTCTTTGCTATTCCTTGAACATTCCTGGCACGCTTCCTGTATGAAGCCTCTGCATGTGCTATTCTTCCTTCTGCTTAATACTATCTTCCCCCAGATTTCCAGAGGGCTCACTTCCTTAATTCCTTTAGGTCTTTGCTCAAATTCGCCTTACCTGTAAGGTCTCTTCTGATTAGTTTACAAAGCAGCTCTTCTTGGCTCTCCCTATCCTCTTCACCCTACTTTTTTTCCTCCATAAGAGTTACCTCCACCACATCTATTAATATTTATCTGTGTTTGTTTATTGTCTATTGCCCTCAGCCCCAACTAGAAAGTAAGTTCCACGAGGGAAGGGAATTAATTTTGGTGACTGCCGTAGCATCACTGCTTAGCATAGTGCCTGGCACATACCAGACTCTCAGCAAGTATTTGCTGAATGAATAAATAAAGGAAGTACTTTCTGTCCTTTCATCCTTCTGTGCTGAATTATAGACGAATGGTGTGGTTTCATCTTATGGCATACTATTCCACTCCTCAGTCACGTCCATTCCGCCATTAAGCCCATCTGCTGAGTTTTTAATATTTTTTCACTGAATAAAATATTAATTTCCAAAGATAACTAGTTGATTTTCATATGTCTACCATATCCTTTCATCTCTCCTTGAAGATAATAATTATACTTATGGGTCTTGATCTGTGTTCTATTAACTACTGCCAATTTTAAATTGTTCTGTTATTTGTAGATTGATAATTCTCTTTGAAGCATGCTGGTTTTCATCAAATAGTTGGCAATTCTGGGCTTTGTGCTCATTTTTAAATCTGGGACCCCATATCCGCCTGAAAACACTGTATCTGTGCAGCTCAGCCCATATCCTGTGGTTGTGGAGAACAGGCAATCATGCTGTCAGGCAGAATCTGCCAGTATCTACTCTTCAGGGTATGAGGGGCTCCTTCTTCACTCCAATGCATGCCCACCCTGAACACTATATTATCAGCTCAAGCCCCTAAAACCACTACTCCAAAAAAAGACACCAATATCTCTGCAGCCAGTCCTGTGCAAACATGGTACAGGGGTCAAAGTAACCAAATGTTCAACAGTTACCCCAGGTCCCCCTTCCATTGCCTGAGTTCACTACTTTGGAGTTTACAACCCTACTGAGGTTTTTACATATATCGTCTCCTTAGATTATTCTGTACTCCGGTTTTCTCTTATGTTCCAATTGCACTTTATCTTCTATCTTTCAGGGATACTTTAAAACCTGTAGCCCAACAAAAGTACCCCTTTTGCCATTTACTATTGCAGATAATAAATAATATTTGATGTAACAGAAAAAATTAAAGCATTAGAATCTGATGTCCCTAGGTTCTAATCCAGGCTATCCCACTTTCTAGCCATAGGACCTCAAAGACATTACTTAACTACTCTAAGCCTGAGCTATGGCATCTGTTGGAACCTTAACTGAGATAAGCGTCAAGTGCCCGATAAAATGCTCAATACACAGTAAGTACCCAAAAAATGTTAACTACCTTACCCTCTTGCCTAAACCAAGGTCAGCAACCCCATAATGAGAGTTAAGTAGCAGACTCTATGATTCTGAGATTAATGTTTTGCAAATAATCTCTTTATATTAAGATTTCTAATACATGTATAGACGTAAAGACCTTTGAGTTATCTGACAGAGGAACAGTTTTCTTCAGTAATGTCTAAAATCTAGCTATTGAAATACTTATCAAAATGGTAAGTTCATAAAAACATCTCTTCTTTATAAAGTGTAGCAGACTGTGTTTTTATTAGGTCACACTAAAACTAAAAAGCATGTCAGCAGTATCCCCGAGTGATGCTTAGCACAATATTAAACCCAGTGAAATAAGACAGCAGCCATAAGGGCAAAACAATAAGCAAAGGGTACAAGACCGTCTAGAACAATTTAGCACAGATAACTTCATTTCTGAACCCTATGCCATAAAAGAATTCTCCAGTACTTCAGTTATTTATTTTTCCTTTAGAAAAATAAAATAAGGATAAGAATTTTCAATATGAAGACTCTTCATTATGCAAATTAAAATTAGCAAAGGAAACTTACTTTTTTTTCTTAACCTGACTGGATGTCTCAAAGACCATCCATTAGAAAAATTAAATTTTGTGGTAAAACAAAACATTTTTTAAAAATATTTACCTGATTCGATATACTGGTCACGGACCTATAAATATTTAGTTAGTTAATAAAGGGTGGAGACCTTTCAAACAGCTTGATCTGGAAAGCTGGCTACTCAATTTAACTTAACCATTTAAGCTTCAATTAACTGGATTCTTTTTGAGAAATCCAAATTATTCATCAATACCTACCCATGATTTCCCAAAAGAGTTAAACCATAAATTTCTGTAATTGTGTATTATTAGTTATTAATGATCTATAATATAGAAATACTGATAAACCTATTATTTTATAAGGAAAGTTAAGTGATATAGGCCGCAGTTAATTGCAGAACTCCTAAGAAGAAAATATCTACATACAAAAACTTCTTTTGCTTCTTTGGCTATTTTTTTAAATGAATGTTCAGGTCTCATAATTATTATTAATCTACCTTAATCCATTTATAGATCCTACTCACATTTTTTTAATGTTATAATAAACATATGACTTACTTTCTGATCACAATTGCCCAGTCCTCTGTATAACTTCTTATACAATCTCTAACATGTGGATCCATTTCACTATTTTAAAAAAGAAAACACATTTGTAATTTAGTAAGGAAAGGACTGATGTTTGTGAATTTGGTTGCTTCAGTTCTTGTTCATATAATAGGAAAGAACACTACCATAAGAAATAGGATCTAAATAAAATCAAGGAAGGTAGCCTTTCCATAGTAACACTAAAACCAAAAATAGGTAAATGTCGCCTTACCTTTCTTCAGGTACAGCTGACACAAGGGTTCTGCAGTCCCTAGGACTATAAACAACTTCAATATCATCTGGAGGGAACTCGATCAAATCCCTTAAAGGCCCAGAATCCACAGCTAAAGGATGAGTAATGAGGTATTCTTCCAAATCCACTGGATCTACTGCTTCAGTAAGGGGCACCTTTATGAAAAGAGGGGTGGGTGTAAGAGGTGGGTAGAAAGGGAGAGGTGGGATATACAAATTTTAAAACTTTAAGCAAAGGAAATTTGTTTTTTAAAATGTATGTTTTTAACCTAGTTATTTCTAAAATGTCAGCAGAGATTCAGCCAGATGCATTAAAGAAACCACAAGATGTTGGCCTTCTTATACTTTTTTACACTTTTGGGTCAATCCTCTTATCTTCTCGCTTAGACTTTGTCCATTCCCCTCACATAAAATCGGTAATGATAATTAACAGTTTTAGAATACTTTACAGTGACAAAATGCTCATTGGAAGGATTCTTTTTTTCTTTTTATATCTTTGGAATTGTCACTGCTAAGTTTATAAGGAGCGCTTTTACTTTATTTGTTGTTATTGCTGATTATTCTAGTAAAAATATACAACCAGTCTGTAGTAGGCTGAAAATGGCCCTCCAGAGATTTCCACATCCCAACCCATGGACCTTATATGGCAAAATAAATAAATAAATACAAATAAGAGGGTATTTGAAGATATGATTAAGGATCTTAAAATGGGGCATTACCCTGGATTATCTGAGTGGATCCTAAGTGCAATCATATATATCCACATATGGAGACATAGGGAATTTGGGGCACACAGAGGTAGAAGCCATATGAAGACACAGCAAAGAGAAATCTGAAGATTCTGGCCTTAGAGACAGAAGTGATATGGCCTCGAGCAGCCACCAGATCTGGACAAGACAAGGAACTGATTCTGAAGGGAGTCTCTGAAGGGAGTGCAACTTCACCAAAACCTTGACATCTGCCCACTGATATCAGACTCTGGACTCCATCACTATGAGAGAATAAATTCCTGTTGTTTTAAGCCACACAGTTTGTGGTAATTTGTTCCAGCAGCCACAGGAAAGTAATACACAGACTCTATTAAAAGTATCTATTAGCAATAATAGAATATTCACAGAATTTCTTGGCCAAGCTGAAATTATACATTTTAATAAGATACCCTACTTCTTATCTACCATGAGAAAAAATATTAAGCAAAACTGTGAAGAATTATGTAACAAATGTGCAGTTATGGACCAATGAAAATAAGAACATGTAATTTCTCAAGACATTTAACTAGGTAAAAACACTGGGACTTGCGGGTACATGTTATGAAATAGAGATAGAAGGTGCTTTAATCTACACTGCTTTGGACTGAACAACCCCCAACAGTAAAACAACATTTTAAAGATAGTTAAGTAAAATAATAAATGACTAGCACATCATAAACACTCAAATCATAGTCGCTATTATCATTATATGCTTTCTCATTCAAACCTCTCCCAAACCTTGTAAGTTAGAGGAAGTTAGTATTTCAATTCTACAAATAAGGGCATCATTTGTGCTACAGAAGTCAAACAACTCCTGAAAATTAAATCGCCACTAATGACAGTGTAAAATTTTAAAATGGGTCTTCAAGCTCTACAATTCATGGTTTTTCTCTCATAAGCATTTTATCTTACCTATTCTCTAAAGTACATCATACACTATCACGATGTACAGTTTATACTTCATATACTATCCCTGTTCTTAATTCAGGGAAAGAAGCAATTCAACAGGGAAACAGAGTATTATTCAACCATAATTGCTGAAAAAACTGGGTTATCTATACTGGGGGGGAATGAATCTCAATCCTTACATCACAACATACACAAAATTTAAATTGAGATGGATCATGGACACAAATATAAATACTAAAACCTTAAAACTGCTAGATGGAAACAGAGGAGAACATCTTCATGATTTGGGAGCAGGCAAAAGTTTCTTAGACGTGACACACAAATAACCATAAGAGAAAAATCTGACATATCAAAAGATAGTTAAGAAAATGAATAGGCAAGCCACAGTAAGAGGAAATATTCACAAAACAAGGGACTGGTGTCTAGAATATATAAAGAAGTCCTGCATCTCAATAATAACAGGACAAACCACCCTCTCAAATGGGGGGTAAAGTTGACAAAACATTTACTACGGAAGACATGAAATTTTAACATGTAAAAAAATGTTCAATGTTAAAAGTCACTAGGACGTACTTCCACCTCCGGGAAGATGGAGTAGACATATTTTCCCTATTCTTCCCACTAATTACAACTATAAATCCTGGACAGTCTATATAAAATAAACATCAGAAGACTCTAAAAGGTAGAGAAAAAGGCAAATCAGCAGGGACCTCGGGACCCAAGAAATGCTACAACAACACGTTACCTAAAAATTCTTTTTGCCTTCTATACTCCATGCTTGGACCTAGAAAAACTCACAAACCAGAAACACCAAGGAACATGGCATTGGGGGAAGGGGGGATTGGGGAGGGAGCCCCAACAAAATCCTGTTCTCCCCAGCCAAAGGACCAAGAGAAGGGCAGCACAGCAAAACAGAAAAGTTTTAGACAATAACCACTCTACTGCAGTCAAACACTGCATGAAAAACTGTGGACCCATCCATATCTACACAAGGAAGGCCAAGTGGAAAGCTAGACTTCACCCTCATAAAGCTGTAACAAGGCATCCAACACTCCCCACCAAGGATGGTATCAAAGAAGTCAGAGTAGGGAACTGGGATTTTCATACCTACTAGGAGGTATGAGCCTCCCACCTCCACAGTGTCAGTGGAGATCACATAGGGACATCTACTCATTCAGTAATAACAAGGCACTTCTTCCTCTTACTGCTGGGATGGTATCTGAAGTGGTCTATATATAATACAATAAAGGGTAAAGGGATGGAAAGGTAATTAAATTTCTAGACTTCACTCAAACTGTTAAAATGTCAACACTAGTTTTGTGATAAATTATGTAAATATAATACCTAAGCAACCACTAAAAAGGCTATACAAAGATATGCACTCAACAAGACTGTGGATAAATCAAAATGGAATTCTAAAAAATGTTCAGATAACTCACAGGAAGATAGGAAAAAGAAAACAGAAAAACAAAAAACGGGGGCGCCTGGATGGCTCAGTCAGTTAAGCATCTGCCTTCGGCTCAGGTCATGATCTCTAGGTCCTGGGACCAAGCCCCACATTGGGCTCCCTACTTAGCAATGAGTCTGCTTCTCACTCTCTCTCAGATTAATTAATTAACTTAAAAAAAGAAAAAACAGAGAGAACAAAAAATAAAATGGCAGACTAAAGCCCTAGCAAAACAATAATAACATTAAATATAAATAAATGGTCTACATATACGAATTAAAACATAATGGGCACCTGGGTGTCTCAGTTGGTTGGGTGTCTGCTTTTTTGGCTCAGGTCATGACCTCAGGGTCTTGGGATCCAGCCCTGCGTTGGGCTCTCTGCTCAGAAGGGAATCTGCTTCTCCCTCTCCCTCTGCCGCCCCCCCCACCCCTCTCGCGCTCTCTCTCGCTCGCGTCCCCTCTGTCTCTCTCTCAAATAAATAAAATCTTTAAAAAATAAATAATAATGATACTAAAAATAAAAGATAAGAGAATGGTAGAATGAATTTAAAAGTATGACCTACCTGTATGGTGTACAAAAAATCCACTTCAAATAAGACAATATAAGGAGGTTGAAAATAGAAAAATGGAAAAAGATACACCACCATGCATACGGCAATCAAGAGAATTCTGAAGTGGCTATATTAATATCAGATAAAGGAGACTTCAGAGCAAAGAAAAGTACTAGATAAAAAGGAACGTTACCGGATGATAACAACTATGATCCAACAAGAAGACACAGCAATCTTAAAGGTGTATGTACTAGAACAACAACTATAAATTATGTGAAGCAAAAACTGATACAACTGAAAGGAAAAATAAGACATATCTACAGTTATAACTGGAGACATTAAGACATCTCTCTCAGCAACTGATAGACAACTGGACAGAAAACCAATAAGGAGGGGCGCCTGGGTGGCACAGCAGTTAAGTGTCTGCCTTCGGCTCAGGGCGTGCTCCCGGCGTTATGGGATCGAGCCCCACATCAGGCTCTTCCACTATGAGCCTGCTTCTTCCTCACATCAGGCTCTTCCACTATGAGCCTGCTTCTTCCTCTCCCACTCCCCCTGCTTGTGTTCCCTCTCTCGCTGGCTGTCTCTATCTCTGTCAAATAAATAAATAAAATCTTTAAAAAAAAAAAAAAAAGAAAACCAATAAGGATATGGCAAAACACAACAGCACCACCAACCACAAGGATTTAACTGACGTTTATAGAACAGTCCACCCAACAGCAACAGAATAAACACACTTTTCAGAAGCCCAAAAAGCATATACCAAGACAGACCATATCCTGAGCCATAAAACAAACCTCAACAATTTTAAAAGAACTGAAATCAGAGTGTGTTCTCTGACCGTAATGTAATCAAATTAGAAATTAGCAACAACAAGATAACAGGAAAATCTCCAAACACACTGAAAGTAAACAATACACTTCTAAATAAGCCATGAATTACTGAAGTCTGAAAAGTGAAATTTAAAAAATACACTGAGCTAAATGAAAATATAACAAAATTTGTGGGATGATGGAAATGTAAATCAAAAACATAGATACTATTTCATACTCATTATGATGGCTATTATTTTAAAAATGGAAAACAAATATAGGAGAGGATATAAAGAAACTGGAAGCCTTTCGAATGTTCCCAAAAAATCGTATCAAAAAATGGGATTACCATATGATCTACTAATTCCACGTCTAGGTATTCCACCCAAAAATTGCAAATGAGATTCAAACAGATACTTGTACACTCATGTTTATAGCAGCGATACCACCAACAGCAAAACATGGGAACAACCCAACGTCCATCAACAGATAAATGGATAAACACAATGTGGTACACACATACAATGGTATATTATTGACTCTTAATGTGGACAAAGCTTTGAAGAAAAGCAGAGTGAAATAAGCCAGAAACAAAAAGACAAATATTGTATGATTGCACTTTATAAGGTACATAGAATAGACAAATTTATAGAGATAGAAAATAGAATAGAGGTTACTGGGGACTGGGAGAGGAGGGGGCAACCGGGAGTTATTGTTTAATGGGCACAGGGTTTCAGTTTCAGATAATGAAAAATTTCTGGAAATGGACAGTGGTGATGAATAGCAGTGGTGATGGTTACACGATATTGTGAATACACTTAATGCCACTGAATTATACACTTAGAAATGGTTAAAATGATAAATTTTATGTTATATATATATTTTACCACAAGACATAGATAGATAGATAGATAGATAGATAGATAGATAGAAACAAAAAGAAAGAAAGAAAGAAAGAAAGAAAGAAAGAAAGAAAGAAAGAAAGAAAGAAAGAAAGAAAGAAAGAAAGGGGGGCGCCTGGGTGGCTCAGTCGTTAAGCGTCTGCCTTCGGCTCAGGGCGTGATCCCGGCGTTCTGGGATCGAGCCCCACGTCAGGCTCCTCTGCTGGGAGCCTGCTTCTTCCTCTCCCACTCCCCCTGCTGTGTTCCCTCTCTCGCTGGCTGTCTCTCTCTCTCTGTCAAATAAATAAAATCTTTAAAAAAAAAAAAAGAAGAAAGGAAGGAAGGAAGGAAGGAAGGGAGGGAGGGAGGGAGGGAGGGAGGGAGGGAGGAAGGAAGGAAGGAAGGAAGGAAGGAAGGAAGGAAGGAAGGAAGGAAGGAAGGAAACTTTAAAAAAAAACTTTTTAGGTCAATGTTTCTCTGCCCAGGTATTATTTCTAGGGCAGCATACCTTCCAGGATTCAAAGTGTCACAAATGAATATTCAATGAAAATAATGACAAAAGCTGGGAGTCCTTGCATATGTCTAATTCAAAATTAGTCTTTCCTCAAAGAATGACCAACCATACCATGAGTAAGTCTTAGGGTAGGGAAGGAAACTATGACACTTTCTTAAAAACACCAAATATAAGATAAACAATCTTATTTCCCAAACTCACACAGGTCACTGGCTTTCTAGATATGGTGTTAGCTAGACTTGGATCACAGAAACAAATTTATTTTTGTTACAACCAACTCCCCTCCCTCTGATGCCCATCAGAGACAGCTGCTTGGGTTAGTCTTGGAATGTGGTGATGAGCTGATTATAACTATAAATTATTCTGCAAGACTCCAAGGAAAGATCCTATATTTATTGACCCAAGGGAAGAGACTGCAACATGATTTTATAAAAGAGTGTGGCTGGGCCATAAGCAGGGTCAAAGGGTGATGAGAAGCAACAGTGAAGTACTACAGAACCTCTCATAGGCAATGTTACGATAGTTTCTTCAACAATAACTGTGTTGGAATTTGGCTGACATGATTAGTGTTAAGATCTCTTTCAATCCTTTCTGATGTATGTACCATCAAAAGTTCTAGGATTTGATTAGAGGTTGTTTCGGGCTGGAGGATAGGAGGATAAAAGGGTGATAGCTGAAGTTTCTTTTTGAGGTGATGAAAATGTTCTAAATTGACTGTGGGGATGGTTGCATACATCTGTGAATACATTAAATCCATTGACCTGTAAATTAAATGGGTGAATTGTTTGGTATGTGATTAAAACTCAGTAAGGCTGTTAAAAAAAGTTAAACCAGAATCTAATCAGTTATAGGAAATACAGATGATAGAGAAATGAGTCTACAAGGAAGAAATTTCAAAAAAGTTGAACCAGAGTCCTAATCAACTACAGGAAATGAAGGAGATAGAGAAACAAATCTACAAGGAAGCAAACATAAAATCCAAAAGGCAGGTAATTCTATAAGACAACTAATCAGATTTTCTTAACAAGTTCAATGGCATTAAAAACAAAGTTAGAAGTTGGGGGAGGAAGAAACTACTTTGTTTTTGTTTTTGTTTTAACACAAGTGATCTAAAGCCAAATTCTATCTGTGGATTTTATGTAGATCCTCATTTGAACAAACCAACTATAAAAAGATATTTATGAGATAATCAAGGAAATTTAGCATGTACTGGATTTTAGATGAAACCAAGGAATTACTGTTAATTTTCTTAAGTGTGATAACAGCATTGTGGTTAAGTAAGAAAATACCAATAGTTATACTTGTCTTTCTATTTTTGTGTATGTTTAAAGATTCTCCTAATTTAAAAAGTACTTTATCAGAGAGAATACAAGAAGACAAATTGACATGAGCAAGCTCTGACAATCCTTTGAAGGAACTGTGTTGCAAAGAAGAGCAAAGAAATACTGAGGCTGGGGACAGGTAGAAAAGTAGGGGAAAAAAGAAGGATTTTTTTTAAATGATACAAATAATAGCATGTTCATATAATGATGGGAAGGATTGGGTAAACAGAAAGGAAAGGTGCTAAAAGAGAAGGAGAATTACTAAAGGACTGTATTTCAGTAACTGAACAATGTAGGGACTGACTAATCCCTCCACTTGTTCACGAGTGGTTCATCTAGAGTCACAGGTGAACAGACTACGTGGATACAGATGACAACTGGTTAATACACATGGTGGTAGGAGTATGTGGAAGTTCTTTTCTGATTGTTTCAATTTTCACAAGTGCAATATGAAGCCAAGTTATCTGAGAAGTAAAAATGGGAACGAGCAATTAGGGGTTAAGAGTAGGAGGCATGAAATAAGCCAACTAAAATAGTGGGGAAATGAATGAACTAGGAAAACACACTATTTGCCTGGAAATGTTAAAGTCTTCATGAGTGAGTGGTCATAAACAGAGTGAGACCAGTCGATAGGATTATGTTTTTCTCCAGCCATGCTCAGCTGCACAAGTGCAGGTATGAAGAAAGCAGAGAGCTAGATTTTGAACAGCACTGAGGTTGTGCCAGTGACATGAAAAGTTACAGAATTCAAGGTTACGTGCAAGAGAGTCATTATAATGATCATCAAATAATTTAAATTTGGTAAGGAGAGAAAAGAAAACATCAAAGTGTGAGGAGCAGGAAAAGGTCAGTAGGATCATGGATTCTAGGTTCTGGGGGTGAAGGACAGTTGGAGTCAGTATACCAGAATAAGAGGGGCACTGGCTGGCTCAGTCAGTGGAGCATGTGACTTACTCTTAATCTCAGGGTCGTGAGTTCAAACCCCACACTAGGTATGGAGCCTACTTAAAAATAAAAAAAAATTTTTAAAAGGATACCAGAATAAGAGAGCAAGAAAGATAAGAAGCAGTACTCAGAAAGTAATAAACATAAAACTGAGATTACAGAGGGGTTATGATTATTTATAATGACCAAATCTAGGGCACGACTATGGAAGTGAGTAGTTGAGGTGTAATACAGGACATGGGATATCAGTACAGAAAAGGAGTTCAAGACTCCGAGAGGATATTATAAAAGGATCACCTCCTTATACATTGCAATCACCCAGAAATCCATATATTCTAAAATTTCTCCAATCAGCATTGTTACTATTGTTAAAAGTAAACTCCATCTTTAAAATTTTTAATAATACAAACATTATAAACATGTCATTACAAGGTAATCAAGCTGTTATGTTCTGGCATACCATGTGTTTTCAATAATTGCTATCCTTTCATACCTAAAGGAAAAGTGTTAATGTATGTCTACCCAAGTCACTCTTAATTACTTTTTTAGTTTTTGACAAATGGAGATATATTTTTAATTCATATTCTTATTATAACAAGTAAGTATCAGTTTTTTATCAAAACTGATTATCCTGGGGCACCTGGGTGTCTCAGTTGGTTAAGCATCCAACTCTTGATTTTGGCCCGGGTCGTGACCTCAGGGTCAAGAGATTGAGCCCAGTGCTGCTAGTAACTGCTTGGGATTTTCTCTCTACTTCTCCTTCTGCCTCCCCCCCCCAACCGCCTTCCCCAGCTCGAGCTTTCTCTCTAAAAACTGATTATCCTCATGCCAGTTTCCTTAATAAGAACACATATGTTTATGTCTCTGACATAGTAATTGGTTAAGGCAATGATTCAATAACTGTATATTCCCTTCTATAAAAGGGGACAGATAATACTACAAATCTATGTAATTATTTAATATTTCCTTCAGTACCTATTTCTAGAATAGATTCCTAAATTTTCTTATAATGATTTACCATGGATCTGGGAAGTCTTAACTATAAAATTCCAGAGTTGAAAAATCCTGAATGTAAAGTTTCAGAGTTGACTAGGAAATCAACACCTATATTACACCTCCTAATACTCTTCCCCAACTGAAATTTCAGGAAAGGGAGCAGTAGCAACAAATAAGATTATGAGACTAGTGATGGAACCCAATCCACTGGCTCATCTTTTCACTATTTTTTCACAGCCTTGTCAGTAACACACCACTAACATCCCATATTTTAAATATGTTACTTACTGTGGTATGATGGGATATATTGCCAACAATGTTGAGGTTTTTAAGCAGTTGAGGAGAACCGCTATATTGTCCAGAGATCTGCTTCCTGACTTCAGCAGCCACAGTTCTATAACAAAGAAAGTAAATAAATTATTTAAAAAGAAAACAACCACATTCAAAATGGAAGGGAACTAAGTATATTAAATATTAATTTAAAAACCAACAAAATCAGGGCGCCTGGGTGGCTCAGTTGTTAAGGCTCTGCCTTTGGCTCAGGTCATGATCCCAGGGTCCTGGGATGGAGCCCCAAGTCAGGCTCCCTGCTCAGCAGGGGAGCCTGCTTCTCCTTCTCCAACTCCCCCTGTTTGTGTTCCCTCTCTAGCTGTCTCTCTCTCTGTCAAATAAATAAATAAAATTTTTAAAGAATAGGGGCGCCTGGGTGGCACAGCGGTTAAGCGTCTGCCTTCGGCTCAGGGCGTGATCCTGGCGTTCTAGGATCGAGCCCCACATCAGGCTCTTCCACTATGAGCCTGCTTCTTCCTCTCCCACTCCCCCTGCTTGTGTTCCCTCTCTCGCTGGCTGTCTCTATCTCTGTCGAATAAATAAATAAAATCTTTAAAAAAAAAAATTTTTTTTTAAATAAAAACAAAGCAACAACAAAATCTCAGTGTATCAATAGGGCCATAAATTCATAAGATATTTCAGTAAATACTGCCTATAATTACAGTAGAACATCTTTATGCTGATGTAGGACACAAAAGTGACAGCCAAACTTACAGAAGGCTTTTTTTGTATCTGGCATTTCAGGAAACATACTTTGGCTTTCAACACAGCAGGAAGCTATAATAAGATATATGTATATTAAAATGTACATATCTTAAGAATATAAAATTCTAAAATATTTTATAAACAAAGAATTAGAAAGAAAAAAACTCCTCTTTCCTTTCTAATATCAAGTAGCTCCTCATTCATACCCCAGAAAACTATCCCTTATTTTTACTTAACTAATAGAAATCATCCTTAATACTCTGGCATTAATGGCTTTCCATAATCTGACCTTAATCACCTTTCCAGCCTTGCATGTCCTTTCCCAAATTCTTGTCAGTGAACATAAATTGCTTCCCACAAAGCTATTTCCTTCTTCTATACCCACAAATTCAATTCCTAACTAGTTTCAAGGCTAAACTCAAATACCAAGACCTGCCTAACAAACTTAAGTCTTAGCTCGCCCCAACTAAAAATACCACCCTTCATTAAAATTCTTAGAGCATTTAAAATCTAATGCGCTCTCCTCCTTCCTAGTTATTTTTCCACATTTTATGTATGCTCTATATAAACAGAGGCAGTGGTTTCATTCATCATTGTTTTCCCTAAAATATTTAGCTTGAAGCACTCAAAACAGGTGACTGGTTAGTCCTATGAAATGTACAGTATTACTCAACTTTTTGACGAATGAAGTAAACCATAAAAGCACTACCATAATAAAACAGATAAGTCTTTATTTGAATTACGATTAGAATTTAAAAGTTCCATCATTTTGGAGATGCCTGGGTGGCACAGGTGGTTAAGCACCTGCCTTCTACTCAGGTCGTGATGCCAGGGTCCTGGAATCGAGTCCTGCATCAGGCTCCATGCTCCGCAGGGAGCCTGCTTCTCCCTCTGCCTGTTGTTCCCTCTGCTTGTGCTCTCTCTGTCTCTCTCTCTCCCTCCGACAAATAAATAAATAAAATCTTTTTTAAAAAACAAAATAAAAGTTCCATCATTTCGATCTCGTTACTAACCCTCGAGGGCATACTAGAATTTCAAATTTACTTACATAGCATTTCTAAAACAAAAATAATTTAGAAATTCAAACGACTTCACACCTCATCAGTCTCCATATTCCTTACATTTCTCAAAACTATAGAGCAAAATATTCAATGAGCTCCAAATCCAGTAATTAATAACTTTATCACGTTAGTAACATTTTATTAAATAGAAATTATAACTCAAAAAAATTATAACTCAAGAACACAAAATAAACACCCCTATCCATAGATTCTGTGCAATTATTTTTCTACAGTCAATATCTAACCTCTACACTATGATCAACTCTCCACTTCCTTATTTTATAAAACTAGCCTTCTGGGTTTTTTTTAATCTTTTCCAAAAACTAAACCCTACTTTCTCCTATCTTTCTGCTGCAAATAAACTGAAATAGGTCTAATGACCTGGTTTCCAGGCCAGCCGGATTCTTTCATTCTGCAGTGTTCTCAAGCCAGAGGCTGAATTCAGAGCCCTGAACATCTTGGTCCCCATACAAATCTCCTGCTGAATTTCTAAACAATCTCATTTTCCAAAAATTATCCAGATTTATGATACAATCTTTTCCCCCACCTTCTTCTCTTCCACGCCTCCTTCCTTTTTTCATGTTCAACCATTCCATACATTTATCCAGCCTATTTTCAAGCCTATTACTCAATAAGAAATTTTTGATACAAAGGTAAAAAAGTAAGTCTCAAGATACAGAATTAGCTCAGCTTTTTTTAATGGGTGATTTCAGGTACTTTAGACCACTTCTGTGTTTTATAAAAGGCTAATTTGTTATTCATAATGGCTGAAACCCAGAAGTTTATCCTTCAATAGGTAAATGGATATACAAACTGTGGTACAGCCATACAATGCAATATTATTCAGCAATAAAAAGAAGTATGTTATCAAGCCACAAAAGACATGGAAGAACCTTAAAAGAATACTGCAAGTGAAAGAAGCCAATCTGAAAAGCCTGTGTACTGTACGATTCCAACTATATGACGTTCTGGAAAGGCAAAACTATGGAGACAATATTAAAAGGGGGGAGGGGCGCCTGGGTGGCTCAGTCGTTAAGCGTCTGCCTTCCGCTCAGGCATGATCCCAGCACTCCGGGATCCAGCCCCGCATCAGGCTCCTCCACTATGAGCCTGCTTCTTCCTCTCCCACTCCCCCTGCTTGTGTTCCCTCTCTCGCTGGCTTTCTCTCTCTGTCAAATAAATAAATAAAATCTTAAAAAAAAAAAGGGGGGGTGCCATGCTTGGAGGGGGGAGGAAAAGGAAGGGATAAATAAGTAGTGCACAGGGGATTTTTAGGGCAATGAAATTATTCTGTATGATTCTATAATAGTGAACAAATGTCTTTATGCATCTGTCAAAACCAACAGAATGTACAACACAAAAAGTAAACCCAATATAGTCCACGGGCTGTAGTTAATAATAATATATCCATATTGGTTCATCAATTATAAAATGTACTTCACTAATACAGGATATTAATAATAAGGGAAACTTGGGGCACTGGGTGGCTCAGTGGGTTAAGCGTCTGACTCTTGATTTCAGCTCAGGTCTTGATCTCAGAGTCATGAGTTTAAGCCTGGAACTGGGCTCTACCCTGGGTGTGGAATCTACTTAAAAAAATAAAATTAAAAAATAATTTTTTTAAATAAGGGAAACTTGGGGTGCCTGGGTGGCTCAGTCGGTTAAGCATCTGCCTTCAGCTCAGGTCATCATCCCAGGGTCCTGGGATGGGGCCTTGAATCTGGCTCCCTGCTCAGTGGGGAGTCTGCTTCTCCTTTTCCGTCTCCCTCTGCCCCCTCCTCACCACTTGTGCTCTCTCTCTCGAATAAATAAATAAGATCTTTAAAAAAATAATAATAATAGAATAATTCTTCCTACTCGTAGTGACAGCTCTATAGTAGGGAAATACAGGGAAGTCTTTTTACTTCTAATAAGCTATTACTGCAGGGGCGCCTGGGTGGCTCAGTCAGTTGGACGTCTGCCTTCAGTTCAGGTCATGACCTCAGGGTCCTGGGATCAAGCCCCACATTGGACTCCCTGCAGGGAGCCTGCTTCTCCCTCTCCTTGTCCCCCTGCTTGTGCACGCACTTGTGCACTCTCGGTCAAATAAATAAATAAAATCTTTAAAAAATATATTAACTGCAAAGTAGAAGGAAGAGGTCAAAAATTCCATAGTTACTTATGCTCCTAAATTATAAGAGAATATCTTCTTCCCCTCCCAAAAGAACATGATTGAATATTTGACCTATTTGTCTCCTTACCAACTCTCTCCATTCCACAAGCTTCCTCATTACGTCAACATGCATTACAATTTTCACAAAAGAAAACACTCACTAAGGCCATTCACCATAGGACACTGGAAATAACCAACAAAGGACTCACATCCTGAGGGAAATTATGTTGTATTTAATCTTTCCTCTAACCTCCTCCCACTTTCAGATGCCCCATCTAACCCATGATTTCCAGAATGACCAATCTAGGTCTCTCTCATCTTTACTCATTCTTCAAGGGACCAGAAGTAAAACCTTAGTAAAAATGAGTAAGGAGAAGGGAGCCTCATAGACCTTACCACTCTTGATGTTAGGGTCCTGAGTTCAAGCCCCACGTAGAACTTACTTAAAAAATAAAATAAAACAACTAATAAATAAATAAATGTTAATTAAAAAGAGTAAGGAGAGTTTAGACAAAACAGAAGAGTTTAGTTGAGCTTCTCCTATAAAGTCACAAAGAGTAGCTGCAAAGTACTGGCAAATAAGAAAATAAGATCTCTTGGAACTCTGTTTATATATAAAATAGAAGTCAAGGAAGAAGTGAAGGGTAAGAGGATATACCATGGAATATACCAGGTAAGTGAATACATCAGAGACAAGGCAAAAAAGGGCTGACTAAAAATCCCCAAAGGAAAAAGGAAAGAACAGCTGATACTCCAGCACTGTGACTATCCAAGCCCAAGACTGGTGACTGACGGGTTGAATCACAGTTCTACCATTGTGTATAGTTGGCATTAAAGATAAAGAGAAGCAAAATAAAGAAAACCATAGATTAGATCTGGGCCACCTCTGACCCGGCAGGGGTGTGAAAGGAGGGACTATAGGCTTCTGCTGCTTTGCTTGGGGGAACTTGAACTAGCACCTGGAAACTTTAGGAAGACATGATTTTCAAAGCTAATTATGAAACATCTGTCACTGGAATTAGTACTGTGACAAATGGCAGGAAGACAACACTGGCTAAGAATTTGCAGAAATACCTTCCAATCTGCAGCATCATATCTCAGGATGAGTTCTTTAAGCCAGAGTCTGAGATAGAGACAAATACAGATGGATTTCTGCAGTATGACGTGCTTGAAGCACTTAACATGGAAAAAATGATACCCACCATTTCCTGCTGGATGAAAAGCCCAAGATAATCACTGTTATCAACAGACTCTGGAAATGCTGAGAAATTCCCATATAAATCATCGAAAGCTTCCTTCTCTTTAACTATAAGCCCCTTGACACTCTATGGAACAGAAGCTACTTTCTGACCATTCCATACAAAGAATGTAAAAGGAGAAAGAGTATAAAGGTCTATGAGTCTCCAGACCCCCCAGGGTACTTTGATGGCCACATGTGGCCCATGCATCCAAAGCACAGACAAGAAATGGAGACATCAGGTGGAAAACTGTTTACCTAAACAGAATAAAATCTGAAGAGGACCTCTTCTCACAAATGTGTGAAGATCTAATACAAGAACTAGCAAAGCAGAAGTGTTTGCAAGTAACAACATGAAAATGGACTGCCCTGAATCCTTCCTGGAATGAATTCGGAAACTCAAAGGAGTATATTTAAGAACCTTAACCAAGATACAGTATGTAACTTGGTATGATGTTGGCTGTTGGTTCATTTGTTTGTGTATCACACGTGATTTTCCCAATATGTGGAACAGCAAAAAGTTATCCATGCCAACAGACAGGAATTTACCTTGATGAGTTGTTCTCGCTCTAAGGAGTGCAGAGACAGAGCAGAGCTCACAATGAGTCAGTTCCTCTAGACTAATGATTGTCAAACTTTTCTGAATAGGACCCAAAGGACAAAAGAAGGCTTACAACACAATCCAGTATATATGTATTCTATTGTGTTTGTATGTGTGTGTGTGTGTCTGTATGTATCTGTGTGTGTAGATATATATGTGTGTGATGTGTGTGTATACATACACACATATCAAGTATCACAAAGTATTCACCTTAGATGTAATGCCAGGTGATATTTTTCTATTTGTAATTTTTAAAATATATTCATTACCATCTAATCCCGATGGCTACCTCCTGCAAATAAAGGCTTTACTAGGAGTACCAGTCACATTGAATAAATCAATAACAGAGAAAACTAGAACAAGCAGGTGCCAAAGCAAACAATCAGACAAAAACCAGAAGGCAGGTCATTCTGTACTGCAAGTGTGTTCAACAAATCAGTGTCATGGGTAAATAAATAAATAAAGATGCTGGGCTAAGTTTTAGGATTAAAAAAATAAAAAAAGACTTCAGACCAAAAAAAAAAAGTATAATCTATTTAAAAGAAGGGGGGGGGAACTTAAGAGATATAACTAACTGTAATGAATGGTTCCTAACTGGATCCTGGTTTGAACAAACCAGCTACAAAAAACATTTCGGGGATACTGAGAAATTTGAACATGGACAAGCTACTACATTATTAAGAGTTATTATTTTTTTAATGTGTGAAAACAGTATTATAGTAATGCAGGAAATGTCCTTATATTTTAGAGATGCAAATGATGTTGGTAATTGAGCTTTAAACTCTTCAGTTATTATGACTCTACCTTAACGTACAAAACTAGCAAACTAGGGACGCCTGGATAGCGCAGTCGTTAAGCGTCTGCCTTCGGCTCAGGGCGTGATCCCGGCATTCTGGGATCGAGCCCCACATCAGGCTCTTCCGCTGGGAGCCTGCTTCTTCCTCTCCCACTCCCCCTGCTTGTGTTCTCTCTCTCGCTGGCTGTCTCTGTCAAATAAATAAATAAAATCTTTAAAAAAAAAAAAAACTAGCAAACTAATGATGGAGTACAGACGGGGCAAGTACTCTTTAAGAAGTGTGTCGTGTCCTCCATAAAGCCCTGCTTGATTATTTCTGCTCTGTTCCACTCAGGTTAGCTACTCCTCCTCTCTGCTTCCAAAGTACTCATGACTCATGTGTATCCATATACATTCAAGGGAACGGAGTTACCAGTGGGCTCATTCAGACAGGCAGCGACTAGCCAGACTGCTGTTCACCATGCACTAAGAACCTGGCCTTGCTGACAGAGTCTGATTTCAGCAGTAGGAAAGCCCAATGTTTGTAAACACTCTCTGATATAAGCACATAAATTGCAAAGCAGGTTCTTCTGGAATACTAACACAACCCTCAAATATAAAAGTCCGGTGGAAGAAAAAAAGGTACAGGAAAGGATTAAGAACTTGGCTTCTCAGGTCTGGTAACTTCTCACACTTCAGAGGCACCTTTGCAACCTCCGTGAGGAATTAGGGAAGACAAGGAAACTTCGCTTCTGGAGTATATGTTATGCTGGCTCTTATTTTGCATAAATGTTTCAAAGCAGGCTAATTTCTGCCATTAAAGAAAATGTATATTCTTTAACTCAATCTGGTGGCACTTTTCTTTCAAAAACTATCTCATTGTGATAACCAAACAATATCATAGACATAGCATTTATCAATTTGTTTTGAAATCTATTTACCTATCTCCTTGAAAGAAACCAAGCAATAAAAGGGGGGACTTCATTTACCCTTGCACCCGCTAGCAGGGTGCCTGGCACATTCTGAGTACTTAATAAATGTTTTCAAAGCTTAACTGAAAAAATGAAAATAGAAAGAAATTCATAATTCTCCCCCACCACACCCACCCCAAAAAGCAGTTCAGTAAGAATGCTAGAATGGAACAACTGATGTGAGCTTCTAAGGACAGGGACCGCATCCTATTAATCTTTACATCCTCAGTGTCTGAGACGATGGAGAGAGAGAAAGACAGAAACGGAGAAACAGGTGTAAGAGTGCAGCGAGAGAAAAGGAGATAGGGCATAAGAATGAATTTAGAGACTACTCAGTATACGAATCGTCCAAATGTCTTTAAGAGTAAACTAATTTGTAAATATGGTTGTTTCTAATTGATTGAAAAGGACAAGGAAGTATGCCTTCTTTTTTTTTAAAGGTTTTATTTATTTATTTGACAGAGATAGAGACAGCCAGCGAGAGAGGGAACACAAGCAGGGGGAGTGGGAGAGGAAGAAGCAGGCTCATAGCAGAGGAGCCTGATGTGGGGCTCGATCCCATAACGCCAGGATCACGCCCTGAGCCGAAGGCAGACGCTTAACCGCTATGCCACCCAGGCGCCCCAGGAAGTATGCCTTTTTATCTATTATTGTCAAATAGGTAAATATTTGTTGAGGGGGAAAAAATCCACAGAAGGATTCTAAATATAGAACCGTTTTCTGTAACAGCCTTGCTGACATCAATATCCCATTTATTAAGTGAAACACGGAAACACAATGCTCTCCTATTCTACATGAAACTCCTTTTAAACAAGATATATGATATGTTTACTTATCTCAAAGCAGTCTCTAATATGACTTCAACCTGTCTGAAAAGGGCTGATTCCAGAACTATGTTCAAACTCTACAATTGCGTAAATAAAGTTATTACAAGTAGCAGAGGAAATAAGATTTTCCAACATACAGAAAAGACAAAGAAAATAACTCTATAAAGGAAGACATCTTTTTCTTTTTTTAAAAAAAGTAGACTCCACACTCAATGTGTGCTTGAACTCACAACTCTGAGATCAAGAGTTGCATGCTCTACTGACTGAGCCAGCCAGGTGCCCCAGGAACACATCTTTTAAAAAGTAAACAAAAGGAATACATACGTGGCATTAAAAAACTCAAACCTCACAAAGAGGTAAAAACAAAAGGTACGTCTCTCTACTATCTCCAATCCCCAATCCGATTTCGCAAATGTAACCACTTAATATTTTATCAGGTATCCTTCAAGAAAAAGATGTATCTACTTTTTAATGTCCACATATGACATCATACAATAGAAAAATCTTTTCTTGGTACCTTGTATTATACCTTAATATATCCTGGGAATCATTCCATATCAGCACATAAAATTAATAATACTCTAACTATTTATCAAGCATTTACAACTTATATGCCAGATACTGTATAATGTGTTAGACTTGTTATACCCCATTTAATCCTCAGAAAAACTCCGTGAAGTAGGCATTATATTAGGATATTTAAGTATCAAGAGGTTAAGGTCACATAACTAATAAGGAACAGAACCAAGATCTGAACATAGAGCCCCTGCTCTTAAACACTGCTCTCTGGCTTTCTAGGTGCCACAGAGTTTGGGAGATGGGTGAACCAGAACATATTTAACCAGCAGTTTCTATTGGTAGACATTTAGGCTATTTCTAGATTTGTAAAGATTATCACTGGAATGCAAGCTCCATGAGAGATTTTTGTCTAAATCTAGAATTATGAGTAGTCTTTATTTTTTCTTTTGGGCCTTTTGTATTCCAAATTTTCTGCAGCACCATATATTACAATTAGCAAAAACAGATATTTTTAGATAAACTTCAAAAATAAAGTAACTTTCCCAAGCTTATGAAACGTAGAGAGGCAGGGTTTGAATTCAGATCCATAAAACTCTTAAGGCCTCATTCCTTGGAAACAAGTTTCCAAAGGTAAATGATTCTAGCTACAGTTCATATTAATGAGTTCTCTATTCTTGAAAACCTAGCCTATGAGGTCAGCCAAAAAATGTCTACTGTATACACTAACATATTCATAGGAACACTGTAATTACAACCACCACCACTGTTATGATCTGTTTCCTATCTTTCAGGGATTGCTAAATAAAACTCCATCCCGAGGCCCTGTCACTTGTCTGTCAGTCAGCCTGTGTTAAATTCTTTAAGAATTAAGGTTCACAGTGGGCCAGTAGCCACTAAAGGCCTAAGAAACAAAAACACAGAGAGGTTGATTTGTGAAACCAAAGAACAGAAACAGTCCTTCTATATAATACACTTAACATTTAAGACATAATTCCTTTTTGGGGAGGATGAAGAAAAAAAGATGCTGATGACTCATGTATCCCATCTGACACAATTTTGGAATAACATTTAACTCAAAGATTTAGAAAGCACTGCACGAAAGAGACGTGGCTGTCCCCAACACTCTGATCGACAGCATTCTACCATATCTCAACTTCCTCAACTAAAACATGGTGATAACATTGTTCCCGACTTCATGGAACATATTAGCTTATAACTACAGAAAAAAAGAATTTAAAAATTTAGCATTTGGAAAAATTAACACTGATCTGAAATTGGCAACTAAAATGAAAACTGAGAGGGGGAGAAAACCTCTACTGTAAAAAGTCAATCTTCCCAAAAGGAGATAAATTTATCTTCAATTCCACCCTACTTCATAAAAATAAAGCCAGAATCTCCCACAAACATACAAACTATATCCTGTATACAATTAGTTCCTAAGTCCTCTTCATTCTAACTCTTAAATACTTCACCGGGGATGTACTGTAAGGTGACTAACATAATATAATAAAAAAACATTAAAAAAAAATACTTCTCAAATCTTTGTCTTCTCTTTCCCTTTCCTACAGCATCTGCCTATTAAAAAAAAATACTTCTCAAATCTTTGTCTTCTCTTTCCCTTGCCTACAGCATCTGCCTACAAATAGCATTATACTTAATGGTGAAAGTCTGAATGCTTTTCTCCTTAGACTGGGGAGAAAGCAAGGATGTCTGCTCTCACTATTCCACACTGTACTAGAGGTTCCATCCAGTGCAGCAGGGGAAGGAAGGAAGGAAAGAAATGGAAACATATTAAGGGTGGTCAGGTTGAAAAGGAAGAAATAAAACTCTTTATTCTCATACAACATGATTCTGTATGCAGAAAATCCTAAGGAACCCACAAAAAAAACTTCTAGAACTAATAAACAAGTTCAGCAAAGGCAGAGGATATGAGTTCAATGTTCAAAAATCAACTGTATCTCTATATACTAGGAACAAAAAAACAAAAATAATTTTTCAATTCCATCATGATAACATCAGGAACAATACTTAGAAACAGATTTAACAAAAGAAGTACAAGATTTAACAAAAAAAAAGTACAAGATTTAGCAAAAGAAGTAAAAGATTTAACAAAAAAAAAGAAGTACAAGATTTAATGAAAGAAGTACATATCGAAAACTTCAAAACTTTGCTGAGAGAAATTAAATAACATCTAAATAAATAGAGAGTCTGTGTTTGTGGATTTGAAGACTCAATATGATTCAGTTGGCAATTCTCCCCAAAACTAATCTACAGATTCAACGTAATCCATACCAAAATCCCAAAAAGAGGAGATTTGCAGAAATTGGCAAACTTTATATTGATGTTGATCCTAAAATGCTTATAGAAATGCAAAAAATCCAGAATGAACAAAACAGTTTTGAAAAAGTAAAAAGTTGGAGGACTCACACTTCTGGATTTCAAAATTTACTATGAAGTAACACTAATCAGAAAAGTATGGTATTGGTGTTAAGAATAGACATTCGGGGGCGCCTGGGTGGCACAGCGGTTGAGCGTCTGCCTTCGGCTCAGGGCGTGATCCCGGCGTTATGGGATCGAGCCCCACATCAGGCTCCTCCGCTATGAGCCTGCTTCTTCCTCTCCCACTCCCCCTGCTTGTGTTCCCTCTCTCGCTGGCTGTCTCTATCTCTGTCAAATAAATAAATAAAATCTTTAAAAAAAAAAAAAAAAGAATAGACATTCTGGGGCGCCTGGGGCGCTCAGTGAGTTAAGCGTCTGCCTTCGGCTCAGGTCATGATCCCAGGGTCCTAGGATAGAGTCCTCCATCGGGCTCCCTGCTTAGCGGGGAGCCTGCTTCTCTCTCTCTTCCCTGCTCGTGCTCTCTCTCACTATCTCTGTTGCTATCTCTGTCTCTCTCAAATAAATAAAATAAAATCTTTAAAAAAAAAAAAGAATAGACGTACAGATCAGTGAAACAGAACTAAGTATCAAAAAATAAACACATTTATGGTCACCTGATTTTTTAAGGTACCAAGATAATTCAATGAGACAAGAATAGTCTTTGCAACAAAGAGTGTTGCAATAGAACATTCACATGCAAAAGATGAATTTAAAGATTGTTATATTTTTCCCAATTTGGGGCTTGAACTCACAACCCCGAGGTCAAGAGTTGCACGCTTCACCGACTGAGCCAACCAGGTGCCCCGCAAAAGATGAATTTAGATCCTTATCTCACACAATGCACAAAAATCAATGCAAATGGATCATAAACCTAAAGTAAGAGCTAAATTATAAAAACTTGAAGAAAATAGAGAAGGAAGTCTTGACCATGAATTAAGAAGTCTTAGAGAATAACACCATAATCATGATCCATATAAGAAAAAAACCTGATATACTGTACTTCATCAAAATTTAAAATCTCTATGCTTCAAACTTCACCATTAAGAAAATGAAGAAACAAAGCAGACAAGGAGAAAATATTTATAATTCGTATATCTAATAAAAGACTTGTGTTCTGAACATATAAAAAACTCCTACAATTCAAAAACAAGATAAATAACCCAATTTAAAAATGAGCAAAAGATAGGAATAGATATTTCACCAAAGAAGATATGTGAATGGCGAATAAGCACAAGAAAAACCATCACAAATCATTAGGGAAATGCAAATCAAAACCACAATGAAAATGCCACTTCACACTCATTAGAATGCCTACAGTCAAAAAGAAAACAATTAGCAAGTGTTAGCAGGATGTGGAAAAATCTGAACTCCCATACATTGCTGATGAAAACGTAAAATGGTGTAGTTGCTGTGGAAGTTTGCCAATTCCTTAAAAAAATTCAACACAGGGGCGCCTGGTTGGATCAGCCGGTTAAGCGTCTGCCTTCAGCTCAGGTCATGATCTCAGAGTCCTGGGACTAAGCCCCATATCAGGCTCCTTGCTCAGCAGGGAGCCTGCTTCTCCCTGTCCCTCTCCCCCCTGCTCATGTTCTCTCTCTCCCTCAAATAAATAAATAAAATCTTTGAAAATAAAAATTCAGTGTAAAATACCAAATGACCCAGCCATTCCATTCCTAGGAACATATTCACAAGTAATGAAAACAGGTGTTAAAAAAAAAAGTTTGCCCATGAATGTTCATAGAAGCACTATTCACAATGGCCAAAAGGTAGAACAATCTAAATATCCATCAACTGATGAACAAATAAACAAAATGTACTGTAGATTTGCATGGAATATTATTCAGCCATAAAAAGGAGTGAAGTACTTGATAAATGCCACAACATGGATGAATCATGGAAACGTTATACTAAGTGAAGGAAGCCAGGCACAAAGGGCTACATATGTCCAGAAAAGGCAAATTTAGAGAGAGAGAAATAGAAAGTATAGTAGTGGTTGCCTGGGACTTGGGTTGGGAATAGAGAGTAAATGGGCACAAGAGATGTGGGGAGGTGATGGAAATGCTCTAAAACTGGATTGTGGGTGATGATTTCACAACTTTATAAGTTTACTAAAAATCACTGAATAGTACACTGGATTAGTTTATGGTATGTAAAGTATACCTCAATAATGTTGTCTTAAAAAAAAAAAAAGGAGCCTGGATATGGCTATAATTGCTCTATGAAGATGAGAGGAAGAAATTGCTTTCCAGTTAGAGAAAGACTGTAAGACAGGAAAAGAGGAGAGCTGAAGTGGAGTCTCAAAAAGTCTTGTACCCTTAGGCTCCTTATCACAATCCCTTATCCTCAGCAAAGTTTATTAAAATCATTAAATGGCTGTTACGAGTGCAGTTTTCCCGTCTCAGAGGACAAATGAGAAACACCTCATGATGCCGCAGAACTATGCAGAAACCAACTGACTCTATTGCTATATATTTAAATAATTACAGTGAGGCTGAACAATTTTAAAGACCGTTACAATGACCAATCTTAGAGAATACCAGTTGTTTTGGTGTGTCCAGCATTCACTCTCCCCCTCCTTCTTTTGTTTAGAAACCCCTTCCTTTTAGTAAGGAACTCATTACTCGAGACTGGGTAGGGCTGACAACATCACATCTCCGCTCAAGCCAAGGAGAATGACATGTGACCCAGGAATGGCCAGTATCCCCTATACCCCTAAACATAGTAACTGGTTCAAGCAGAACATGTGACACAAGCCAAACCAATAATGGAGTTCCTGAATCTTTTCTGCCAGAACTAAATGGCAGGATTTGAGCCTGGGGCTGTCAACTCTCATTGCAACCAGTTAGTGGAAAATCTATCAAAGACATGAAGATAAGAGCCTGCTGATATCCTCTGTATCCTGGGACCTAATGTACTCAATTACAAGCAAATTAATCTGACTGGTGTTTCTGTCAAATGCAACCAAAAAGTCTCCTCTGTAAAAAGCCCCTGAAAAAGTAGTGACACATCTAGACTGCTTGCCAAAGGGCTCTCTATATGATGCAACCCAGAAGTGAAGGGAAGGTCACTCTCTGAGGAGATGGAGTTGACTAATGGAAAACAGGATGTGAGAGAGAAGCAGGTAGATAAATTTCTTCTTCTTCCAGACTCCTATCTACTGATATGAGAAACTGTTCCTCTGTCCAAAGATACCCTGTATGACCAAGCCAGCACACCTGCCAAACAGTCTCTCTCTAGCTCTCCGTGAAGCAGTGACCAACAAGACAAGGTATCACCTTACATTGTTTCCCATCTCTGCCTCGCTTCCCTTTTCTCTTGATGCCTCGAGATTATGCCTCCCGGATAAACCCTCAACTCTTAATCCTTGTCTCAGTCTCTGTTTTCTAGGGAACTCAGATTAAAAGGGTATCTACAAAAAAACCTACAGCAACCATTAGGCTTACTCTGAAGTGAAACGTGGAAAGTTTTCTCTCTGAGGTCATAAGCAAAATGAGGATGCTCAGTATTAGTATAATGTTAAATAGAAATGGTAATAATCTACATCGTAATACAAAATAACTGTCCACAGAGCAAGACAAAAATATAAATCAGCTATAAGGTCTGGAAAAGAAGAAACAAAAATTCATAATTTCCAGATGATACGGCTGTCTACATAGAAAACACAAAATTCACAGATACATTTTTTTAATAACTTTCAGGTTTCACTTTATTTTTGTTTACTTTTTTTAAGATTTTATTTATGTATCTGTCAGAGAGAGAGCACAAGCAGGGGAGCAGCAGGCAGGGGGAGAAGGCTCCCCGATGAGCAAGGAGCCCCATGCGGGACTCAATCCCAGGACCCTGGGATCATGACCTGAGCCGAAGGCAGATGCTTAAGAGACTGAGCCACCCAGGTGTTCCTCATAGATTCATTTTTAGAATTGACATGAGTTTAGCAAGGTATATAGGTAGATACAAAATGGTTACATACCTAGAAATAAATCTAACAAAAGATATGCATGAACCTTACAGAGAAAAATTATAAAATTTTGTTGTATGATATAAAGAAGACCTAAGTAAATGAAGAGATACACCATGACCAAGGCTTGAAAACTTAGTATTGTAAGGACATCATTTCTCTGCAAAATTGATGTACAGATTCAATGTAATCCCAACCAAATTCTAATAGGACTTGGGGATGTTTGTTTTTTGGTAGTTTCTAAAATATACAAGGAATTTCAAAGGGCTAAGAGAGTCAAGACACTTTTTTAAATGGTGGGGAGAGTTATTCTACCAAACTTCAAGACTTACTAAAAGTGTTTATAATTGGTGAAAATATGTACAACCAGACCATGGAACAAAAGACAGAACCCAGACAACGACCCACAAATAATGACACACAATCTATTATAGAGGTAGCAGGGCAGATAAATTGAGAAAGGATAGTCTATTTGGAAAAAAATTAAAATTTCACACCATACATACATCAAGTCCAGGTGGAACTAAACCTAAATATAACAGAGGCAACTAGAATGTTTATGATAATACAGATGAATATCTTAATGACCACAGGGTAAGAAAATATTTCTTAAACAAGACCTCAAAAGTACTAACCATTAGAAAAGACAGAGAGAGAGAGAGAGAGAGAGAAACTGATATAAGTGTATTAAAACTGAGAACTTAGGGGCGCCTGAGTGGTTCAGTTGGTTTAGCGTCTGCCTTCAGCTCAGGTCATGATCCCAGATTCCTGGTATCAAGCCCCCCACTCCACCCCACCCCTGCAGGGAGGAGCCTGCGTCTCCTTTTCTCTCTGCCATTCCCCCGGCTGGTACTCTCTGGCTCTATCTCTCTGTCAAATAAATAAATAAAATCTTAGGAAAAAAACAAAAACAAAAAAACTCAGAACTTAGTTACAGTTCCTGGGTGGCATTCAATTCTTGATTTCGGCTCAGGTCATGATCACAGGGTTGTGAGTTGGAGCCCCGTGTCAGGCTCCGTGCTCAGCACAGAGCCTGCTTGAGATTCTCTCTTTCTCGATCTCCCTCTGCCCCTTCCTATGCTCTCTCACTCTTTCTACAATAAATAAATTTTAAAACAAAACAAAACAAAAAAAACCTGAGAACTTAAGTTTTCAAAAGACTCCATAAAAAGAATTTTTAAAAAACCAGAGGGTGGGAAAAGATATTTACAACACATAATCATTCAATGGATTAATACACTGAATGTACATAAAGTACTCACACAAATCAATAAGAAAAAGAATAATACAAACGAAAAAAAGGGTGAGAATGCAAAAGATTTAAATAAGCAATTTACAAAAGAGTATATTCAAATAGTCAACACACATACAAAACAGAGCTCGGTCTCAAGAGTAATCAAATAAATACAAATCAAAACTTCTACAATCAGTATCATGCATGCATCCATTAGATTGGCAAAAATGAAAAAGTTGGCAATACCAAGTGATGACAACTAGGTACAGCAACACTATCGTGGGAATGTATGTTTCTTCAGCTATCTTAGAAAACAGTTTGGCATTACCTAGTAGACTCCACAATAAATAAAACTGCTATGAGGAGCAATAAAGAATACCTAAGGACCAGCAATCCCATACCTGAGTATACCCTAGAGAAATGCATGCACATGCATACCAGAATATCTGTATAGAAATGTTCATAATAGGGGCGCCTGGGTGGCACAGCGGTTAAGCGTCTGCCTCCGGCTCAGGGCGTGATCCCGGTGTTATGGGATCGGGCCCCACATCAGGCTCCTCCGCTATGAGCCTGCTTCTTCCTCTCCCATTCCCCCTGCCTGTGTTCCCTCTCTCGCTGGCTGTCTCTATCTCTGTCAAATAAATAAATAAAATCTTAAAAAAAAAAAAAAAAATGTTCATAATAACATTGTTTCTAATAGCCAAAAACTGGAAACAATACAAATGCCCATCTACTGCAGAATAGAAAATCATGGTATATTTATACAATGAAATAATATAAAGCAAAAAAAAAGAGAAAAAAGAATGAACTCCAATGACGTGTAACATTATGAATGAATCTCACAGATATAATTTTGAGCAAAAGAAGCACGACAAAAAAACATACAACATATAATATGATTCTATTCAAATGAATTCAAAAACAGAAATAGTGCTATTGCTTGGAAATGCACTCATAGGTGGAAAGAATAAAGAAAAAGCAAGGAAATGGGGCGCCTGGGTGGCTCAGTCGGTTAAGCATCTGATCTCAGGGTCCGGGGAGTCTACTTCTCCTCTCCCTCTGCCTCTGCTCCTTCCCCTGCTTATGCTCTCTGTCTCTCTTTCAAATAAATTAATAAAATCTTAAAAAAGAAAAGCAAGGAAATGGTTACCCCAAAAGTAAGGACAGTGGATTGGAGTGGTCCGCAGAAAAGCGTAAGACTTAGAACAGAAGAGAAAGGATATATCAAAAAGATAAAACGACAGAGCAGTTACAGAGTTGGAAATGAGCAGAGCATTTGTGAGGGTACAAGGAAACCGTTAGACTGATTGATCCAAAATGTAAGCTAGAGAATAAATCAACAAGAGAAGGACTAGATTACAGATGACTTTAAAATGCAAGCAAGAGTTTGGGTTAAACACTGTAGGAAGCTACTATAATATTCTTGAACAAAAGAATGCCATGATAAGAGCTATATTTTAGGGAGACTTCTTTTGCAACACCTTTGAATTACAGGAGGTAAGAGACTCAATCAGCTCTGGCCCCGCTGAGGTCATCTAGAAGTGAGATGATAAAAAGATGCTCCAATGAGGCAGGGTGGCGCTCATTCAAACAATTCTTTCATGTTCAGTTTACACAAGTTCCTGTGCCTGACACTAGAGATAAAGAGACACAGACCAGTCGACAAAGAGCTCTGAAAAGCAGTATAAAGTCGGGGGGGAAACAGGGGAATGGGGGATGAGGACAAGAAAAATTAAAAAGACAAAGCCCAAAAAACAGTAGCTCATGAAATCAGTGATGAAGAAAAAAGTCAAAGGCTCCTAACACTCAGGCGTTCCATAATTCAAGTACACATAAAGTCCCACGGGAAGCAGAGCCATATGGTCCAAGGACTGATGAGAACAAGCCAGAAAGTGGTTGGGACTGCACCACATACATGTGAGAAATGTGACTAGAAAAAAGGAATGACTGGTTGGCAGCTAGAAATGCCAGAAGAGGGGTGCCTGGGTGGCACAGCGGTTAAGCGTCTGCCTTCAGCTCAGGGCGTGATCCCGGCGTGATGGGATCGAGCCCCACATCAGGCTCCTCTGCTGGGAGCCTGCTTCTTCCTCTCCCACTCCCCCTGCTTGTGTTCCCTCTCTCGCTGGCTGTCTCTATCTCTGTCGAGTAAATAAATAAAATATTAAAAAAAAAAAGCCAGAAGATTCAATGGTACTTTGTTTTATGATGAGAAAGGCACAGTAAGTCTTATGGTTTAAGGGAAACATCCATAAAAAGAAACAGATTGAAGATGCTAGACAGGAAAGGAAAAATTATGAGATCAAGGTTCTGAGGGAGGTGGCAAGGTAATGGGGTTCAAAGGATGAAAAAAAAAAACAGGTAAACTTCAGGGAAGGGATACCTTACAGGCTCAGGAGAAAGGTGGTTAAATGACAGACAGGAACAGTAGTATGCTGAGGTTATAATGGACTCATGTTAGGTGATCCAGAACTTTTTAGTAAAAGAAGGGATAGGGAAACAAAGATACTAATAAGAGAAATGATTTAGAGTAAACCTCAGTTAAAATAAGAAGACATTCATTAATAAAAGATCGAGTCTGCACTGTTCTGCTCTCCCTCTAAGGGGCAAGAAAACAGGTTAGACATTCAGCATTAAGGTAGTGAGATGAGTACAACAAAAGGCTAGGGAGGTACATGTGTCCAAAGTGATGAAAAAGGCAGCACTGAAGTAGTTGATATTATGTGGAAAGAATTTATTTGATAATGAATTGAAGAAAGTAGACTGAAAGGTGGGCCTACACAGCCAGAGTTATGAACAAATTCAAAACCAAAAAAAAAAAAAAAAAAAGTTTATAAATAAGCCTATGTCCAGGAAATCCTACTCATGTTAAGATATTCCTCAAAAATAAAAATCTGATGAAAGCCTTTCATTAAATGCTACTTAGGCAACAAAATGATACCAAATTAACAAAGGAAAGAATAAGTAGGTAAGGATAACTTTGGGGATGCTAATGGTAGCACTGTTAGAAAATCTGGAACTACCCAGAAAATATTTTGCAGGAAGAAGATACAGTCAAATAAAAAAAGTGTAAGTTCTCAAATCAGAGGACTAGATTTGAGTCCCAATTTAGGCAAATAATCTCATGCTATGTAGGCCTCAATTCCTCATCTGGATTATGGGAATAATCATCATTGTAAATAATACAGGAATAATAATACCAGCAACTAACATTTGCTGAATGCTTATTATGTTTCAGGCACAGCTCTAAGTATTTTACATGTATTAATTTATGTAATCTTTAGGATGACCCATGGACACATTTATCCCCATTTTACTGAAGAGAAAACCAAAACAGGGAGATTAGATCAACTGCCCAGAATTATATAGCTATTATGTGGTATAGGCAGAATTTCAACGAGTGCAATGTGACCTGGTATCTATATTCTTTACTATGTTCTTCCACCTTTCTGGGTAATAAAGATGAGAATGTAGTAAAAAGTGCTTTAAGTGTATCCAAACGTTCACCATTACTGCTGAATATCAAGTAACAGGACAAAATAATCCAAACAAAATCATTAATCTACAATCAACACTCCACAAATTATACCTATTATATGCTAGGGTGTGATTAAAAAGGAGGTAATTAACAATGTATATGCCTTGCCCTTCGAAAGTAGGGATGAACAAAATATACATGCTGCTTTTCCATGATGAGCTGAGGTAAGTAGTACAATCAGTGATAAAAAAATAAAGAGCTTTGGGGCACCTGGGTGACACAGTGGGTTAAGCTTCAGACTCTTGGTTTCGGTTCAGGTCCCTGATCTCAGGATCGTGAGATGGAACCCAGCACAGGTCTCCAGCTCAGCGCAGCGTCTGCTTAAAATTCTCTCTCCCCCAACCCCTCCCCCCAAAAATAAATAAAACGTTTTTAAAATTTTAAAAATAAAGAGTTTGAGAAATCACAAAATCATGGCCTCAAAAAATAACAGCACTAAATGCAAAGGGTTAGGAAATGACTGAGCCAGAAAAGAATCAGTATAATTCTTTTTAAAGTAAAGGTTTCATATCGTAAAGCTTTAAAAGAAAAATAAGGTTTCAAATGGCAACAGGGTATTCACAGAGCAACAAATTTCATATATGCACATCATAAAAAGACTTTATCACTTCCAAGAAAAGGTCCTACACCACATTATAAATATTGTAATAATAAAAAATAATTGATGCTGGACACTTATGTAGAAAGCACTGTTCTAAGCACTTTACTGGTACCAATTTTTTAATTCTTATAACAACCCTATAAGGTAGTTCCTGCTATTATCCCCAGTTTATAGATAAGGAAAATGAGGCAGAAGTGAGATGAAGTAACTTGCCCAAGTTTATCTAATGAGGGCCAGTGCTAGGATGTCAACCCCAAGCAGTTTATCTCCAGAGTATGTGCTATACTTCCTCTAGTAGGAAACTAAGAAGCAGAACAAGAATTTATTCAGAAATTGAAAGTACCTTTCAATCACAATAATTCATCATCTTATAACAGTTCTGTCCTTGGTCTTCCCTCCAAATTAACCTGCACATTCCTCCCCTACTATCTCATCTACTCCTCTGGTTTCAATAACAATCTTCTTGCTGGAGATTCCCAAATCTATTGACTTCCAGCCCAATCTCTCTTCTGCATCTTAAACCTCACCAACAACCTAATAAATATTTCTCTTTCAATGCTCAATGAGCACCTCAAAATCAACATGTCCAAAACTGAATCATCATCTCCCTCCCACATCATTTCCCACTCTCATATCCCTTCTTCCTCCTGTACACTCTTACCTCAAACACTGCCTCCATCGTCCACCTGGTTGCCCAAGTCAGAAACTTGGATGTCATCCCAGACTCCTCAGTCTTCCTCACCTTCCATACCCAATCAATCACCAATCACCTCCTCTAAGTTTTTCTCCAATCAATGCATGACTCATTTCCATTGCTTTACTTAATCTGACAACTTTACAAGGCTTATTACTTTGGATTTTGTGTTTATTTTGTGAAACTTTCTTTTCTTCTTGTATTTTGTTCTGTCTAATCCTAGCACAAACTCCATGAATGAAGAACTGGTATTATATATATTTCATATCTAACTCCCTAATGTGCAGTTTCCTGATCAACACATATTCTCAGCAAAACTTGGTTCTATTAAAGAAAAATTAATACTAAGCATGTATGTCAAGTAATACATTTTTTTCAATGGCACTGCCTTCAGAAACAAGACCAAGTTATTTTGAAAAAAGAAAAAAGTAATAATTTCCTATTAACTCTATCACAACTCCCTAGGATATACCGATTATTGTTAATTGTTCAATGATAGCTACTAAAGGCCATGCACTATGCTAAACACTTCACACAAACTATGCCACTTAATGTTCACAATGTTATGAACAGGATACTGGTACAATACTCATTTTCCAGATGCCAAACCTGGAACTTAAGAGAGCTTACACAATTTGATCAAGGTGCCAAGTTAGAAAAGTAACAGTCAGGGGCCCCTGGGTGGCTCAGTTGGTTAAGCTACCTCCTTCGACTCAGGTCATGATCCTGGAGTTCCAGGATCCGGCTCCCTGCACAGAGGCGACTCTGCTTCTCCCTCTGACCCTCCCCGTCTTATGCTCTCTCTCAAATAAATAATAAAAAAGAAAAAGAATAAGAACAGTCTGGATTTGAACCCATGGCACAGTCTGACACCAGAGCAGATGTTCTTAAAGCACTTGCTCTTTGCCTCTTTTTTTTTTTTTTTTTAAGATTTTATTTTTAAATAATCTCTACACGCAACACCGGGCGAACACACAACCCCGAAATCAAATGCTCCATCGACCATGCCGCCAGGCACCCCTTGCTATTTTGCCTCTTAAGAATAAAATTAAATGTTTTAAAGCTCAAAAGAAAAGAGTAATTAAGCAGAAAGCTTAAATTAAAAAAAGATGTTAGTTTTAAATGAAAAACGTGCCAAAACAGAGTAACGCTATGGAAGTTCAGGCAGTTAAGAAAGCACCTGTTTGGTCGGTCCAAAAATCAGCAAACGAAAAAGATCCAGAACCACAAATATAAAATTGTCAAAAAAGTAACGCAATCGAATGTTTCTTTTCTTGGGACTTCATAATAAAGCCAACACAGTCTGTTTTACACATTAGTACAGTTCACAATGAAATTCTCCAAATGTTAGAATCCCCTGCCGTAATTCAATGTTTGGTTGTGGCAACCTACCCACCACAGGCAGGTAAAAGACTCGGAAATCTCAACCGTGATCGCTTGCTTACTTCCAGACTCCTAAAATATGAGTCAAAGGGGCAGTGTAAAAAGAACACTGCCTATCATCCATCTTCGTCTGGTGCCATTAGAAACAGAAGCGCACGTTTAAATTCACATGCTACTAAAATCAAGCTTCAGCCTACAATTCGTCCAAGATTGGGCAGCTGCACACCCAAGGTGCAGACCACAAGCTCTCAACTTTTCATTTTGGCTATACGATTTAGATTCTGGGTGCGAGAGCCCACTTTGAATTGGCCCCTGGTTGCAAAGAGGATTCCTGTCAGATTTCTCGGGAAGGGTGGGAGGCGTGAAGAAGGGGCGGCCTCCCACCGGCCAGGAGCCCGCCGCGCGCCGAACCTTTTGTTGGGGAGGAAAAGAGGGCGGACCCCCGCACCCTCCTGGGGGCAAACGGGGGTGGGCGGGGAGAGCGAGGGAGCTAGATGCCGCGGCGGCCCCCGGCCTGCCCGGGGGTGGGGACACAAAGAATTTGGGGAGCGCCGATCGGCGGGCCGACGAGCTCCCCCACCCGCCCTGCAATAAGCCGCCGCGAAACTCCAGGCCCGGGCCGCCGAGAAGCCGGCGGAGGCGGGCGCGCTGGCGTGCGGGGCTGCCTGCGCCCCCCGGGCAAGGATCGGCCGCCGGCGCGGGCTGAGGACCGGGGTTGGAGGGCGGTGCGAGGCCTCAGAGGCACCCGCTACAGCCTCGAGCCCCCTCCGCCCAGCCGCGGACCAGGCCGCCAGATCCCCGCGCCCGCGTCGCCACACCCACCCGCCTCCTAGGCCAGGCTCGGGAGGACTCCCGGCTCTTCCTCCCGCTGCGGCGGCGCGCCCCGCGCCCCAGATTTACCTGCTAATCTTCTGGGCAAAGGCGCGGCGCTCGGCCATGGCTGCTAAGGCGGCGGCGGCGGCGGTCTGGGCGCGGACGGGCGGGCGCGTGCCTCCTCGCTCGCGCTCCCTCCCTCGCGGCCTCCGCCAGTCCCAGCTCCGGACCGGGGAGGCTGGGGCTGGCGGCCGGAGCCGGGAACGAGCCCTGCCGTAATGCTCCTGAGAGGCGCGCAGCAAGAAACCGCTCCTCCCCCAGAGCTTCAATCCCCGCGGGAGCCGGGCTTCGGAACGCAGCTGCGGCCGTTTGGAGCCAAGGGGAAGAATGGGGCGTGGAGGGAGCGAGACGCTAGTCCTGGCTGCCTCGCTGCCGCGGGTCCACACGAACGAAAGGACGCAGAAAGCAGCCAGAGAGGGGCCAGCGACTTGGCGAGGCAGGAAAATAAAATTACAGAACGCGTGGGGGGCGGAGGGGGAGCTTGGCTTTCCCGAAAAGGAAGGGGAGGAAATGGAAGATGGGTTTTGGCGAGGGGGGCTGTGCTCTGCCGCCCAGGATGGCCGAGTTCGTGTTCCTGCAGCGCCCATCTCCGAGCAGTTGAAAGCACTTTCTGTTCTGCTCCGACCTTGTCAATGGGGTCTAACCGGAGAAAGAATGGTTTTTCTTGCAGAAAAAGAGCTAAAAAAGACCTTTCTCCTACAGAGGTAACAATAATAGTTGACTTGTGGTGGTTAGCCAGGCACAGATGAAAGTTTTACGTGCATGATCTTAATCGCCAAGACAGCTTTTTGAAGTAAGTTCTTATTATGCCCATTTTAGAGACAAGGAAATTGGTTCAGAGAAGCTAAGCGCCTGGCCCCAGGTCACACATACGGTAACCTCTTCAACTGAGGTTCAAACCCAGAGTCCAGTTCTTTTCTTTGAAGGTAAGTGTTTCTCCGTTAACAGTACTCTTCCTGAGACTATTACTTCCCCCTCTGGGATCTCAGTTTCCATTTATAAATGTTGGACCAGATGAGCTCTGATGTGCTTTACCATGTTGACATTCTTTTAAATAATCTGTATGTTTACCACTCAAAATGATCTTGCCTGTTAAATCCTGTAAAACAGGGACTAGCAAAAATCATGTCTTACACTGTTGTAATCCCATAGAATGGTTGGTTCCTAATGAATATTTACCGATTCCTGATGTTACAGTAAACTAGGAAAAATAATCTTGGCTTCCCATAGTAAGTTTACTCAAGTATTGAAAGGATTTATGTGTATTTTTTTTATTATTATCATGTTCTCTCTGTGTCCTTGCGAGGTACATTGGATACTTGTTTTCCTCTCTTTTACAGTTGGAAAATCTGGAGCATAGAGCCATTTGCTCAGTCACATACTGAGTCAGGGGTGAAAGCCTCAATTAGTCAGATCCATAACTTCCTGTCTAGTGTTCTAACCACTGTGGAAGACTTCATATTTTGCATAACAATGCACATTCCAGTAAAGATCGTCTACTCAAAGAGGATTTTTGTGTAACTTCTACTTAAATGTATAGCCCACCTAGATACTCTAGAGAACACAAAGCTGAACTAGACTCAGTCCTGCTGTCAGGAAGTTTGAGGCCATTGGGAAAGATGAAACAGCTACTCAAAGAACTACAAGTCAAGTCTAACACTGTAACCTGGCCTTTAAGACACTGCTTGATAGGAACTCAGTCGTATTGTCACTTATATGTGACCTTGGGCAAGTTACTTAACCTTGACTCTAAAATGAGGGGAATAATTGTATCTACTTGAAAGAATATTGTGCAGATTCATTGGGTTGATTCATACAAAATTCTTAGAACAGGGCCTGGCATATGGTAAGTCCTATATGTACTAGCTGCTGTTATTACTATCACTGTTATTATCATTATTCAGTTTACACTTAAACTTGTCTTGGGTGCTTGATAGTCCCTGAAGCATTTGTCTGCTCTCATGCTCCCAGCCAGATGTTGTATGCCTTTATCTCTGCTCTCCAAACATCTTTTCACTACTCTCTTAGAGAACTGACCACATTCTGCCTTTGAATGGTTCTTTGTATACATGACTCACTAGTTGCCAAAGTGTCTGAAAGGACATTGCATGCACTGTGCAGCTTGCTGGGAACATTTAGAGCAGGAAGAGGACAAGCAGGACCAAGCTGTAAGCAGCGTAGACAGAGCCTGGGAAATACTCCAAGCTGGAGTGGTGGCCCCCACCTCTGGGGAAGAGCTGGCAGTCACAGGCAAGTCCAGTGTGGGCAGATATCCATGTCCCACAAGGGTCCAAATTCAAGGAAATGCAGAGTTCAACAAAGGGAGTGACCATGGAATTGCTTTGGCCTCCAGTATCCATGCTCCCCGTGTTATCCTTGCACGTACACACACACCAGTCTCAATCCACCATACTTACGTGGAGCTGATGCCCTCACCTCCAGTTTCAAGGATGAACATGTGGCCTAAATCTGGCCACGCAGAGCAGCGCATTCCCCTGGCTTCTGTGACGGGTTTAGGAATAGGTACATGAATCAAACCAAGACAATTGGGACCGATCAGAACTAAAAATTGCATTTGCTACACCAGGGACGTCAAGCTAAAGGCCTACCTGAGAGTAAAGCCAAACACAGCAGAGAAGAAAGTAAAAAATGGAGAAAGATTAACTCCTTATAACATGACTTGAGTCTTGGACTTTGCAGTTACTTGAACTAATAATGCGCTGGGGTTTGGTTTGGTTTGGTTTGGTTTGGGGTTTTTGCATAAACTAATCTGTCGTTAGCAACTGAAAGCGTCTTTACCTAATACAAGCCTTCCTTTAATCAACTGATACCACTAGGCCCTGGAGAGACAATGGTAAATAAGACATTTTGTGGCCTCAAAGAGTTTAGAGACTGGCTGAAAAGATAAGCAAGTCAACAGTATGTTTAAGTGCTAAGACAGGAAAAATTCAGGAAATTCCATATAAATTCTAAATTATATATCAATTCTCAGCATCAGGTGAAGACTGGATTATCACCAAGATGTTCATTTGACATGAGGTGGTAAAAACTGGATGGAGTTTAACCCCGTGCTTAACCCTGTTAAAACTGGAAAACCTGGGTGGAATCCTGGAAGCAGCAATGGCCCCACCATTTACTGGGATTCAGAACCTAAATTCCCCCCTAATGGGAAGATACTTGCAAAGAAACTACACACCAAGAGCTAGAACTAATTTGGCAGAGTAGCCTGAAAATAGTGAGTTTTAGGTAAGAACACCTCAGGGCAGTTTTCTCAGTAAATATACACAGTGTTCTAAAGTCCTTTGAATAGAAGACTTAGGAATAGGGCAAGAAAAAAGGGGGATGGAGGGCATTATATTAGTTTCATATTCTGATATCAAGCTCAAGTTTCCCCCTTTAATACAGGGTGAAGAAGGATTATGGTTGTGGCAAGGTCAAGGTTTTAAGGCCACACTACAAAAGGGCAAACTTTTTGTGTCATAAGGGATAAAGTTCTGGCTTTGTAGGCATAATGTGTTCTCTTTGGGTAATTTTGAGGGGATAGGGAGTGGTTCCCTTGTTAAGATTTGAACTTTTTTGAGGCACCACTAGATTCATGCAGTGGGATTGACCTGGGACTCCCTCTTAGAAGTCTCTAAGAAGACTGAATGAGTGTGGTCTAAAGGAAGAGAGGACTGGGCATACCGCTTGGGTTTACCTAAATCCCAAACTGAAGCCTAGCAGTTGGCTACAAGGTCCAAGCTAAGGATGCTTCTGTCTGCTTTGTCCTCTGTCACTCACTCTCTCTTAATATCTAGCAAAAGGGACAATTCAGGGATTGAATTGACACTTCACAACTGATAGTACCCATGTTTACCCTGTAATGATGCTTACTACACTATTCAATTATTGCCTATTAATCTGTGTGGCCCATCAGACTTGATCTCTTACTCACTATTGTATTTTCAGCACATAATACACAGCCTGATCATTATAATCACTCAATAAATGTTTTTGAGTAAATAAATGCCATGGACTAAAGTATTTTTGAGATCCTGGCTTAATTTACATTTCCCCAAAAGCAGAGCTTGAGACAAGGGCTTGGAAGCAGGTAGTTTACTAAAGAAATGATCCTAAGAAGCTGGAATGAGGGAGTAGAGAGAATTGAACAGAGGAGGGAAAGCCAGTAAATGGTGTGTAATTGAGATGTTTACCACTGTGGGCAATGAGGCGCAATCCCACCTGTGACTCTCTGAAGAACTGTTGAATATGCACTTGAGAATTGTCCCTCCGAAGTTGAGTATTTATTCAGCTGACTAAATGTATACCTATAAATCCCTTGGTTGAAGGCTGACCTTGGGGACATTAGCTACCCCCATACTCTATGTAGCAAAAGGTGAGAAAGATGATTGTGCTTCCGGTAGGAAGCCATCATGTGCATAACTGTCCACCCCAGCTGCAGTTAGTCAGAATGAGCTATGGGAAGAAGACAAAGCATCAGTAGCATCTATTACAGGCCCACCAAAGAGATGCAGACACTATAATTGCAATCCTACCAGAATAAAATGTATTCGCCCGTCACGGTTCTGCTGCTTGACAGAGCTAGAAAGGGTGAGAAGGCCTGATCATTCATTCCATGAAATGACCTGTAATGCAGGCTCAGTGTCCACTTGAAAAACAAGCCCATAATATGTCTTTCCTGAATGAGTTGTGTTTCAAGGTAGTCATATTTGGTGAGAGAAAGTTCTTCTCTTACAAAAATTTGAGCTAACAAAGGTAGAAGTAATGCAGACTCCAGTGAAATAATGAATCTAGACTTGTACTGTCCATTAGAGCCACCACTTGCCACATGTGACCATTTAAATTTAAATTTATTAAAGTTTAAAATTCATCTTTCAGTTGTATTAGGCATAGTTCTAGTATTTACTAGCCACATATGGTTAGAGGCTACCATGTTGGATAATATACAGATAGAACATTTCCATCATTATAGAAAGTTCTATTGGACAGCACTAGCCCAAAGATTGTAGGTGATAAACCATTCCAAAAGAGTCTGTTGGGGAATTTTAAATGACTGGGTCAGGTTGATAAGAATGTAACCAGCTAATCAATCTTAACACACACACAGAGTCACCAGTCATTGTATTCCTCTTAATGTGATGTAAAGAGGAGATATTTAGAGTGTATACTGTACAACCTATGAAATATTCCTGCTGGAAATTTTAACCCAAATCTGATCAAACATCTAGATCTAATTATCAGTTTATAGAAAATTAGGGGATGAAGGAACATGTTCAGCAACACCTATGGTTACAATTAACAAAATTAAGAATGTGGTAAATTTTGGGGCACCTGGGTGGCACAGTCATTAAGCGTCTGCCTTCGGCTCAGGGCGTGATCCCAGCGTTCTAGGATCGAGCCCCACATCGGGCTTCTCCGCTGGGAGCCTGCTTCTTCCTCTCCCACTCCCCCTGCTTGTGTTCCCTCTCTCGCTGGCTGTCTCTCTCTGTCAAATAAATAAATAAAATCTTTAAAAAATAATAAAAATAAAAAATAAAGGGGCGCCTGGGTGGCACAGCGGTTAAGCGTCTGCCTTCGGCTCAGGGCATGATCCTGGCATTATGGGATCGAGCCCCACATCAGGCTCCTCTGCTATGAGCCTGCTTCTTCCTCTCCCGCTCCCCCTGCTTGTGTTCCCTCTCTTGCTGGCTGTCTCTATCTCTGTTGAATAAATAAATAAAATCTTTAAAAAAAAATAAAAAATAAAAAAAATTTTAAAAAATGTGGTAAATTTTATAAGTCATAATGACCTGTTTCCTTCAACAAATAAATGACAAGGACTTTTTTTTAAAAAGATTAAAAATATTGGGGTGCCTGGGTGGCTTGGTTGGTTACGTGTCTGCCTTCAGCTTGGGTCATGATTCCAGAGCTCTGGGATCAAGCCCTGCATCAGGCTCCCTGCTCAGCAGGCAGTCTGCTTCTCCCTCTCCCTCCCTCCTCCTGCTCCCTCTCTCTCTTGCTCTTCCTCTCTTAAATAATAAATAAATAAATAAATAAATAAATAAATAAATAAATAAATAAATAAAATAATTTTTAAAAAAAGATTAGGGGCACCTGGGTGGCTCAGTTGGTTAGGCGTCTGCCTTTAGCTCAGATCATGATCTCAGAGTCCTGGGATTGAGCCCACATGGGGCTCCCTGTTCAGCGGGGAGTCTGCTTCTCCCTCTGTCTTTCTTTGTGCTCTCTCTCTCTCTCTGTCTCAAATAAACAAATAAAATCTTAAAAGAAAAATTTTTAAAAATTTAAACAATTTTTTAAAAAGGATTAAAAATATAATAAAAACAAGCAACAAAGGTAAATTGGACATCACCAAAATGAAAAAAATTTGTACATCAAAAAACACAACCAAGAAAGTGAAAAAGCAAGCCAAAGAATGGGAGAAAAATGTCTAGAACATATCAATAACTCTTATAAGTCAATAAAAAAATGAGAAATAATTTGATTTTAAAATGGACAGTTTTGGGGTCCCTGGGTGGTTCAGTAGGTTAAGCATCTGACTCTTGACTTCAGCTCAGGTCATGATTCAGGGTTGTGAGATTGAGCCCTGCGTCAGGCTCTGTGCTGGGCATGGAGCCTGCTAAGATTTTCTTTCTCTCTCTCCCTCTCCCCTCCCCAAATAAACAAATAAATAAAATCGACTGTTTCAATAGACATTTCTCCAAAGAAAATATGCAAATGGTCAATACACATATGAAAAGATGTTCAACATCACTGGACATCAGGGAAATGCAACTCAAAATCTTGGTGAAATTCCATTTCACATCCTCCAAGATGATTAGAATCAAAAGGGCAGATATTAATAAGTATTGATGAGGATGTGGAGAAACTGGAACCCATCATATACTGTTGGTGGGGATATAAGGTGGTGTAGCCATTTTGGAAAAAAGTTGGGCAGATCCTCAAAAAGTTAAACATAAAGTTACTGTGTGACCCAACAATTCAATTCCTAGGTATATACCCAAAAGAAATGAAATCTATGTATACACAAAACTTGCACATGAATGTTTATAGCAGCATTATTCATAATAGCCAAAAAACGGAAACAACCCAAATGCCCATCAACTGATGAATGGATAAAATGTCATGTATCCATACGATGGAATATATTATTTGGCAATACAAAGAAATAAAGGGGCGCCTGAGTGGCACAGTGGTTAAGCGTCTGCCTTCGGCTCAGGGCGTGATCCCAGCGTTATGGGATCGAGCCCCACATCAGGCTCCTCTGCTATGAGCCTGCTTCTTCCTCTCCCACTCCCCCTGCTTATGTTCCCTCTCTCGCTGGCTGTCTATCTCTGTCGAATAAATAAATAAAAATTAAAAAAAAATACAAAGAAATAAAGTACTGATACAGACTACAGCATGGATGGACCTTGAAAACATTATGCTAAGTGAAAGGAGCCAGACACAAAAGGCCACAAGTTGTATGATTCCATTTATATGAAATGTCCAGAATAGACAAATACATAGAGACAGAAAGTAGATTAGTGTTTCCCAGGGGCAGAGAAACAGAGAATGGGAAATGACTACTGATGGGTATAAGGCTTCTTTTGGGATGATGAAAATGTTCTAATATTAATCGTCATGGTTGCCCAACTCTGTGGGTACCCTAAAAGCTATAAATTATATACCTTAAATGGGTGAGTTGTATGAAATGTGAACTCTATCTTGAACTGTTTTTATTCACAACACTCTGACACCAAATGTATGTAGTTTTTTCCCCCACACCAGCCAATTCTCCAACTCTCTAGACACCAACTGGGTGTCTTATGGTTCATTTCTATTCTGACACTATGCAGAGTTTGCATAGACCCTACAGGTGAAGGGCTCAATCCCACAAGAGTGACCCACCTCAGGTGCCAGTTGCAAGTCACGGGTTGCCATCTGGACTTCTGCCCAACCAGGTATAAATTCAGTGGTCCCACAATATCCTCCCCAGTCTCAATAATTTGTTAGAATGGCTCACAAAGCTCAGGAAGACACTTTACTTACTATCATTAGTTATTATAAAGGATAAAAATAAACAACCAAATGAAGAGGTACTTAGGGGAAGGTCCAGAAGAGTCTTGGCACAAGAGTTCTGTCTGTGTGGAGTTGGGGTGCACTGGTCTCCTAGCACGCGAATGTTTCTGCCAACTCAGAAGCTTCCCAAATCCCATCATCTGGGGCTTTTTATGGATGTTCCTTTATGTAGGCATGGTTGATTAAACCATCGGCCATTGATGACTCAATTCAATCTCCAGCCCCTCCCCTTCAAGGAGGTCTGTGGGTGGGGCTGAAAATTTCAACTCTCTAATCACCTGGTTGGTTCCTCTGGCAACAAGCCCCATCCTGAAGTGATCTAGGGGCCCACTGAGAGTCACCTTATTAACATAAACTCAGACATGATTAAAAGGAGCTTTTTATGAATAAAAAAAGATGCTCCTGTCACCTCTATTACTCAGAAGATCCCAAGGATTTTAGAAACTCTGTGTCAGGAACCAGGACAAAGCCCAAATATATATTTCTTATTGTATCATATATCTCAATAAAGATGTCCTTAAAAAATGGAACAAGGGGCACCAGTCTGGCTCAGTCAGAAGAGCACGAGGCTTTTGATCTCAGGGTCATGGGTTCAAGTCCCATGTTGCATGTAGAGATTACTCAAATAAATAAACTTTTTTAAAAATGGAATAAAACAGACTTAAGAAGCATAATATATTAGTCAGAGTTCTCCAGAAAAACAGAATAGGAGAAGGGGGGAGGGCAGCTAGAGGGTGTGGGGGAGAGAGATGTATTATAAGGAATTGGTTCACACAACTGTAGAGACTGACAAGTCTCAAGATCTGCAGTTGGCAAGCTGGAGACTCAGGAGAGCCAATGACGTAGTTCCAGTCTAGGTGAGAAGGCCTCCGAACCAAGAAAGCTGATGGTATAGCTCCGGACTGAAGGCCAGGAGACTCAAGGTTCAAAAGAGCCAATATTTCAATTTGAGTCATCTGAAGGTAGGAAAAAACTTATATCCCAGGTCAAATGCCGTTCAACAGGAGGAATTCCCTCTTATTCAGAGACAGGTCAGACTTTTTGTTCGATTCAGGCCCACCCATGGATGAGGCCCACCCATGTTATGGAGGGCAATCTGCTTCACTCAGTCTATTAATTTAAATATTGGGGTGCCTGGGTGGCTCAGCCGATTAAGCATCCGCCTTTGGCTCAGGTCATGATCTCAGGGTCCTGGGACTGAGCCCCACATCAGGCTCTTTGCTCAGCAGTGAGCCTGCTTCTCACTCTCCTTCTGCCCCTGTGCCCTGCTCATGCTCTCTCTCACTGGCTCTCTCTCAAATAAGTAAATAAAATCTTTGGAAAAAAATAAATATTAAACTCATCCAGAAACACCCAGAACAGTGTTTGATCAACTATTCTGGGCACCATCTGGCCCAGTGAAATTGACACATAAAATTAACCATCACACATTCCAACCCAAATACAATATGTGAAGTTTTGGGGATTAAAGAAAAAAAACTAACTATAAAAGACATTGTGAGACAGCAAATTCTGATCCTTGACTGGGTTTTATTTATTTATTTATTTATTTATTTATTTATTTATTTATTTATTTATTTAAAGGTTTTATTTATTTATTTATTTGACAGAGACAGCCAGCGAGAGAGGGAACACAAGCAGGGGGAGTGGGAGAGGAAGAAGCAGGCTCCCAGCAGAGGAGCCTGATGTGGGGCTTGATCCCAGAACGCTGACATCACGCCCTGAGCCAAAGGCAGACGCTTAACGACTGCGCCACCCAGGTGCCCCCTTGACTGGGTTTTAAATGACATTAAGAATTATTATTTTCTGGACATTTTCCATTTGTTCTTCTAGATCCACTCTCTATCCTGCTCTCTGCTCTGGAAGGCTGGCCCTGTATGAACTATATTAGCAGGCCTCCCTGCCTTTAACTATTAGATGGACTTGGCCAGTGAAAAATAGTGGTAAGAGCATTAGGGAGGGAGGAGAGTAATATCAGGGTATTATTCCCCAGCCTCCTTTCCTGCAAGGTCACCTTTTGCTTACTGTGTCTCTTGGACAAAGTTATTTGTTTCTCTCAGAGCAGCCAACTCTGTAGACTCTTTCTAAAAATTTTTTTAATTTAAATTCAATTTAATTAACATATACTGTATTATTAGTTTCAGAGGTAGAATTCAGTGATTCATCATTTGCATACAACACCCAGTGCGCATTTCTTCAAGTGCTCGCCTTAATGTCCATCACCCAGTTACCCCATCTTTTCACCCACCTCCCCTCCAGCAACCCTCAATTTGTTTCCTATAGTTAAGTGTCTCCTATGGTTTATATGAGTGCACTGTACCTGTGGTTTCCCTATACCCTCTCTGTTTTCCTCTTACTTTATTTTTTTTTCTCTTTCCCTATGTTCATCTGTTTTGTTTCTTAATTCCACATATGAGTGAAATCATATTGTATTTGTCTTTCTCTGACTGACTTATTTCACTTAGTGTAATACCCACTAGTTTCATCCACTTTGTGGCAAATGGCAAGATTTCATTCTTTTTGATGGTTGAGTAATATTCCATTGTGTGTGTGTGTGTGTGTGTGTGTGTGTGTGTGTGTGTGTGTATATATATATATATATACACATACCACCTCTTCTTTATCCATTCATCTGTCGTTGTACATCTGGGCTCTTTCTATAGTTTGGTTATGGTGGACATTGCTGCTATAAATATTGGGGTGTATGTGCCCCTTCGAATCACTATGTTTGTATCCTTCGGATAAATATCTAGTGGTGCAATTGGTGGGTAATAAGGTAGCTCTATTTGAAACTTTTTGAGGAGTCACCCTGCTGTTTTCCAGAGTGGCTGCACCAGTTTGCATTCCCACCAATAGTGTAAGAGGGTCCCCCTTTCTCCACATCCTCTCCAACTTAAGTTGTTTCCTAAGTTGTTAATTTTAGTCATGTCTCATTGTGGTTTTGATTTGTATTTCCCTGACGCTGAGTGATGTTGAACATTTTTTCATGAGTTTGTTGGCCATTTGTATGTCTTCTTTGGAGAAATGCCTGTTCATGTCTTCTGCCCATTTCTTGATTCTAGATTCTGGTAACCACTCCCTCCCCTTATCCATATGGCACTGTAGGAAGTACCAACTTAGTCACTTACTTTAGGTTAGTACACTATACCTGTGGTTCCCCTATACACACAAGCTTTAAATAAACCCTCCTAAAGTTATCTTATTGTGAATGTGTCATCTGTTACCTGTTGAAGCCTTGATTTAAGTGTGATAAGGGTTTTGTGGTTGTAAAAAAAGAGAAAGAGGGAGAGGGAGTCCTTTATTCCTTGAAAATACACACCGGAGTGTTTATGAATGAAATTATATAAGGTCTGGGATTTGCTTTAAAAATAATTCAAACGACGTCTGAGTGGCTTAGTCAGTGTTTAATCTGCCTTCAGCTCAGGTCATGATCCCAGGGTCCTGGGATTGAGTCCCACGTGGGGCTCCTTGCTCAGCAGGAAGCCTGCTTCTCCCTCTGCCTGCCACTCCCCCTACTTGTGCTCTCTTGCTCTGGTAAATAAATAAAATCTTTTAAAGCATTAATAACAATTCAAGGGCTGCCTGGGTGGCTCCATTGGTGTTTAATCTGCCTTCGGCTCAGCTCTTGATCCCAGGGTCCTGGGACTGAGTCCCATATTGGGCTCCTTTCTCAGTGGGGAGTCTGCTTCTCCCTCTGCCTGCCACCCCCCCTGCTTGTGCTCTCTCTTTCTGACAAATAAATAAATAAAATCTTTAAAAATAAATAAACAAGCAAACAAATAAATAAATAAATAAAAATAATTAAACATGATTGGGGCGCCCAAGTGACTCAGTAGATTAAGGGTCCAACTCTTGATTTCAGCTCAGGTCATGATCTCAGGGTCATGGAATGGAGCCCTGTGTCGGTCTCTGCACTCAGCACAGAGTCTGCTTGAAATTCTCTCCCTCTCCCTCCTCCTAAGCCCCTCTCCCCACTCACCAACATGTGTTCTTTCGTAAATAAATAAATGAAATCTTTTAAAAAGTCAACATGTTTAATATTTACTGAGCATAGAGTTTCAGTATTAAAAGATGAAAAAGTTCCAGAGATCTGTTGCACAACAATATGAATATATTTAACACTGTTGAACTTCACACTTAAAAATGGTTAAGATGGGGTTACCTGGGTGACTCAGTCAGTGAAGTGTCTGCCTTCAGCTCAGGTCATGATCTCAGGGTCCTAGGATCGAGCTCCACGTCAGCCTCCCTGTTTGGTGAGGAGTCTGCTTCTCCTTTTCTCTCTGCCCCCCACCACCCATGCTTTCACTTGCTCGCTCTCTCTCTCTCCCAAATAAATAAATAAATAAAATCTTTTAAAAAATGATTTAGATAGTACATTTAATCTTAGGTACAACACACATACACAAAATCATAATCCAACATGGGCTTATGTTGATGATTGTTGAATCTGGGTGATGGGGACATGGGGTTCATTGCATCATTCTTTTTAAGTTGGAAAAAAGAAAAGAAAAAAAGTCTCAAATTAGCATGATTTCAGACAGGAGAAGACAACCCACTGATTAGAGAAAAAAGAAAGAGTTGAAAGATCAGAGAATGAATCTATCATGTAGCTCGACTGGAAAGCCTAAGCAGCCACGTTAAAAAAAGAAAGTAGAGGCAATGTAGGAACAAGGGCCAGCTCAGAACCATCATCTATTGTGCCCTACTGTGTCGTTCTTATTTCACTTCACTGAGCTAGGACCTGAAACCTGCTGAGCATTATTTATTCTGGATCTGGGCCCAGCTGAGCCCAGCGTTCTTTAGGAACAGTAGGGTAGATCTGGAACAAGCAGTTCTGACAGAAAGGAAGGAGAAGCACCAAAGTTAAAAAGAGTTGAAGTCATGGAAAGGTTATGCTGTGGGGCACCTGGCTGGCTTCAGTGGAGCATGTGACTCTTGATCTTGGGGTTATAAGTTCAAGCCCCATGTTGGGTATAGAGATTATTTAAAAATAAAGTCTTTAAAAAGAAAAGAAAGGTTATGCTGTGTAGGAAACCCTACACGTTTGCAGGTTGTGGGGAATGACTAAGGAGAAAGAAAATTGGGTAATATGAGAGAGACACTTTTAATAACATTGAGAGAATCTGCTACCTCAGGAGGAAGGAGAAGGATGGAAAGCCATGTAGCATTTTAGAAGTAAAACTCAGGGAAACTGAGTCAGCAACATTCTGGTAGCATTCCATTTTCTTACTAAATATAGCCATGTGATTCTGGTATATTTGTTTTCTATCACTACATAACCGAAGGTGACCATTATCATACATTTGTCATATAATGTAACCTGTCAAGGTAGCAACTACTTTATATGCATGGGTCCTGCCCACACACTTGAGGAGGGCTTATACAGAACACGTACACCCGGGGCAGGGATTTGGGAGGCCATCTTAGAATTCTGCCTACCACAGCTAGGAGATTGGTTCAATCTGTGAACTAAGAGATAAGGCCTTGGCTGGGGAGCCAGGGACCATATTAAAAATTTACCAAGAGACACAGAGAGTGAAATGGGAAAGGTGCTGAAAGTCACAGTCCCTCCTGATACAGTTGGAGTAGGGGGCTGGAAATCAGAAAGACAGTTTAATGCTGGCTCTGCCGTAATTTTACTATGTGACTTTGTCCAAATCACCACCATCTGGGGCCTCTTTTTCCTCAGCTATAAAATAAAAATGATGAAACTAGATGAGTGTTAAGGTAAATAAAAATCCTCTGTTAACAGTATCATATGGCACTGGGACAAGTATGCAAAAGTTGTAGAATATTCTTTTTCCAAACATTTTAAAGAATTGCATAACTTGCTCTGTCTGGGGACTACTAGGAGTAGCCTTGCTTAATGGTAGGGGAAGAGTAGATGATTACCCCTTAAGAATGCTGCCAGAACCCATAATTACACGATTCGAAAATAGAATGTTATCTCATACCTTACTCTGGTATTTGCTGTTTTCATCTATCCGCAATTTGTTTTAAAGTTCATTGCTTTCTTTACTGGTTTAACTGTATAATATCACCAGTTTGTTTTACAGTAGGTAGGATATGTTATGAAGACAATTCTGAATCAGATTCTGACTCTGCTTCTCTTTCTGCTGCTGGCACTAAAAACTTACCTACTGTCACTGTATTTAATATTCTCTGCTTCTCAGAGATTATGGTAGATATTTCTGAAAGATTTCATGAAAATGATTGTACAAACGTAGTTTAAAAGCTATAAGTAGAAAGAACTTAAATATGGCTATAGAAGTTTGCTTCTATTTGGCACGTTTCTTTAAAGTACATTTTTTAGTACAAGAATTACTTAGGCAACCCCTAATGGTTGTCAGCTCTGTAGGTTTGCATACTGTTACTTTTCCCTCTAAAATCTATTTGTAAATTGCAGACCTGGAAGAAACCTGAGAATTTATCTGGCTCAGTTGAAGTGGAATGAAATGATTTCAATTAAAACCATCCAAGAATTGGCAGAACCAGGTACAAAACGCAGGTCTCTATATTCCATTCAAATGTTACTTTCATGACTCCATGGTATCCATTCATTCATCGACTTATTCACTCACTGAATATATATCTTTTATGTGCTACTCTGTGCCAAGGTTTATGCCGGGACATAGTGATACACTATGAATGAGAAAATAATCCTTGCTCTCCAGGAAGTTGATAAGGGAGAGATGGGGAGGGAACTAGACAAGTAAACAGGAAATTCTTTGACAAAAGTATGCACAGAGTACTTCGGGAATACGTAAGAAAGGACTCTAACCAATTCTCAGGTGGGCAAGAAAAGCTTCCAAGAAGAGGTGACCAGAATCCTACCGGACAAGTAGAAATGAGCCAGACAGAGAAACTAGTGAGTGTGGAGAACGAGCATTCCAGGTAGAATAAACAGTATGTACAGATAGAGCTTTGGCTTATTCTGTGAGACTGCAAATGGTTCTATGTGAATCGAGCTTGGCATACGAGGTCGGAAATGATAAGAAGTAAGACTGGAGAGATAAAGCAGAGGCCAGTTTATGAAGGGGTTGATACATCAGACTGAGGAACATAAAGTACACCCTGAAAGAAATGGCATGGGAAGTGGAGGATGGCGGGGAATGAGTGGATCAAATTTGAATTCTATGATTACTCTGACTTTAATGTAGAAAACAGATTGAAAAGAAGTTAAAAGTGAGAATGAGAAGACTAATCAAAGGTTGTTGTGTTACGCTATAGGTATTACTCCATAGATCTGGTTACTACAACAGAAGCCCAACCCGCCAAAGAAGTGGTATACATGAGATAAAAGTTTTTCCTCCCTTAGTCGGGGCAGAAGCAATGCAGAGCTGTAGAGCAGCAGTTCCAGGCCATGGATTCTCAGGTGTTGTCCTCATCTGTATGTTCCAAGATGGTTCACCATTACCACAGAGGCATTACAGCCTGAGATACAGAAAAATGAAGAAGGGGATGTATTTCCCTTTAAGTTTATGACCTAACATTTCAGATCCTATCCCATTAGCCAGAATTTAGACACATGACCATTGCCTAGTGCAAAGATAGCTACAAAATGTAGTTTTTATTCTGTGAGGCCATGTGTCCAATTAAAAAACAGAGGTTTATTTTACTTATTTATTTTATTTTTAAATAGGCTTCATGCTTAGCATGGAGCCTAACACAGGGCTTGAGCTCACAACCCTGAGATCAAGATCTGAGCTGAGATCAAGAGTCAAATGCTTAACCAACTAAGCCACCCTGGCACCTCAACAGGGGTATATTACCCTAAATAAAGGGGAAAATAAAATTTCAGGGAAACAAAACACAGTTTTTATTATCTAAGTACAAAATATAAAGGACCCAAAGCCATCTATAGATTCAATAAAATTCCCATCAAAATACCAACAGCATTCCTCATAGAAATGAAAAAAAAAATCCTAAAATGTGTATGGAACCACAAAAGACCCACAATAGCCAAAGAAATCCTGAAGAAAAAGAACAAAGGTAAAGACACCACACTTCTTGGTTTCAAACTCTACTATGAAGCTATAGTAATAAAAACAGTATGATATCAGCACAAAAATAAACACATAGCCCAATGGAACAGAATAGAGAGCCCGGAATTAAACCTTTATTTATATGGTCAATTAATACTTGACAAGGTAGCCAATGAGGAAAGGATAGTGGCTTCAACAAGTGGTCCTGAGAAAACTAGAAAAACGTATATACAGCAATGAAATTGGAACCCTATCTCACACCACCCAAAAAAATTAAACTGAAGTGGATCAAGGACTTAAACATAAAACCAGATACTATAAAACTCTTAGAAGAAAATGTAGGGAAGAAGTTCCTTGACCTTGGTCTTGGCAATGATTTTTTCTAAAGATTTATTTATTTATTTATTTATTTATTTATTTATTTATTTGACAGAGAGAGAGCAGAAGGAGGGGGAGTGGGAAAGGGAGAAGCAGGCTCCCTGCAGTGAGCCCTACGGGTTGCTTAATCCCAGGACTCTGAGATCACAACCTGAGCCAAAGGTAGATGCCCAACCAACTGAGCCACCCAGGCACCCCAGCAATTATTTTTTGGATATGACAACAAAAGCACAAAAACAAAAGCAAAAATCAACAAATGGGACTATATCAGGCTTAAAAGCTTTTGTATAGCAAAAGAAACAATTAACAAAATGAAAAGGCAACCTACAGAACGTGAAAAAATTTGTGGAAACCATATATTGGATAAGGGGTTAATGTTCAAAATATATAAAGAACTCACACAACTCAGTAACAAAAAGACAATCCAATTTAAAAAATGGGTAGAAGAAGTAAATGGACTTTTTTCCAAAGAAGTCATCCAAATGGCCAACAAGTACATGAAAAGACACTCAACATCACTAATTATCAGGCAAGTGCAAATTAAAACCACATTGAGATATCACCTCACATCTATTAGAATGGCTATAATCAAGAAGACAAGAGATAACAAGTGTTGGCAAGGATTTGGAGAAAGGGGAACCCTTGTGTACTGTTGGTGGGAATGTAAATTGGTGCAGCCGCTATGAAAAACACTATGGAGGTTCCTCAAAAAATTAAAAATAGAGCTACCATGTGATCCAGCAATTTCACTTCTGGGTATTCATCTGGAGAAAATGAAAACACTTACTTGAGGAGATGTCTGTACCACCATGTTCATTCCAGCATTATTTACAGTAGCCAAGATATGGAAACAACCTAGGTGTCCATTGGTAGATGAATAGATAAAGAAAATGCAGTAACATTTACAATGAAGTATTATTCAACCATGGAAAAGAAGGACATTCTGCCATTTGGAACAACATGGCTAGAATTTGAGCACTTTATGCTAAGTGAAATAAGTCAGAGAAAGATGAGTACTCTATGGTATCACTTATATATGGAATTTTAGAAAGTTGAACTTGTAAAAACAGAGAATAAAATGATTACCAGGTGATAGGGGGTGAGGGGACAGGACAGAGGTTGTTTAAGGGTACATAATTATTTGTTGTTTAAGAGTACAATAAGTAGTAAAATAGCCCCAGAGATATGATGCACAGTACAGTGAATATTGATAATAATCTTGTTTTATAATCATCAAACTTGCTAAAAGACTAGAACTTCATTATTCCAGCTACTAAAAACAAAAGATAATTATGTAACATGATAGAGGTGCTAATTATTGCTACAATGGCAATCATATTACAATATATAAATGTATTAAAGGAACATGTTATATCTCTTGAATTTATACAATGTTATACGTCAAATACATTTCAGTAAAAAAGAAAAGGACCTGAACTAAGGTAGTGGCAGTGAAAATGAAAAGAAGTGTACCAGTTTGAGAGGTAATTAGGTGGTAGAGTTGACTCAGATTGGCTATGGAAGGTGAGGGACAGGACGATGCTAGAAATAATACCCAGGTTTCTGACTTGGGTACCTGGGTGGATGATGGTGAATAACATTTACTAAGTAAGAACACAAAAGAAGAGATTTACGGAGGAAGTAAAGAATTCAATTTTGCACAAAAGCTAGAGACACAGCTGTCTGAAAAGCCTGAGTCCCTAAGAGCCAATATGAAAGAGCATTTTATTTAGGCAATATTGATTAAGAGTTAAAAAAAAACACTTGATTTTATTATGTTAGTGCCAGAACTCAAACAATTCAGTTATTAAAGAATCCTCGGTTGTCTGGATAGACAATATATATAAATATTTATATAAACTGCTCATTAGTGCTTTGCAAAAACACATTGTTTCCCATTTATCAACACAAAAGAATTGTTTTGGTTTCATTCTTTAATTCTAGTTTTATTTGAGTTGCTGCTATTGGATAGGTTTTGTTTAGGAACGGTATAAACCATGAGAGTGCCAACAGACAGAAAGGAGAGTCCAACCTGCTATACACTAAAAAGTTTGTTTGCATAGAAAATCACCCTTATTACAGATCAAGGTTAGGTGGAGGACTGATGTCTGAGCAAGTCGGCTTCCTAATACTGAGTCCAGAGTTTTTCAGACCTGCCTACCCAGTTGCAGGCAGTGCAGGGACTGGGGAGACCCCTCATCTACCCCTAGCATGGGCGGGGCCTGACCCTGGAGAAGCAGAGAGATAATACATACTCCTCTCTTCAGCTGTATTCCAAGAAGAATCTGAGCTGTTCATGCCCAATTTCTTTTTTCAAACATTACCCCCAGGGTGGAATGAGTGCAGAGTTGGCAGAAGATCAGAAGCACTATACTAATATATATGCTAATGGGCTCCTGTCAAATGGAAGAAACATCAGGAGCAGGAAAGAAGTATCTTCAATAACTCTGATAGCATACTCACAGGTTAAATACATCTATTTGTCTATCTAGAAGGTCCCAATTGTTTGATTTATAGCTCTTTCTAATATTCTTGATAAAAATTTATTTTTTCCTTTGTCTTATAAAGTTCAAGAAATTACCCTGCCTATACTTAGAGTTTTAATAGTACCATCACTTTATCATTACAAAGCAATTATACTAAGCACCTACCTGGATGTAACCTTGGGATAGATACTTTAATCTCATATTTTATCACTGCTATGATTTCAAGAGAGGACATTTATTTTAACAGATTATGAAACGTGAAGGTATAGATGAGCTCAATGCTAATTACAGTTCCCAAAGGCCTTTATCTATCTTATTCAGCACTGTTTCCAAGCTTAGTGCCTGGCACATAAAGGGTCTCAATAAATATTTGTTGGATAAATGAATATACTTTCCCCAAATCTCACATTTATTTGGATGGCCCGTATTGAAGTTAGTGTTTATGGACAGCCTTCATATTTGCCAAGAACTATGTTTTGGAAGACTTTTCAATTGGGAAAATTCTCAGTATTGTAGAGATGTTTTCGAGGGAGAGGAAAGCCAAGAAGAGAGAGGTAGTTAAAAGGAAAAGTGTGATGCTCCTTTTTCAAGTGGGTATTTGCATATATTCTCTCCCCAGCATTTTCTCCTCTCTACATAGTTTCCCCCTCCTCCTCTTTCCTTTCTTTGTACTCTTTTGCTGCTGCTTCTCCTCCTTCCTATCTTTCTCCTCTTCCTCCTCATGGAGAGGGACAGGTGGCACCCAGGAAGGAGATATGCCAATTTAGAAGAGCCTGATCTGCGCTGGAGGAGTCAGGGATTCTCTGGACTGGGGGGATGGAACACATTGGAGAAGATGAAAGTCTGCAGCTTTCTAAACCAATTGTGATACTGGTATTTCTCAGCACATACCTTGCTCATTAAAGATAGAATAAGAATCATTTTTCAATTAAAAAAAAGAATTCAAGTAAGAGATAAGCTGATCGCATTTGTATTTTAAATAAACTCTGGCTGGTGGATAGAAGATTGATGTGAAGGGGTTCAACGCTGGAGACCTGGAGAATGTAGATTGTTGGCAGTCATCCAGCCAAGAAATTTTGAGGCCCTGAGCTGTGGTAGTGATTTTAAGAATGGAAAGGAGGAGACTTGGCTAATTAATGATGAAAACTTGGTCTTGAAGAGTGACTAGGAATTAACCTGGCAAAGAAGTGAAAAAACGATATTCCCAGGCTGGTGGAGAGGCAGGGAGATGTGGAAAAGCAAGAAATGTTCTGAGAAGTAATTAACAAATAAGTCAGTGTGAGACACACAGTATCACTACAGGAGTGTGTCAATCAAAAACGAGAGCTGGACAGTAAGTAGTTAAAATGGTGAAAACAGGGGCACCTGGGTGGCTCAGATGGTTGAGCATCTGCCCTCGGCTCAGGTCGTGATCTCTGGGTCTGGGATGGAGCCCCATGTCAGGCTCCCCGCTCAGTGGGGACTCTGCTTCTCCCTCTCCCTCTGCCTCTCCTCTTGCTTGTGCTCTCTCCCTCTCTTGCTCTCTCAAATGAAGAAATAAAATCTTTAAAAAAATAAAAATGAAAATAAAATAAAATGGTGAAAACAGATCTTATTCAGGAACTATTAACAATAGGAGAAAAGAGACCTCAGTATAGACTTGGGTTCAATTTAGAATATAAAGAAAAGTGGGGATTTGTAGCCAAGGATGGGGTGGGTGGGTGAGGATGTCAGTCAGTGGATGGAAAATTACTAAAAAAGTAGAATAATCTTGCTAAAGTGATCTAATAGGATTCTTGCTGAAAGTAGGCCAGAATCATCAGGTATCACTTGGGAGATGGTGGGGAATGGCGAACTTGACCAGATATCGAGGGTGATCAGATATCTAAGGTGAGGGATTCCCTCTACCCTGGCACAGAAGGGTTCTTGCTACAACTGGGCCATGTGAACCCAACAAAAATTGGAACTGAAGCCCAAGGTCAAAGCCTGGTTGAGAAGAGAGTTTGGAGGAATCTGAATAAAGTTTGGTCAAAAAGAGCATCTTAGGTAGGTAAAGGCTGAACAAAGATATTTGGGTAGTCAAAATCAAATTCATGAAGGGTCACCTATGCTTATGTTTACATACTACCCACATTCACTTTTTTTTCCTTTTGTAAGAAAGAGGCTCTGAACTCCAGGGGAATGCAATAAAATCAAGGAGACCTTGATAGGAGGGCCACAGCCCCTCCAGAAATACTTAGAACCATAATCAAGAATCCTCGCACAGGGAGGGCCTGTATTCCTTTGTGAAGGACCTTTCAATCCTGCAAACCTCATAGCCTAAATCACCACCGAGTGTCATCTGAATATAGGCTGCCCTTTTAGTCTCTAATTTCATTGCATTGACTGAGGCTGTACTGAGTCTATTGTTGGAAAAGGAAGCATTTGTGCCTCAAGTACAGGAAATCACCAAACAATTAACTTCCATGGACTCGTGCAGCCTGGGTCAAATGCCTCAGTGTGATTGTCTTTGTTTCATGTCAGGCTATTGAGGAAATGGTTTGCAGGTCAGAATCTTGGCTTCAATGTGTTGTTTTGAGTCAATGGGGTCAGCTGTGAGACCTCTCACAGTGATAATTATCTATAGTAAAATGTGAATATAGCTGTCAGAGGTCTGCCATCAGGAAGGGAAGATTTCAGGGGGGAAGAGAGTTTTTTCTAAAATACACTGTAATTTGGATATTCGGAGGTGGGAAGGGCCACTTATAGAGACCAGGGAGAAACTAGCGTGGGAAGAAGGGGAAAGGAAAATAGTTATTACATTTTGTGGGCAGGAAAATGTTAACCCCTCAGAGACAAAGAAGTTGGTGCGTGGGGGACAGTAGGCGGAGGCTGTTGGGGGGCACTTGAACAAACAACTTCTCTGACCCAGGATATGCCTCAGACAGAAGTGCCAGAGAAGGCCCCCCAGAAGAAAAACAGGGAAGCAGAAAATGAAGTGAGGTGCCAGTAAGGATGAGCTTTGCAACGTCACAATATTTTCCAGGAAACCATTTACGATGGATCACTTTGTTAGTGGAAGAAAACTATATTCATACTCTGAGACAATATTATATATTAAGAAAGTGGCAACTGATTATTATTACTAGTATTATTATTTTTAATGAAGAAGGCAATAGGAGCTAGGGGCACAGGATTGAGATTAGGTGGATCTGAGTATGAATCTTGGCCCTATTGCATACTAACTGTGTCACTTTGCATAAATTACTTCTCTGGTATCACTCTCCTCATCTGAAAAATGGGAGTAATGACTCATTCATTTTCCAAAATATTTGCTGAGCAGTGAGGGGGGGAGGAAAAAACTCTTTTTCCCTCTAGGTTCATAGGCTGGGGCTCTATAAATTAGAATGACAAAAGACAATTAACAAGAGAAAAGCAGAAAATGCCTATTAACACAGGCATTAGGCACACACATGGGAACACTCTGAGATGAGCAGTTTAAAGGGAAGGTTAGAATTTGGGCTTATATAGCATCTTAACAAAACATAAATTTTTAGAGAAGTGACAAGGCAAAGGAAAAGGGCTTTGAATTTCTATTAGGTGGCAGACTGTGGGAAGATGAACTTGGGGGAAATAATGGAAGGTAAGGGCTAGTTACTAAAGTTTGTTATGTAGATTCCTTGGGGCTAATAAGGGTCTAGAGTATTCTCCCTTGATTAACTTTTGACCTGCCTGGCAGAGATAGGAAGGGAAATACCTTTACAAATTTGGGTCCTGCTTTTAGGCAAAAAAGGAGAGGGCAAAGAGTTTTTCTTGTATCTGCTTCTTCTCCATTGCCTTCAGTTTAAAATAAGTGTCTTATTCTGGGGTGGCATACTCTGCCTCCCTTCAGCTGCTACTATGTGAACGGGACAAATAAGATCCCTACTTTGGAGATGCTTACATGCCAGGTGTAGAAGGAGAGAAAAACAATAAATAAGTAAATAAAAAATGAGATGAGGGGCACCTGGGTGGCTCAGTAGGTTAAGCACCTGACTCTTGGTTTTGGCTCAGGTCCTGATCTTAGGGTTGTGATATCAAGCCCTGTTTTGGGCTCCATGCTCGGCGTGGAGGCTGCTTAAGATTCTCTCTCCCCCTCTCGCTCTGCTCCCTGCTCCTTCCCTCTAAAAACAAATAAACAAGCAAACAAAAAAAAACAGATGATTTTAGAATGTGATAAATACTGTAGAGGAAATACAGTTTTAAGCGTGTGGACTCTGGAGTTAGTGTGCCTGGGTTCAAATACTTGTTCTGCTATACTAGCTATGTGGTCTTTGCAAATTACTCAGTCTCTGTGTTTCCATTTTCTCATTTGTTTTTTGTTTGTTTGTTTTAAGATTCTATTTATTTATTTGACAGAGAGAGAGAGAGAATGAGATTACACACAAGCAGGGGGAGCGGCAGGCAGAGGAAGAAGCAAAGTGGGGGCTCGATTCCAGGACCCTAAGCCCAAGGCAGATGCTTAACAGACTGAGCCACCCAGGTACCCCTCCATTTCCTCATCTGTAAATGGGGATAGTAATAGTACCGACTTCATAACTTCAAGGGGTTATTGGGTGTGGTGTCTAAATGGGGTGTCTCTTGATTGGATGGGGGCCCGGCTAATGTGGGGCGATGATCGGATGCAAACCGGTGGCGCAGGAGGTGAAAGAATTCACCTGAGGCAGAACAAAGGAGATAGAAGCTATTGAACACACCACAAGGGAGTGGCAGGCAGGACAGTAGAGGAGAGGCTGTCTGCTACAAGGCAGTGGGTGGGGGCTATTTCTAAAAGAGGGACGATAAGGAGGTACCACGACATTTGGAATCTTCCCTTTTTTGGTAACTGTGCCTAGCTGTAAGTAGCCCATTGGTCAATTAGGGCCTGTAGATATTTTGAGATGGGTCGCCAGATGGGCCTGTTTGTATTCAGCCAGATGGTCACTGTGGGCCCTTTCTACATTCCATTGCTCAAGCCTGTTTGCCTAAAAGCAGCCTCTACACTGGGGAGATTAAATGAATGAATGAATTAAATAAATGAATGAATCCAGGTGAAGTGCTTAGAACTGTGTGTGCCCCAGAGGAAGTAGATACTAAGAGCTACCTACCAGTGCCATGAAGAAGATAGTGATATATGACAATAAATGGGGAGAGTGGGGCTTAAGATAGTCAGTGAAGGATTTACTGAGATTGTGGTGATTAAGCTGCCACCCAAAGTATGAGCAGGAGCTTGTCATAATTAGAGCATTTCAGGAGGAGGGAAATCTAAACGTAAAGATCCTACAGCAGAAGCTTAGCATATTTGAAGGAGAGAAATGTGGCCTGTGAGCAAGAGAGAAAGATGAACTCTATTAGTTTTCTACTGCTGTGCAAGAAATTGCAACAAAGTCAATGCCCATTTATTAGCTCACAGTCCTGTCAGTCAGAAGCCTGGGTGGGCTCAGCTCCATTCTCTGCTTAGAGTCTCACAAGGCCGAAGTCAAGGTGTTGGCCAAACAGGACTCTTGTTTTTTATTTTATTATTATTATTTTTTTAAAGTAAGCTCTATGCCCAATGTGGGGCTTGAACTCACGACCCTGAGATCAAGAGTCACATGCTCTACCAACTGAACCGGCCAGGTGCCCCAGACAGACAAAACTCATTTACATGGAGGCTCTGGAGGAGAATTCACTTACAGACCCATTCAGGTTATTGGCAGAGTTCGGTTCCCGGTGGTTTTAAGACTGGGGTTCCCATCACCTCGGTAGCTGTTGGCTGGGGATACTCTCAGCTTCTAGAGCTTGCCTGTACTCCTTGGCTCATGGCCTCTTCCTCCATCTTCAAAGCCAGCAAAGGTGAGTCAAGTCTTTCTTCTGTACTGAAGTTCTCTGACTTCTCCTTCTGCCTCCACTTGTACAGGCTCAGGTAATCTCCCCTTTGCCATGTAACATAACATAATCACAGGAATAATACAGGGGATGGAGATCATGGGGGCCAAAATTCTCCCTACCACATGCATGGAATGAATTAAAGATGTAGTCTTTTTTTTTTTTTTTTAAGATTTTATTTATTTGACAGAGAGAGAGAGCCAGTGAGAGAGGGAACACAAGCAAGGGGAGTGGGAGAGGAAGAAGCAGGCTCCCAGCAGAGGAGTCTGATGTGGGGCTCGATCCCAGAATGCTGGGATCACGCCCTGAGCTGAAGGCAGACGCTTAACGACTACGCCACCTAGGCGCCCCTAAAGATGTAGTCTTAAGCCAGTTTATGAAAAGACTGATAGGGAGTGTCGATGTTGCTTTTTTTTTTTTTTTAAGATTTTATTTATTATTTATTTATTTAGAGCACAGGGGGAGGGGCAGTGGGAGAGAGAGAAACTCAAGCAGACTCCATGCTGAGGAAGGATTCCAACATGGGGCTCAATCCCATGAACCTGAGATCATGACCTCAGGGGAAATCAAGAGTTGGACACTCAACTGACTAAGCCACCCAGGTGCTCCAAGTGTCAATGTTATTCTAAATGCTAAATGAAACCCTTAAAGTTTCAAGCTGACAAGTGTCATGATCTGATTTATATTTTCCAAAGATCATTCTGGCTGCAGGTAAAGAATGGATTGTAGAGGTTGTAAGCAAAGGCAGAGAGGATATAGCTGTCCAGATGTGAGATGAAAATACCTGGGACTAAGAATGACAGTGGACATTGAAAGAGAGGATGGATGTTGGCATTCTTTAGATAAGGTTAGAGGAACTTACTGATCAAAGTAGGTGTAAGAGATGTGGGAAAAGAAGTGATCAACTTGGAGGATCCTAGTGCCATTGCTGAGATGGGAAAGAATGGGGAATGGTCTGTTAAGAGTGGAGGATGGGCTTGGGAATCAAGAGTTCTGTTTCACATGCATAATAGGAACCAAGTCTTTTCATTCGTTTCTGTTTCCACTGTTGCCTGGTTCCTCCCCATCATCCACTCCCCTTAGCAACCACAGTAATTCTTTTAAAACTTCGGTCCTATAATACCTGTATTATCTATAATTCCTGCTCTCAAACCCCCCAAATGGCCTCAGTTCATAGCATGAAATATAGTTTTTATCATGGTCTACAGAGCCCCACTTTGACCCCTGGCTGTCTCTCCAACTTCATTTCCCATCATTCTTCTCCTTGCTCACTGTGCTTCAGCAACTCTGGCTTTCTTCCAGTTCCTCAAACTTTGCAAAGCTGTTCCCATTTCTGAGCTTTTACAATTGCTTTTTCTGTAGATCCCAGAAGGTCCACTTCTTCACTTCATTCCAGTTTCTGCCCAAATGTCTCCTTCTCAGATAGGCCATCTTGGCCAATCTATAGAAAATAGCAACACTGTTGCTCTAATTCTTTGTCCTACTTTAATTTTTGTTCTAGCATCTATCAACATCTAACATTGTAACATAAGTTTGTTTCTTATCTGTTTCTCCCACAAGCCTCACTAACAGAGTGTTCAAATTTTTGCCAATCCGAGCTACAAAAATTTGTGTATCAGTGAGTTTTAATATGCCTTTCTCGTACTGTGAATGAAGTTGAAAAGTTTTTCATATTTATTTTATGCAGATTTTTACTCATTTTAGTAAATATTACATATATTTTAGGACCTATCTTCCCCTTTAATAAAGTGATTACTTCTATATTAAAATGTGTCCTAGTCCATTTGTGCTGCTATAACAAAAATACCATAGAATGAGTGGCTCAAACAACAAACACTTATGTATCAAAGTTCTTAAGGCTGGGAAGTCCAAAGTCAAGGCATTGGCAGATTCAGTGTCTGATGAGAGCTATTTCCTGGTTCATAGATGGCCATCTTCTCCCTGAATTCTCACATGCAGAAGAGGTGAGGAAGATGCTGGAGTGTCTTTTATAAGGGCACTAATCCCATTCCTGAAGGCTCTGCCCTTATGACCTAACACTTCCAAAAGCCCAACCTCCAAATACTATCTCATTTGTAATTAGGTTTCAATGTATGCATTTTGGGGAGGTACATGAAGATTTAGTCTATATTAGTATGTTAAGTATGTTTATTCATATACATCCCTTTCCACAAAGTATTTGAGAAAGTTTTTAAAAGGAACATAGTGTATTATAAATAAAAGAAGAAAATAAAGACTAAGAAAAAGAAGAATGCTAATATGACAACCATTGAGGTAAATGTAAATTACTGTGTTTAAATAACATACTTCTCCATCAACATCTTAGTGTTAACAGGTCTAAAATTGTTCTGTAATTTGTGTTATAGACACAAAGATGGCCCCAAATTATCCTCACTTCCTGGTATTCATTCCTTTGTGTAAATCCTTCTCCTTGAGTGTAGGCAGGACCTGTGTCTTGCTTCTAATTAATAGAACATGTCAAAGGTGATGGAAGGTAACCTCTGTCATTGCACTACAGAAGACTGTAACTTTGATCTTGCTAGCAGATTTTCTCTATGGACTCTCTGGCTTTGATGAAGTAAGTAACCTTATGGAAAGGCCCATGTGTCAAAGAACTGAGGACAGCTTCTCCTCAACAGCACAGGGACTGAGGCCCTCAGTCCAAAAGACTACAAGGTGTTGAATGCTGCTAACAATGATGTGAACTTGGAAGAAGTTCCTTCCCCATTCAAACCCCAGATGAGAGCCCAGCCCAGCCCTAGCTAATACCTGATTGCAGTCTTGTGAGAGACCCTGAAGCAGGGGACTGAGCGAAGCCATCCCAGATTCATGACCAAGAGAAAATACGACCTCATAAATGAATAATGTGTTTTGTAAAGATTTTATTTATTTATTTATTTATTTATTTATTCATTTACTTACTTACTTATTGAGAGCTTGAGAGAGAGAGAGAGAGAGCAGGGGGAGGGGCAGAGAAAGAATCTTAAGGCTTGATCTCACGACGCTGAAATCATGACCCAAGCTGAAATCCAGAGTCAGACAACTAACTGAGCCACCCAGGCCCCCCTATAAATAAATAACATTTTAAGCCTTTAACAAAGGAGCGATATTTTAAGCCACTCAGTTTGTGGTAATATTGTTACACAGCAATAAATAACTTATAAAATGACAGTGTAAGAAATATCACATTTCATTATTTTTCTCAATTAAATTAAATCCTTTGGGCTCTTAGCTATCAGGGTTGGTAATTCAATCATGGTTATCTTTTAGAGGACCCTATCTCATTCTTTATAAAAGAACCCAAGGCTTATGTAACTTAGGAAAACCAGGGTGGAGAAGATATGTATAGGGAGTCCTCAATCCATTGATTTGCTTCTGAAACATGCATTGTCCATCTTTACACTCTATTCAAAGGTGGCTGCCTCTGCTGAAGATAACATCTACTCCCTCTGCCAAATTTGGCAACTGGAATTTTCACTACAGGGAAGATTACAGCTTAGTGCTCAGTCCCTAGGTACACAGAAAGCCATGTTCAACAACATTCCTGCCACGTCCAGGCCACCGTAAGGAAGCAGAATGAGGAGCCCCATAGCTAGATGACCTAGCACAGCCTAACTGCCTACTCGGGATATAATCTATCTTTGCTCCAACCCCTTCTCTTTTAATACTGGAAGTTTTCCTCTTCTAGGCCAATCCAACAAATGTCCAAAAACAATGTTTTCTTAACTAGGTGAAGGAAGCCTGGACCATACCAAATAGAACACAAAGTCCTGGCTACCCTCTCCCCTCCTACCCACAGACTTTTCCCCAGAAAGGGAGGAAAAGTAATGTCTCATTTTTTCGTGAAGATTCTATAGCAACTGGAAATTATTTAATTTAAATAATTATTTAATTATGTAATTTGTTATTTAGGTTACTAGCCACACCATCAGGGCAAGATGAAAACACTTAATCGTGAAGTTCTCATCATCATGAAAGATTCTGTTTCCTCAAAACAAAACAAAACAAAACAGCACTCTTCCTAGCTCTAAATTCTACAGGGGATTTTCTTTTTAAGAATAAAAAGGGGAAAAAAAGGAGAAAAAAAAAAGAAATAAAAAGGACACAGTACTACGATGTGTAAGTTCTGGTCTACTTAAGGTCCGGAGGTAGCTGAAACCCTCATGTCAGTGACCCAGGGCCTGGGTTTAGGTATAGGACCCAAATATGTTTGAGGTAAAGAGAAGATTGAATATGTGGTAAAAACCATACTGTGGAGGGATTGCAGGCACCATAAAAGAGATGGATTAAGAGTGAACCAACATTTATATTTCACAAACTTTAAAAAAAGATCTGTACTATTTAACACAATGGTCTTGGCTGCTCTAGTTTCTAATGCTCCTTTAATTTTTTTTTTTCTTTGAAAGGCATTGGACAACATTACAAATGATCTACTCCGCCAAATCTGGGTTCTTCCACAGAGATATGAATTTAGTTTTTCAGCAGTTCAAATATTTTCCCCCCTTTTTACTTTTGCCATTATCTCTGATAATGCTGTATTATTCCTCCCACTCAAAAGCCAAGAAAGACAATCCAACTACTTCCTCCTCCAACTTACTTACAGGAAAGAATAGAAACAATTCTATCAACTCCAGCTGGGGCAGCAAAATGCCAAGAAGCTTTTCTTAGATTTTTGAATTCTGTGTGACTGTCACTGTAGGTGCTTTCCAACAATTTGGTTTTATTTTTCTTGAATTCTGTTTTTGCTGCAGAAACCTTCAATTGTCTAACACTGGTGGCATTTAGTAATCTTTGCCAAGTTTAATTCTAATTCAGTTGCCTGGAAGGTTTCAGTGACCCTGGAATAAGCTTTTGTATAGCTTGTTTTGTGCAATGGGAAATTGCTCAAGGAAGTATGAGTCAGGGTCCCCCCTCCCCTTCCAGTAAAACAGATTGATTTATTTCTTTTTATTTCAAGATGGAAACAGAAAGCAAACCAAAAAATATGACCATCACCCTCACTCCTACTCAAGTACAAGTTAAATCTACAGCATTGTAAGCAATGTTTGCCTCAGAGAAGTGTATGTGTCTGACAGTACCCAAGGTCATCGAAGGTAGTAAGCCTGCAAATTTTTTATTTTAATAATTATGTATTCCTGTTAATATGTATTAGAAAACATGACAACATATTAACCATCATTTCATGGATATTATTATTTCAGATAGGCTAAACAAAAAGGCTCCAAGAAAAATATGAAATAAATAATAACATGATTGGCATGCGAATCCTGGAAGTGGTACCTGAACAATGGTGTACAAGCAGTTGATGGTTAAGAAACATTGTCCAATTAAAATATATTGGAATTTGTCTTAAGACACAATTGTTTTGGGGGCATCTGTGTGGCTCAGTAGGTTAAGGGTCAGACTTGTGGTTTCGACTCAGGTAGTGATCTCGGGGTCATGAGACTGAAACCCGTGTTGGGTTCCACGCTCTAAGACTCTCTCTCCCTCTGTCCCTTCCCTCCTCTTTCTAAAATAAATAAATAAATCTTAAAAAAGAGAAAAAGAAAGAGACGAAACTGTTTGAATCCCAGTATTTCTGCTAAGCAGTTGTGAGCTTTAGGCAAGTTCACAAACCTCTCTGAAACTCAGTGTCTTCATCTGTAATGTAAGGATAGCTCCTACCTTAGAGTGTTTTTGAGAGAAACTAGCTACTAGATTTAAAGCAGAGTTTTATAGTGAGCATAGTGTGTACTCATTAAATGGTAGACATCTTTATCTGATTCCTCCTGACTCTGTTTATTGTCGTTTATCTTAAGTAAAAATCTTGTAGCCACAAAGCAAGTAATCAGCTCTCCTGCCCAACATTAGTGTCAGAAAATACTGGTGCCCCTGAGAAACAGGGAACCTAATGAATAGGGCACTGTTTTGGGAATCAGGAGATCTGGCTTTCATCCTGGACTTACTGCTGCCAGTGACTTAACTTACAAAGCAACTATGAAAACAAGCCTTGTGCCTGAAAAAATAAACCCTCTCACTCTTTTTCTTGATATGTTTGATTGCCATGGGATTGTTTTCAGAATTAGGAGAATATGATTCAAGTTCAGTTCAGGTCAGCAAACATTTTTTTTTTCAGGACTTCATCTGTGTCAGGCAGTGTGCTAGTTCTTGGATATAAAAATGAATAAAGCAAGATTCTTCAGTTTTCATTCACTCATTCAATAAATGTTTATGGAGTACCTAGTAGGTAATAGGAACTTTACAAGGCCTGGGGAATCAAACAAAAAGTTATTGCACTAATGGAATTTATAATACAGGGAAAGTTATAGACAGTGATGTATTAATACATGTTTAAGAACTAGCTCTCTACAAAATAAATCAAAAAAGTGTGTGTGTCTTAAATTTTATTAAGACAAAGAATGTGTAGCCAGAATTTATAAATAACAATGTACACTTTATTATGAAGTCATTATAGCCAGTCGGTTCTCACTAAATGATTTTGTTGATTTTTGCAGAACTCGTAAATCCATGGCAGACTTATGGTTGAAATTGACAAATGAGTGTGATTCCACCTGAATGTTGGCTGATATTTTAAGTTAAAGACTAAGATGAAGTGAAACAAGGAAGAAGAATGTCAGAACTTCACCTGTTTCTCAATGACTGAATGATCTCTTCTTTTTTTTTTTTTTTAAGATTTTATTTATTCATTTGACAGAGAGAGAGACAGCCAGCGAGAGAAGGAATACAAGCAGAGGGAGTGGGAGAGGAAGAAGCAGGCTTCCAGCGGAGGAGCCTGATGTGGGGCTCGATCCCAGAACTCCGAGATCACGCCCTGAGCGGAAGGCAGATGGTTAACGATTGAGCCACCCAGGTGCCCCTGAATGATTTCTTCTTGAATGAGATAATAGTTTTCAAATATTGAAAGAATTCTTTGGTGCTGAATTTGCTACAGACAAAACACACTTTTAATTTTAATTTGTATTTTTTTAAAGATTTTATTTATTTATTTGAGAGAAAGAGTTAGTGAGAATGAGCGGAGCACAAGCGGGGCAGGGGAAGAAGGAGAGGGAAGAGCAGATTCTGTGCTGTGCAGGGAGCCCAACTCATGTCCTGATCTCAGGACTGATGGCAGACACAGACGCTTAACCAACAGAGCCACCCGGGCACCCGATTTTAATTTGTATTATTAATATTTTTTCTTTCTTTCTTTCTTTCTTTCTTTCTTTCTTTCTTTCTTTCTTTCTTTCTTTCTTTCTTTCTTTCTTTCTTGGAAGAGAGAAAGCGACTGAGAGGGAGAGGAAGAGAGAGAGAGAATCCTAAGCAGGCTCCATGCCCAGTGCAGAGCCTGATGCCAGTCTGAACCTCACGACCTGGAGATCATGACCTGAGTTGAAACAAAGATTTGGACGCTTGAATGGCTGAGCCGCGCTGGCACCCACTCTTTATCACTTTCTTAAGTCTAGATAAGGAAAAGAACAATATTAACCCTTATTGTAGCATCTTCTTATTTCCGTGATAAAAATACTGCCAGTATTGCCACTTTTAAGCTACTAATATGATTTTCCTAAATATGGAGTTGGAAAGAAATTATATATTATTTCCACCATATAGATAGGATAGAGGTAAATAACTTCAAAAACATAAATAGTAGTAAAATTCACTAAAATAGGAAGTTATAAGTTTTGAGTATTTTATTATCTTCATTTTTTATTTATTTTATTATAAGTTGTAAGTTATAATAAGTATTATGAATTTATTTATTTTAATTTTTAATAATGGTGTTTAACAACTGGCTCACAAAATTTCTGAAAACAAAACCATCTATTCTCTTGAGCTAGTATAAGCTAGCTCCAGCACTTGTAGAAATGTTATAAGGTAATATCTTTAAATATTCATATCTCTGTTTTTTCTTTTCTATACTTTCTTGTACTTGATCTTTTCCCTGTAATTCAGAGCTGGCCACGTTGCCTTAAGAAGAAGCATGGTTATTTTACTGAGCAAGAAACAAGGGTCCTTATTATACATGGTAGATTGAACACATGTGTTCACCACAGGTTTCTCTTGAAATTCCCATAAACCAAGTAGAGCCAAGAGAGTGGTAAAGGAGAAAATATAACAAAATTTGAAGTATGAAAGTAGATGAATAAGTGAGAATGAATATTCCAGTCTAAAGAAAGCTAAAATCTGAATTTGCAGAGGGAAAGGTAATAACAACAAACTGATTCATGGTGGGGAATCCCAAAAGCTCAGGAATCGGAAGATAAAATTGAAGGAAATCTCTGAGAAAGTGGAACCAAAAAATAAAAAAGAAATGGAAAATAGAGAAGAGAAGAAAATTAAAGACAGTTCAGCATCTGAATAATAAAAGTTTCAGAAAGGAAGAATAGAGAAAACAGAGGGGAGATTATCAAAGTAGTGATTCCAGAGCAATTCCCACAATTGAAAGACATGAGCTTCCAAAGTAGCAGAGCTCATTAAATGCTTAGCACAAGAGATTTATAAAGACCCATACCAAGGTGTCTCATGTGAATTTTTATTTATGAGGGACAAAAAGAAGTTCCTAAACATTTCCAAAGAGGGAAGTGGAAGCCACAAACAGGGCTAGATTTAGAAAGAATTGCCTCTTTACAGCAATGCTTCATACAATAAGACAATGAATCAATGTCTTCTTCCAATGTCAGAATTCCAAGGAAAATAGTTTCAACCTAGAATTCTATACTCAGCCAAACTTTCATTTGAGTGTGAGGATAGAATAAAGACTTTTGTAGATGTTTATTTTCTTAAAGATTGTATCTAACATGTACACTGGAGAATGTGCTCCACAAAGCAAGGGAGCAAAATAAGGAAGAAAGATACAGCACCTAGAAAATAGGAGATCCAACACAGGGAGGAGAAGAGAATCCTCAGGATAGGCATGGAGATCCCAGAGCCATATTTGGATAATATTGCTAGGGAACAATCTATTCATGTTGGGGCTGGAGAGCAGAAGGCTTCACAAGGGTTGTTGCCATGACATAAAAAAATTTTTTTTAAACCTGATGTATTTGAACATTATGAGAGGAAATTTATAATTCTGGAGGAATGTTTGAAGATGAATTAGTTATAGGAACTTAGAAAACCGAGGAAAAAATAACGACAACTATTAATTCCAAAAGAAAAAAACTGTACAAGAAAGGAAGTGCAATCATCGTATACTGCAGTGGTCATGTTGAGGCAACCAAAAGTTATAATATGGGGAGAAACGAAGGAGGAAAAGAGTGTATGTGAATGTGTGTATGATAAGGCATGGGGTGGGCAGTGTTGTAAGAAATCCGAATCTTCATCTTCTGTAGCAGGAAGCCTAAATATATGAAACTGAGCAATCTTGAAATAGCAGCAATTATGGATGTTACTTAGGAAAGATGGAAGCAAGTGCTAGAAGAAAATTCAGCTAACATAATGGAAAAAATGTTGCATTTGAACAGTGGGAATTGGAGTAGAGAAGGTGGAACAATGTAGTGCTTCTTTTCAATATAAGCATTATAGTAGCATTTGACTTTTAAAGCTCTGTACAAAGATAAACTATTGTCTTATTTTTTTATTTTATTTTTTAGTTTTGTTTTATTTATTTATTTGAGAAAGGGAGAACATAAACAGGGGAGGGGCAGAAGGAGAAGCAGACTCCCCGCTGAGCAGGGAGCCTGATGCAGGGCTTGATTCCAGGACCCCAGGATCATGACCTGAGCCGAAGGCAGATGCTTAACTGACTGAGCCACGTAGGCACCCTGATAAATTATTGTTTTAAATAAAGAAGCAAGAAGCACCCAACTTTCTTCTTTTTGTTTTTTTCAAATAATCTTTTGAAAAGAGAGAGAATGCAGTGAGGAAAATGATAATGCTGTGCAAGGGAAAGCTTCAACCATAATGGTTATGGAGTACTGGAGAGGGATAATTACCACCCCTGTTACAAAAATAATCACACCCTTCAGTGTTACAAAGAAAAACCAGACGGGGGGAGTGTCTGGGTGGTGCAGTCAGTTAAGCGGCTGACTCTTGGTTTCGGCTCAGGTTGTGATCTTAGGGTCTTGAGATCGAGCCCCGCATTGGCCTCTGCGCTCAGCATGAAGTCTGCTTAAGATCCTCTCTCTCTGGGCACCTGGGTGGCTCAGTCAGTTAAGCATCTGCCTTTGGCTCATGTCATGATTCAGGGTCCTGGGATTGAGTCCGCATCAGGCTCCCTGCTCAGCGGGGAACCTGTTTCTCCTTCTGCCTGCTGCTCCCCCTGCTTGTGTTTTCTCTTTCTCTCTCTCTCTGATAAAGAAATAAAATCTTAAAAAAAAAAAAAAAAAGACTCTCTCTCTCTCCCTCTGCCCTTCCTTACTAAAATAAATAAATAAATCTTTAAAAAATTATGAAACATTTATGATGTACTACTATTTCTTAAAAAAAAAAAAAAAGAAAAGAAAAAAGAAAAGGAAAGAAAACCAGGAGGAATTGTGGACCCTTAAAATAGGGGTACTCAATCTCCTCTGGGGTTTGTGAGAATTTCCATACAAGCTTACAGTTCAGCCAAAGAGACAGATTATAAGCAGATAATTTCAACACAAATAAAGTTTTTCAGATCACTTGTGCATTATTTCATTTAATCCTCAAGACAACCCAGCAAGGCTGATAGTTCATTTTTAAAAATTCTACTTGAGAGATAAGGATATGAAAACAACAAAATATTGACTGAGCCTCTTTTATACAACTAGTTAGCTTTATATCTGGGATTAGAATTCAAGGGCAGAAGTAGTTATGGTGCAAATTGTCTGGGAATTCAATGTGGTAGTTTCTTGTGGTTACCTAAGTGTGAACACCAAATTAGATTTTAAATATCCACAATATTCATATCTCTTTCCGATCCTGCTGGTGTCATCAATACTACATTATCCTACCGGGGGATCAGTTGTTCCAACACTGATGCTTTGGTAGTTTTTTTAAATTAATAATTGGGATTTGTAAACTAGCCAAAGATTTTTTAATTTAAATGCATGAATTCATTTATAGAAAAAAATCTTCCAGAGACATAAAAGCTAAAATCCAATAAAGAAATGACCTTTGTTGTGGAAAAACAAAAGAAAGGAAGAAATCAGGTCTTTTCTGGAAAATCTGGGACACCAAATTATTAGGCGTAATATGCTTCCCCCTAGGGACATAGGTCACTTTCAATATTTGCCAAAGCATTAGATCAGCCAGGCACTAGGAAACATTTGTAAGCTTTAATAACTGAGCTGCTTCAATGTGTTTTGGTAGAAGTTTAAAACTTCTCTGGCCCCATTTTATTAAATGTATATGTTTGGCTATACAACATCTCTCTCTTAGGATATTACTGGGAGAATAACCATCTACTTAACAATTTTTATTGTGCCTGCAGTATGTGTACATGGTGTATAGTGGTTATGTTGTACAAATGCAACATAGTTGGAGAAAGAGGAAGAATTTGTAATCTGAGCAGTAATGGACTTAATTATTTAGCTGGCTGAAAGTGTGTCAATCTCCTCTGCTTTGCAAATAAACAGGAACCCAGAGGTAAACTTTTTTTTTAAAGGTTTGTTTATTTATTTATTTATTTATTTATTTATTTATTTATTTATTTATTTATGAGAGAGAGAGAGTAGGAGTACAAGCAGGGGAAGAGGCAGAGGCAGAGGGAGAAGGAGAACCAGACTCCCCTCTGATCTGGGATCCAGACGTGGGGCTTGATCCCAGGACCTGGAGATCATGACCAGAGCCAAAGACAGATGCCTAACCATCTGAGCCACCCAGGCACCCCAAGAGGTAAACTTTAGATAAAAAACAGAAACTCTGGGGTCAACTAAGGAGACTGACATTAAAAACAAATAGTTGGAACAAATTTGTTGTAGAATAATCAGAAATACAGATACTTTTTAAAAAAGATTTATTAATTTTATTTTAGAGAGACAGTGTGAAGAGGGGGAGGGGCAGAGGGAGAAGGAGAGAGAGAACCTCAAGCAGACTCTGCACTGAGCATGGTGCCCGATGCAGGGCTCAATCCCATGACCCTGAGATGATGACCTGAGCTGAAATCAAGAGTCAGACGCTTAATGGACTGAGCTACCCAGGCTCCCCCTATACAGATACTTTAAAAGAAGAGAGAATAAAAACTACTTGAACTCTACCAGCCAGAGATAAGAATTATTGGCATTTTAAGATCAATCTTTCCACACTTTATATGTATACATACATATGTACAATAAAAAGCTATACATGCTGGTTCATAACTTGCCTTTTAAAATTCATCAATATATCATAAGCATATTTCCATGTTAAGTAAGAAACTAAAACATCATGTTAGTTACTACATAATATTTTATTAGACTGTTTTCCCAAAATTTGCATAGACTATCTTTGTTTTGTTTCTCATTTTTGAAATTTATATGTTTATATTTTTAAAAGATTTTATTTATTTGTTTAAGAGAGAAAGAACAAGCAGGGAGAGGAACAGAGGGGGAGGGAGAGGGAAAGAGAATTTTGAGCAGACTCCCTGCTGAGCCTGGAGCCCCACATGGGGCTCGATCTCATGACCCTGAGATCATGACATGAGCCAAAATCAAGAATTGGATGCTTAACTGACTGAGCCACCCAGGGACTCCTCATTTCTAAGATTAAAGACATTAAAATGATAGACATTTAAAAATTTTTTTAAATGATAGGCATTCTTAGAACCAAAATCTTTGGAATCCTTTGTTAGTTCTTAAAGATAAACTCTGAGAAGTGGAATTACAAGGTGTATTGGTTAAGATTCTTTGGTTGTAAGCAACAGAAATCTGGCCACAACTAGCTTAAGGAACAGGGAAGAATTGATTGATTCACATTCATCCAATAATTGCTTAAAAACCATTAGAGGGGCGCCTGGGTGGCACAGCAGTTAAGCATCTTGGCTCAGGGCATGATCCCGGCGTTGTGGGATGGAGCCCCACGTCAGGCTCCTCCGCTGTGAGCCTGCTTCTTCCTCTCCCACTCCCCCTGCTTGTGTTCCCTCTCTCGCTAGCTGTCTCTATCTCTGTCAAATAAATAAATAAAATCTTTTAAAAAAATAAAAATAAAAACCATTAGAGGTTTTGTTCATTGGAAACTATAAGGATATATTTATCATTTAATTTGGAACACAGATTGCTCAAAGCAAACTATAAAGATTCTATTTTATTTATTTTTTTAAGTTTCCACCTTAGTTCCTTATATCCATATTCTGATCAATACTCAGCTAAGCAATAGAGGCAGACCCTCTGCAGATCTTCAGAGCACACTCTCTGTGCAACAATCTCCTCTCTGGCATGCTGCCCTGAAAACTTTAGCTGCCTTGTCCTCTCATGACCCCAGCTCTATCTTCTCAACTCAGAGAGACCATGAGGCTCCACCTGGGATCCCTCTCTTCGCAGTGCAGTATGGAAACTCTCTCCAGACTAAGTAGGGGTATTCATAGGGCTCCCTTTGTTTGTTTCCTCCCTTTAGAAATTATACTGGTTGTGTGTGCTTTTTTTTTTTTTTTAAGATTCGTGTATTTATTTTAGAGAGAGAAAAAAAGGGGGGACAGAGCAGAGGGAGAAGGAGAGGTAGAGGATTTCAAGCAGACTCCCCGCTAAGCACGGAGCATGACATGGCTCAATCTCATTTCTCCAAGATCACAACCTGAGTGGAAATCAAAAGTCGGATGTTCAGGGGCGCCTGGGTAGCGCAGTCGTTAAAGCGTCTGCCTTCGGCTCAGGGCGTGATCCCGGCTTACCGGGATCGAGTCCCACATCGGGCTCCTCCACTATGAGCCTGCTTCTTCCTCTCCCACTCCCCCTGCTGTGTTCCCTCTCTCGATGGCTGTCTCTCTGTCACATAAATAAATAAAATTAAAAAAAAAAAAAAAAAGTCGGATGTTCAACTGAATGAGTGACCCAGGCATCACCCCCACTTTTTAAAAGTAAGCTCTACCTCCAATGTAGGTCTTGAACTCAAGGCCCGAGATCAAGAGTTGTATGCTCTACCAAATGAGCCACCCAGGTGCCCTGAAATCATACTGTCTTGTATTGCTTGATATCCAATGTCTAAAAAACATTTTTTCTTATATTTTGTCTGCTTTTTTCATGTTTTGGAAGGAAGGGTGAATGTGGTCCCTGTCACTTCATCTTGGTCCAAAGTAAAGTGTCTATCTCAACATTTTTAGAGTCCCTGTCATGTGCCAGCACTTGGGATCCCAGCTAGAACATATGATCAAGCTACAGAAAAGTCAGAATTTGAGCTGGCTCCAGGGACAGCAGCATCCAGGATATAAATGCTCCCTGATTTTAAGATCTCTCTCTCTCTCTCTCTCTATTTCTTTTTCTGTCTCTTTCCATATCTTGTGTCTCTATCTTTTTACACACTACTGTCAATTTTTCCTTCTTTAGATGATCTAAATTCATCGAGAGTACACAGGCAAAGAGACTTGAAATTGTATTCTTTCAAGCTTCGTTATTTTAGAAAAAGGTGAATCTCTTTTTCTCAGCTTCTGTATGGAAAATCTCTAGGAAGGAATAATAAGCCCATTCCTTGGATGAATCACTGCAGCTAGGGAAGTAAGGAACTTAAACTGACCCAGTCTAGATCATGTGCTTTACATTTGTGACCAGGGATCTGGAATCTCTTACAAAATATAGTCACAGGGGAATCATTAGATGAGTAGGCATCACAATTTATATCTGCAGTTCTGCATATATTATTTTTTTAAAAGATTTTATTTATTTATTTATTTATTTATTTATTTATTTATTTATTTATTTTAGAGAGAGATAGAGAGTGCTAGTAGGGAGAGGGGATGAGCGAGAGAGAAAACGAGAGAGAGAAAGAGAGAGAGAATCTCAAGCAGACTCTGTGTTGAGCATGGAGCCAGACACAGGGCTTGATCCCACAACTCTGAGATCATGACCTGAGCCAAAATCAGGAGTCAGATACTAAACTGACTGAGCCACCCAGGTGCCCCAGTGGGTATACTATTTCTTGATATTTAAAAAAAAAACTACTTTAAAATAATTTCTGGGACGCCCCGGTGGCTCAGTTGGTTAGGTGTCTGCCTTGGCTCAGGTCATGATCCCAGGGTTCTGGGCTCGAGTCCAGCATCAGGCTCTTTGCTCTGTGGGGAGTCTGCTTCTCTCTCTGCTTGCCGTTCCCCCTGCATGTGCTCTCTCTCCCTTTCTCTCTCTCTGACAAATAAATAAATAAAATCTTAAAAAAATAATGTCCAACTTCAGCACATTTGTCAATGGTTAGTATTGAGGGATCAGATGCTTGCCTAGTATAGTGCATAAAGAAGCTAAGGTAGAAGGAGGCTTAACATTTGATTAGTGAATATGGTTCAGAAAAGCAATACACTATAGAAACCATATAAGGATCCTGAAGAACAACAGAGAACTGTAGAGTGTTTCTAAAGGGAGACATTTATAAAGGTAGTTTAGAAAACATCCAAAAAGAATTTTATGATAAGGTAGGGAAATCTTTTCTCATTCATGGACCCACCCGGGAAATTCTTAAGACATCTAGGCTAACTATGTCAAAGCTGGACAAGAAAAATCTTAAATCTTAGCCACTTATTATTCTCTCAGCCAGTTAACTATCAAGTCCTATCCATTCTCTCAACCCTCCTTGGCCTCTCCTTATTTAAGTCATCTCCTGCTTGGATTACTGCAAATGTCTTCTAGCTGGCTTTCTGAATCAAGTCTTGCTGCCTGTGATGGATGCTTGTGCTTACTGCCCAACATCCATTTGCACTTTTCCTTTGTAACTGCACCCAAAAATCTCCTTTTGGGAAAAATTCCTCTCTTACTCTTAACCATATAATTTTGGAGAGATTAATCTCACCTTCAGTTCCATAAGTGGATTCTTGTGAGCTTAGCTACTTAGTGAATTTCTATTGAATTAATAAAATTACTGATTCAGTTATTGAATTAGTGAACTCACCTATTCCTCTGATCGTACTGATTACCTTAGGCCAATGACACACAGTAAAATGTTGGGGGCTTCTGGGAGCTAACTTATATTCTTCCTTTGAATCTCTGTAGAAATGTCATTTTCTCAGGGACAGTTTCCCTAATCTCACAATTTAGGTTATTCTCCCCTATTATACACTCCTGTATACAAATACATTTGTAATTGCTTAAAATTTGCCTTCCTTTTTAAGAATATACACTTCCTGGATGCAGGGCTTTCTATCATACTCATTGCTATATTCTCAGAGTCCAGCACAGGGCCTGGGACCAAATACACAGTGAACAAATCCACAGACCAAGAATGAACATGGAGCTCAGAATCACGGAGAAGGCAAAAAAGTGTATTTTAAGAAGAAATGATCATTCTACCAAACCTAGTTTAAACATCAACCTAAAGCTACCTGGTGTTGAAGAATCTGAGTATTTTGGGCTAAATTCCAATGTAGACTGAGTTAAGAGAGGAAATGTGAAACCAGAGAGACCAAATATTGTGCCTTTCAAGTAAACATTTTTAAGTTTGCTTGTTTGTTTATTTATTTAGTTAGGTAGGTATAAGTAGGCTCCACGCCTAGTGCAGAGTCCAATGTGGGGCTCGAACTCACAACTGTGAGATCAAAACCTTACCTGAGATCAAGAGTCACTCAACCAACTGAGCCACCCAGGTGTCCCAAGCTTATTTATTTTTATTAGTAATCTCTACATCCAACGAGGGGTTTGAACCCACAACCCTGAGATCATGAGTTGCACATTCTTCCGACTGAGCCAGCCAAGTGCCCCTCAAGTAAACTTTTGACTACACTTTCCTTAATGAGCTCTGTGAACTCATCCATGTCTAGGCTTGTGCATTGTCTATCATTTTGGTATTTTCTTACTCATTAATTCAATAAATATTTATTCATTATCTCCTTTATTTATGCACTGCTATAGATACTAGAGATGGATGAATAAAATGTGATCCTGTAAGGAATTTACAGTCTAATTAGAAGGTTAGATATGTAAACAAATAAATTATAATATAACATTGTGGTAAGTGCTGAAAGAAGAAATTAATGATTATTGCTTTCTTTAAACATATGGTACTATTCTTCAGGGTCTTTCAGTTGCAAGTGACAGAAACCCAATATCAAACGGCCTAAGCAGAAAATGGAATCTATTGACTCTTGTAACTAGGAATTCCAGGGAGAAAGCTGAGCTGAGCTACTCAAATAACATCGTTGGGTCTCTCTATCTCTTTCTGTGTTTATGTCTTGCTATTTAGGCCTCACTTTATTTTTCTGAAGATGGCCCCTGACGTAGATTGCTGTGGTGCACTGCCCAGATGCCACCTTTAGGATGGAAGCACTGATTTCTCCCCAGCTTTTGGGAGTGTTGGCTGCTGAGGGCTCAAAGCTGAGTCTCTCTCTGGGAATTGCCCTTAGGCAAAGGGAGGCACCTCATTCCAGGTTATGCCTCCTCCCTGGGAGCAACTTGCCTCCAGACTGATCAGTGAGGGGTTCCAAGGCCTGACATGTCTAAAGGGCCATCTCAGCTTCAGAGCTACCCATGGGGCATTTGAAGAGTCTGAGGAACTTGAGAAGGTCTGACACTTGGCAGATCTATTCTATGAATAATGGGGCTGAATTTATTTTTAAATTCTGGTGATATAGGAAGAAATGGAGAGAAGGAAAGAGAAGGAAATATGAAGTAAAATCAAAAGATTGTTCTTTTTTTCTTTTACGATTAGTCACTATACAGTACCTCATTAGTTTTTGATGTGTGCTCCATGATTCATTGTTTGCATATAACCCCCAGTGCTCCATGCAATACGTGCCCTCCTTAATACCCATTACCGGGCTAGCCCATCCCCCCACCCCCAAAAGATTGTTCTAATTAAAGACCAAGAGCCTTGCCCTGTGACTTCTCTTTAGGATTCTACAGATCTTCATCAAGTGCTTCCATGTAAAGGAATTTTTTGTGAGGTACCTCTGCAAATGAATACAACTGTGGGTCTTAAGTTCTTCTAGAAAATAGACAAATGAATTAGATAATTTCTGGGAAACCATTTCTACCCTGTTATAGGGGCTTTTTGAGGCTAGTGACTTGCCTGGGAAAAGCACAGAGCTGAACTGAAAATAAAACAGCAAATTAAGAGAGCCATCTACTGGCAGCTCATTGAAATCTGTTTAATTCATTAGGTTTTTAGGCTGAATATACTTCGTAAGTAATACTATGATCCACTTTCTTGGATAAATTTAATCTGACCAACTGTCATGCTATACTTTGTATGAAGGAGGATATCTTTAATATAACTGTTACAGCCTGAAACACAGATACCCATGTTTAGAAGTTATTCTTTGAAATTTAGCCAACTTGGCTATTACACAAAGAATGATGATGACAAGGTACATGATGTTTATAGTAAAGTGAGTACAAGAGCAGACAATATGTCTAGCACTGGTCCATGTAATTTCCTTATATTAATTTTTATAATCTTCACAACAATCTTATAAAGTAGGTGCTGTTATTGTCCTCATTTTGTAGACGAGAAGAGTAAGTGCAAAGAAGTTCGATATCTTGCCCATAAGTCAAACAGCTGTAAGCATCAGCACTTGGATTAGGACTCAGGTAATTTGGCTGCACAGTCCATACTCTTACTAAAAACAGATACAAAAATATATTGAGTTACAGACACAATGCAATTCTATAAAAATTCTAGCTGACTTTTTTCTTTCAAAAATTGACAAGATGATCCTAAAATTCCTAAAGAAATGCAAGCAACTGGCAGTAGCAAAAACAATTTTGAAAAAGAACAAAATTGGAAGACTCACATTTCCCAATTTTGAAATTTACCACAATGTTATGAAAAAAGTATAGTACCAACATAAGGATGACATATATTTCAAAAGAATAGAGGGGTGCCTGGCTGGCTCAGTTGATGGAGCATGCGCGGTCAAGCCCCACGTTGGGTGCAGAGATTACTTAAAAGTGAGGTCTTTAAAAAAATAAAATTATGACTCCAGAAATACACCTATATATTTATGGGCAATTGATTCTCAACAGGAATGCCAACACAATTTAGTAGTGAAGGAATAGTCTTTTCTTTTTTAAAAAATTCTTTATTTAAATTCAATTTAGTTAGTCTCAAGTGTGGGAACAGTCTTTTTTCAAAAACAAATGAAGTAAACCTGTTACTTCAATAAAAACTACACAATATTTGTTGCTGATAACAAAATTTGAGATTTTAAGTAAAAATTAGAATGTGGGAGAACTATCTGTCACAGTGAGCTTGTCAGCTTCCAAATACTTATAGACCTTTCTGACTAGAGAAGTGCACAGGTAAGGCACATTCCCACCTTGGGGCTTTTGCACTGCCTGTTCCCTCTGTCTAAAATGCTCTTCCCTCCTATCTGCTTGCCTTCCTCCCTTAAATTGTCATTCACATGTCACCTTCTAAATGAGGTCTACCTCCAGTGCCATATTTAAAATTATAATCCATCCCTCAAGACTCCTGAGCTTTCCTCCCACCCTTTGTTTTTCTTCCTCCCTCCACCTCCAAAAGACTTATCACCTTCAACATTCTACATAATTTACTTTTTAATTTTTTTAAGTTTATTTATTTTTGTTAGGAATCTCTACACCCAATGTGGGGCTCAAACTCACCACCTCTAGATCAATTGTTGCGTGCTCTTCTGATTAAGCCAGTCAGACCCCTATTTTATTTTTATTTTTTGTTTGTTCTGTCTTAACCAACTAAAATGTAAGCTCCTTGCAAAGAGGAATCATTGTTTGTTCACTGATATAACTCAAGCCCCTAAAATAGTGCCTAACACATTGTAGGCAATCCACACATACTCAGTATATTAACAAATGTTTGTAATAATATTTTATGTTATTATATTCATAAAAAGTTAAGATTATACATCAAAATCTTAGGGGTCATTATCTTGATTATAATATGTTTCCTCAATGTTTGAATTTTTATCAAAGACCTGGGTTATTTTATTTTAAGATTTTATTTATTTATTTTAGAAAGAGAGAGTGCACATCAGTGCGCACAAGCAGAGGAGGGGCATGGGGAGAGGGAGAGGCAGAGAATCTTAAGCAGACTCCATACTGAGTGAGGAGCCCAATGAGGGGATAGATATCATGACCCCAGGATCATGACGTGAGCCAAAACCAAGAGTCAGATGCATAACTGACTGAGCCACCCAGGCTCCTCAAAGACCTAGGTTATTTTAAAAATCAGAATATATATTAAAATCTTAAAAAAAAAAGGGGGGGGCGCCTGGGTGGCTCAGTCGTTAAGCGTCTGCCTTCGGCTCAGGTCATGATCCCAGCGTTCTGGGATCAAGCCCCACATCAGGCTCCTCTGCTGGGAGCCTGCTTCTTCCTCTCCCACTCCCCCTGCTTGTGTTCCCTCTCTCGCTGGCTGTCTTTCTCTGTCAAATAAATAAATAAAATCTTAAAAAAAAAAAAAAGAAGAATATATATGTAGAGTGGTGCCTGGGTGGCTCAGTCAGTTAAGTGTCTGTTTTCAGCTCAGGTCATGATCCCAGGGTCCAAGGATTGAGTCCCACGTTGGGCTCCCTGCTCTGTGGGGAGCCTGCTTCTCCCTCTCTCTCTGCAGCTCCCCCTGCTTGTGCTCTCTCTCTGTCAAATAAATAAATAAAATTTCTTTTTAAAAAAAGAATATGTATTTATATAAACGTACATATATGTATACACATATACACAAAAGTGCATGTATATGTATATGCACACACGCATATCTATGTTTAGCCCAGCCCAAATTGCCATCTATTCTGAGATGGAATTTATTTTGAGGAATTTATTCTTCTTCTATGCCACAATAAGACTTTGTCTTTATTTTTATTTTTTTTTAAAGATTTTATTTATTTATTTGACAGAGAGAGACAGCCAGCGAGAGAGGGAACACAAGCAGGGGGAGTGGGAGAGGGAGAAGCAGGCTCCCAGCGGAGGAGCCCGATGTGGGGCTCAAACCCAGAATGCTGGGATAACGCCCTGAGCCGAAGGCAGACGCTTAACCACTGCGCCACCCAGGCGCCCCAAGACTTTGTCTTTATTAAGTCCTGTTCATATTCTGCCTTGTTTTATAATTCATTGTATATATTCTTGTCTCCCTCAAAAGATTCCAAGCTCCTCTAGGGCAAGACAATGGCATGCTCACATAGGCATTTGGCCAACTGAGTTTTTAGCCATGCCTCAAAGACTAAACATTTTCAAAACTAGAGTAGATTTATTTTGAAAATGGCATTTGTCATTCAGTGTATAAATCTGTGAACTAAAGCAAATAAAAACTTTAAGTACTAGGACTTAATAAACATGATCCTTCCCAGCTTTTGTGTTTCCATACAGAAGCCAAAAAGAATAAATATCAAGAGGAGTTCTCTTCTGGCTGCCTTTTTACTTTAAAATATATTGATCCAAGGTTTTTATAACTTTATTTATAAACTACAGCTATTGTGATATTGAGGTTTAATATTAATATCAACTTATTAATATTAAGTAACCCCTTTATATTTACAAAATAAAACACAGGTTGTAAATTATTTGTGAAATACAGAAAGCAGTAAGAAAAAAATTATTCAAAATTTCATTATCTAAAGGCAACTACTATTGATATTTTTATCTGTATATATTGATATCTTTTCTTCCAAGAGTAGTTTTTCATTTGTTTGTTTGAAAGAGTTGTGATTATTTTACAAGCATAATATTTTATCCAGCATTTTCCACTTGGTGTTAAAATATAAGGCACATTCCATGTTATTATGAACTATTCATAAACATTGCCATTTGAGTCTTCCCCCAATTCAAAGTCTGAGACCTGGCTTTTGGTTCAACTGACAAATTACCAGTATTAGATTCTTTCCTCTTTCTCCTGGCTCACTGAATTTCTGAGTCTTAATTTTTAATTTTTAAAAAGATTTTATGTATTTATTTGACAGGGGGAGAGAGAGAGGACAAGCAGGGGGAGCAGCAGGCAGAGAAAGAGGGAGAAGCAGACGCCCCGAGGAGCAGGGAGCCTGCTACAGGGCTCGACCCCAGGACCTTGGGGACCTGAGCTGAAGGCAGACACCCAACCAGCTGAACCACCCAGGAGCCCCAAGAGAGAGACTATATTTAGATTCAGAAGAACCTGAAATTGAGTCAGGCTAAGATTTAGACTAACAGAAGTAATGTTTATGAGCAGTATTTATCTTGCTGTTCTTTCCTGGAGAGCAGTGCAAGGTAGAAGGAAGAGCATGTTTTTTAAAAATAATTGGAAAAATAGTTAACTTTCACAAGACTAGAAGGAATAAAAAGAAGGAAAGAGAGAAAGAAAAATGTGAATTTTGAAGTCATACTGACCAGAGTTCAAATCATCTAAAAGTTGAGAAATGTTAGACAGCCAAGGAGTATACTATTTATTGCCTACTAGGTTCCAGGTGCCTTAAACACATCAGTTACACCACTAGCCCCCAAAAAGAGGAATCACTGTCCTATGTCCCCATGCCTTAGAGGGTCGCATATATAATATACCCACAAAAATTATACTATAAACACAAGAGTGTCTTTATCATTCTCTAACTCGTTCTCAGTATTAATCCAGTACAACATCTCACCTGAAATAGTTGTTCTTGTGACTAGTAATGTTCAGGCCCCAAAGAAATGATTCTCACATCCTTTTCCCTGCCTAATGCAACTGTGTTCAAATGCTGTAATGGTTTTGGGTTTTGTTGGTGGTAATATCAAAGATAAACACTGCTTCAGAGTATGGAGAGGATTTGAGGGGCAAAATGCTCATCAGATAAGGAAAGAAAAGAAAAGACAATTACCTTGTCAAATCCTTTCTCTCAGAAAGCATGAATGGAGTAGATTCTTAAATAGCAAGGAATCATTTCACCATAAAGCTATTCATTCATTTTCTTGCTTCTGTTCCTATTCCATTTTGCGGCTCCAAGGTACTTATGAATGAGCGTGGTATTTGCAACAGTTGTATAAGGTGACTGCAGTAGGTATTTTTAAAATGGCCTCCAATGATCCCCCCCCTCCTTGTACATATGTCCTTTTGTTTTGTTTTTAGTTTTTTAGTTTTTTTTTTTAAGATTTTATTTTTAAGTAATCTTTACACCCAATGTGGGGCTTGAATCTCAGCAACCTTGAGATCAAGAGTCACATGCTCCACTGACTGAGCCAGCCAGGCGCTGTTGTATGCCTTTTTGTAATCATCTCTCCCTGAGTGTGGGCTAGGCATAGTGGATTGTTTCTAATATGTAGAATACAAGAAAAGTGATGAGATGTTACTTCTATGATTGGATTTTAAAAGACGATCATATCCATTTTGCTAGCAGACTATCTCTATTGCCTTCTTGGCTCATGCACTTTAAAGAAACAAGATGCTTTTGAGGCAAAGAAATGCTATTGAGGCAATAGCCAGTGAGGAACTACAGCCTTCAGTCCAGCAAAGAACTGAATCCTGTCAACAACCACTGATTGAACTTGGAAGCATATTCTTCCCCAGTCATGCTTTCAGATAGGTCCACAGACCTAGGCCATTACCTTGATTACAACCTTGATGGAGACCAGGAAGCAGAGAACCCAGCTAAGTCATGCCCAGATTCCTAATCCCTCCAAATTGTGAAATAATAAATGTTGCTCTTAAAAACCACTAAGAAATAGGGGCGCTTAGGTGACTCAGTTGAGAATCCAACTCTTGATCTTAGCTCAGGTCTTGATTTCAGGGTCCTGAGTTCAAACCCCATGTTGGGCTCCACACTGGGCATGGAGCCTACTTTAAAAACAAAAAACAAAACGACTAAGAAATGGGTAATTTGTTATACAGAATACATAACTAATGCAGTGATTGGTGTAACATTTTGAAGTTTCTTTTTTCTTTTCTTTTTTTGGGGGGGAGAGAGTGAGAAAATGTGTGAATGGGGTAAGGGGCAGAGGGAGAGAGAGATAATTTTTTTTCAACTTATTAACATATAATGTATTATTGGCTTCAGAGGTACAGGTCTGTGATTTGTTAGTCTTATATAATAGCCAGTGATCATTACATCACATGCCCTCCTTAATGTCCATCACCCAGTTACCCCATCCCTCTAACCCTCTCCCCTCCAGCAACCCTTATTTTGTTTCCTATGATTAAGAATCTCTCATGGTTTATCTCCCTCTCTGGTTTCATCTTGTTTTATTTTTTCCTCTCCTCCCGGATGATCCTCTGTTTTGTTTCTTAAACTCCACGTATCAGTGAGATTATATGATAATTGTCTTGAGAGAGAGAGAGAATCTTAAGCAGGCTCCACGTTCAACGCAGAGCCCAATGTGGGGCTGGATCTCATGACCCGAGCCAAAATCAAGAGTTGGATGGTTAACAACTGATCCACCCAGGCGCCCACATTTTGTAGTTTTAAACATTACATATTACTCTTAAGTGTGTGTATATATATGTACATATGCATATATATAAGCTTAAACAAAAAACACATTTTACTTATCATAAAAATATAATTAGTGATGTTGAACATTTTTTCATGTGCTTATTGACTATTTGTATGCATCTACTGGAGAAGTATCTACTCAAGTCCTTTGCTCATCTTTTCATTGGGTTGTTGTCTTTTTGTTTTTCATCTGTTAGTTCTTTGTGTATTCTGGATATTAAACCTTTATCAGATATATGACTTGCAAATATTTTTTCCATTCTATGGATTATCTTTTCACCTTCTTCACAGTGTCTTTTGATGCATGAAAGTTTTTAAATTTTGATGAAGTCCAATTTATCTATTTTTTTCTTTTTCGTGCTTTGGTGTCACATCTAAGAAACCATGGCTAAATTCAGGTTATGAAAATTAACTTGTATGTTTTCTTCTTAGAGTTTTATTATTTTAAACTTTATATTTAGATCTTTGATCCATTTTGAGTTAATTTTTAAATATGGTATGGGAATATCATACAGTTAGGGATCCAAATTTTTTCTTTTGCATGTGGAAGTCCAGTTGTCCCACCACTATTTGTTGAAGAGACTATTCTTTTGCCCTTAAGTGGTCTTGGCATGCATTGCTTTTTTTCCCTCCAATTTTTTTTATTGTGGTAAAATAGACAAAACATAAAATTTACCATTTTAACCATTTTTAAGTGCTCTGTTCAGTAGCATTAAGTACGTTCACATTGTGGTGCAGCCATCACCACCATCTATCTCTAGAACTCATTTCATCTTACGAAACTGAAACTCTATACCCATTAAATAATAATTCTTCATTCCTCCCCAGCCCCTGGCAACCACCATTCTACTTTCTATCTCTGAATGTGACTACTCTGGGTACCTCACATAAGTAGAACCGCACACTATTTGTCTTTTTGTGACTGGATTATTTCACTCAGTATTATGTCCTTAAGGTTCATTCATGTTGTATCATGCATCACAATTTCTTACTTTTTAAAGGCTGAATAATATTACATTGTGTGTCTATATACATTTTGCTTATTCATTCACCTGTTGATGAACACTTGGGCCACTTCCACATTTAGCTATTGTGAATAATGCTGCTATGACCAGTGTGTACAGCATGAACTGTTTTTGTTAGCAAAAACCTTTCCCAGAAGCTCCCGAGCAAATTTCCCCTCACATCTCATTGCCTGGAATTGTGCCACATGTTCATGCCTAAACCAAAAGAAATGGGCCACAATGTTTGATTAGAGTCTAAACTTTAGGCAAATCATAATTTATGCCTTGTAGGGTTTGGGGAAGGAATATCCCTGCCCAGAAGCTTTGGGCTGTAAGGAGGATGTGGATTCCATTATAAAACAAGGATGTGAGTGTAAGCAAGCCAGTTGCACTTTCTGCTGCCAAGAGTCCTGAAAGCTACACACGGTTAGAGTGAACCTCAGATTTATATAGAGTTTCTGCTTTGAAACCTTGAGGCTGGTGGATATACCTCATATTCCTGTCACCCTTGGTCATCATCTTTCTTTTTGTGTTCTCATCTGTGCTTCCCTTTCTCCTGACCCAATCCTCTTACTACTTTTCTCCCTTCGAAATCTTTCCATTCCTTTTCTCATGCTCTAATTTGCTACAACATGATTCTCCTCACAGAATTCACTCCCTGGGCTTTTTTTTTTTTTTTTTAAGATTTTATTTATTTATTTGAGAGAAAGCAGGATCGGGGGTGGGGTGTGGGGGGGCTCGGAGGAAGGAGAGGGGGGAGGAGCAGAGGGAGAAGGAGGAACAGAGGGAGATGGAGAAGTAGACTCCCTGCTGAGCTGCTAAGCAGGGAGCCCATGGACAACTGGGGCTCTATCCCAGGAACCTGGGATCATGACCCCAGCCTAAAGCAGATGCTTAACCGACTGAGCCACCCAGGCACCCCTCACCTCTTAGTCTTAATGAATGCTCTCTTTTCTCTGGATTCGGTCTCTCTGCAACTTTCTTGAATTCGTGTTTTTGTTTTTGTCTTTTTGTTCTTATTTATTCATGTACACCAGGTCCAGAGATGAGTTCAGCTCTCCCCTCATTCTGTAATCCTCTGCTTTTATGTAAAAATCCTGTTCCTTGAAGGATTTCCAGACATTTGTATATGCCATTCTCTACCTTACGTCATTCCTGGAAAGGTTATGAGTTTATATCCCTATCTACCTAGTTCACAATCTTATCCATGCCCAGGGACACCTGGTTGGGCATCTGTCTTTGGCTCAGGTCATGATCCCAGGGTCTTGAGATCAGGTCCTGCATTGGGCTCCTTGCTCAGTGGGAAGCTTGCTTCTCCCTCTACCTGCTGCTCCCCCTGTTTGTGCTCATGCTCTCTCTCTTTCTCTTTGACAAATAAATAAATAAAATCTTCAAGGAAAAAAATATCTTATCCTCGCCCATGTTCTTTTCAATAGTCATTTAAAGTTGATTACTCCCAAAGGTATATATTGAGCTCAAATCTTTCTCTTAAGCTTCATATCTCACTGCCTCCTGGATTTAGCCATCTGGCAACTCTTAAGCATTTTTCTTTTCTTTTCTTTTCTTTTCTTTTCTTTTCTTTTCTTTTCTTTTCTTTCTTTCCTTTTCTTTCTTTCTTTCTTTCTTTCTTTCTTTCTTTCTTTCTTTCTTTCTTCTTTCTTTCTTTCTTTCTTTCTTTTTTTTAAGATTTTATTTTCAAGTGATTTCTATACCCAATGTGGGGCTCAAACTCACAACTCTGAGATAAAGAGCCACATGTTCTTCTGACTGAGCAGTCAGATGCCCCAACCATTCCTAACTCAACATATGGAAAATTGGGAAAGCAGAAACCTAGAGGTCTTTCTTGATTCCTTCTCCCCCTCAAACCTCCTCTTGATTCTATTATCCTAATATCTCTGACCAGTTCTGCTCTTTTTTAAAAATCACTATTTACTTCAGATTTCCCATTTTTTAATGTGAATTATGAAAACAATATCTTAACTGTTCTTTTCAGCTCGAGACATTATTCATAACACTGCAGCCTAAAAATGCAATCTAATTATGTTATTCCCTAAATGGTTCCTTATATAACCAGGTTAAAGTTCAAGATTAACATAGTACACAAGACCAGTTTAGGAAATAGCCCCACTCTGTCTTTCCAGCCTTGTGTCATACCACTCCTTCACAGTCATGTTCCAGCTATAATGAATTTATTAGTTATTCTACATTGGTTGATCTCCCTTCTTCTGAAGTTGGTTAATTATTTTTGTCATTTAAGTTATCTCAGGACTTTCTCCTCTAAGCTCCATCAATTTGAGAGTAACTGACACTCCTGTTCTCTTAATATCTTGTCCATACCTCTATCATAATGTTTATCATGCTGTATTGTGGGACCATAATTTTCCTATCTGAATTCTCTTCATATTTCCAGGATTTAGCACAGTGTTTGGTAGATATAAGCTGTGACTAGACTGTGTGCAGCATTTCAAGACTAAGGTTTCCTTTGCAGCACTTGCTGAATGTGGCTATGTAATGAAAAGGAGGATGGAATAATATTGCATTTAGGAGGGAAGCTGAATCCACTGAACTTGCTTTCAAAATTATGAGGATTTTATAGCTATGCTGAGGTACAGGGGACAGTGGAGAGATAGAAAGAGACTGAAGATGTAGGAGAGGTGATAGAAATACGATCACTTGGAAAGGAAGAAAGGTTTTAAGCTTTCCTCAAAATAATTTTTTAGCTTTTGAAGGCCTACAGTTATTGGTCTCATCAAGGGCTGAGCTCAATTTATCTCAAGATAATATTCTTGATCAGGGGTTCACGTTACCCATTTACTTATTAAACAGAACTTTCATCTTTCCTTGGGTTCAGAGGGGAGATGGATAAAGAAGTACACTTGGTAGAAGTTAAGGATTAAAAGTTTACTAACAAAAATCTGGAGTTGTATCACAATCAATGCTACTGGAGTGGCTGGTATGGTTTCAAAGTATGTGCCTGGGATATGATGACATTTTAGAAAGGTCTTGACACTTAAGATAAAGGTTGTTATATATATACACACACAAAGCAATAAATGTTCTTTCATGATTTCTGAATGTAACATTCTGATTAATGAAATATTCTGGTTTTAATACCTATTTTATTATATAATCTGAGTTACTTATTAAGAAAATGAAGTTGGATGTTAAAAATAGCATATATTAAAACTCCATAGTATGAATAAGAAGGGAGTTTCAGAGCCTCAGACATCACTCTGAACCCCCACAAACACTTATGGAGAGCAAGTTACTCTGAATAAAGTAATGTGTTAGAGCCGAGAGGGACACAAACATTTAAGGTGTGACTCCAGCCTCTTAGAAGGTATAATAGCTAGTATAGAGTTCCAATTAACCAAATGCAGAACTGATTATTAGATGAGGTTACACGTATTTTACTTTCCGTTTTCCATTCTGATAAAGCACTCTTATCTTTTCATTTTCCATTTAAATCTTTCCCAGCTATCAAAACTATCTGTGCTTCAGAAATAGACTGTTGTGGCTAAACAAAGTGCTTTGTCCCTAGAAGCACAAATTGTGTATTTGTTGAACTAAAATGAGTATCTTGTTCAGTTTGAACTCTCCTTTGCTTGGCAATTGGCTGAATTGGAAAGTCAAAGGCACATTTAAAAAGAGGAGAGAATATTGCTGAGTATTGCAGCTGCCAAAAATCTCCTTTCAAAACCTAAAGTCGGCTATATGAATTATGTACTCTTTAAACTCTCTTCCTCGTTCATTTACACAATTGATCACTGAAACTACTTTAGAATATGCATATCAATTATTTAGCATATTTTAAAAGCTTCCTTAATAACATCTTTAATAAGTGGATGCAATTATGTATTTATTTACTGCAAACAGTTATGAATAACAGATAACCTAATTATAGTTTATCATTACCTCTAATCATTCCAGTGGAAGGTTTCTCTTACTGCATTCATATTGTAGGTGCATGAGTATGGAAAGCGGCAGATTGTTTTCTGTGATCATAGATTTTAAATATTTACTTGCTAGTGCTGCATAATTTAGCACACTGTAGTTGGAAAGCAGTTTGTATGGTAGTGGATGCCTTGTCGGTGTTACAGAATACAGTTTCCCTCTGTGACTTCTATGTGAGGTTGTAAAAATGGAAAATACTGTACTTCATTTTTCTAACCAATTAAAATCTGTTCAGCTGTAAATTCATAGAAAACCAATGTTTATGGTATATATCAATTTTATTTTATATTATTACCATATAGTTTAAGAATTCAAGAATTGTTTCTCATGTGCTACTAGTACACAATACCAAAAATAAAATATATTCATTCTTGATAATCTAAATCTTTATGAAAATAACAAAAAGGCATCCAGATGCATGCTATCTGTCCTAAGAAATCAAAACAAACTTCTGTACTTTAAAATATGGAACCACAGACTATTTAATGAGGCAAGGAAACAGTTATTTTGTTTTGTTCACTCTAATAAATGTTACATTTATGATCTTGCTATATCCTTTGTGCGATTGGTTACTTGGTTGCCTTACCACATAATAGAAAATAAATAGTTCCAATTACCTGTTTTTATAATAATAATGAAAATAATCCAAACCTTAACATGTTAAAAAAGTGAAAAACATTTTAAAATTTAATTTTGAACTTTCAACTCGGCATTCTGAAAGATTTCCTTTGCCATGTGGGTGCATAGTCCGGCAGTACAGATTGTTAATTTTTCACTTCCTGCTCTTACTATTATTTCTTACGCAATTCAGAAGCATGTCTGGTAGTCCTTGTTCCAACACAACCTTTCAGTACTGCAAAACGACCTAGGATTACACTTTGCAATAACTTAGTATCCTACTCCTTATGAGTGTGGATAAAAATCTCCATTTCATAAAAAAAAAAAAACAAACCAAACCTTTATACTATCCTGGGTTTCAATCCCTGAAAATAATCGGAATGTGGAAAATGCACACATTCCTTAATATTTTCGAAGTATTTACCTACAGTCTCAACTATAGCTTGGCTTAGAGAACCTTCACAACAGGACAGCAAGGAATAGCGGCATTTTTATCAAAGGGGTCTACATTATTCCAAGTAATTTAGCGACTCCTCTGAAATCACATCTCGGGTCTGCGGGTGTCAGGAGGAGAGCTAAAAATGAGGGGGACGCAGTGCATACTGGGTCTTGTAGTTCCGGAGCCAAACGAGAGGGCGTGGTGTTGCGTGGAACGCTGGGAGTTGAAGTCCAATTGTCCCCGGGACCTCAAGACAGGAGTAAAGTGGATTGTCTATCAGACACACCAGTTACAGATAGATACTTTCCCTTGGCTCTGCGCTTGCCGTATTGGTGACCTAGGGGCTGGGGTGGCGAACAGTGGGGAAAAAAGATGAAGCGGAGCACGGGTCTGTGGGCTGCTGATATTGCTAAGACCAATCAAAAGGATTTAGTGCCCCGGAAGTGGCTGACCTACTGGGTTCGAAGAGGAGGCCTTTCCTTTTACTACGGTGGCCGGGGAGCCTGTGGCCGCAGCGCTGAGGTCGGAGCGTCTGCGTGTGTACTGGCTTGGCTGCTTTTGGGGCGGCTGCTGCTAGAGCTGGATCATTTCCCGGGTTGGTGGCTCCTGCACATATTTTACATTTCTTCAGTTCTGTTTCGGTGAGGGGCGATTTGAGCCTAGCGGAGTCAGGAGAAGGTTGGGACTTAGTGCTTCTGGTCTCCAGATGACCGGGTTTTTGGGGGACCCTGCCGTCTGTGGAGATCCTGTGGCCAACCGTTTAGGCTCTGAGGATTTTGGCGCCTCCTTCATTTACTTTCTAGTGTAATTTGTCTTCTGACCCCTCGCCCTTTCTGGGCTCCAAACCTAACAGTCAGCCTTCCTCTGGGCAGCTGTTCCCCTCTCCTTGTGGCTTTTCTTGGTATTCCAGATAGGACTTCTTGTCCCCTAAGTTATCGCATCCGTTTAACTTTTTCTCGTTAAAAAAGAAAAGAAATGAAAATCAAAACCAAAAATTAGATTCTCAAAATCTCAATTTTCTCATTCCTAATACCTTTCTTCCTTTTTGGCCTTTGTTACTGCTGCAGACCTTAACACTCTCGCCTGAATATCTTAATGCCTTTACATCCAGACATCAACGTTCACTCACTTAATTTGGTTCTCATTCATCCTCAACGTTTCCACCTCCATCCACATCTAAGGGCTCTTTATATGTTGGAAGTTCGAATACATTCTTAGGATGATTGGTGAATCTGAGAGACGTCAGTGGTCAACTCGGCATGCCTCTGCTTATAGAGTTTATATTTCTTAAGATTTCTTTGGCTTACATTTTGGTTTTGTGTTGATTATTTTCCCACAGGGGGTTTGCTGCTACCCTATAGTTAGAGGAGAATACCTTGTCCTACAGGTCTTTGTGTCTGAATTACTTAGGTGGGACCCCACCCCCCCATTCTTAGTCGGAACATGTGTCGCCTGTGGAATTTGCAATGATTTTGTGTCAGTTAATAGCAGATAGACACAACGGAATGCTCTTTCCTTCTTGCTTGCTTGTGATTTGTAATTAGATTATGAGTCATTGAAAGTACCCAGAGGGATTGGAAAAGCTTTGAAAGGTAAATTCTATGCATGTTCCAGTTTACAAATTAATAAAGCTTCTTTCCTGAACAAGGAAGAGTTTCTAACTGGTACAATAATCTGGTGCTATGTTGAATTATCAGTTCATTCTTCGTAAAATTTTGGGAACGGCTTAAAGTAAAAAGTAGCCAATATAAGGAATTGTATAATGTAGTAAAAAAAAAAGTTTAAAGACCATTTAACTAATGCCCTTTTTCTGTAAAATGGAATGCAAATATGTTGAAAAATTTATTTGTTATAATTGTTTATGGTGTATTTTTTGAAGATTTTATTTATTTATTCGAGAGGGAGAGAGAGATAGAGCACAAACAGGGGGGAGAGGGGAAAAGCAGGCTCCCCACCGAGCAAGGAGCACAATATGGGGCTGGATCCCAGGACCCTGGGATCATGACCTGAGCTGAAAGCAGTCACTTAACCGACTGAGCCACCCAGGTGCCCCAATGGTGTATTTTTATATATTTTGATAAATCTGGTAAAACAGGATTGTATACTATTCCCTAATATTCTGTAGACAGAAATTTTTTACTTCCTGGCTTTATGGGGACTGTGTAAATCAAATAAGTTTGCAGTTTTTCTTGTATTCTAATTATTGCACTATGGAAATCCTAATAGTAAAACTTCCGTTCTTCTTTAGTCATTCAAATATAATCTATAATATATAATCTATGTAAAATATAAATATTAATACCTGTACCCTGTCAAATTGGAATTATTCCTAATTAATCAGAAATGGTTTCAGCCATGCTTATGATTTGGAGCTAAATATATATTTCAGGGGCACCTGGGTGGCTCAGTCGTTGGGTGTCTGCCTTCGGCTCAGGGCATGATCCCCGGGTCCTGGGATTGAGGCCCGTTTCGGGCTCCCTGCTCTGCTGTGAGCCTGCTTCTTCCTCTCCCACACCCCCTGCTTGTGTTCCCTCTCTCACTGGCTGTCTCTCTCTCTGTCAAATAAATAAATAAATAAAATCTTAAAATATATATTTCAGATTTAATTCACTCATAGAATTCTTGGCTGGATAAATGATAAGAGGCTAGATATTACTCAAACTTTTTATATTTTTCCTGAGATTTTATTCATTTTGTAAGCATTTATTGAATATGTCTTGCTGTTTAACTGTTGTCAGAAAAATCATCAAAACATTTATTGAGAGCATCCTCTTGTCCTCAGATCTGTACTAGATGCTATTAAAGCATTATTGCATTTAATCAATATAACAACTCAGTGAGCTGGTGAACATTATTTACATTTAGCAGATCAAGAAACTGAAGCTCAAACAGTTCAAGTCATTTAGTTAGTCCAGTGCATTTTGACTCTTCCCACTATACCACAGCTGCAAAGATGTGTTCTCTACCCTGGAATATATAAGGAACATTAATTCAATAAGTATTTTTTGAAGCAGCTGTTATTTGGTACATGATATATGTTATTTGTTGCTGGAGATACAACAGTGAACAAAAGAGACCAAAGCCCCTGCTCTTGGGGACCTTACACTATAGCAGTATGGGATGTAAACCTTGTCTTCAAGAAGCAGCAAGTACAACCAATATGCTGTATTAGATTTTATGTGTTTTAGAATGTTAAAGTTGAAAAGAGAGATTAACTAGGAAAGATTTAATGAAGAAGATGAGATTTAATCTAGAACTAAAGTAGTGATTATATATTTGGTAGGTAGAAACTGGGAGGAAAGTGATTCTAACTTGAGGCATAAAAAGAAGAAAATTCTAAATTGTAGGGGAGAGAAGAGAGGGAAGGGTGGATAACTAGACTGCTTTGTATCTTCAGTTCCTTGCACACACAAGTGCGCAGTGTTGGTTGAATTTGAAACAAATGTTTTTTTTTTTTTAAAGATTTTATTTATTTATTGACAGAGAGAGAGATGGCCAGCAAGAGAGGGAACACAGGCAGGGGGAGTGGGAGAGGAAGAAGCAGGCTCCCAGTGGAGGAGGCAGATGTGGGGCTCGATCCCAGGACTCCGGGATCACGCCCTGAGCTGAAGGCAGACGCTTAATGACTGAGCCACCCAGGTGCCCCTGAAACAACTGTTTAAATGAATGAAGCTATGACAAGAGTTCAGATATGAAACAAGGAGGAATTAGATAGATCTACTGTTATTATAGTGGGACTAGGAGAAAGGAATGGACTTGATAGCTGTTGGTGAAAGAACCAGTAGGGTCTGTTAATTATTGAATGTTGGGAGTAGCGTGGTGGTCAAAGGAGAAAGGGAGGCTAGATTACCAAGTTTAAACTGAGTGGACCAGGTGTGTTGTTGATTTACTTATTTCATCAAATCATAAGATTTTTAAAAAAAGTCCTAGATGCACCTTTGTTGTATGAACCACTATGAAAGAAAAAATTTTTGCCAATTAAACAAAGATCATCAACTATAAGATGTATTCATTTTCAAAGTTAAAATGTAAATGTATGATCTAGAAATGATGAAATAAAGTACTCCTTATGATGGTTGGTGGATCTTATAACCAGTTTTTTTCTGTTTATAAATAAACTTGCAATCTTTGACATGCATTCAATCGTTTAGCATTTATTTATTAACTGGGCACTCTCCTAGGTCACAATGATTAAATGGTGAGTAAATACAGTTTTTACCTTCATATTGTATAACTGGGGAGGCAGACATAAATCAAATGTTCAAAGAAATTTAAAGTTCCAGTTATTTTAAGTGCTATAAGAAAGGACTTGATGTTATACAGAGGAAAAACTGTTTATAAGAGGGATAGCAGTGTGGGTAAGGAGAGGCCAGATGAGAGATGATAATATCTTGGGCAAGATGGTGGTGAAGATGGAAGTGGGTGGATTTAGAGATATTTAGGAGGTGGAACTAGGTGATAGACTAGATGTGAGGAATGAGGGAGAGGAAGGTGGTGCCACCACTAGCTTTTTGGCTTATGAAACTGGATGGATAGTAGTACAGTTCACTGAGAGAACACTGTAAGATGATCAGGTTTGGGGGGACATGGTTTGTTTGTTAATATTTTTTTATGGTGGCATCAATTTTCAAGGTTAATTTCTTATTTTTTTTCTTTTATGCCATTGTTTGAACTAAGTATACTTGAGGAATGGTGTACCTGAAATAAATTTTTTCAGTGTGTTTTTTTTTTTTTCTTGAGTGAGCAGGGATAAAGTTCTAGATGAAAGCATTTGGAAATATGCTGGTATTTGTTTTGACTTTATATGTAACGTATTCAACCATATATATGAATAGGTATATGATTATTTTCATGTGGGATTTGGCAATAAATTGGGTATCTGGTTAAATTCTAACTTCATTCAGTTAGTGTATATGTAAATTTAAATGTGTATTAGGGAAGAAAGACATGCTCTTGATTTTTCCCTTGAAATGTCTCCTTTGTGTAATTTTTGATAGATATTGAATCAATACAGTTTATTTTTAAAATTTTATGTTTCATAGTAAAGCAGTAGAATGTGTAGAGCAGAGAGCATGGCTTCTGGAGTCAGACTGCCGAGATTCAAGGTGTGTTTTGCTATTTACTAGCAGTATGACCTTGTAGAAGTTTAGTCTTTCCAAGCCTTTTCCCCCCTTAATCTATAAAATGAGGATAACAATAGTATCTGCATTAAAGAGTTGCTGTAAGGATTAAACGAGATGATATATGTGCATAGGTTAACAAAATTACTGGTCCAGAGTTTGTGTTTATTATTGTTATAGATATGTGTTCTGAAATTATTTGTATGTCTGTGACAACATTTTAATTCTAGAGATCCTTATAACTAAAAGATCTCAGTTGCAGAAAAAATTTGTTTAGTCATTTTTGGATTTGGAGTAAATATTATGTAAGATAGTTTTGCTGATTCATAATTGTCCTAGATGAGTTAACACGTCCTCTTTTAAGCATTTTCTTTTTTTTTTCTCTTTTAAGCATTTTCATCAGAGATTATGTTTAGTCTACAGCTATGATAGGAAACTAATGGTGTCTTGGTTTGTAATTAGTTATTATTTGTTAGGATTATTACTTTTATTTTTAGCCAAACTTTTCTGAACTTTGTCTTTGCTTTTAGTGCTTATGGATAGGATAAAGAAGTAGTTAGACTTAATAAAGTCTGATCAGCTGCTTGAAAGTCAATTTAATTTCCACCCTACTTTTTTCTCTCAACTTTTTTCTTTTGAAAGTTTCTTTTTTAAAAAAATATTTTTATTTATTTATTTTTTTGATGTAAAGTTCAATGATTCATTAGTTGCGTATAACACCCAGTGCACCGTGCAATACGTGCCCTCTTTACTACCCATCACCAGCCTATCCCATTCCCCCACTCCCCTCCCCTCTGAAGCCCGCAGTTTGTTTCTTAGAGTCCGTAGTCTCTCATGCTTCATTCCCCCTTCTGATTACCCCCCCTTTCTTTATCCCTTTCTTCTCCTACCGATCTTCCTAGTTCTTATGTTCCATAGATGAGAGAAACCATATGAAAGTTTCAAACCTAGGGCTTCTGGGTGGCTCAGTCGGTTAAATGTCTGCTTTCGGCTTAGGTCCTGATCTCAGTGTCCTGGGATCAGTCCCCCTCAGGGCTACCTGCTCAGTGGGGAGCCCGATCCTCCCTCTGCCTCTCCCCCCCTACTCGTGCTCACAAGCTCGCTCTCTTTCTCACTCGCTCTCAAAAATAAAAATAAATAAAATCTTAAAAAAAAAGAAAGTTTCAAACTTATAAAAAAGCTGAAAGAATAGTACAACAAATACCTGTATATCTTTTATTTAGATTCAGTAGTTAACATTATACCTCATTTGCTTTCTCTTTCTCTAAATATACACACATGGCATGCTTTATTTTTCTTGCTGAACCATTGGAAACTAAGGACTCATCCTGACACTTCACTCCTAAGTTCTTAGTCATATATATCCTATGAACTAGGACATTCTCCTACATAGCTATAATGCTATGTGCACACCCAAGTAATTTAACCTTGATTGATAATACTAGCTAATGTATAGGCCATATTAAACAGTTTGAATTTACTTAGATGTTTATCAGTAATGTCCCTTATAGCTTTAAAAAAATACTTAAAGGGGCGCCTGGGTGGTTCAGTCAGTTAAACAGCTGCCTTCTACTCAGGTCATGATCTCAGGGTCCTGCTCAGTGGGGAGTCTGCTGCTACCTTGGCCTCTGCCTGCTGCTCTCCCTGCTTGTGCTCTCTTCCTCTTTCTCTCTCTGTCAAATAAATAAATAAAATCTTTAAAAAAATACTTAAAAAGTACTTCTAGTTGGGGTGCCTGGGTGGTTCAGTCATTTAAGCATCTGACTGTTGATTTCTGCTCCGGTCATGATCTCAGGGTCCTGGGATTGAGCCCGGCATTGGGCTCTGTGTGAAGGGTTGCTTGTCCCTCTCCCTCTGCTCCTCTACACCTCCCCACCCCCGCCCACCCTTGCACTCTCTCTCAAATAAATAAATCTTAAAAAAAAAAAAAAAAGAATTCCAGTCAGATCTTATTTATTTTCTTAGTTGTCATGTCTGTTTTCTTTTATCTAGAGCAATTCCCACCTTTTCTTTTTCCTCCTTCCTTTTTTTTTGTTTTTGTTTTTTGGTCTTTTAAGACTGACAGTTTTGAAGAGTCCAGGCCATTTTGTTTTGTAGAATGACTTACAAAATGAATTTATCTGATTGTTTCCCCACAATTTCAGGTTAAATATTTTTTTCCCAAGACTATTACGTAGGAGATATTGTAAACTTTCCATTTCACTGCTTCAGGAAGAATATAATGGCAGTTTGTCCCATTACTGGTAATGTTAAGATCAATCACTTAGGTTAGCCAGATTTCTACATCCTAATGTTATCTTTTCCCTTTTGAACTTAATAGTTAATCTGTGGGGGTAATACTTTGAGATTGTTGGATATTCTGTTTTCCAACAATTTTTTTTTCTATCCTTGGTTTTAGTAGGCATGGATCATCCTTACCTGAATCAATTATTGCATTGGTGGTTGCCAGATAGTGGTTTTCCAGTTCTCTCAATCCTACATGTTTGCTGGCTATCTTTATTTTTATTATTTTTTTTAAAGATATTATTTATTTGACAGAGACAGCCAGCGAGAGAGGGAACACAAGCAGGGGGAGTGGGAGAGGAAGAAGCAGGCTCCTAACGGAGAAGCCCAATGTGGGGCTCGATCCCGGAACGCCGGGATCACGCCCTGAGCCGAAGGCACACGCTCAACGACTGTGCCACCCAGGCGCCCCTGCTGGCTATCTTTAAAGAAGAGATATTCCTCCTCTCTCCTTTTATTTTAGTATTATTACGTACCCAAGGATTCTTTAAAAAAAAATTATTGGTTATAAATCTGTTACCATTCTTCTTTTTTAAAAAGATTTATTTATTTATTTATTTATTTATTTATTTATTTATTTATTTAATAGTGAGAGAACACAAGCAGGGGGAGCAGCAGGCAAAGGGAGAAGGAGAAGCAGACTCCCTGTGGAGCAGGGAGCTTAATGCGGGGTCGATCCCAGGACCCTGGGATCATGACCTGAGCTGAAGGCAAATGCTTAACCAACGGGAGCCACCCAGGCACCCCTTTTGGTTTTTCTTTTTTTTGAAGTAGGCTCCATGCCCAGTGTGGGGCTTGAACTTATGACCCCGAGATCAAGAGTCTCATGCTCCACTCACGGAGCCAGCCACGTGCCCCACCGTTATTCTTTTTGATGATTAAATTATGTCAAATTTGATTAGTTAGATACAAGCCAGTTCCTGTTGCCTTTGCAAATGTTCACATTGGTATTTGGGCACATTCTTATTGTTTTGTACATTAAGATGTTCTAGGTTCATGTTGTATATTCCCTGCTTGAGACCTGGATTAGCTGTTCTACCATGGAGGCCTGGTTCAATTAGTGGGAGATGGTACTCAGAAACCAAGATTTGGGCGTTGAATATACTCATCGCTATTGGAGTATCATTGCTTTTAGGTCCTTTAAATGGATACACACATGCACACACACACACTTATAGGATACCTTCAATTAAAATTCAGAACCACAGAGTTCATCTTCACCTTCTGGCAGTTCATATTTGTATCTCCCTTTTCCTACAGGGAGAATTCTGATTCAAAATCATATCAGTATATTTACTCATCTAATCTCTCCTGTAAAACACTTAAGATGGTTTTGGTATTAGTATACCGATACTCTTTCCAACAACAGATTTACCAATTAAAGGTTTCTTTGCCATTTTATGTCCTTAGACTATATCCTGCTAAAGATCTATAGTCAAGTTATGTGTTCAAAGTTATTTGTATTATATTTTCTGTGTGATTATGTTATCAGTTTAAAATATAAAGTTCCTACTAAACTACACTTTTAATAGACTCTTTCTGTAAAATAAGTTAACTGGTAAAAAGATAAGTAGCCATAATAATTTAAAACTTTATCATAATATATAGTTATAGGGAACTCTAGAACAGTTCTATCAGGTAGAAATTATGCATTTTTTTTTCTTTGTAAAGCTTTAAACCTGTAGCTCTATTTTGAAATTGATATACTATTGTTTAAAATTAGAAATGGGAAAATGACATCAAACAATTCCATTTGTAAGCCAAAACAATTGTGTTTGTGAACATTTTAAACAATGCTCTTCTTTTGACTGATGATACAATTCAAGCATTAATCTTTAACAATAGACATTATTGTTGAGGGTACTTTAACTCATTCCTAAGAAATATGGCTAGTGTTATCCTTATTTATACCCAGAATAGTAAGATTTATATTATTTGTGTGTCCTTGGTCTTTGTATTTGAAGAATCCCAGTTGTGACTGTGTGTGATATTTTTCTTGTGTGAATATTCTCATTGGAAAGGGGAAAATATTTCTCAATAATTGTAACATTCTGTATTTCTACTGTGAGACATAACCATATTACATCTTAAGTTCTGGTTAGTTTTATAAACATCTTGATTTTAGAATGTAAATTTAATGGGGATAGGAACTGGGTTTCATGGCTCATTGTATCTCCCATAGTATCTTACAAAAGTAACCACTCAAGTACTTGATGAATGAATAAATGTGATATTTTGTGTTTAAATGAGGTATAATTACTAGTCTCAATAATATGGATGCACCTTTTTGTAGCAGAAGTAACTAATGGAATGGGACTTGGAAAAGATCTTATCCACATTTACTTGCTAAACAAACCTTAAAACCACTGTGTCTCAAACTGAATTGATGTTGCTAGTTCTACCATCTCAGTTTGCTGTTTATGTCTCATTTCTTATCCCTTTATCAGTACCCTGATTGATACCCTCGTTACCACTCATATAGCAGTCTTCTGACTAATTGAAGGAATTGAGACTATTTAATGTGGAGAAGAGATGGTGCAGTGGGAGTGGGGGAAGGTATTGGAGGTCTTTATTTTTTTTTAAAGATTTTCTTCATTCATTTGAGAGAGAGCACAGGTGTACCCACGAGCACAATTGGGGGAGGGGCAGAGGGAGAGGGAGAAGCCGACTCCCCACTGAGCAGGGAGCCCAAAGCGGACTTGATCCCAGGACCCTGGGATCATGACCCCAGCTGAAGGCAGATGCTTAAGCAACTGAGCCACCCAGGCGCCCCTGGAGGTCTTTAAATATCTGATGGGTTATCAAATGGAAGACAGATTAGTTTCAGAAGGCTCAACCAGGACCAGTTGGTGGAAATTATAAAGACATAGGTTTTTGGTTCCATATGTCTTTCAAGCAAGGGAAGTTGTTTAAAATTAGCTGGAATAATGTAGTTATATGGATACTCTAGAACAGTTATGTTCACTCAGAGGCTTGGTGAATGCACTTGGCTAGGATGTTGTAAAGGAGATCTTGCTATTATATGGGTAGTTGAACCCAATTAATGATTAGCCAGTGAGTTTGAACCAGACAGCAGATTAGATTCCTGGGGATGGGAGTCATATTTTTTTCAATCTTTTAAATTTACACATTTTCTTTCACTGCTTTCTTTCACTGTTCACAGGTTAGGGGAGATTAGGGATAGATTGGAGTGTATTATATGGGAAAATGGTTAAGACCTGTTATTAATATTACTACCTACTGGCTAACTGGATACTTTGTAAGTTCCCTTTCAATCCTGATATTCTGACATCCTTCAGTTCTTATAAAGGTTAGGTTAATTTTGTGAATGATTAAATAATTTGACCCTTTATGTTGCTTCTTATGCAGACTGAATATTTTACCACTGCAAAGTTGCATTTTAAAGTATGGAGGCTCCAACCATTCATAGTTACCTTGGACCCATCAGAGGTTACCTGACATAATTAAAATTTATTTATCAAACTAGAGTAAGTATTATATGCTTCTTAGAGATAAGATCAAGGAGATCAGGGGCGCCTGGGTGGCTCAGTCGTTAAGCCTCTGCCTTCGGCTCAGGGCGTGATCCCGGCATTCTGGGATCGAGCCCCGCATCAGGCTCCTCTGCTGGGAGCCTGCTTCTTCCTCTCCCACTCCCCCTGCTTGTGTTCCCTCTCTCACTGGCTGTCTCTCTGTCAAATAAATAAAATCTTTAAGAAAAAAAAAGATCAAGGAACGCTTAAAACAGCCCAGATATCATTAATACTTCTTACTATAATTTTAAGTAAGTGATTGAAGTCATTTAAACTCCTTATATCCCATTCGGATTATTATGATGACAACTTTATAGTCTGTGAATGTATAATACTCTGTGCTGCACAAATGGAGGTTTTTTTGTTTTTTTAAAAGCTTTTATTTATTTATTTTGACAGAGAGAGAGAGCACAAGAAGGGGGAGTGGGAGAGGGAGAAGCAGGCTCCCTGCTGAGCAGGGAGCCCTATGAGGGGCTGGATTCCAGGACTCTGGGATCCTGACCTGAGCTGAAGGCAGACACTTAACTGACTGAGCCACCCAGGTGCCCCTCAAATGGAGGTTTTTGGTTGTAGGACCTTGATACAAGTCACGTGTGAGGGTAAATGAATGCTCAGTACTTAGTTTCTCTTTCTTAATTTTTAGATTTAAGAGAATAATGCGTAAGTAGTACATTTTATTTGAGTTATCGCTGTAATGTAGCTGTTCATTGATTTAGTATTTTTAACTGGAGGGTGTATTGCTGAGGAGTTGTAAGAATGTTTATAAGATGTATCCTTGAGGCAAAACTATCTTATTAGTCTCTTATTAATCTTTTTGCTATCAGCTCTTTTATCACTCTTTTAGAAGCCAGTTTCTGAATATGTGAGTCCTGCCCTTATTATATTGCTGTTCCTTTGCTCAATCTATCTTTATCTCTTAACTGCCATATATACTTTGCCTAACCCTTAGCTCTGAAAGAGGGCAATCCAAATAAATGTTCTCCCTTTCTTCATATTTGTGACTTAAAAAAAAAAAAGATTTTATTTATTTATTTAACAGAGAGAGAGTGCACAAGTGGTAGACAGGGGGAGAGGGAGGAGCAGGCTCTCCACTGAGAAAGGAGCCCGATGTGGGGCTGTATCCTAAGATCGTGGGATCATGACCTGAGCTGAAGGCAGACGCTTAACCGATTGAGCCACTCAGGTGCCCCCATATTTGAGACTTTGAAAGAAATAAACATGCTGGGTTTACAAACAACAGTTTTAGACTACATGTTCAATGCATGAAGATAGAAGATTGGCAAATATAGGAAAAGAGGGAATAGAAATGGATATAGTAATTGATGTTTCTGCAGACAAAGAACTGAGATGGAGAGAAATAAGAGCAGAGATGACAGACCAACATATTGAGAGACATTCAAGGTCAGACAAGGGATTAATATTTGTTACTAAAAATGCAAGCAGGTAGAAAAGGTTACAGTAGATGAAAACTTAGAATGGACCTCACAGTTCATTTTATTTGATGGTATAGCTAAAAGCACATAAAAAATTCTAAATCAATATCTATAGCTCATCTTGCTGTAGAATACCATTTGGGGAAGGTGCCCAAGCATACGCAAATCCTGTAAGTCTGCAGTGTTTTTTTCGGTTGTACTATGTGACTGAGATCTATTCTGTAGAGTCAGTCCCTGAAGTTCTGTCTGTCAGGAGCTTTTTCTTGGCTTTAAATTCTCAGTGGATAAAATATTCTTCTATCTGTTGCCATATGGGAGAGGCTGATTGCCTTCATCTGCCCTTCAAGGACATTGATTCGAGGACCCTTTACATTTATCAGTTTCTAATTTATCGACTGTCTTAATGCATGGTTATGGTTAGAAAAGTGACTCTCTAAAATTGACATCTGGGTCTCAATCGATGATTTTCATATCAAATGTTGTAGCTCTGCTTTCCAAAAGAACTCTGCTTAATGTTCACTCTGCTTTTCACATCATTGACAGTAAAGTTTAGGAATAAACCTCATCTGGTAGCTTTATGTTTACTAAGATAAAATAGAGATTTCTCCTCTTTACTGCTATTTTTTAAATTAAAATGGATTTATTAGTGAACAGAAATATGGGAATGGTGGATGATAAGATTTATTGTAATATGGATTAATAAAGTCTACTTGAAAAAAGTTACTAATTTCTTTAAAGTTTAGGAAATAACCATAAATCCCTTCTTTAAAAACAAAACAAAACAAAACCATAACACCCCCCCCCCTTTTAATCAGAAATCCCTTCTAAAAGTGTTTGGAGGGGTGCCTGGGTGGCTCAGTGGGTTAAGTGTCTGCCTTCTGCTCAGGTCATGATCCCAGGATCCTGGGATGGAGTCCCACGTGGGGCTCCCTGCTCAGTGGGGAATCTGCTTCTCCTTCTGCCTGCCTCTCTCTCTCTTCTCTCTCTCTCTGTCTCAAATGAAAAAATACAATCTTAAAAAAAAAGGGTTTGGAAATTGCGAAGAATTATTTTGATGGTTTTCTAGACTAAGGCTCTGATATTACCTAAACTAAACAAGAATTTTGGCATATCAGTTCTATCACTGGAGCAGTGAAACCAGGTATTTTAGATAACAAAAGAAAATGAAATATACTAGATAATGGGTAAATCATCTCTTCACTTTATACCTGATAGAATGAATTTTAATTCATTTTTAATTTTTTAAAAATCAGGTAAGCTTTTGGAAAGGGAATTTGTGGGTGAGGATAGTTTAGATTTTTAATGTGGGACTACTGCTCTTAAAGTTCATTGTTATTTCATTTGTGTTTTTTGCTCATTTGTGGTTAAACTAAAAGTACTGTTTGTCTTGCCTTTTCCTTGGCTTATCTCACACAAGTATAAAAAAGACATTTGAATAGACTGAATGGACTCAATTATTAATTTATTCCTTTTCCTCTTTCCAAATCTTACTACTATTTTAAGGAGAAAAAAAATGATGAATTAACTAGGGATATCCTCCAAGTCATTTTATTCAGCTAGAGCTGCCCTAGGGAATTGCATTGAGGAAGTTACGTTTTCTATATGACTAAATAGCTGAATCTGATGTCTTCAAGAACCGGAAGAATAAAATTGTTTATCTTAAAAAGGAAAAAGCACTGTCTCAGCATTTTATCTTTCTTAGAAGCTGCTTAGGATTTTGTAATAGAGTGTCTTCTCCGTAAGTTTCCTAGTCAAGCAGTTTCAGGCACATTTGTAATTTCCTGTATTCAGTTTTTAATCTGAGCAATTTATTTTTGAATATTATTTAATGTAAGTATTCAATGTAAACATTCAATGTAAACAATTAAAGAAAAATACAAAAAAGATATTTCATCTTTTAGTTCCACTTTCAGCATGGACTTCTAGACATTGTTTTTACATATTTGTGTGTGTGTGTGTGTGTGTGTGTGCAACTCTATATACATATATATATTATATACCCATATAGATGTGTAAATTTTATTCATGCTATTCTCTCTTCCTTTTCCTCACCCTGTATAGAGTTAGTAAACTTTTAATTTTTTATTTTATTTATTTATAAAAAGATTTTATTTATTCATTTGAGACAGATAGAGAGCATGAGCAGGGGGAGGGGCAGAGGGAGAAGGAGAAGTAGACTCCCCACTGGGCTGGGAGCCCAAGGTTGGGCTACATCCCAGGACCCTGAGATCATGACCTGAGCCGAAGGCAGATGCTTAACCATCTGAGCCACCCAGGAGCCCTTAAACTTTACTTTTTTAGAGCAGTTTTAGGTACATAGCAAGACTGAGAAGAGTTCCTGTATACCTCCTGTCCCACAATATGAAGAACTTTTCCCACTATCAACGTCTTGCACCAGAGTGGTACATTTGTTACCGTTAAACCTACAATGACACATCATTATCACTCCAGGTCCATGGTTTACATTAGGCTTCACTTTTGGTGTGAATAAATGTATAATGACCTGTATGAGCAACTGTAGTACGATAGAGAATAGTTTTATGGCCTAAAAGTCCTCTGTGTTCTTCCTACTCATTCTTTGCCCCTATTGCCCCCATCCCTCACAAACAATGATCTTTTTACTGTTTCTGTAGTTTGGCCTTTTCCAGAATATCATACTGTTGGAATCATACAGTTGATATACAGTGGTCTTTTAAGATTGGCTTCTTTCACTTTGTAATATACATTTAGTTTTCCTTAATATCTTTTTATGGCTTGATAGCTCATTTGTTTTAAGTGCCTGAGTAACAGTCTACCATCTGGATGTATTAAAGTTTATTTATCCATTCGCCTACTGAAGGACATCTTAGTTGCTTCCAACTTTTGGTAATTATGAATAAAACTGCTATAAACATCTATGTGCAGGTTTTAGTGTGGATTGTTTTTATTTCATTTGGGTAAATACCAAGGACCACAATTGCCGAATCATATGCTAAGAGTATGTTTAGATTTGTAAGAAGCTGCCAAACTGTCTTCCAAAGTAGCTGTAACATCTTGCATTCCTATTAGCAATGAATGAGAGTATTTATTGCTTGACATCCTTGCCAGCATTTGGTTTTATCAGCTTTTTGGATTTTGCCCATTTTGACAGGTATGTAGTGGTATCTCCTTGTTTTAATTTGATTTCCTGATAACATGTGGAGCATGTTTTCATGTGCTTATTTGCCCATCTCTATATCTTCTTTGGTGAGGTGAATCTTTTAAGGTCCTTGGCCCATTTTAAAATTAGGTTGTTTGTTTTCTTATTGTTGAGTTTTAAATTTTCTTTGTATATTTTGGATAGGAGTCCTTTAGCAGATGTGTCTTTTGCAAATATTTTCTCCCAGTCTGTGGCTTGTCCTTTCATTCTGTTGACATTGTATTTCACAGAGAAGTTTTTAATTAATTAATTTATTTTTATTTATTATGATATGTTAGTGACCATACACTGCATCATTAGTTTTTTTTTTTTTTTAAGATTTTATTTATTTATTTGACAGAGATAGAGGCAGCCAGCGAGAGAGGGAACACAAGCAGGGGGAGCGGGAGAGGAAGAAGCAGGCTCATAGCGGAGGAGCCTGATGTGGGCTTGATCCCCTAACGCCAGGATCATGCAACGCCAGGATCACGCCCTGAGCCGAAGGCAGGCACTTAACCGCTGTGCCACCCAGGCGCCCCTGCATCATTAGTTTTTGATGTAGTTTTCCATGATTCATTGTTTGCATATAACACCCAGTGCTCCATGCAATACACACGTGCCCTCCTTAATATCCATCACCGGGCTAGCCCATCCCCCCCACTTCCCTCCCCTCTAAAACCCTCAGATTATTTCCCGGAGTCTATAGTTTCTCGTGGTTCATTTCCCCCTTTGTTTAATTTTAATGATGTCAGCTTACCAGTTATTTCTTTCAGGGATTGTGCCTTTGGTGCTGTATCTAAGAAGTCATTGCCATGCTACAGGTCATTTAGGTTTTCTTCCATATGACTTTCATAGTTTTGTGTTCTACGTTTAGGTCTACAATCCATTTTGAGTTAATTTTTGTGAAGGGTGTATGATCTATTGTCTCCTTTTTTTTTTTTATGTGTATGTCCAGTTGTTCCGGCACCATTTATTGAAAAGACTATCTTTGTTCTGTTGTATTGCCTTTGCTCCTTTGTCAAAGACCAGTTGACTATATTTATGTGTATCTATTTCTGGGACTCTCTATTCTGTTCCAGTCATCTATTTGTCTACTCTTTTGCCAGTACCAATAATGTCTTTGTCCGATTTTGGTATTAGGGTAATGCTGACCTCGTGAAATGAGTTAGAAAGTATTCTCTCTGCTTTTATTTTTTGGGAGAGATTGTAGAGAATTGGTATAATTTCTTCCTCAAACATTTGGTAGTATTCAACAGTGAAACCACCTGAGCCTGATGCTTTCTTTTTTGGAAGTTTATTAATTGTTGACTCAATTTCTTTTTTTTTTTTTTTTTTTAAAGATTTTATTTATTTATTTGACAGAGAGAGAGACAGCCAGCGAGAGAGGGAACACAAGCAGGGGGAGTGGGAGAGGAAGAAGCAGGCTCCCAGCGGAGGAGCCTGATGCGGGGCTCGATCCCAGAACGTCGGGATCACGCCCTGAGCCGAAGGCAGACGCTTAACGACCGAGCCACCCAGGCGCCCCGACTCAATTTCTTTAATAGATATAGACCTATTTAAATTGTCTATTTTTTGTGTGAGTTTTGGCAAACTGTGTCTTTAAAAGAATTGCTTCATTTCATCTACATTATCAAATTTGCGAGCATAGAATTGTTCATAATACTCCTAATTGTCCTTTTAATGTCCATGGGATCTGTGGTGATGTCCCCTGTTTCATTTCTGATGTTAGTCATTTGTATCTTCTCTTTTTCTTAGTTAGCCTGGCTAGAGGCTTATAGATTTCATTGATCTTTTCAAAGCACTAGCTTTGATTTTGTTGATTTTTCTCTACTGATTTCTTTCTTTCTGCCTTAATTTTTATTATTTCTTTTTTTCCCTGCTTACTTTAGATTTAATTTGTTCTTCTTTTTCTAGTTTCCTAAGGTGGAAGCTTAGATATTGATTTTAGATCTTTCCTCTAAAAGGAAAATATATTGGAAATTTTCCAATATATTCATTCATTCGGTGCTATTAATTTTCCTGTAAATTTTAAGGGAATTTTCTGCATCTCACAAATTTTAAATTGTATTCTCATTTTCATTCAATTAAAAACATTTAATTTCTCTTGAGGTTTCCGTGTTATTTAAAGTGTTTTGTTTAATTTCCAAGTATTTGGAAAATTTCCAGCTAACTTTTTGTTACCGATTTCTTGTTTAATTCCATTTCTGTGAGAACAAATATGATTTCTATTGTATGATTTCTATTCTTTTAAATTTGTCAAGAGGTGTTTTATGGCCCAGAATCTTGTTGGTCTTGGTGAATATTCCATGTGAACTTGAGAATAATGTGTAATCTGTTTTTGTTGAGTGAAGTAGTCTGTCAGTTATGTCCAGTTGATTGATGGTGCTTTTTAATTCAACACTGTCTTTACTGATTTTCTGCCTGCTGGCCCTGCATTTCTTACTTTTAGAGGGGTATTAAAGTCTCCAACCTTAATAGAGGAATTAACTGTTTCTTCTTTGAGTTTTAACAAGTTTTGCCTCACATATTTTGATGCTCCGTGGATATCTTTTTATGGTAATAAATATAGATCTATGTCATAATATGTATATACCATAATTTTGTCATCAGCAGATATTTGTGTCTTTTAGCACACCAGTGTGCTAGGTGTAAGGATACTGTAGTGAATGAGACATATTTTCTGTACTCATGGACTTTATTATTTGAGAAATTATTATGCAAAATGGTTGTTTCTTCAGGCTGACCAATTTCATCTCTTATGATGATGCAAAAAATATGAAATTCCTTTAATGTGCATTACTTAGATTTAGTAAGTTTGAAAATATTTTCCTATGTTTATTGGTCTTTTTCTTTCAGAGTGCCTGGATTTTGTTTCTATTTGGGTGTTTTTTCCCTTATTGATTTATAAGAGCTCTTTGTATAGTAGAGACATTCAGTTCAGTTTTGGGGAAGTCAAAAGTTACACATGGATTTTCACTAAACAGGGGTTCAGTGCCCTAAACCCTGCATTGTGCATTATTCAGGGGTCAACTGTATATGAATTATTAAGCTAGCAACAGTTTAACTAGTTTGACCTTATGATAGTAATTTTATTATTCTCATCTACCCTATGTGCCCCATGTACAATGGCAATAAAAGTATTCTTATAGCATAGTCAAGGATATGTTACAAAAACATTTTAAATGTTTCATATTTGGGGGTATAGTTATTCTGAGTAGTCAATAAGCAGGAATTTTGAGGAAAAATAATAATAATAAAAGAATAACAACAATTTATTCCACTCTAAGTTCCTTGAGGTTAGAGAATTTTCTCATTAATTTCTGAGTGTGTCATAGCATCTTACCTTGGCTATTTATTTATTATTTGTTAAGGAGCCATTTTCTAAGGTACAGACTTTTCCCATACAAAATGTCTTACTTTGTCTTTATGTTCCTCCCACCCACTTTAAGGGATCATTTTTACATTCTTTTTTTTTTTTTTTAAGATTTTATTTATTTATTTGACAGAGATAGAGACAGCCAGCAAGAGAGGGAACACAAGCAGGGGGAGTGGGAGAGGAAGAAGCAGGCTCATAGTGGAGGAGCCTGATGTGGGGCTCGATCCCATAACACCGGAATCACGCCCTGAGCCGAAGGCAGACGCTTAACTGCTGTGCCACCCAGGCGCCCCCATTTTTACATTCTTGCTAAGGGCTTTCCAGGGTATTCCTGGTAACAAGTGTTGCAAGCTGTTTGAACCAAAGTCTTCCCCATTACCTACTTTATTTCTAACTTAGAAAGAAAATACGTGTGTGTGTATTCTCTTATTTTAAATATTTTGAATTTAGAAGACTCGTGGTTGGTGCCTTTAAAAATTTTATTTTGGTGGCTTTTTAAAAAAAAGATTTATTTATTAGAGAGAGAGAGAGAGAGAGAGGGCAAGCAAGAGGAGGGGCAGAGGGAGAAGGAGAGAATCTCAGGGAGATTCCCCTCTGAGTGCAGAGCCCAATGCAGGACTCAATCCCATGACCTTGAGATCATGACCTGAGCCAAAACCAAGTTGGACACTCAACCAACTGAGCTACCCAGGTACCCTGGTTGATGGCTTTTGAACAATAAAAATTTTAAATTCTAGAAATTACATCTGTTCTTTGTATAAGATTTGGAAAAGGTGGGCAATAGTGGTATAAAAATAACCACACACAATTTTATATCCAGAGAAACTTGTCAATTTTTGATTTCTTTTTAACTCTTCCCCTGACACTTCTCCAGCTAGTGTCATATGATGCCTAAAGTTTTAGATTCTGCAGTGTTTCCCCATTATCACAAACTTTCTGGAGACTTTATTTATTTATTTATTTATTTATAATTATTTATTTAATTATTTTTTAAAAAGATTTTATTTATTTATTTGAGAGAGAGAAAGAGCAAGCACAAGCAGGGGAAAGCAGCAGAGGGAAAGAAGGAGACTTCCCTCTGAGCAGGGAGCCTGACGCAGGGCTCAATCCCAGGATTCAGAGATCATGACCTGAGCCAAAGGCAGATGCTTAACCGACTGAGCCATCCCAGGTACCCCTGGAGACATTAAAAAAAAAAACCCACTTATTTATTGGGACACGTGGGTGGCTTAGTTGGTTAAACGTCTGCCTTTGGCTCAGGTCATGATTCTAAGGTCCTGGGATTGAGTCCTGCATTGGCCTCTTTGGTCAGGAGGGAGCCTGCTTCTCCCTCTACCTGCCACTCCCCCTACTTGTGCTCTCTCTCTCTGCCTCCCTGACAACTAAATAAATAAAATCTTTAAGATAACCCATTTATTTATTAGGGAGAGAGAGCAAGTGAGAGTGAGTGTGCACAGCAGGGAGAGGAGCAGAGGGCAAGGGAGAGAGAGAATCTCAAGCAGACTCTCTGCTGAGCATGGAGCCTGATGCGGGGCTCGATCTCATGACTCCAAGATCACTGAGCTGAAATCAGGAGTCAGACACTTAACCAACTGAGCCACCCAGGCACCACTCTGGAGACATTTTTTTTTTTTTAAGATTATTTATTTATTTATTTGACAGAGACAGCGAGAGCACAAGCAGGGGGAGTGGGAGAGGGAGAGCAGGGAGCCCAACGCGGCTGGATCCCAGGATGGTGGGATCATGAACTGAGCGGGAGGCAGATGCTTAACGACTGAGCCACCCAGGCGCCCCCTTCTGGAGACGTTTTTAATGGATATGTAATTAATCATGTGGATGCACATTTTATAAACCTTTCTCCTTATTTTTCCAAATTTTGTTAAATTCTGCAATTTTTTGGAGGAAAATTTCTTGTTGTCAGTGAAAAAATTTCCAACTGATAGACTTTTACAGCTTGTAAAAGCACTACTAGTGAGATACCTTATTATTTATCTATTCACTGATTCATTTAACAAACATTTTGAGAGCTAATCACATGCCAGGCAGAACTCAAGGACACTCAAAAAGTTGGCCGTCTATTGTAAGAGGTAAGAAGTAATTACAATACAGTATGATGAATGCCATGATAGAGGAGGATATAGGATGCTTAGGAGCTAAGAGCAGGACATCTGTTTTAGTTTGAGGTATGGAGTGGGTAGAAATCTTACAAGTCTGACCAGAGGAGGTGAAACTTAAGCTGGGTCTTAGGGACTCATGATAATAAGGTAGTCAAAAAGTGAGGATGAACAGGAGGGCCTTCTAGGTGGAGGGAACAGCACATGCAAAGACATGGAAGCATGTCCAGTTTAGGAAGCTTTAATATTAATATTAAAAGTGGCTTCAGTGAATGGTGCATGTGAGGGAGTGGCAAGAGAGGAAGCTAAGTAAAAGGGCAGATGTAATTTCTTGAAGGGCCTTGAATATTCTCAAGACTGAGGGTGTAAACATAAGGCCAAGTCCTTGAGGAACGTGTTTCTAGCTCTAATTCTCATTTATACATCAGCAGTTCTCAAATTAATAGCTCCCACTCAGACCTCACTTTTAAGCTCCAGATCTATATATCCAACTGCCTAGTTGGCCTCTCTGGAATATATCTAGAAGGTAAGCTCCCTGAGAGGAAGTGTTTCACTGTTTTTGTCCTAAGCTGTATCTGCATTGCCTTGAACAGTGGCTGGCAATAATTTATTGAATAATTAAATAAATTAATATATCTCTCAGAGGCATCTCAAACTACATAGAAATTAAATTCATGATCTTCCTCCTCTAACCTGACCCTCTTCTGATGCTCCCTATTTCAATGGTTGGCACCTTTTCTTTAGTTTCACAAGCCAGGAACATGGGTGTATCTTTAGCATATCTATCTTTTTTGCCTTCCTTATTCATTTAAACACCAAGACATTGGATTTTTGACACATTTCCTTATATGTCTGTTTCTCTCCCTCTCTGATGCTCCATTCCAAGCTATTACGATCTCTCTTCTAGTCCTGTACAGTACTTGTAAACTCTAATCATGTACTCTTGTCCTTTTCAATCTATTCTTTGTGCTGCCCTGGGAGTCAAACCCACAGAATCAGATTCTAATATTTCTGTTTGAAACCAATTGTTCTTAGGATAAACAACAAAATTCTTAGCATGGTGTACAAGGCTGTGTGTGCTCTGGCCCATGTCAAACCTATAGCCACATCTCAAGCCCCCTTTTTGGATTTTTTGTGCTCTAGTCACACTGACTTTTAAAATTTTTCCAACAGGCCATGCTTTCTCCTGCCTCAACTGTACTGTATAATTAGTAGCTTTTAGTACATATTATAAAATGGAATGTCTATTGTTAGAGAAATAAATTTATCAATACTTGTGAGTAGATATTTTTAACCCTAAAAGGGCAATGTTCTGTGCAGCATTCTTTTCTTGAAAAGTAAACTGTCTGAATTATTGCAGATAAGCACAAGCATTTTAAGGTATAATTTGTTCCTCTTTCAGATTATATTGCACATCTCAAATTTCCCTCGTCAGTTATAAAACAAATACCTGTGAGCTACATTTATTCTTACTTTAAAGTAAGAAAACATCTTTTTTTGTAGATTTAAGCCATTCTATTTTTTTTAAAGATTTATTTATTTTGGAGAGAGAGAGAGACGGCATGTATGAGTGGAGTTGGGGGGGAGGGTGGGGAGGGACAGAAGGAGAGGGAAAGAGAGAGAATCTCCAGCAGACTCCCCGCTGAGTGCAAAGCCCCATGCAGGGCTCGATCTCAGGACCCAGAGATCATGGCCTGAGCTGAAATCAAGAGTCCCATGCCTAACTGACTGAACTACCCACATGCCCCTAAGCCATTCTGTTTTTTAAAGATGCTGCAGTACTGAGATAGGGAGGAAATGCAGAAAATGCCTTAAAAAACAAAACAGGTTTTATATGAAGTAGTGACTTAATCAGTTTAAGTGGAATCCTCCATTCTGAAGATAGTTGTCATTTCTTTCTTTCTTTTTTTTTTTTAAAGATTTTATTTATTTATTTTTAAGAGAGAGAGAGAGCACAAGCAGGGGGAGTGCCAGGCAGAAGGAGAGGGAGAAGCAGACTCCCCACTGAGCAGGGAGCCCTATGCGGGACTCAATCCCAGGACCCCAGGACTACAATCTGAGTTGAAGGCAGACGTTCAACCAACTGAGCCACTGGGGGGCCGGATAGTTGTCATTTCTTGTAAGATTTAAAACCACCTTCTCTCATTACAAATAAAACAAATCTTGCAATAGTCTCACAAGCATCAAAGTGGAGTTGTTTCACTAAGCTAATTTATTGTTCTTGATTGTGAGTAATTGGAGAAGATTACTGTTTGGTTTTGTGTGATAATTTTTATTGTATATTTGGTATTTAATGTTTTTTGTAATTAAAATATAGAATATATTATAATCTGTTATGTAAAATGAGAAATTGGTTTGCTCATTTGCCGTTCAAATTGTATTTAATCATAAGTAAAACTTTAGCAATATTATACCATATAATATATCCTCATTACTTATTTTTCTTTAATTTTTTTTCTTTTAGTACACAAGATTTAACTTTACAGAAGAATGCAATCAAGTGATGGCTTTTTCTTTAGAATTTGAATATGGAGGCCACAGGAACAGATGAAGTTGACAAGCTAAAAACTAAATTTATATCTGCTTGGAACAACATGAAATATAGTAAGTATCATTTAAAAATTGTATAAATCTAAAGGAATATTTAAAGACATGTATCATCTGCCTTATTAAGTCACTCACAATTGCTTAAGTTTGTCTTTGAATGAAATATTTCTGTGAGGAATGTAGATAAACATATATTCTGAAGAAAGAACCAAATATCATCATAAACATTGTCTAGAAACTCAGGCATGCTATGTGGTCCTTTTTTCTTTGAACATTCAGAAGCAGATAGAATTTATTTAAGTGATGATAATACCTCAGTTTTTCAGACTCAGTTTCAGGCAACGTCATATATAAACTAGGAAGCAAGCAAAATAGACCTTTGTACACACAAAACAGACAGTATAATGTTCACATACTGATACCTATGAATTTCTCTTAGGAGTACTCTTAGACCTTTATATTTAACCTAGTTATTCGTGGTTTGCAAACAAATCCAATAAGGGTCATTTTGGTGGTTTTAAAACCCACCTTGGACTAGAAACAAATAGGAAATGAAGAAACTTTCGAAGATGGAAAAATACTTAGCAGAACCAGTTGCAATAGAAAGAGGTTCATATCCATAAATTTGGAGTAACATTTAGCAAAACCCCTTCATAATGCAAATTCAGGTAAAACACAATTGACAGTTGGCTTCTGGTTCACTGGAAGGCATGGCCAGCTAGCCATTCAGATAGTTATAACTTGATAATAATGAAACATTGCATTTTGAAAACTATGGACATTGATTTTTACAAATTAAGATATAATTTACATACTAAAAAATTCACCCTTTTATGATTCTGTGGTTTTTAGTATATTTATAAGATTGTACAACCATCATCACTATCTAATTCCAGAACATTTTTATCACTCCCAAAAGCAACCATGGACCCATTAGCAGCTACTCCCCATTCTTCCCCACCTCTCTCCAGCCCCTGGGAATCACCAGTCTATTTTCTGTCTTTATGGGTTTGACTATTGTGGACATCTCATATATATGGAATTGTACAACTTATGGCCTTTTGTGCCTGACTCCTTTCATTTAGCATAATGTTTTTGAAATTCATCCATATTGTAGCATGTATGTATCATTACTTCATTCCTTTATGTGACTGACTGAATTATATTTCATTGTATGGCCATATCACAATTTCTTTACCTATTTCTTAGTTGATGGACATTTGGGTTGTTTTTGACTTTTTGGCTAATATGAATAGGCTGCAATGAACATTATGTACAAGTTTTTGTGTGAATATATCTTTTCGTTCCTCTTAGGTCTATACTTAGGAGTAGAATTGCTGGATCATATGTTAACTCTTTAAGTTTAACTTTCTGAGGAACTACCAAGCTATTTCTCAAAGTAGCGGCACCATTTTACATTCCCATCAGCAATGTTTGAGGGTCTGAATTTCTCTACATTCTCACCAGCACTTTTTATTGTCCATCCTTTTTTTTTGTTAAGTTTTTTATTTATTTACGTAATCTCTAAATCCAATATGGGGCTCAAACTCACAACGCAGAGATCAAGAGTCACATGCTCTTCTGACTGAGCCAGCCAGGCGCCCTGTATTTTCCATGCTTTTTAAAATTTTTTTTAAAGATTTATTTATTTTAGAGAGAGAGGGAGAGAGAGAGCATGAGCAGGAGGGGCAGAGGGCGAGGGAGAGAGAATCTCCAGCAGACTCTGTGCTGAGCATGGAGCCTGATGTGGGGCTTGATTTCACAACCCTGATATCATGTCCCCAGCTGAAACCAAGAATAGGATGCTCAACTGACTGAGCCACCCAGGTGACCCCATCTATCTTTTTTATTAGAGCCATTCCAGTAGGTGTGAAGTATCTCACTGAGTTTGATTTGCATTTGCCTTGATGAATAGTGATGTTAAACATGTTTCCATATACTTATTGGCTATTTTTATATATTCTTTGGAGAAATGTCTATTTAAATCCTTTGTACCTTTTTAAATTGGGTTATCTGTCTTTTCACTATTGAGTTGTAAGAGTTCTTTATATATTCTAGGTACAAATCCCTGAGCAAATGTATGATTTGCAAATATTTTCTCCCATTTTGGGGTTATCTTTTCACTTTTCACACTTCAGTGTCCACTGAAGCACAAAAACTTCAAATTTTGATGAAATCCAATTTGTTTATTTTTTTCTTTGGTGGTTTCTTTTGATATCATATTTAAGAAACTGCTGCCTAAATCAAGATCATGCAGATTTATACCTATGTTTCTTTTTAAGAATTTTATTATTTTACCTCTTATTTTGAGGTCTTTGATCCATTTTGAGTTAATTTTTGCATGTGATGTGCAACTTCATTTTTGTATGTGGCTATTTAGTTGTCCCAGCACCATTTTTTGAAAAGACTATTCTTTCTCCTTTGAATGGTCTTGACACCCTTGTCTAAAATCAGTTGACCACAGATGTAGAGATTTATTTCTGGACTTGCAATTCAGTTCCATTTATATACACATGTGTCCATGTGCCAGTACCACACTCTCTTGATTACTTTAGCTTTTGTAAAATTTAAAATTGGGAAGTGTGATTCCTCCAACTTTGTTCTTTTCCAAGATTGTTTTGGCTATTCTGGATCCCTTGCCTTTCTGTATGAATTTTTGATCATCTTACCAATTTCTGTAAGAAATCCAGCTGGGATTTTGATATAGATTTGATACAGAATCTGTAGATCCACTGGCAAAGTATTGCCATCTTAACAGAGTATTGCCATATTAAGTCTTCCAGTCCATGGATATGGGATGTCTTTCCTTATATTTAGGCTTATAATTTTTTTCAATGATGTTTTGTGGTTTTTTACATATAACTTTTGCACTTTTTGTTAAAGTTATTTGTATTTTATTTTTGATGCTATTTTAGAAGGAATCGTTTTCTTTATTTTAGCTTGTTGCTGGTATATAGAATTATAGTTGTTTTTTATAATTTGATCCTGTGTCTTGTAAGCTTGGTGTTCTACTTTATTAGCGCTAACATTTTTTGTGGATTCCTTAGGGTTTTCTGTATGTAAGATCATGTTCATCTGCAGGTAGAAGCTTATGCTCTTTTTAAGCCATTTAATCTGGTGAATAGGTTATGTGATGAAGATTTCATTTGTAAGTTGAAAATTGTCATATACGTACTAGATAACACATTTTAGTAGTATCCTAGGAGTTGTTACTTAACCTATTATTTACATATGTGTTGTTTTCCATATCTAGATAATTTAAGTGTCCAGAGTAAAATCCAGAGATTAATCCCTAATCTCTAGATAACAGATTGTTCAGGGTAACTAAGTGTTCTAGATAGCTTCAAGTTATGAAGTAATATTTTTTATTTGATTTTATTGGTGAAAATCATTCTAAAATACTTTGTGTATTTTCCTTGCTTTGAGTTTGTGTAGTATGGTTGGTATAGGAAGGACTAACATTGAACACCCATTAACACATTAGCATTTTGTAGATAATTTAGGTACCTTCTGATTTAAGTCTCATATCTTTCTGAAATAGATATCTTTCTGAGTTTTTTTTTATTAGAAAACTGAGATTAAGTGACATATTTCATGGTCACATGAAATTCTATTTCATGTCACAATTCTATTCCAGGTAATAACTCTTGAAACTGGTATTTAAACCCAGCCTCTCTTGCTCCCCAGTCTTGCTGTTTTCTGAATACAGTGAACATAATTTAGGATTATTTTTATCAACGTCAGTATTATGAAATGGTGAAGAAGGAACTAGAAGTGGCATAGCACTTAAGATTTAAAAGACTGTCAACCTTACTTTCTTATAAAACTGTTTCATTTTTGCTTTCTTCTCCCCTCCCCCTTTTTATTTACATGACTTTATGAGGTATGTAAACTTGACTTCCTTTTTAAAATAGTAATAAGTAAACCATCCTTCTTCTGTGTGTTTCTGATCCTCCAGAAAATCATTATCATCTGTTCTTTCTATGTTCTTTGGCTTGTTTACATCTTTTAAAGCCTTGTGATTTTCAAGTTGCTGACTTAATGGACTTATAAGGTTTTTTATAATATTCTGTTTATGGTAGTCTCCAAAGATGGTCCTTAGTAAGGATCTTTAATCACATCTTGTGTTGTTTCTTTTCTCATTGAATCTGGGCTGGCCTATGCCTTATATTAACCAATAGAATGAGATAGAAATGAGGGTGTGTCAATTCTAGGCCTGGCTGTTAAGAGGGCAAGTTCTGCTTGCTCTGTTTTGGAGCTCTGAACTGTTATGTAACCAGCTTAGGTACTCAGCTGGAGAAATCACATGGAAGGCCACACAAAGAAGAAAGGCCCTGAAACTACATAAGAGAGAAAGCATCAGCCAATGCAGTATCTCGGTTGAGCCTCTCCATCTTATTTTTACGACATTAGAGACTCCAAGCAAGATCAGCAGGAGAACTGCTCAGTTGAGCCCAGTCAACCCACAGAGCTATGTGATATACGAAAAAAGTTGTTTCAAGTTACTAAGTTTTGGAGTGGTTTGTTAAACAGGAACAAATAACTGAAACACTGTTCTAGTTTATCTCTTAATTTTTTTTTTTTTTGTAACTGAGAGAAAAGTAACGTAAAGTGTGATGAACAGATCGTAAGTATACGATTTGCAGAGTATGACACATGTTTATACCTATGAAACTAGCAATCTAATCAATATGTAGAAAATTTCCTTTACTCCAGAAAGTTTCTTCATTCTTCCTTCTGGTCAGTGCTCACCCCTCATAGACTGTCACTGCTCTGTGTCAATTTATTAAATGGCTTTTTTGCCAAATTTACTTACTTTTATTAATTTATTTAGTTTTATTAGTTTTTAATTTAGAAAACATAATGACATTTAATTTGTCTCTGTCCCACCTCCCTGCTGCTATAAATTGAGATTTAGAGGTAAAAAGTGGGGGAGGTTGAGGAATAAAATAAAAATATATTCTTGAATATGAAGAATTCTGATGACTATATATTTTTCAATATATGTAAGAAGAACTTATTCATAATCATACTTCTTATTCATGTCTCTTTCCTATGTCCCAGGCTCTATTATCCTATCTCTATGGATTTTATATCCTTCATTTTTCCATCTCTGTGTGCCAGAGCATCCGGGTTCAGCATCAGTAAGCTAGGGCAGAGATAGTGGTACATTTCTTACAATGCTTTTAAAAAGATAAAATGAAGATTGGCCAACTAAAACTAAATAATTTAAAGAAAAAAAGAATATAGACTAGTTACTTGGCATACTGGTCTAATTCAGCTCTGACATGCCTGTGGAAAAAGAGAGAAAAATGGCTGGGCCTTATCAGAAGTCCTGAGTCTTCTTTATGTACCTAGCGTCATGGAGTATTAAAGGAAGTCAGTCTATTTTGAGGGTTAGGTCCTGCCAGGATTTGCACAGGAAGTACAGAAGTTAAAGCATGCACCATATGAATGAATGATGGTTGAGCTTTAAAGCACTATGTATCTGTGCTCATGTAAAATGTGGATCTTTGCAGTGCCCCAGGCTCTAAGAAATTAGATTCGCAACTTCTCTTTTCTTGCGGAAGGACTGGTGACTGGTAAGAGGTGGTAGGCAGAGGGTAAAGTGTAGAGAGAAGGAGAGAAGTTCCTCCTTAAAGATTGTTTCCTTTTATTTGAGGTTGTTTTTATGAAGTTCTTCAAATTTGCCTTAGAAATGCCGTTGGAGGAGAATGAGTTATTACTATTTTGGGGATTAGAATTATTCCGGTACAGTTACTAATAATATTTCTAAGACATAATATTTGTAAAGTGCCTAGCCTAGTTCCTGGTAGACAGTAGGTGGCCAGTGAATACTAATTTCCCATTATAGTTCAGAGAAGACCATCAGAGCCAAGTGAGAAAAGGAAAAAATGGCTTAGAAGTGTATACATGAGCCAGAAGATGTAGGATTTGGATAGGCTGTTATTGAGGAGGACATTTTTGTCATGGGATAGTATGACCCAGATAGCAAGCTCCACTTTGAGTACAGCTGAAAAGTAGTGGAAAAGATGACTATAAAGGTAATTTGTAGCATATTTTGGAAAGTCTTTAGTATCACTGAGAAGTTCATAATAAATCTGTTAATAATGAGTCACTGAGGATGGTTTTTGGGCAGAAGAGTTACCTAATCAAAGCTGAGCCACGGGGAGATTAATTTGGCAGTGATATGTGGCATATGCTAGAGTGAAGGAAGACTGATGGCACAGAAGCCATTCTGGAGAGTATTGTAGTAATCCAAGCTGCATGAAAGCCTGATTCGTGTGTTTGATTTTCCATTCTTTTCTCCAGCAAATTCAAATACTTGGATCATCTTTATTGTGAATACACAGTTTTATTTATTTGTTTTTTATATTTATTTGTATTACAGTACTTTGAGGAGCACTTTCATAAGAATCACTGATTTTAAATTTTCTAACAACTCTTCAATATAAATGGTAGATAGTCTACTTAAGAGTAGACCTAAGTCAGGCAACCCCCTTGGGTCCCCTCCCTCTTCGGGAGCTTTGTCCTCTATCATTCAATAAACTTTACTATCATTCAATAAACTTTACTTTGCTGCCCAAAAAAAGAAAGAAAGAAAAAAAAGAGTAGATCTAAGTCTGTTGTCTCCCAATTTCAGATTCTTTGTGTTTATATGCTCTTGTACTTTAGAAGTGGCTTTTAAGTCTACCATTAGCAGTCAGGAATTTCATATACTTGGGGATATTCAGAAATGTAATGGACAAGTGTTTTTCTCAGGAAGTCAAGAAATATTAATAATACCATAAAAAACCAAGAGGAGGGGGCACCTCGGTGGCTCAGTTGGTTGAGCAACCGACTCTTGGTTTTGGCTCAGGTCATGTTCTCAGGGTCATGGGAAAAAACCCCAAAAGGATACTACCTTTTAGACACATAGTTTAGTAGGAAGAAAATTGGAAGAATCAGAGTTTGCAACTACAGTTGGGGATTGGGAATTGGGAGGTGGAAAACTGAGATGAGTCTCTCTGAAAGCTTTATTCACTACTTCAGAGATCCTAAGGTGGCTGACATGATGGGGTTATAACATTTCCGTAGGAAACTTCAATCCACATTTACCAAAAGCACTAGTGTACTGTGTTACCTTGTCCCTAAATTACTTTATTGGAATACTCTATTACTTTAAATATTTTAATTATCTAAGATGGAAGGAAATGCAAGAAATTGGTAACATTTGTTGCATTTGGGAAAAGAGATTGACGTCAGAGGAACTGGAGTAGAATTTGTACCTTTTAAGTTTTATACCATAAGAACATTGTAACCTGTTTGAAAATAAATTAAAATTAAATTCTTTTCTTTCTCATGTCTTTTACGTGAATAGAATGTGTTTAAAATACTTAACTGTATTTGAATGTCACATAAATGGCCTGTATTTTCAGTTCATTGTCCATATATTTTGCTATTTTTGCAAAAAATGAGTGTCTATAGCTGAGAATTAATGATTTGAAATTAAGAAAAAGGAAATGCTGCTAGACTCTTAGTCTGAAATCCTTTAATTCCAAAACTACTTTTCTCTTTTCTCGTTCAGGTTGGGTGTTGAAAACAAAAACATATTTTAGTAGAAATTCCCCCGTATTATTGCTTGGAAAATGCTACCATTTTAAGTATGAAGGTAAGTGCTAAATTTGTAACCCATTTAAAAATCTTTATAGAAATTCATTGTATAACTGTTTTCATTGTTTTATTTCCAGATTAATTTACTTTTGGCATATGTCTTTTTGTTTTTTACTTAAACTCTTCTTATTGTAGTAAAATACACATAACATAAAATTTACCATCTTAATAATTTTTAAGTGTACAGTTAGGTGGTATTAAATACATTCATAATGTTGTACTAATAACATTACCACCATTTATCTCCAGAACTTTTCATCTTGTAAAACTGAAACTCTACCCATTAAACAATAACTCCCCAACCTTCTCTTTCCCTCAGCCCCTGGCAACCACCATACTACTTTTTATGCTTGTGTTTTTGGCATATTTCTTTAAGAACCTGTATTTTATGTAACACAAAATACATTGCCATGTGGTTTGGGTTTCTAGTGAACTCCTTGAGGATGAGAATCATGACCTCTTTTGTTGTGTCCCCCATAGTTTTGGACTTATAATAGTATGAATGCTAAGTATTATTTGAATTGATATCTTAATATGATGTATCAAGTTCTGTGATAACTTTAAAGTATACACTAATAATTAAAAGTATCACCTTAATTAACCTACTAATGGTAGATTTTCCAATTCTTAAGGAAGCTCCAATTTCTGAAATTAATTGACTTTATTTGATGTTTTTAAGTTTCCACATATACTCATCCTCTTAATAATTATCATACATTTTCTTTTAATAATTATCATGTATTTTCTTTTAATAATTTATGTCACTTAATGAGTGTCTTCTATGTGTCAGGCGTCATGCTGAGCTCTTTGTGAAATGTCATTAATTCTTACAACAAGACTACAACATCGATTCATATATCCTTACCTTATGAGTATGGAAACAGGAGCTTAGAGAAGTTAAGTAATTTGTCCAAAGTCACACAGGTATTAAATGGCAGAGCTGAAATTTAAACCAAGACTATGTCTCACTTTATGACTGGTGTTTTTTCTACTATGTGTCTTTGCTTGGTTTTGTGTGTATGAGTGTGTGTATTTTGTGTTAATGTGCGTGTGTGTGTGTGTGTGTGTAGGAGAGAGGAGTGAATGTATGTGAAAGTATGTCATTATCAAGGCTTTTATTTTTGGTTGACTTATTTTGGCACATCATTTATCAGCAATTTTCTTTTTCATTTCTTTTTAAAGATTTTATTTATTTGAGAGAGAGAGAGAGAGCACACGAGTGGAGGGGCAGAGGGAGAGGGAGAAGCAGACTCCCCACTGAGCAGGGAGTCCAGTGGTCTCAATCGCAGGACCCTGAGACCATGACCTGACCCGAAGGCAGACACTCAACCAATTGAGCCACGCAGGCGCCTCCTATCAGCAATTTCCTAAAACCTTTTAAAAGTCTTGTAATAATAACAGCTAACATTTATTATTTATTATGTGCTAGGCAGCATTTTAAGTAATTTACATGTTTAACTGATTGAATCCTCACAGCATTCTTGAAGGATGAATAGGAAGGTGATGGACAAAGAAGGGATACATTTTCGGTAAATAGAATGGCACAAGATATTAGAGAGTATATTTCAGAAACAGAGATGTCCCGTGTAGGTATGGTGTGAGAGAATTCTGGAAAGAATCAAATTATGTCGGGACTTCTTGAATGCTATACTAAAAAGTTTTGTTATTTGTATATAGGCAGAGGAGAATATGGGCTTTGGGGTCAGACATAAGTGCTTTGAATTTTGGCTCTTTTTACTAATTAGTTGTTACTTTAGGCAAATTGTTTATTCTTCCTAAGTATTAATGATAACTGTTTCATAAGGGTTTAGTGATTTGCCTGGTACATATGAGCATCCTAAATAGTATTATTATTCATGATATAGGAAATTGGAGAAAAAGTTATTAGAATTTTTAAAATTAATTTTTTTAAAGTAATCTCTATACCTAGTGTGGGGCTCGAACTCATAACCCCAAGATGAAGAGTCTCATGCTCTACTGACTAAGCCAGCCAGGTGCCCTTTATTAGAATTTTTTTGTTGTTGTTAAGGATAGCATTATAGATTTTTTAGAAGAAATACTTTGAACAGATCCTTGTAGTGGGCTCTTGGGGGCCCTCAACTCAAGAGACACAAAGTAAGTGATGTAGGAAGTAAGAATGAGACAAATAGAAGACTATAGTTGACCCGTGAACAATGGGTTTGAACTGCGCAGGTCCACTTACATGTGGATTTCTGCAGTAAGTATAGTACTGTAAGTATATTTTCTCTTCCTTGTGATTTTCTTAATGATATTTCTTTTCTCTAGCTTATTGTAAAAGTACAGTATATACTGCATATAACATATAACATACAAAAATGTGTTAATTGACTATGTTATCAGGTAAGGCTTCTGGTCAACAATAAGTTATTAGTAGTTTAAGTGTTTGGGGACTCCAAGTTATACATGGACTACAGGGTTGGGATTGGAGCCCCTAACCCCACATTGTTCAAGGATCAACTGTATTTTGCTTTCGTTTAGGAGTGGTGATACAGGGAAGGGGAAAGGTGTGGGACCTGGAGGGAGAAAGGAGAGGAGCTAGAAAGGTGGTAAGAGGCTACATGTCCATTGAGACATTCCCTTGTTGACGTCCTCTGATCTTAAGTAAAGTCAGGTAAGCTTGTGAAATGCTTGATCTAAGAGGAGTTCTTTTGGAAAGGGGATGAATTTGACATGTGGAATGAAGACGACAACTCATATTGTAGTGGCTGGACACAGGGAGGAGCATTAAAGCTTAAGCTGTGGAGAATTAGCAGAAATCTTGGAGGCTAGGTTTGGGTTCCTACATGTCACAGAATTTTTGGCGTAAGCAAGTTTTCTAAGTTTTCAGAGAGAGACTGGGGTGCCCAGTTGGCTTCTTAATTACAATGATTATTATTATCTTAGATTTTTGAGCAAAAAATGCCAAATTTCATGTAATTATTTTCAGTGATTATATATTCACAATGTACTGGTTAGGACATTGATCTTGCCCAGAAGGAGCACATAATAATTATAACTAAATACATGCTTTGGAAGAATAACTGATAGAAGAATGATTGGAAGTCAGTTAATAGGCAAGATACAATGACTCTGATATAGGGTAGTGGAAATGGAAAGGAGGGGATGGATGTGAGGTATTTTAAGATAGTATCAACAGCATTTAACAAATGATTGGATTTAGTAACATGGAGATAGTAGATAAAGAAGACTTAAAAACTACTATCTTGGATAATAGGTAGTATTAGTAACCAAATCTGCTATACTAAAGGAAGCATGGGCTTGGGGGTACATGTAGTGTTTGAAGTAGACTATTTAGAAATGAACAGTCTGAATGAAGTAGGCTGTTTAGAATTGATTTGTATTTATTTTCAAAGAGGTCGCATTCGAGGCCAATGGGTAAGGTCACATTGATGAAAAGTATAGGTGGAGAACATCCATCTTTAAAGATAGTCTGATGAGGAAGAATTAGTGAATGACATTAAGAAGGAATAGGCAATATATAAGACAAAAACCCATAATGGTGTATTATCATAGAAACCAAAGGAAAGATTTTCAGGAAGTAAGAGTTGGACAAAATGCCTAATGCTCAAAAGAGGTTAAATAGGAAATAGCCTTGGTAGAAGCTCTAGGATTTGTTGATGAGAAATTGCTGATGACTTTTGTGAGAGCAGTTTCACTAGAGTGGTAAAGATACAAAAGTAACAGCAGCTAACCTACGTTTACTGGATGTGGGTCTGTGTTATGCATCAAGGCCAAATTGTATTGTTTTAAGGAGCTAGTGATCATGATATTTGGTAAAGAAGAATTTTTTTTTAAGATTTTATTTATTTATTTGAGAGAGAGAGAGAGAGTGCCTAAGTAGGGGTAGAGGCAGAGAGAGAGAGAGACAAGCAGGCTCCCCGAGGAGGGACCCTGAGATCTCAGGACCCTGAGATCATGACCTGAGCTGAGGTCAGATGCATAACCAACTGAGCCACCCAGGCGCTCCAGAGAAGAACTTCTTACATAAAACATAAAATTACAGGGGCGCCTGGGTGGCTCAGTCCTTAAGAGTCTGCCTTCAGCTCAGGCCTGATCCCGGAGTCCTGGGATCAAGCCCCACATCAGGCTCTTCCGCTGGGAGCCTGCTTCTTCCTCTCCCACTCCCCCTGCTTGTGTTCCCTCTCTCGCTGGCTGTCTCTCTCTCTCTCTCAAATAAATAAATAAAATCTTTAAAAAAAAACAACATAAAATTACAGCCTATAAAGGAAAATATTGATCACTTTGATCAAATACAAATTTAAAATATCTACATGACAGAAGACACCATAAACAAAGTTTCGTAGCAAACCAGAGAGAGAAGATACTTGCACACGCTCTTTCATTCTCCTTTTGTGTGTGTAGGTATTTTATCTGTGTATGTATCACATGATGACCTTTCTATCTCTCCATCTCTATCTTAAACAAAATGTTAGTCTCCAAAATAATAATGAACTACAAATTAATACGAAGCACATAAACAACCCAAGAAAAGATGAGCCAAGCAAATGAACAGGCCAGGTGCTTTTTAAGTAGAAATCTGAATGGCCAAATACAGGAAAATGCTATGCTAGTAATAAAGAGAGTGCAAATTAAAATGGGATATTATTTCTTAGTCATCGGATTTGTAAAAATTGAAAGGTTTCATGATATCAAATCTTAGCAAGGATGTGAAGAAGTAGGAACTCAAGCACTGCTGAAGAGAGTGTAAACTGGTACAACCTCTTCGTGAGAAATTTGAGAGTACTTAGAAAAATTAAAAATATACACAACTTAGGATCCAGCAATTTGACCTTTAAGTATTGATCATAGAGGAGTTCTCTGTATGTGTGGAGAATACATGTACAAGGATGTTTATTGTAGCTTTATTGAAATAAAAAGTTGGAAACAACTTAAGTATTCAGTAGTAGATGTGATGAATAAGGTTAATCATTTATTCCACAAGTATTTATTGAGAGTCTTATAATGTGCCAGGCACTGGAGTTAATGCTGAAAGTATGACAGGCACAGTCCTTACTCTCAAGGAGCTTACTGTCCAGATGAGAGACATTAAACAAATAAGTACAAAAGTTATTAATCCCATTATGATATTTGTGATGAAGCAGAAATATAGGCTGCTGTAAAACTACAGAAGGAGACCAAATTAGAAAGGTTGCTAATGGATGTATTTCAAAATAGCTTAAACAATGAGGGGATGTATTAACATACACAATCAGAAGTCCTATGTAGGGATGGCTCTAGGTTGGTTAATTCAGTGCCTCTGTGACATCAAGGACTCATGTTCTATTCATCTTCCTACTCTGCTTATCTGGCCTTATTTTCACCAACTCTCCTTAAAGTAGCAAGTGTCTATTTCAGCACCAAGCTCGGATATATGACCAATATGACACAATCTAGTGGAAGAAAGACTTTTTCTTCTTTGTATTATTTATTACAAATACCGAATTTTTATTATTTTTATAATTTTATATTAAATCGTTAAAATTTTGAAATTATGAAATATTCATACATAGAGAAGGTAAAAACCTTGTGTATATACATTTAAGGAGAGTAACAAAAGTGTACTCAACAAAAAAAATACAATTTTACTCTTACCTATTTATTTAACTTTTAATTCAAGTATAACTAACATACAGTGTTATGTTATTTTAAGGTGTATAATATAATGATTCAATAGTTCTATCTGTTACTCAGTGCTTATCACAGTAAGTGTGTTCTTGATCTCCTTCACCTCATCCACTTACTCACCTCCCCTCTGGTAACCACCAGTTTGTTGTCTATAGTTAAGACTGTTTTTTTGTCTCTTTTCTTCTTTGTTCATTTGTTTTGTTTCTTTAATTCCACGTATGAGTGAAAACCTATGGTATTTGAGTAATTTTTTAAATCTCTGTGTGCTTCTTCTACCCAATTATAGCCCTCCCATGCCAAAAAAAACCCGCTATTGCAATGTTACAATGATTTTTTATTTCCTGTTTCTGATTTTTTGAAAATGGAATCAAACTATATTTCGCTTCTGTTACTTGCTTATGCCTTTCAGTTATGTTTTTAAGAATTGTCCATGTTGTTACAGGTAGTTCTGGTTTACTTTTACCGCTGCATAGTATTGCACTGTATGAATTACTACAAATTACTCATTCTATTATTGATGGGCATTTGATTTTGGTTTTTCACCTTTATAAACAATGTATATAGTATTTTCTTGCATTATTTATTGATTTTTAATTCAGTTGCATTGTGGTCAGACAAAATACTTTAATATCAATCAATAATAGAATGAGATCTTATTTATTGATTTGAGAGAGAGAGAGAGTGTGCACACAAGCAGCAGGGAGGAGCAGAAGGAAAGGGAGAAGCAGACTCCCTGCTGAGTTGGGAGCCTGATATGGGGCTCAATCCCAGGACCCCGAGATCACGACCCGAGCCAAAGGCAGATGCTTAACCCACTGAGCCACCCAGATGCCCCGATAGAACGAAATCTGGAAATTAAGCGATACACCTCTACATAACTCCTCATTTCTTTGTACATGCCATTTTTTAGTGAAAGTAAAAGTTATGATTCAAAAAATTCTGAATTCCTTGATCTTATTTCCACAACGTTTGGGCATAACCCTGGTAAGATCTAGAGCAACACAGATCCCTAAAAACAATAGACTTAGCACAAAAACCAACAGCATACATAGTAAGACCACTTGATATCTTACTTTCATGCCCTTCCTTATGTTCTACAAAGAGATTCCTAGCAAAAGTCCATCCCTGAGATGGTTTCAGTTCAGAAAAAGCTTTTACCATTTTCTAGCCTCTGTGCTACCCTACTTTTTAAAAAAGTTTTTCCCCCTTTTTCCATGTACTATTTTCATCCCCATGGCTAGACTGATTGTAGATGCTCCTCAGCCCCAAAATTAGGAAAGACAGAGCCTTATCTCTGTTCAGTTTACACTAAATCATTTTGGCCCCTACAATAGAACCAGTGTGCCAGAGATAGCCTCAAATTCCAGTTTTTCCTTAACAGTCTCTGAGCCCATCATGTCCTGAATCATCTAAGAGAAAACCTAGAAAAATCCTAGCCAGATGGGGGCATGGTGTCTGTGAAAAGATTAAGCTTCCTTAGAATGAAATAAAATCCTTAATTGCTTCTCTTACAGATAATCTGTAAAATTAAATTTTGGTATTTGGTCAAGATACTACTAACTGGTAGGACCATTTGGATTTTTTTATAGTATACAATATTTTTTATAGTATATTTTATTTATTTATTTGAGAGAGGGAGCAAGAGCAGGGAGGAGGGGCAGAGGGAGAGGGAGGAAGCAGGCTCCCTGCTGAGCAGGAAGCCCCACACAGGCCAAACCCAGGACGCTGAAATCATGACCTGAGCCGAAAACCCGACTGAGCCACCCAGGCACCCTTATGCTACAGATATTGACATAACAATGCACAACAGGATATCTTACACTGGGAAGGTGGAATTGTATAATATGAAGTGAAGAGTTTGTAGCTCAGGAAAGGTAGCAAGATAAATTTAGAAGCTTGAAAGATCATACCAGATTTAGCCTGGTTAAAATAATCTTATTTTTTACAAATGTGTCCTAATATTGATAGAAATAAAATAATAGAAGGCAGATTATCAAGTTTAAGACTCTTATACTTATTGGGGCACCTGGGGAGGCTCGGTCAGTTAAGCACGTGTCTTTGACTCAGGTCATGATCCTGGGGTCCTGGGATCAAGCCCCACATCAGGCTTCCTGCTCAGTGGAGAGTATGCTTCTCCCTCTCCCTCTACCCCTCCCCCCCACTTGTGCTTGCACGCGCTTGCTCTCTTTCTCTCAATAAAATCTGTAAAAAAAAGAATCTTATACTTATTTATCATTATGAATGAATTCATTGTAGATGACTTAGGGTAAGATGAAACCACTACTTCCTAAGCACTTAAGATTTTTTTCTTTATCACTAGTTTGGAAAAATTTGATTATGATATGTACTGGTGCAATTTTGTTCATGTTTCTTGTGCTTGGGTTTTGTTGAACTTCTTGAAACTGCTGATTCATAGTTTTCATCAAATTTGAATTTTTAAAAAAGATTTTATTTATTTATTTATTTGAGAGAGAGAAAAGAATGAACAAGGGAGTGGCAGAGGGAGAAGCAGGAGAAGCGGACTCCTTGCTGAGCAGGGAGCCTGATGTGGGGCTTGATCCCAGGACCCCGGGATCATGACCTGAGCTGAAGGTAGATGCTTAACCGACTGAGCCACCCTGGCTCCCCTCAAATTTGAATTTTTTCCAGTCATTTTGTCTTCAAATATTTTTTCTTTCCTTCACTTTCTTCTCTCTCCTGGGTCTCCACTTATACATATATTATCATGGATGAAATTCTGCCACAGCTCACTGATGGTCTTTTATTTTATTTTTTAAAAAGATTTTATTTATTTATTTTAGAGAGAGACTGCGAGTGGGGGGAGGGGAAGAGGGAGAAGGAGAGAGAATCTCAAGCAGACTCCACGCTGAGTGCAGAGCCCAACATGGGACTCGATCCCATGACCCTGAGATCATGACCTGAGCCAAAATCAGGAGTTGGACATTTAACTGACTGAGACACCCAGGCACCCCTTCTGGTCTTTTATTTTTAAAAAATTCTTTTTCCTCTCTGTGTTTTATTTTGGATCGTTCTTATTGCTGTGTCCTCAAGTTCACCAGTCTTTCAGTCTTTTCCTCAGTAGTGTCTAATCTGCCATAAATCCCAGTCATATATTTTTCATCTTGGACCTTGTAGTTTATATATCTAGAAGTTCCATTTTTTTTTTGGTCTTCCTTTTCTCTAGTTACCTTTTTGAACATATATAAAATAGTTGTAATAACTGTTTTAATGTCCTTGTTTGCCAATTCTAGCATTTGTATTAGTTCTGGTTTAGTTTTGATTGATTGAGTATTCTCATTTTGGCTTGTGTTTTCCTGCCTTTTTGCATGCTTAGTAATCCTTGATTGATTGCCAGACATTGTATTATTTGCCTTGTCGGGTGCTGGATATTTTTGTATTCCTTCCAGTACTGCATTGTGTGCATGTGCCAGACTTTCTCTGTTTTACTCTTGGGGGGTATTTGGAAAATTTTCAATTTTTGGCAATTGTTAAGAGCGCTGCTGTGAATATTCCAGTACATGTGCTTTGGTGAGTAAGCATGCGTATGGATTTTCATTCAATATGTATACCTGGGAATGTAATTGCTGGATCACAGGGTATTCATATGTTTAGCCTCAGTAGATACTACCAAATTGTTTTATAAAGTAGATGTGCCAATTTGTATTCCTACTAGGTGTATGTAAGAATTCTACTTGCTCTTATGTCACCATTACTTGATGTTTTTCTTTTTTATTAGAGCTACATTTTAATTTGCATTTCTCTGATAACTAATGGAATGAGCATATTTTCATAAACACCTTTCCATTTGGATAGGTCTTCTGTTAGATTGTCTTTTTCTTATTGATTCATTCCTAAGTTTTCTTTATATGTTCTGGATATGAATCCTTTTTTGGAATGTATATATAGGACATGTCTTCTAATCTATGACTTTTTCACTCAAAGTTATCTTTGGAAGAATAGTAGTTCTTAATTTTAATATAGTCCGGTTAACTATTTTACCTCCTTAAATGGTTACTACTTTTGTGTTCTGTTTAATAAATCCTTGCTTACTTTAGGGCAAGATGTTCTCTCTAGTATCTTGAAGCTGTCATTTCACTGTTTGTTTTCTCGTGTTGTTTTTAAGATCAGTTCTTTGTCTTTCATGTGAACTTTATTTTACTCTACTTGGAATTCATATCTTTCTTAAAATCTGAAATATTTTCAACCACTTTTAATTTATAGCTGTTCCCCATTCTTCCATTCTCTCCTGCATCTCTGGTAAGTCTTTGTTAGATTTTTTCCCCCATGTCTCTGAAATTCTTGGTTTTTCACATATTCTATTACTTTGTCTCTCTGTGCTGTATTCTGAGTAATTTCTTTCTCTTAATTCTGGTTCCTTAATTATCTCCTGAGTGGTGTATAATTTTCTGTTTAATCTTATGCCAAATTTCTATTTTTAGTTCTATATTTTTTACTTCTAGCAGTTCCATTTGGTTTTCTTTCCTATGTGCTTGGTCAATTTTAATAGTCTGTTTTTTGTTATTTTTCTAACTTTAAGTACCCTTCTATTTTTTAAACGTATGCATACTTATTTTATCCTGTATCTGATAATTACAAGATCTGTAGTCTTTGAGGGCTCATTTTATAATTTATTTACTTGTAATTATTTCTCATATTAGCTTGTTTAATTGTGATAGTAAGCCTTGATTGAACCCTTGATGTTATAGCAGTTCTCTTCTGTTTCCTTTATCAGCTTTCGTTTCATTCTTTGTTGTGGTTCTTTGTGACTTCCCATTCTTCATAAAGCTCTGATCTCACATCTTTCCCATCATAAAAGACAAAAGCAAAGCAAAACAAAAATTAAAAAACCCCTCTAAAACCCCTCTTCCTGTGGTTCCATTTATCTTACATTCACCTGACAAATGTTTATTGCACATCTACTATGAACTGAACTCTGTGATAAGTGCTGAAGCTTTAGGGGTGCAGGAGAAAGATTCCTTCTCCTCTAGCGTACTTGAAATTTGGAAGGGAGGCAGATGTAGATAAATATTATAGATATAATTAATTATGATTTTGAAAAGAGAAGTCAGTCAAAGAATTGAATAGCAGGGGCAGTATTATTATAGTGGAGAGTCAACAGAACAATGAAGTTCATTTAGTACTAGCAATTTTCCAATAATATTTAGAGTAAGTTTTTGGGGGAGGGGCAGAGGGAGAGAGAGAATCCTAAGTAGGCTCCACACCCAGCATGGAGCCTGATGCAGGGTGCGTCTCCTGACCCTGAGATCATGACATGAGCCAAAATCAAGAGTCAGAGGCTTGAACCGACTGAGCCACCCAGGTACCCTGTAAATTTTAAATTTGGAGTAAATTTAGAGTAAACATTTAGAGTAAATTTAGAGTAATTTTAAGACTAGATCTTAAAAGGATAAAGAATTAATCACTTCGTCAAGGTAGGAGATGAGGAACTATATGTTTGTCAAGCCACAGGGTGAGATGCGAGAGTTATGTGCTATTGTATCAAATTGCAAACAAATTTAAATTTCTCTAGAGTAGAAATTTTGGACATATTTGTAGGGCCATGTTCAATTTCTAGGCATTTTTATTTCTAATAAACTTCACATATTGAGAGAAACTCATTGATAATGGGAGCTTGACAGTCATTATTTTTATTGTCATTGAAACTGTATGCCACAAGTTAGCTCCATTAAGCTGAATATTATGAAGTTTAGATGATTGTAATTTTTTCAGAATGAACTTGAGGAAGGATAGGTGCAGCAAGGATAAAGAATAAAAGCATGATAAAACTGCTTTAACATCCTGCAGAAGGGCACTGGAAATTGAACTCCTTGGAATTAAGAGTTGTAGGCAGATTTATCTATCCACCTGTCCACCCACCCAAACCAAGCAACATTTGTTAGGACCTACTTGTTTTAGGCACTGTGCTGCCTGCTGAGGTTATAAAGGTGACTAAGATAGTCTCTCTAGAAGTAATCAAGCAATGTCCATTCATTTTGAGAGACTAATCAAGGAATGTTAGTTCATTTGAGCCCTAGTATTTTGTAAATTATTGGGCAAACAGTGACCATAGTTTTCACATAGAAATTGTATTACAGATAATCAATTTGAAAAAGCCTTTTAAAATGATATATGTGGGCAGGAGCAGTTTTTAAAAAAATGTTTTTCAACATGAAAGGATAACTATATATTTAGGAATTTTGTATTCTTACTCTTTAGCTTCTTAGTTTTGATTTTATAATTTGAGTATAAATATTCATGACAATAAATACCATCTGAACATTTTATTTGATTTTAAGAACTAGTTTATGTGATTATATTCAGTTTTACATATTGACAAATCATGATATTTTATTTGCAAATCTCATTTTAGAGAGCACTAATATGTATATCCTGAGCCAAATGAGGCAAAAAGAAAAGGTATTTTTATATTATCCCCTCATAAAAGAGTTGATTATATTTGGAATATAGGATATTATTATTAACAGTATTACTGATGATACCTTTTATTAGCTAGTTCAAGAGTGTACAAAACATTTCAGCATCCATTCTCATTTGATTTTCATAATAGCCTGATTAGGCAGAATAACATTTATCTTCATTTAAATTGAAAAAAAGTATTAGAAAAATTGTAATATACTCCATATCTTATGGACAGTAATGGGAACATAATACCATTATTGACGTTTCTTTGCATATATTTAGACTGTAGTTTATATTTTTATTTTGTAGATGAAAATAAACTGCTGCCTGCAAGATCAGGATGTACAATAGAAGATCATGTAATTGCGGGAAATGTAGAAGAATTTCGTAAAGATTTCATTTCAAGAATATGGTTGACCTACAGGGAAGAATTTCCTCAAATAGAAGGCTCGGCTTTGACAACAGACTGCGGTTGGGGCTGTACATTAAGAACTGGCCAGATGCTATTGGCTCAAGGACTCATACTACACTTTCTTGGTAGAGGTAAATCAAATCTCTGTTTTGGGGGGAATTTTTGTTTTGTTTTTTGCTTTGGGGGACTGAGGCAGAGGGAGAGAATCTTAAGCAGGCTCCATGCCCAGTGCAGAGCCTGATGTGGGGCTCGATCTTAGAACCCTGAGATCATGACCTGAGCCAAAATCAGGAGTCAGAGGCTTAACCAACAGAGCCACCCAGGTGCACCTGTTTTGTTTTGTTTTTTTTTTCCAAACTCCAGCTTGCAAACTGTGTAAAATTTCCTATGGTTAATTTCTTGACTTCCTGATGTCTTCTAAAATTTGTAACTAATCTAGCATATTCCATCTTTATTGAACTAGGCTAGGTATGACTTATATGTAAGTGTAAGTTTTTAGTAGCCTTTGGGTTTTTTATTGTTATTTAGTTCTTTTTGATTGAATTATCTGAATTATCTCCAGTTCAGTAAATCTTGGGCAGGTCAATAGCAGTGACTTTGAACAGATAGTTGATATTTTTACATTATTTAAATCTTAAGAAATTTAAACCAGTTTATTTTCTCTCTACATATCAGTAATGCTTTAAAATGTTTTTATCTTTACAAATATGATTATAATCAGTTAACTTCATTAGGCATATTCTTTTTTTTATTTTAATTTTTTTTATTATATTATGTTAGTCACCATACAGTACATCCCTGGTTTCTGATGTAAAGTTCGATGATTCATTAGTTGCGTGTAACACCCAGTGCACCATGCAATATGTGCCCTCCTTACTACCCATCACCGGTCTATCCCATTCCCCCACCCCCCTCCCCTCTGAAGCCCTCAGTTTGTTTCTCATAGTCCATAGTCTCTCATGCTTCATTCTTAATAGGGTTATCATGCTTAGTCTTTTAGACTCTCAAAAATGTCATTGCTACTTCCTACATATATCTATTTAAAAAAGAAAAACCTTTCTTACCATTTCTATTAGTCCATTTTTTATAATTTGTACATTTGTAGGAAGATTTTAGTTTACTATTTAGGTTATCGAATATGGCTATTACTAAATATTATCATATTTTTAAAGTGTTAGATAATTTCCCTGCAATGCATGGCAAATATTTGGTAACCTTTCTGTAGGGATTATTGATGAGATTATTTAGAGAGAATGTTTATTCAAGAATGGTATGGATAATACAAAGAAAAAGAATTTTTAAACTTTCTCTGGGATGATTTATTTGTAGTCTTGTGTAATCACAGGCAAGAATTGGGATATTCTTCATAGTTCAACTAGTTCTCTGAATCTGTGACTCATTTTGTTAACTTAAAATTACATGTATGCTTGGAACGGTCTTATCACAAAACTGTGAAGTAGTGAATATGGTTGGTTTTGGGGGGATCTTTGATCTTTAACGACTTCTATTTATTAACTTTTCATTTACTGGAGAATTGATATTACTCCCTAAACAATGATTGAGTTATTTTTGAAAGGTTTGAGAAAAAAAACAAAGAAAAGAAATTTAAAACTTCCATGGTTAGACTTCCATTTTAACATATAATCAAAGCAAAATCTGCTTTCCGAAGTTAACTCTCTCATTAATGTTAGTGAATATGTTTATTGTGCATTTGGGTAGTCAAGGCTGGCTATCTGATAAGCAGTACTAGTAAGGGAGTACAGAAGTCCTCATTCCATTTCAGCACTGTCAAAGAAAAGAAAGAAAAACATTTTCCTGAGTTGTTTATTTGTACCCGAATTTACTATTTTTTTAAAAAATTATATCTCAATACTATTTTAAAAATATATCTCAAAGTTTTATTGAGATATAATTTACATAACATAAATTCACTCATTTAAAGTGAACAATTCAGTGGTTTTTGGTATGCTTCCAGGGTTCTGCAACTATCACCATCACCTAATGTTAGGACATTTTCCTCATCCCCAAGAGAAACCTCATACCCTTTGGCAGTCACTCCCAATACCCTGCTTGTCATATGCAGCCATTAATCTACTTTCTGTCTCTATAAATTTGCCTATTTCTGATTTACTGTTTTAGCTTAGTAACCTATATGACTTTAAATGCTATATCCTTATTTTAGTAGAATTGTTAAAATCTAACTATTTAAAAGATCTGAACACCTTGCTTTGGAACTACTATAGCTTGGACCTGGCCTGATGCTTTGAACATTGAAAATTCAGACTCTGAATCATGGACTTCCAACACTGTAAAAAAATTTACCGCATCATTTGAAGCATCACTTTCAGGGGAAAGAGAACTCAAAACCCCAACAGTTTCTCAGAAGGAAACAATCAGGAGATATTCTGATGATCATGAAATGCGAAATGAAATTTATCATAGGAAAATCATCTCTTGGTTTGGTGATTCCCCTTTGGCTCTCTTTGGTTTACACCAACTAATAGAATATGGAAAGAAGTCTGGGAAAAAAGCCGGAGATTGGTATGGACCAGCTGTGGTTGCTCATATTTTAAGGTAAAATTCTATTAAAATCTTTCATCTTATGACAGAGGTCCTTAGGCTCAGAGATACTGATTTTGGCAGTGCATGTATATAATTGGAACTTTTAAAGTCTTACCGTTGAGAATATTCATAAGGAAGCATTCATTTGTTAATAAGCAAAAAACAAGACATTGCAATTCTAGTTACATTTAATTTATCTATGACAAGTTTTTCCACTTTTGTGCATAGGTATAGATATCCAGGGTCTCTTTCTAACCAGGTTTTCATTAGACTACCTTATTGGAATGTTCTAAAAACTAACAACTCTTTCAACCTTGGAACATGCATAACATTATAGTTTTTTTTTTTTTAATAGTGTAACCTGGGGGCTGTAATGTACTGATAGTGTAATGAAATGTCAAGAGCTAAAATTGATGTTTTCAGCATTTCTTTGCACACATCAAATTCTTGTGAATTGTAAATGTATGGGACTATTAATATTATAATTATATCATAGTAAAAGTAAAGGGTCCGTGACATTCAGAGTAGTTAGAAAAAAGTCGAAAGTCAAATTTCACTGTACCTTAGCCTTTTATGTGCCATTTGTTTGGCTACTGCTTAATTAAAAAAAAAAAATAGTCTAATTTGTTGTGTGTCCTATTGTTGTAAATGGAATCATTAATATGTCACTCAAATATAGTATGTTATAGTAAGTTTACTTCATTTAAAATCATGTATAAATTAGAAATTATTATACTTTTTTTGCATATTAACAGGCTTTTATATTTTATAGGCCAGAGGCTTAACAAATGGAAATGTATTTGCCTAATGTTATTAAATGGATTGTTAATATCAAGTCCTGCTTGGTATGATATTTATCAAAGCATAATTATAAAAGCTTAGTTTCTACTCTTCAAGATATTACATTCTATACCCCAGGGATCAGAACACTTTTTCTGTAAAAGGCCTCATGGTAAATATTTTAGGCTTTGCAGGCTATAAAGGGCTCTGTTGACCATTTTTCTTTTCTTTTTTTGTTTTACAACTCTTCAAAACTGTAAAAGCCATTCTTAGCTTGCAGGTTGTACAAAAACAGGCCACAGGTTGTATTTGGCCTATGGGCCATAGTTTGCCAATCCCTCTTCTAAATGAACACATACAAACATAAATAATAAGTCATGTGAAATTAAAAAATTATGAAGATACAGTTAAATAAAATATTTCTATTTCTCCAATTTGTGTAATTTCTTTTTGCAGGTGTTACTGTGACTTTTTTCAAATCATGTGCACCATTGAGAACATTATCTTCACTCAGAAATATTTTTCAACTTGCAGTTTTACTTATAGAATTCTAAGACTCAAAATTAGGAAATTCATTTGTTCAGGTTACATAGGTTTTTGAGTGAAGGGAAAAAAGTCATCCATGCATGCATGCATGCATTCATTCATTCATTTTATTTAAAGATTTATTTATTTATTTGAGAGAGAGTGCGGGGAGAGGCAGAGGGAGAGAGAGAGAAAAAATCTCCAGCAGACTCCCTGCTGAGCATGGAGCGTGTCTGGGGCTTGATCTCATGACCCCAAGATCATGACCTGAGCCAAAATTAGGTCCAAGGCTTAACCGACTAAGCCACCCAGGCGCCCCTGTAACTTATATTTTAATGTTCTTTGAGTAATTTAGTGTAATACTCTACTTAGAAAGGATTGACCAGATTTTGATACCATTCAGATTTTGAAAGCAGACACTACAGGTTAAATAAGAAAGTAAAAAAAAAAAAAAAAAAAAAAAGATGGCTTTCTTTCCCCTTAAATTAAGTCTTTAATTATTAACTGGAAATGTTAGGCTTTTAAAGGATGATATGTGTTGTTTTTTTAGAAAAGCAGTTGAAGAAGCAAGGCACCCTGATTTACAAGGAATAACTATTTATGTTGCACAAGACTGTACAGGTAAGGAATGTATATAATTCTATTTTTTTTCTGATTATTTGGTTATACTTTTTTATTTAGATAGAATTGGCATAGAACATATTAGTTTCAACTGTATAACATAATGACTCAGTATTTATATGTATTGTGAAATGATCACCACAGTAAGTCTGATTAACATCTGTCACCATACATAGTTACAAAAATCTTTTTCTTGTGATAAAAACTTAGTAGAGAGAGTAGATTAGACCTACTCTCTTTGCAACTTTTTAAAAAAATATTTTATTTGAGAGAGAGAGCACAAACGGAGGGAGGGGCAGAGGGAGAACGAGAGGGACAAGGACAAGCAGACTTCACGCTAAGCAGGGAGCTGGACGTGGGGCTTGATTCCAGGACCCCGATGGAATCACCACCTGAGACCTGAAGGCAGACGCCCAACCAGCTGAGCCCCCCAGGTGCCCCTCGTAGCAACTTCCAAATATAACAACATGATATTATGAACTGTAGTCCCCATGCTGCATGTTACATTCTCATGACTTACTTATTTTGTAGCTGGAAGTTTGTACCTTTTGACCTCCTTTACCCACTTCACCCTCCTCCCCACCCCTGCCTCTGGAAACCAGCAATCTGCTCTCTGAAGGGAAAGCTCATTTGATTAAAGTATATATTAGTTCAGAAGAGTCAGAGATAGGGATGGTCATGTGTGTGCTGCCTCAGAAAAATTAGAGAATTTAAAGGTTTATAATTAGAAGCCGTTACTGAATAGTTTGGAAAAAGTAAGATGATACTTTTTTCAAAACATAGAACTGTTGTTGCATTTTCGTGCCTTTGGTTTAGACAGACTATGGGAGATAGGGAAGCTGGTGAACAGAAGAATGTGATAGCTCATAATCTAAATTTGGAATTTAGAGAGAAGTGGGGAGCAAGTAGCAGAATTTGTTAATCAGCAACCGTACAAGAAAGAGCTTGGTTTTCTTCAAACAGGGAGTTTAAAGAAAGCTTTTTTGTTGTTGTTGAACAAAACAAAGTTTTGTCTATATTTGGTTCAACAAAATCTTCTCATTTTCTCTTGAAGTATTCTACTTGGCCTGTCAACACCCATCACTCTATCCAAACTTCTCTTATCAATAATTTAATCTTTCTAAAAATCCAGTGTTCACTTCTCAGTCCTCACATCACACAATTTACCAATAGCATTTGACACAATCCACCACTTTTTCCTCCTTGTAATGTTTTGTTTACTTGGTTTCTAGGATGCTCCTTTTTAGGTTGTCCTTCTACCTTGTCCACTTCTTCACAGTCTTCTTTGCTGGTTTTCCTTATCTCGCTGATCTCTAAAATTGCGCTCGGCCTTTAGACCTCTTCTCTCTCTCTCTCTTTTTTTAAAGATTTTATTTATTTATTTGACAGGGATAGAGACAGCCAGCGAGAGAGGGAACACAAGCAGGGGGGATGGGAGAGGAAGAAGCAGGCTCATAGCGGAGGAACCTGATGTGGGGCTCGATCCTATAACGCCGGGATCATGCCCTGAGCCGAAGGCAGACGCTTAACCGCTGTGCCACCCAGGCGCCCCTAGACCTCTTCTCTTATACACAGATTTGAATTCACCTGGTCTCGTGGCTTTACAGGACTATCTATATGCGGTCAACTGCCAGATTTATAGGACCTCTCACGAATCCAGGCTTTTATATCTATAGCTGCCTACTCATCCTCCCTGCTTGCATGTTTAATAGATATCTGACACTTAGCATGTCTAAAACTGAATTCCCAATCCTCCTACTCTTTCCCTTCCTATAGTTGTCTATCATATGTCTTTGTAAATGGTATGTCTCTTACTCTATTTATACCAAAATCATTCAGATCACTTATGACTCCCCTTTTTCCCTCTCCCATCTTGCATTTAACATATTAAGGAGTTCTTTTAACTTACTGATCACTTTTAACCAGCTCCAAATGACCATCCCATGACTGTTCCCTATATTCACAATTACTGCCCTTGTTCGAGCTATTATCATCTCTTGTTAGATTATTGTGGTTTCTTTCCTTCCTTCCTTCCTTCCTTCCTTCCTTCCTTCCTTCCTTCCTTCCTTTTCCCTTTTCTTTCTTTCTTTCTTTCTTTCTTTCTTTCTTTCTTTCTTTCTTTCCTTTTCTTTTCTTTTCTTTTCTTTTTTCTTTCTTTCAGATTTATTTATTTGAGAGAGAGCATGTGAGCGTGAGCAGGGGAGGGAGAGAAGGAGGCAGAGAGAGAATCTCAAGCTGACTTCCCACTGAGTGTGGAACCCGATGCAGGGCTTGATCTCAGGACCCTGAGATCATGACCTGAGGTGAAATCAAGAGTTGGATGCTTAACTGACTGAGCCACCCAGGCACCCTATTTTCTAACTGTTCTCTGTGCTTCAGCCCTTGCCCCTACAGTCTGTTATCAACACAGGAACCACACTAGTAAAGTGTAAGTCAGATTAGGACATTCCTTTCTAAAAAACTCTTCAATAGCATGCTCTCTCACTCAAAGTAAAGAACTGCAGTTTTTACAATGGCCTTTAAGAGTTCACGCACTGGGGTGCCTGGTGGCTCAGTCGGTTAAATGTCTGCCTTCGGCTCAGGTTGTGATCCCAGAGTCCTGAGATTGAGCCCACATTGGGCTCCCTGCTCAATGGGAAGTCCGTTTGTCTCTTTCCCTCTGCCCGTCATCCTCGCTTGTGCTCTCTCTCTCTTGCTCTGCTCTCTCTAAAATAAATAAATAAAATCTTAAAAAAAAAAAAAGAGTTCACACAACCTGTCTTCATTCTCCCCCAGTGTTTTACTTTATCTTCTAACCTTATTTTCTATTATTTTACCCCTTGCTAACTTCCCTCCAGAGACACAGGCCTCTTGTTCCTGGAATATGCTGGCTGTGCTTCTGCCTTAAGGCATTTGCATTGACTGATCTTTATACCTGGAATACTCTTCCCCCAAGTTTTGGCATTTCGTGGTTTCTTACTTTGTCCTGACTTAAATGTTATGTTTTCGAAGGCCCTCCTTACCAGCTTATTTTAACCCCCACTCCCCCACACCTACATCTCCTATCTATCTTTCTCCCTTTGTTTTTCTTCAAAGCACTCATCACCATCTGACATAACTTTTTTTTTTTTTAAGATTTTGTTTATTAGAGAGAGTGTGTGCACAAGTGGGAGGGGGGTGGCAGAGGGAGAGGGAGAAGCAGACTCCCCAGTGAGCAGGGAGCCCAACATGGGGCTTGATCCCAGGACCCTGAGATCATGACCTGAGCTTAAGACAGACACTTAATTGGCTGAGCCACCCAGGTGCCCCAGCCGTCTGACATAATCTTATATTTGACTAATTCACTATTTCCTTATATTAGAGTATATGATCTAGGAGGACAGGGTTTTTCCTCTATTTTGCTCACTGGTGAAGCTCTATATGAAGTGCCATATAGTAGCTACTCAATAAGTATCTGCTGAATGTATAAATGAAGTAGACATTTTTTTTTAAGATTTTATTTATTTATTTGACATAGATAGAGACAGCCAGCGAGAGAGAGAACACAAGCAGGGGGAGTGGGAGAGGAAGAAGCAGGCTTTCAGTGGAGGATCCCAGATCGCCAGGATCATGCCCTGAGCCGAAGGCAGATGCTTAACGACTGAGCCACCCAGGCGCCCCAAAGTAGACATTTTTTAACTCATTGAGACCTTGATAGTGATAGCAGAGATTAGATGACTGGCCAATGGGGAGGAGGGATTAGAGTAAAAATGTTTCTGAAAATCATTTTTATAAAATTTAATACATATTTATTATATTTTTCTCAGTTTACAGTTCTGATGTAATTGATAAACAGTGTACTTCCATGGCCTCTGATAATACAGATGACAAAGCTGTTATTATTCTAATCCCTGTTAGACTTGGTGGGGAAAGAACCAACACCGACTACTTAGATTTTGTAAAGGTATGAAATAACTAATTTTTTTTAAGGCAATGCTAGCTAATATGAAAAATACAGAAGGTTTGCAGTCTTTTTTTCTATGAAATGGATAGTGATGATTTTATAATTATAGGTTGTTAAGTTTGATATTAGAAATTTTTAATTTCAATATTATAAGATCAAACATGATTTGAAGGGTATGGTGTTCTATGACCAAGTAAAAAGCCTTTAATCTTTTTGTAGCTGATCAAGGAGACATAGATGCAGCGATAATCATAATCTGTACTATGTCTACAGTTCCCATTATCCGTATTTGTGATTGTTTAAAAGTATGTACCTTTGTTTATTTATAAATCCCACATTAAACTATTTTGAGATAATGATTGAAACAAACTGAGTTTTCTATTATTGCTGTATTATCTCTTAACTTGTTTCCTGTGCCACCAGAAGGTCAATAAGTAAAATGACTATTTATTTATATAGACAGAAATGATGAAGATAGTATGAGGGAAGGTTCCATCTTGGTTTTCTTTATATTAACCAGTTAAAAATCTCTTCTATTTGAGAACACATAATTCTTTTTTCCAGATGACCGTGTCTAATTATGTTATCTTGTTTTGGGCACCACGACGTTTAGTTAATTATTTAAAATAATTTTATTTTTGATTTGAGTAAAGTTGACACACACTGTTACATTAGTTTCAGGTGCACAGCATAGTGACTCAATTTCTCTATAGGTTATGCTGTGCTCACCACAAAGGTAGCTACCATCTGTCACCATACAACCCTCTTACAGTATCACTGACTATATCCCCTATGCTGTGTCTTTTATGACTGTGACTTATTCATTCCACAACTGGAAGCCTGTATCTCCCACTCCTCTTTACTCATTTTGCCCATCCCCCACCTCCCTTCTCTCTGTATTTATAGGTCTGATTCTGCTTTTTGCACAAAACTTTAACTCTTGAAATACTTAGTTTTGGTTAAGACTATAGTACTTTTTTTTTTATAAAGATTTTATTTATTTATTTGACAGAGAGAGACAGCCAGCAAGAGAGGGAACACAAGCAGGAGGAGTGGGAGAGGAAGAAGCAGGCTCCCAGCAGAGGAGCCTGACATGGGGCTCGATCCCAGGACTCTGGGATCACACCCTGAGCCAAAGGCAGACGCTTAATGACTGCGCCACCCAGGCGCCCCTAAGACTATAGTACTTATATTATTTTCATAGTTTTAATAAAGTTTCTCATCTTTTCAAGGCCAGAGATGGAATTCCTCTTTGAATGGAGTGTTTTGGCATAGTAATCTTGAAATTTGTCTTTTTTTTTTTTTTAAGATTTTATTTATTAATATGACAGCGAGAGACAGCCAGCAAGAGAGGGAACACAAGCAGGGGGAGTGGGAGAGGAAGAAGCAGGCTCCTAGCGGAGGAGCCTGATGTGGGGCTCGATCCCGGAACGCTGGGATCACGCCCTGAGCCAAAGGCAGATGTTTAACTACTGTGCCACTCAGGTGCCCCTTGAAATTTGTCTTTTATGTTTCAGTAACAGTTTGTTCCCCACGTGAAGCCTCGTGGTCCATGTGTATATGGGTGGAACATCTATCCTCACCATAGATTGTGCTGTTTCTAAAAATCTAGAGCAGCTGTTTTCAATACATGGGATATGGAAGTTTTCTAGGTGGTATATTGGTTTTTTGTAATAGTTACTAAAATTCTGCAGGCATACATGTTACTAGTAATACCGATACTATAGTCTATCGATAATATATGAATCCCCTAGGTAGAAGTGGGGTTTTGATTTCTAACATGTGGGCTCTTTAGTCAAGTTAATGGTAGAACGTGGGAAGTTATAAACCATTTCACCTAGCGAATCCATTGAGGGTTTTGGGACTTCTGCCATGTTGCCATGTCTCAGTAGGTTGTAATCAAGTCTGGACTGGATTCCCTCTACCTTTTCTATAACCATGAAAAGATTAGAAACTGAGACAATCTTGGAACTAACTCCTTTAGCCAAACCCCATTTTTGGTGGAATGGGCTGCAGATGGCTTCAAGGCATGTTACATCTATCTGAGGGCTTTGCTACTTGGTGGTATTAATATTTTTTATCAGATGGTAGGATTGCCTCATGCTCTTGAATGATTCATTGGAGTCTGAAGTGTAGTAAACAAACCACGGTTAGCTGTTAAAGTGATCCTCCGTATCCAGCATATGGGGTTGCTCAACAAATACTTGTTAACTCTCATATTTCTTTTTTTTTTTTTTTAAAGATTTTATTTATTTATTTAACAGAGATAGAGAGAGCCAGCGAGAGAGGGAACACAAGCAAGGGGAGTGGGAGAGGAAGAAGCAGGCTCATAGCAGAGGAGCCTGATGTGGGGCTCGAACCCAGAACGCTGGGATCATGCCCTGAGCCGAAGGCAGACGCTTAACCGCTGTGCCACCCAGGCGCCCCTCTCATATTTCTGTAACACTTTTAATACAGATATATCTCATTTTGCTTTCATAACAGCTAGGAACTATCTTGTCTTTATAAAACAGAAAAGACAGATAATAAGTCATAAGTTTAAGTTCAGATAGCAAACTGGTAACAGACCAGAATTTCTGTTATTTTCATATTTTCCCCTAAAATATGGACTTTTATTTTTTTTAAAAATATTTTATTTATTTATTTACCACGAGCGGGGTGGGAGGGGCAGAGGGAGAGAGAATCTCAAGCAGACTCCCTACTGAGTGCAGAGTCCAACTTGGACTCACGACCCTGAAATCACAACCTGAGCCGAAACCAAGAGTCGGATGCTCAACTGAGCCACCCAGGCGCTCCTAAAATATGGACTTTTAAAAATGTAATACTCTTTGAGCTTCTACCCATTTAATTTTTACATTTTACACATTTTAATTTTTCAATTATCAGCAAAAAATGGCTGAAATGGCTGAGTGAAGTAGGTTATATGGTATGTGTTATGTTTGCTTAGGGGTTGGTTGGGTCAAAAGCCAAAATGATAACTTATAAAGGGGCATTCACTTGGAAGTGAAAAAACAGAGTGTCCGATAGTCCTAAAAGAAGAATAATCATCTTCCTCTTCCATTTCTTCTTCCTCCTCTACTCTCCTTTCTCTTTCTTCACCTCCTCCTCCACCTCTACTTCCACTGCCCTTCCATGCTTCCCACTCCATCTCCCCCTCTCCCTCCACTTCCTCCTCCTTTGTCAGCAGTTGTATTTTTTCCTGCCAAACCATTGTGCATTGTACTCTCTAAAATTCACCACTCAGTTCTATTTTTCAAATTTATTAATCAAGGTAATTCTAATCTTTCAGAGATGGTACCATCCCCTGCTACATTCTGTGAGGAGAAAGAAATTTGGTGTGGTGCTTTATCAGCTCTTAGCTCAGGAAATTTATTTATTTATTTATATATATTTTAAAGGACCTGGAATGGGGAAAATCTAATATGTTCTCCTTCTCCAGCAAGACAAATTAGGACTTTTCTTTTTGACTGATTACTTCAGTCTTATTTATTGCTTCATGGGTACAGTTCAATAAATTCTCACCACTAGATAACTGTGAAGAAGATTTTTTAGGAACTGAAAAGTGTTTCAGGTTTCCAAAGATACAGTCTCTTATATGTAATGGCATTCTAGTTCCTAATCTGCTTCTAAGTGTTTATTGCTAAATCTGCTCTAGTCTGTTGCAAAGGAAATATAGATGTCAGGAACCAAAGTCTTTGTTCCATTACTTGGAGTCATTCTTTTTTGCTGAGGAGAATCACTGATGATTCTTGCTATGTATTTTTTTTCTTTATTTTCTTTGCTATGAGGGACTTAGAACTTTCACTTCCTCATGGCTTTCTCTGTCAGAAACATTTTGTGTCAGCTGATCAGATTGCCTCAATTTGAAGTAAGGCACTCTCTAAGGATTTTTATTTGAGGGGAAAGGAACAGAATAATAAACTATTAATGGAATAATAATAAAAATAGAATGTTTTGTTTATTTTCTGTATAATTTCATCTTAATTTATTTGTTAGCTCTAAAATTTTAACCTATAATATGACTTCTTTGTTTTATTTAACTTTTTTAGTTACAGTTCTCCTTTCCAAAGAAACCTCTATGATATTTTCACATGACTGAAAATATACAAAGTTGTTTTCTCTAAAGGGTTATTTATAACAGTAAGGACCTGGAAACAAATATTCATAATGGAGATTTTAAAGTACATTGTGGTATTTTCATAAATTTGAATATTTTACAGACATTAGATATTATATTAGTGATCTATATTTGTTGATAGAAAAAGATGTTTACAACATAATGAGTGACTAAAGTTAAAACAGCATATATGGTGTGATGCCACATACATTGGTTTATATTCATAAATTTCTGTGTGAATATATGTAACATAGATCGAGTTCAAGAAGGTGTTCCCCAGATATTAATAATGATGAGCTCTGAGTGTTGGGGTTTTGGGAAATTGTTAGTTTTTTTTTTTTTAAAGTTTGTTTATTTAAGTAATCTCAACAGCCAATATGAGACTTGAATTCATGACCCTGAGATCAAGAGTCGCATGCTCTTCTGACTGAGTCAGCCAGGCACCCAGGAAATTTTTACTTCTGTTTTTAAGTAGGCTCCATGCCAAGTGTGGAGCCCAAAGCAGGGCTTGAACTCAGGACCCGGTGATCAAAACCTGAGCTGAGATCAAGAGTTGGATGCTTAAGCTCCTGAGCCATCCAAGGCTCCCAGATTTTTACTTTTTAATATGTACTCTATGTGTGTTTTTTAAATAACAACCGCATATTATTATTATTTTTTAAATATTTATTTATTTTAGAGAGAGTGTGTATGCGTGGGGGGGAGGGGTAGAGGGAGAGGAAGAGAGAATCTCAAGCGGACTCCGTTCTGAGTATGAAGCCCAATGTGGGGCTCCATTTCACAACCTGAGTGGAAACCAAGAGTCAGGTGTTCAACTATTGCACCACCGAGGCGCCCCCAAACACATATTATTTTTAAGAAAACAATTTTAAAAAATACTCCATGGTTTGATTACTTGTTAAAGGGAAAAAAGCATTAGTTCATATACTTTGTATTTTTGTTAATTAATTTATTTAAAAGATTTATTTATTTTGAGAGAGGGAAAGTAGTGGGAGGGGCAGAGAGAGAGGGAAAGTGAGAATCTGGAGCAGACTTACTGCTGAGTGTGGAGCCCAATGCGGGGTTCTGTCTTACAACCCGGAGATCACGACCTGAGCTGAAACCAAGAGTTCAATGCTTAACTGACTGAGCCACCCAGGCGCCCCACATACTTGTTATTTTTATATCTTCTAGATTTCAAAACATCCTGTCATTTAAGGGAAGGAAAGTTAAGCTATTATTTAATACTTCTGGGGTTTTATAATGTACATTTTATCATTATTAGTGTTTTCTAACTTTATAATATATGTTAAATATATATATGCATAATATAAGCTAAACTATTGATAAGACTTTATGTGATTCCACTGGACATGTTTTTTAAAAGGTATAGAATCATTGGGGCACCTGGGTGGCTCCGTCTGTTGAGTGTAGAGCTCTTGGTTTCAGTGCAGGTCATGATCTCAGGGTTGTGAGATCAAGCTCCATGTCTGGCTCCATGCCCAGCTTGGAGTCTGCTCCAGATTCTCTCTCTCCCTCTCCCTCCCCCTCTGCTCCCCACTAAAATAAATAAATAAATAAATAAATAAATAAATAAATAAATAAATAAATAAATAAAATGATACAAAAAAAATAATCTTTAAAAAATGGTTTAGAATTATTTGACCAGCTTAAATAGAATTCTACTTAGAATACATGCTGAGGGGCACACTAAATACTTTACTGAGGTATCCCTTATATTTTATGATTAGTAAATTACGTTGACTTTAAATACAATAACAATTATTATTTGCCTCGGATTATTTTCATTCGTCTTTATGTTTATTCCAGTAAATTTACGAAAAAGCATTAAAAATGTGTCAAGTGAATGCCGTTGATTAGAAAATGGTTTGTAGTTTGGGATTCTAAGACTCGAGGTTCAGTGAAAACAGTAATAAGGTCTAAGAACTATTTCTAGTATTTCAAAAAGCCTGATGAAAATACTATGTTGATCATGATAACGCTGCACCAACTAACCAAAAGGCCAGGTGTTTGGCTCTGGCAGGGCTTTTATTGCCTTTATATGGTGACCTTATTTATTTCTGTATCTGGCATATAGTAGTAGTTAATGCTGTTGAGTGACATGCTGGTCAGAATAGTTGATTTAATCATGTTAATGTGTGTTTTAAAGAAAATGGAAAATAGTGTGGTAGATAAAAGGATTCTAAAATATGGGGGCATATGTAATAACAGTAAAACTAGTGGTGAAAAATTTGGGAACTACTATACATACTAAACTGCTAATATAAATTTGGTTGTTTTGAATAACCATTTGCATCTTGACTCTAAATCTGAATTAATTTCTTTTGTCAGGGTATTTTAAGCCTTGAATATTGTGTGGGTATTATTGGTGGCAAACCTAAACAGTCATACTACTTTGCTGGATTTCAAGGTCAGTGATTTAGTAAAATATATTTCTTTATTGTTTTCTTTTAGAAGTCGGAAAGTTAATTTGGGATCATTTGGAAACAGGATGATTAACAGAGCAAAATGAGTATCTTATAAATTCATCAGTCCTACCTAGCCACTCATTTGTCATTTGGTCCACAACATAATTGGATTCTGTAAAATGTATGTTTAATTTCTGTTATTGCATAAACAGGCATAATTTATTGGTTTCACCAAACTTCAGAAGACATTGCTGCCACATTCTGGCAGTTACTATTTACATATTTACTTTTTACCAGTTTTAGTGGTGCTAGTTGATGATAAAATGACAAGCAATATGTTCTTCCTGTCAGGATAAAGTAGTGCAATACATTTTTCATATGCAAACTGTAGAATATAATTGTGTGTTTGTGAAAGTAATTTTATCACCAAAAATTAAATGACAGTCTCATCACTTTATAAAAATTCTGCTTATACAAGCATATTTGATTATGCAAAAGTTAATCTGTCCTGTGCAAACCTATGTTTCAGTCAATGAATATCAGTCTGGCAAGCTGTTACTCCCAGGTTTTTTTCAGCTATTCTACATAGAAATTGGATTGTAAGCAGTGTAATAATAAGGTGTTTTTTGAATTACTTGTCTTCTGTTTTGTCCTTGTAGATGACAGTTTGATTTACATGGATCCTCATTACTGCCAATCTTTTGTAGATGTCAGCATAAAGGATTTCCCTCTTGAGGTACTATGGATAAAGAGCTGGTACTGTTTTCTCACTATATGAAGCAAACTCTAAGTATATAGAGATGTGCTAGACAGCGATGCTTTTATGGTATTACAAGTTAATAATATTTTACTGATTTATAAAACCATAATCCACACAGTGGTCAAAGGTTAAATAATTTGTTGCTGAATTTTAATTTATGACATACTTTCTTCTTCATTTATCTGTGTCTCTAACTTGTTAGATATCCAACCCTATTAAAATAAATGATCAAGCCTCCAAGTTATATTGTAGATAAACAGCTGAATATTACTGAAGAATTTAAAATATTAAGCATGTTTAATAAAAAGAAAAAGAGGGGAAGAAAAAAGTGATGGAGTTGGGTTAGAATGACAGAGTGACTTGAGACTATCTGCTAAATTATTTTAAGTATAATAGTTGAGTCTTAGCCCCTAGTTTAGTTTTCCAAGAGCTAAGTTGGGTTTCTAATATTTGTTTTAGCTCTGATTTGTTTTTAAGATTTTATTTATTTATCTGAGAGACAGAGAACATGAGTTGGAGGGCAGAGGGAGAGGGAGAAGCAGACTGCCCGCTGCGAAGTGACGTGGGGCTTGATCCCAGGACCCCGAGATTGTGACCGAACTGAAGGCAGACCTTTAACTGATTGAACCTCCCAGGTGCCCCTGTTTTAGGTCTGATATCTTAACATATTCTTTTCCTTTATGTCGGGTTATTTGTGATCCAGTATTTAATTTTTAAATTTTATTATTATTTTAAAAAATACTTATTTAGTAATCTCTTTGCCCACTGTGGGTTTTGAACTCACAACCCTGAGGTCAAGAATTGCATGCTCTACTGACTGAGCCAGTCAGGCACCCCTGTGACCCAGTATTTAATTCAGAAAATTTTGAGAGTGCATAAGTGAGACATGTAATTATTACATGGTTTTGGTTCTTATTTTCCAGGTTGTTGCCTTTACAGACTTTTAAAATATTTGTAATCACTTGAGTGGCATGGATCACTGTTTTTCAAGGGCTTGACAAATTGGAAATATGGTTTAATACTTACTTTAGTAATAGCTTCCTAGCTAATATTAATATCTAGTAGTATTTAAAGGATAGATTATAAAAATAAACTGTAAGATGAAAATCTGGTTCTGAGGCATGCCTGGGTGGCTCAGTCGGTAAAGCATCTGCCTTCGGCTCAGGTTATGATCCTGGGGTCCTGGGACCGAGCTCCAAGTCTGGCTTCCTGCTCAGCGGGGAGCCTGCTTCTCCCTCTCCCTCTGCTGCTCCACCTGCTTGTGCTTGTGTGCATGCGTGCGCGCGTTCTGTCTCTGTCAAATAAATAAATAAATAAAATCTTTAAAAAAAACCAATCTGGTTCTGAAAGATACATTATACAACATCCTAGCATTCTTTTTTTTTTTTTTTTAAAGATTTTATTTATTTGACAGAGAGAGACACAGTGAGAGAGGGAACACAAGCAGGGGGAGTGGGAGACGAAGAAGCAGGCTCCCAGCAGAGGAGCCTGATGTGAGGCTTGATCCCAGGACTCCGGGATCACGCCCTGAGCCGAAGGCAGACGCTTAAGACTGAGCCACCCAGGCGCCTCTCATCCTAGCATTCTTTGTAAACTATTACCTGAACTAAAAGTACAAGTATCTTGAGGCCAGAGATAAGGTTTGCTTTCTGTTTTCTTCCTTCATAGTATCTTCGATGTAAACCTTAATAAATATTTCTAGTTGACTGATTGATACTGTGGGAGGCATGACAGAATTGTGCTATGTGAACCACGTTGTAATTCTCTTTCAGCTGCGTGGTGGTCTTGTGGCACTGATTCCTATGTCTAAGTTACATTTTCACTATATCTGTGCCATATTAACTCCTTAGAAAAGGAGATACTTGAAACTCAGATGGAAAATTATTCATAGCATTCTAGTATTAGCTAAAATAGGCAAATTAAAAGATTACTAGTGTTGACTGTTTCAACCAGTAGAGAGAGACTTTTCATCTGATATTTTGAAAGATTCTACAAAGAAACCAGGTGAGTGACTATCCTGGTTATATCTGCACTAGCAATGTTAGGAAGGCTGCAGCTCACTATTGGGAGGCAGGTGCAACACTTCACAGATGCATCAGTACAAGCTTGAAGTAGGGTGTTGATGGTGTGAATGGAAAAGAGGAAATGATTTTAACAGACTTTGTAAAGTTTGGTGAAGTTATGTAACTTTTGAAATGTACAGAAGCATTTATTTCTTATATAGTGGGGCACTGAGAAAGTGGGTTTAGATTTATATTTTTGAGATGCTGGTAGAGTATCTCCACCTGTCTGGGTAATTCCTCTGGACAGTTTTTCATTTTTCTCAGCTCAGGGATTTATCTTAGGCTATTTCGTGAATAGTATCATTTATTTTTCTATGAGAGTGTAATATAAAACTACAGCAAGTTGCTTTTGTACAGAAGTAAAATTTTACTTTTTGCTTTTTATCATATTTTAAGCTTAAAATGCTCCAAGTGGAGGTATTTTAACTACCCTATATTATTAGCCATCTTTGGCTCGTTATGTAGTTTGTGTGTATTTATGCTATTGTAATTTTGCAGTGGATTGACATAATTATATGAGCATTCTAAAACCATGCTTATACCTCAGTGATTAAAATTATTTTTTAAAGATTCTATTTATTATTTGAGGGGGGAGGAGCAGAGGGAGAGAGAAAGAATCCCAAGCAGACTCCATACTGAGCATGGAGCCTGACATGAAGCTCAGTTTCACGATCCTGAGATCATGACCTGAGCTGAAATCAAGAGTTGGCTGCTTAACCAATAGAACCAACCAGGCACCCAAAATTATTTTTGAAAGAAACTTTTTTTGAAAGAAACTTTTTTTGATCAATACTTGTTTTTGGTCAGTAGATGGAGAAATTAAAATCTTAGCTCTTTTATTCAATTCCATGTGAGTAATCACCGGTAGTCCTGATATTTGAGTGAATGCCTTGAATCCGATAGGATTATGAAAGTTTAAGAAAGTAGTGTGCTATCTGAATATTTGAGACTGAAGAGGAGATTTAGCAGATTACATCTTTTGTTTTTCGTATGGTATTGAATTCCTATATATTTACGAGTTGAACTTTTAAAAATTTGAAACCAAATCAGACCAAGTATTCTTTTTTATTTTATTTTTTAAATTTTATTTATTTGAGATAGACTGAGAGAGAGTGAGAGCACAGGGGGGTTGGGGAGAGGGAGAAGCAGACTCCCCACTGAGCAGGGAGCCCAACGCGGACTCAATCCCAGGATCTGGGATCACAACCTAAGCTGAAGGCAGACACTTAACTGATGGAGCCACCCAGGTGCCCCTCTTTTTTAATTTTTTAGAAGATTTTATTATTTATTTGAGAGAGAGAAAGTGGGCATGAGTGGGGGGAGGGGTGGAGAACGAGGGAGAAACAGACTCCCCACTGAGCAGGGAGCCTAACATGGGGCTTGATCCCAGGACCCTGAGATCATGACCTGAGCCAAAGTCAAACGCTAAACTGATTGAGCCACCCAGACATCCCGCCAAGTATTCTTTTTTTAAACTACCATTTATTGAGCTCTTTCCACATGCAAGGCACTGTCCTAAGCACTATAGTTAGTTGTCTCTTGAATTCTTTTCCTCCCTATAGTTCCAAATGCTTTATGTATATATTTGGATTAATTTTGCATTTTTTTTTTTTAAAGATTTTATTTATTCGACAGAGATAGAGACAGCCAGCGAGAGAGGAAACACAAGCAGGGGGAGTGGGAGAGGAAGAAGCAGGTTCATAGCAGAAGAGCCTGATGTGGGGCTCTATCCCATAACGCCGGGATCATGCCCTGAGCCGAAGGCAGACGCTTAACCGCTGTGCCACCCAGTCGCCCCTAATTTTGCATTCTTGTGATACTTTCTTATAAAATATATTAGTATATACTATTGAATTTATATATTAACTTTGTAGAAAAGAATTTCCTTCATCTTTATCCATCTTCACAGAGTTTTTAACATTGTGAGGTGAACGTAAGTAGTTATGAATGTATATATGTCTATAATTTTCATATAGAGAATGGGGTATAAAGGAGCAGCATGAACTACCTTAAGGAAAAAAGTTGTGAAAAGATAACTTGAAATTAGAAGGGAATGAGAAGAACTCAAATGGCCTTTAGCAATGAGGGTATGTTGAACTGTGGGTTCCCACTGTCAGTGGTTCAGGTAGAGTATCAATTGTGGGGATGAGAAGACTAGAAGATCTGTATCTTCATAGGTATATATTTATATGTGTGTGTGTGTGTTTAATAAGATATCGCAAACCAGAGACTACTGCTTCATGTTATTTATGATACACTTTCAGAATGACCGGTTCTAACTGTTATAAATAACAAATTCTATTCTATTATTAAGGCAATATTTGATTTCCTAAATACTAATATTCCACTAATAAGGCAAGAAGAGCCTTATTTTTTTTTAAGATTTTTTATTTATTTATTTGACAGAGATAGAGACAGCCAGTGAGAGAGGGAACACAAGGAGGGGGAGTGGGAGAGGAAGAAGCAGGCTTCCAGCGGAGGAGCCTAATGTGGGGCTCGATTCCAGAACGCCGGGATCACGCCCTGAGCCAAGGCAGACGCTTAATGACTGAGCCACCCAGGCGCCCCGAGAAGAGCCTTATTAATAGACATGTTAGTCTGTTGTGATTCCTGGGCCCCCAGTTTCAAGTTTCAGGTTTTAGGACCTCTACGCAGTGGTGATTATTTTAATCTACCCTAGTAAAATCAGAGAATAGTGGCATTAAAGCTTTAAGAATGATGCGATGTGATTAGATAGATGGATGAGTGAATTCATCAGTGAGAGATATACCCTTTATGAATTACACATGTGAACTGCAATTAGTAGGATGTGCTTTTTAGTAAGGATATTCTCTAACTATCTTAGGAAGCTCCATCTAAATCAACAAAATAGCATAGCTACACCTAAAAATATTTGTTTCAGTATTATTTGTATGTTTACGCAATAGGACCCACTATTCCAAAAAATAAGCCTAGAATAGTACCTGGCATTTAGTTGGTGCCTAATAAGTATTTGTTGAGGCAGCGAATAAATATTGTATTGAAAAAAAGAAATAAATGGGAATTGACTCACCCTTACTAGTTTTTTCAAAAACATATTTCATTGTCACAGAAGTGTATCTAGTAAATACTCCCTAAAATGTGTTTGTAAAGTAGAGGGTGCTCTCTTACCAATCTTTAGAATTTTAAAAATTAAAAAGGAAATTATAAATACATAGCTCAAAGAATTATCATGAAGTAAATATAGCTGTGTAACACCCCTTGGGAAAATATTTTAAAGTCTAACTTGTTCTGCAATAAACAGAAATGATTCTGAATTATAAATTAATGTTGGCTTGACTTCAGAATCTTCTTGGGTGAACAAAAGAATGTAATTTTAAGTTTTAATGGTATAAAATGCCTCTGTGTAATATGAGTCCTAGTACTCATATGGTAACACCCAATAGCAATTTCAGTTTTCAGTTATCAGAGATTTATATCTGTATTTTTGCGAATAATTTAAAAAGTTCTTTGTAGATATCAAAGCAACCATGAATAACAATGTAGTGTTTGTTATTACTATCTATGATGATTGAGGCAATACGGTGAAGCAACACTAAGCATTATTTGGTTTAGTCTTATTGGTTCTTATATGAAAACAGTAATTTAGCATAATGTAGGACATCCTTGTAGATGACTTTAAAAAATACTTTGTTGGACCCTGTATAAACCTTTGGCCCTTCTTCCTTATCCCCAAGTAGTAAAAACTAAATAAACATTCCTTATTATTGGCTTTGAAGGAGGTGGGTTATTATTTTTAGATAGCTTGTGTGTGTGTAGAATAACTTAAAAAAAAAAGATTTACTTATTTATTTGAGAGAGAGATAGAGAGTACAAGTGGGGAAGTGGGGCAAAGGGAGAGGGAGAAAATGACCCCCTACTAAGCCTGCGCAGGGCTCCAACCCAGGTCCTGGGATCATGACCTGAGCCGAAGGCAGCTACTTAACTGACTGAGACACCCCGGGGCCCCTTGAATAACTTTTTGTAAATATGACCTAGAGCTATCTGTGCTGTGCCTTATACACTAACACACCCCTGTATATTGTTAACCAGTTTATGTAGCTCTTTTGTGCTTTTTCAGATCTGTCTTCAATAAACCAAATAAATAAAGCAGGTGAGACAGTGTTGAAAACCCTCCAAGTAAGACAATACTTGTGTTGACTCGTACTTTGGAGACTCCAGTTTAGTTAGGTTGGTTCTCACTGTATAAAGTATTAGCTAAGCATTTTATAGAAAGTCATAGTTTTGAAAACACATTTGTTTGGCCTGTATTTACTGCAATGATATTGGATTTGAATCTAACATATGATTGAACTATCTACAAGGGAAAAAAGCAGCTTGAATGTATGCATTTTGTATATCCTCTAATGATAACATGGGACACTAATTGGATCACTAGGATGGATATGGGGGAGAAAAAAGAGTGATTTTGACTCATTTACCATGAACATAAATATGAAAGCCTATGTTTTTCTGTATTTTAAGAGATAGTTTCAAGTTAAAATCCTGTATTAAATGTAGGGAAATTTTAAGTTTATGAGCTCGAATTCAGCCTAGATCATTTCTTTTCTTTCTCTCTCTCTTTTTTTTTTTGAGAGAAAGAACACGTGTGCACAAGCAAGTGGGGGAGGGGCAAGGGAGAGGGAGGGAGAATCTTAAGCAGGCTCCATCCCCAGCATGGAGTCAGATGAGGGCTCCATCTCACAACCCTGGGATCATGACCTGAGCGGAAACCAAGTTGGTCGTTTAAACTGAAACACCCAGGTGCCCCCTAGATAATTTTTCTTTCTTCCTTCCTCCCTCCCTCCCTCTCTCTCTCTTTCTTTCTTTAAGATTTTATTTTATTTTGAAAAAGAGAGAGAGAGTAGAAGCAGGGAGAGGGGCAGGCAGAGGGAGAGGGAGAGGCAGGCTCCCCCTAAGCAAGGAGCCTGATGTGGCTCAATTCCAGGACCCTGTGATCATATCCTGGGCTGAAGGCAGACGCTTAACTGACTGAGCCACCCAGGCGCGCCACCCAGATCATTTCTTAATTGAGCTTATTCTTCAATTAAAAGATATAAAATATACAGCAAAGCATTTCTCATACCTGTCCACCACATGCCCAGTTTTCTCTCCCCTAAACTTTATTTTGGTATATTCTTACAGTTCATTTATACAAACATAAACAAATACGAAAATATATATTTTTTATGGCCCTCCTTTTTTACATATAAACATTTTTTTATACACAGAAAAACAGTCTTTGGTAACCTCAATGATTTTTAAGGACAAGGTACCTGAGCATTCAGGATACTTAGGTGGCTCAGTCGGTTAAACATCTGCCTTCGGCTCAGGTCATGATCCCAGGGTCCTGGGATTGAGTCCCTCATCGGGCTCCTTGCTCAGCAGGGAGCCTGCTTCTCCCTCTTCCTGCTGTACCCCCTGCTTGTGCTCGTCTCTGTCTCTCTCTGACATAATAAATAAATAAAATCTTAAAAAAAAAAGATATCTGGGCATTCAAGCAGTTAAAAAAAAAATTTCAGGAGAGCACCAGAATGTGGTGGTTAAGGAAAAAAGACTTGAGTTATTAGCTTTATATTCTTCCCTTTTGCATTTTCTAAAGATCCCAGATGTCTACTAGTTATCTATATCCCATTAGCAAGAGCAGAGAGGCTAGTGCAGCCTCCCCAGCCAATTTAGATGTGTGGCACTGTGACCACATGAAAAAAGTGAACGAGAGGGACAGGAGGACTGGTAAGGAGAGCGCAAGGACCATAACAACAATTTTCAACTGTGTCCCATATGGGAATAAACAAAAATTTAAAGTAAAGCATAGTAGAAGAGTGGGTTGGGAGGATATGCAATTATGTATTAATTGTGTCAACTGCTAAAACTCTGAAGTTGATCTCTTTTCATATCATTATGGAACATTCACATGACTCTGTGTGTTTGTTTACAAAGTCTTGATATCCTTATTAAAGGGTTTTTAAACATTAAAAATATCTCAAAAAAGGGGCGCCTGGGTGGCTCAGTCGGTTAAATGTCTTGCCTTTGGCTTAGGTCATGATCTCAGGGTCCTGGGATCCAGCCTGGCATGGGGCTCCCTGCTCAGCAGGGAGTCTGCTTCTCCTCTGCCCCTCCCCCCTTGCTCATGTTTGCTCTCTTTCTCTCTCTCTCTGTCAAATAAATAAATAAATAAATAAATAAATAAATAAATAAATATCTCAAAAAAACCACACCAGGCTTAATTGAACTTTCATAGAAATAACTAACTTGATTCTAAACCTTGTACTAGCTTATGTATGTCTTTTCCAGTGGTACATTTTTCCTCCCTTCTGCGAGTGTCAGAAATGCATACCGCTTTGATGTACTTGTTTTCTTTTACAGAATGGCACTAATGCCACATAAGGTCGGGATTTGAATTGAATGTAAACAATGTTGGCGGTCATGTTTTACAGCTGTGGAGAGTGGAAAGGACCATTTGCCTAGGATAGACCAAAACACTGTTTGAAAGCATATTTATGAGAAAAGCCAGATGGCAAATTTTAAATTAAGTAATATCTTGTATATACTCAAGTCCATCAAATAAAACTAAATTAATCCTAAAGAACTTTTAAAATTGCAGACATTCCACTGCCCTTCTCCCAAAAAGATGTCATTTCGAAAAATGGATCCTAGCTGTACAATAGGATTTTACTGTCGAAATGTTCAGGACTTCAAACGAGCTTCTGAAGAAATCACTAAGGTACTATATTTAAAATATAATATTTGTAATTGACCTTTTTTTTAAATTAGAGATAGCCTATAAGAGGACAAAAATCTGTAAATTATTCTTTTGTAAAATTTCCCCTTGAATGTTAATATTATTAGGAATATTGTGAACCGGATAATGAAACTATTTGGGGACTCCTAGCCTTTGAGGCTAATGAAACCAACTAGTGACCAGTTGAAAATATCAATTGCTCCACTAGGTGGCACTGTTGAAATAAAAATCTCTTGCAAACTAACCATGTGAAAGCAATTAGGTTATATTTTATTTGAAGAGGATTTTAAAAGGGCAATACCTTAGGGGGTAGAAAAAAATTAATGAAGTATTTGATCAAGCCAAATTGTGCATTATTTCTTGTTAGTCCAAGTGCTTCTTTGATTTTTTTTTAAAAGAGGAATGGTATTTTTGGATTTCTCAGAACTGCTTTATAAAATGAGCTGTGTTGTTACCTTCCAATAAGCTTGTCTAATCTGATCTATTCTACTTATAGGATCTTTGAAATAGGTTTATTTAACTCTCTCTCATTACCTTTAAACTTCTGAATTTTTTTGGTACTTGAATACTGCTAAAATATTTATAGAACCTTAAGGTCTGTCTATATTTAGTACTTTAGAAAATGAAAAAGCTTACCTATTTAGGAAGTAAGCATAACTGGATGGCTGTCTTTATTAGTATCAATAGGCTATCATTTTATGGTAAGTAAAACTAATACTAGACTCATTTTTTAGAATTTTTAACTTGAGCTCAGGTGTAATAGTATTCATTGCTGCTTTAATTTCCAGTTAGTTTTCTTCTGGAAAATGGACCCAGTGGGTTGAAATTTGATTTTTTACAATGTAAAAATAGAATGAAAAAGTTAAATAAAAAAGTTTCATATAAGCTTAGTTTACTTGACCTGCCGTGTAAAAGAGGAAATTTAACAGGAACATGACAGAAAAATGAATGAGAGGAGAAAATGAGATATGTGAGAACCTTTCCTTATTCTTCATTTCTCATAGTTGTCGTCTTTTCATCCTCCTTTTAACCCAGAGGGCCAAGTGAACTTAACAAAATGTGTCTTCTGCATTTCCCTACTCTTTTATTACTTAAAGTTAGTGTATACATGTGTTTTTCTTTGACAATGCTGTCTTTATAAAGTATCATGTAAAATATGTGCTAAAATACACAAATCCAGATAATATTGTAATATAGATTGATGTTGACAAACATTTCCCTTTGAAGCCCTGCTTCCGTTTCTACTAGATTATTTTCTATCTAGGTGAAAATAAGTGTGTTTAAAACAATAAAGTAGTCTATTCCTGGAATAGAAACAAATCATATTATTACCAAATTGAAAAAACAAAATGAACAAATGAGTTGCATATTGATATTTTCTGATTAAAACTTAGTTTTTGTGGGTTATATATATATTATATATATAAATATATATCACCTATATATTTATATATATTATGGTTTTTACATGGGAAAAATACTTAGAAATTATTGCTCATGATGCATCAGAGTAATATGCAATATTAAAACAAAGGGAAACCATATTGAAATATCATTTGCAAGTACTGAGAATTTTGCCAGAGTCAATTTTTATTTAATAGTGTTGTATTTAAGTTAATAGCTTTTCATAGCAGTATCAAAAACTCTCTTTGTTGATTAATAACTTGATCATTTACTTTTGCTTGAAATGTTGTAAGTTAAATAGTTTTCCTTTTCATCTTAAAAACTGAACCTGGCATTTTTATGTTAAACTTACTTTTTTCTCTTTAAAAATTAAAACAATTTAAATTATTTGTTTCAATGCAGGATGTAATTTCAGTTGTCTCATTTTGAAAATAAAGCTAGGTAGTCTAGAGTCTCATGTTTGATTTGTAATGCTGTATGGATGAGTATTCTAATGCCTTATACTACATGATTTTTAAAATGTTAATAAAAATTGTGAAATTAATTCAGTGTTTGGCAGAGCTCAATTCAGCAAGTATCTGAGTAACTACCATGTTGAAAGCATAAAATGACCAAGCCGTAATCCCTACTTCTGAACAGGTATAAGGCTTCTGCCCTCAAGTAGCATTTATAGGCCAGGAGAGGGAATAAGACAGGTAAACATACATTACATTGAATATGATAAACACCCATACAGAAATAGAAATAAATTGACAGCAGAAGGAAGGATGTTGAAATGAGAGCAATGTCACATCCAAGTCAAAGTTCTTTCTTGTGATGGTGATATTTAATTTGGGCGTTAAAGTGTAGGCTTAAGTTACTTCAAGCAGAGGAAATAACAAGAGGAAAGGTATTGGAAAAGGAACACGTAGATCTTGTCTAGAGAATGGCAAATAGTCCAATTTGTTAGGTGCCAAGGGTACATGTAGAGTAGGATTTCTGTCTTCTGACTGCCTAAATTAGGATCCTCTGTGGCTTGGGATTCTCCAGTTCTAACAAGCCTCCCAAGTAGTCTTGTACAGCAAATTTGACAACCACTGGTGTAAGATTGCAGCCCAAAGTGTGATACTCAATGTTTTTAGGTTTAGCACCAGGATACATATTTTAATCCATATGTATTTATTTATATTCATACTAGAAAAATATAACTGGCATATTAAACATGTGATTTCCTGTTGATAAATGTACAAGGCTATTTAAGTTAAAAAGTGTGGAAAGGAAAAGAATCATTAATCGTAACAGAGATGGCATACATAAAAAAACAATGAAGGAGGCATATATATGTCCAAGGCTTGGGAAACACTGCTGTAGGAAACAGCAAAGGATGAGGCTAGAAAAGGAAGTTGGATAATATTGTGGAGAGTCTTGAATGCCAGGCTGAAGAGGTTTGTAATTTAGCAACGTGTTGATTTTATTAAATTAGTTTTTTAATTTCAAGCATACAGAAATATAAAGAATAACATAATAAATATAGAAATATAAAGAATAACATAATAAATACCCATGTGCTACCACTGAGCATAAGGGAAAAAAATACACATATAATTGAAGCATGTTAACCTTCCCCAACCTTATTCTCTTCCTTCCTTCCCAGTGTTAACTGTTACCCTAAGTTAGTATATGATACTCATACTTTATATATATCCATAAACAACATGTATTACTTTGCATGTTATTAAATTTATCATAAATGATATGTTTATATGAAAATGTATATATCCTGAAATTTGCTTTTTCACTTAAGAGTGACTTAGAAATTAGATCTGTATGTATTGGTCTAGCTTATTCATAACTGCTGAATAGTAGTACATTTTGTAATGTACTACTTTTAATTTAAACTGTCTTTTGTTGATGGTCATCTAACTTGTTTCATTTTTCAATTACAAATAATGTTTTTAAGAATATTCTTGTTCATATCTCTTCATTTACATATTCTGCGTTAACTGGGATTATTACAGGAGATACCTTAGATACACTAGAGTGGAATTGCTGGGTCACAGGGTATGCATATTTTTAGATTTGCTAGATATATGTCAAATGCTCTCCAAAGTTATCATACCAAGCAGTATATGAAAATTTCCAATGATTCACATCCTTATTAACACTCGATATTGTAAGACTTTTATACTTTTAACCAACTTCATGGATATAAATCTCATGGATATAAATATAACTACAAAGTATCTCTTCGTAGTTTTATTTTGTATTTCTCTGATTAATAGTGAAATTGAGCATCTTATCAAAGTTTATTGGTCCTTCGGTTCCCCTTTTGTGAATTTCTTATTTATTTCCTTTCTCTAATTCTCTATAAGGTTGTTTGAGTTGAAGGAAATCAAATTTATAATTTTGGATACTACCACTTGTTGGCTCTATTGCAAATATATTCTCGCAGGCTATTATTTTCACTTGTTAATGGTGAATTTAATTTTAGTCAATTAGTAAATCTTTTTCTTTATGGGTTTTGAATTTTTTATCAACAAAATCTGTAATAACAAAAGTCACAAACACATTTCCTACATTCTCCTACATTTCTACTAAAAGTTTTATGTTTCACATTTAGAACTTGTGTATGTATTAAGATCTGCATCTTTTTTGGGGAAGCATGGATAACTGGTTGTTCTAGCATTATTCATTAAAAAGCCTAACTTCTCTTCATTGATTTGTAATGCCTTTTTCAAAGACTTGGTTGAGGACAGAGCTGTGGGATGGGAGAGGAAGGAACTGTTTTAAGAGTTTGTAAAAGTAGACTCTATAAGACTAAGCAGTTTCTAGGACTTGAGGACAAGTGAAAGGGAGAGGCCCAAAACAAATCTGCTTTACATCTGAGTGTCTAGGAGAAAAAAAGTAATAGTTCATTAATATGGCAGTTCAGGTAATCAACAAGATTTGAGTGCTCTCACCCCTACCACTCTGCCAAAACTTCTCTCAGGGTCACTGATGCCCCCCACATTGCTAAGTCCATTGGTCATACCTTAGTCTTCATCCCACCTATCCTAACATTATTTGCCATAGTTGAACACCCACTACACCTTCATACATCTTCATTTGGCTTCTACAACCACTCTCTTGGTTTTTCTCATTCTTCACTCGTTTTTCCTTCTCAGTTCTTCTTTGTCTGCTCTTCTCCCCAGTCTCTTAATGTTGGAGCACCCATGGCTTAGTCTTTAGTTCTCATGTCTTTTTTATCTTGGTGATCTCAATTAGTCCTATAGCTTTAAATATCAATTATAAGTCAACTAAAACCAAGATCACAACTTTAACTCAAACCTCTCTTTCCAATTATAGATGTCCAAATGCCATTCAGCATCCTTTGTATGTCTGATGCACATTTCCAAAATCAAATTCTGATATTCCTTTTCAAGCCTGTTTCTGCTCATTATTTTCCTCATCTAACGGCAAAATTATCCTTTTATCTGCTAAGGCCAAAAGCTTGGAGTTACCCTTACGTCCTTTCTCTCTTATATCCTATAACCAATTAGATGTTCAATATATATCTAGAATCAGACCATTTTTCATACCTCTGCGGATACTGTTGTGATCAGCAATGGCCTAATTTGTTTCTAAACCCCCTTCCCCCAAACTTGTTCTTGATTTAGCAGCCTCACTGATCTTTTTAAAACCTAAGTCAAAACATACCACTCCTTTCTTCAGAAACCCACACTGAATTTTCAGCTCACTTATAAATAAAAAAGTTCTTACCATATCCTCCAAGGCTCCAGATGATGTGTGTCTCCATGCCCCATTCCCTTACGTCAACGCTTCATCTCTTTCTCTACCCTCTTTTATTCTGCTTTAGTCACGTTAGCCTCCTTGCAAATGTCTAACCTAATTGCGATGGACTGGAATGCTTTTTCCCTCAGATATCTGCAGGACTGATTCCCTCGTTTTCTTTAAGTCTTGGCTCAGATGTCTCCTCAATGAGGCCTAATCTGACCACCTTATTTAAATGTGCAGTATTCCCCACCATTCCTTCTTATAATTTCAGTTTTTTTTAGCACTTACTATTTTCTAATATACTGTATAATTTACTTATCTATTATATTTATTATCTGTCTTTCCCAGTGGAATATAAATGTCACCAGAGCAGGAATGTTTTGCCTCTTTAGGTCATTTATGTATCCCAAAGCATCTGGAACGGTGCCTGGCCCATAGTAAGTACTTGCTATGTTTGTTGAATGATTGTCTGAAGCTGGGTGTGCACTGGTGAACAAGAAAGTTATGACTCCTGGCTTCATGAACATACAGTCTTAAGTGGACAAGATGAACATTAAGTCCACAATAAGTGGATAACAAAAATTTTAAATTCCATAAAAATATAGTGTTATGGACAAGAAAAATAGGAAACAAAATTTAATTTAGCGAGTACAAAACATTTTATAAGATATATTCATTGCATTTTTCTTAAAGTCAGATGAAAAAAGTCTTACTTGGTCCACAAAATCTGCCCTATTTAAACCTACCACACTTGGGGCACCTGGGTGGCATAGCGGTTAAGCGTCTGCCTTCGGCTCAGGGCGTGATCCTGGCGTTATGGGATCGAGCCCCACGTCAGGCTCCTCTGCTATGAACCTGCTTCTTCCTCTCCCACTCCCCCTGCTTGTGTTCCCTCTCTCGCTGGCTGTCTCTATCTCTGTCAAATAAATAAATAAAATCTTTAAAAAAAATAAAATAAACCTACCACACTAAAGTTAGTAAAAATCAGCAAGAGAATAGTGAGGGTCCTCTTAATTACAATGAACTTAATCAATACATTTTCATGACTTGCTTTAAGAATGCTTCGAAACCTTGAATTGGGAGCAGATAAGATGAGCGATAGAGTCTGGCGTGATAGAGATAGCGGTATTTTTGGTAGAGTTAGGTGTATCTTTTATTTCATTGAAATGGTCAATCATGGAATCCCTGTGGATAGGGAAGCAAATGGTCTGGGAGAATTGAGAGAGGTGGAAAATTTGGAAGTCGGGTGAATATGATGAAGTAGGTTGACTGGGAGTACATCTAAAACAGTACCTCTTCCATCTTCCACTTCTTTAGACTTCACCATCTCTATGAATAGTTGTTTAATCCTGTGATATTTCTATTAACAATCTTCTTCCCTTCCTCTTGCCTCTAAGTGCTTAATTGTGTTGTTAAAATTTTTCATGTCCTTTTTGTTCCTGCATAGTATGTAAGATATGTGATAAAAGTTTCCAGTTGTAATTGTGGGTTTGTTAATTTCTCCTTCAAGTTCTCTTGCTTTTTGTTTTGTATATTTTGAGGCTATGTTACTAGTTATATACAAATTTAGTATTAGTAGGTCTTTCTATTGAATTGACTCTTTTATAATTACATGACCCTCTATCTCTAGTAATATTTTTTCCTTAAAGTCTGTTTTTGTGCTTTGTTGTCATATATCTTAATCCTGCATGTATTTTAAATTCTACAGAGCACTTTGTTTTAAATAGTCGGTATTACCCTTTCTGATGCCCTTCATTCTTTCCTGTATTATTCTGTTTCCTTCTGGGATCATTTTGCTTCCCTCTGAAGAACTTTCTTGATGGTTTCCTCTAGTGCTGTTTGCTGGTGATAAATTCTCTCAGTTTTTGTTTGTTTGAATACAACTTTATTTTGTCTTCATTAAAAAATTGAAATAATTGCAACCTTACAGAAAAGTTGTAAATATAGTGCAAATATATAGTGTAATATATATAGTGCAACTTTTTTCCTTTTTTCCATTTGAGAATAAGTTGCCAACATGATGAAAAACTGAGTGTGCAATTCCTAAAGACATTCTCTTACCTAACCACAATACAACTATCAAAATCAGGAATCCTAGTAGCATTGTACATTGTTACCATGTAATCCTCAGAAACTATTCATGTTTTGCTAATTGTCCCAATAATGCTCTGTGTAACAAAAGGCTCCAGTTCAGAATAATGTGTTGGATTTATATAAACTGAATCCCTTTTAATCTAGAATAGTTCCTCATCTTTTCTTGACTTTCACATGACCTTGATATTTTCAAAGATTATAGGACATTTTTGTTTTTTGGTTTTTTTTTTTTTTACAAGATACTTTTGATAATTTTATAGATTATCCCCTCAGTTTGGGTTTGTCTGATGTTTCCTCATGATTTTTCAGGTTATGCATCTTTGTCAGGTATATCATGGCAGTGATTCTGTATGTTCTTACTGCATCCTAGCGGTTGGCACATGATTTCAATTTGTCCCTTTAATGGTGATGTTAACTTTGATCAGTCGATTAAAGTGTTATCTGCCCGGTTCCAATCTGGCTTCCACACACTCAGTAGACCAGAGTGACGTCCCTGACCCTGGCATGCCTGTTTTGCTTAGCCTCGTGTAGTGGCTTTAGAAATGAATTGTTTGAGAGAGGAAGGGAAGATGATGAGCTTGCTTTTATTATTGAAGGATATTTTTGCTGCATAGAATTCTGTTTTAGCAGTTTTTGTTCTGTACCTTAAAGATATTTATTCCATTGTCTTCTGGCTTCTGTCATTTCCTGATGTACATCCCCTAAGATTTTCACATCTCAAGACATACTTTTCTTAGTTGCTCTCACCTGCTTTCTAACAGTTGCTTTATCTATTTTTTCCATTTCTTAATGATTGTTCTTGGTGGCAAGATTAATCTCATCATGACCCTCTAAATAATTATATTTATAAAATACTTGTTTTAATTCTTTAAGTTATAATTGAAAAACCCATTAAAAAATCCTAACATAAAATTAGTTTTATTTCATTGTAATTTTACCACATGAGTACTCTGTATAGAAAGGATCGTGGCATTACAGTTTTGTCTTAAATCTATCCAAAAAAATTTTACTTAAGTAAATTGTAGAAATAAAATAAACCAAATGAAAAGAATTTGGTTACTCTGTAAATGGCAACTGCATTATTCTGATTGCTTAGTCTAAAAACTGGGAATCATCCTGGATTCCTTGCTCTGTCTCACAACCCATCCCAATCCATCAGCAAAGTCTATCATCTCTCCTATAGAATAGATTTAGAATTTGGTGACTTCTCACCATTACCATTAATACCCTGGTACACCATCATATCTTCCTTGGGATTATTGCAGTAGCTTCTTAACTGATCTCCCTTGCTCTTATCTATAGTCGGTATGGCAGCCTGAGTGATTTTATTAAAATGTAACTAACATTACATACTAAAGTAACATGTTACTTCTTAATTCAAAACTCTACAGTAGCTTTCTAACTCAGAGTAAAAGCCCACTACTCTTCCAGTTATGTATAAGGCCTTCAGTAAGTGGAATCTCCCCCTTTTCTCCCTCCCCTCTGACCTTATCTCCTTCCTCTCTCAATTCCAGCCACACTTAGCCTCCTTGAAAATGTGAGGTGTCTTTCTCTTTCAAGGATTCTGCTTGTTTTCTTGTGCCTGCAGTTCTCTTCCTGCATATATTCTCATGATTCCCTCCTTCACTTTTTTCAGCTGTCACCTTCTTAGGCTTTTCCTGGCCACCCTTTATGTATTTGTTATTTCCTTCTTTCCTTGTTTTATTTTTCTCCTTAACATATTCATTTAAGTACACACACACACACACACTCTCTCTCTCTACTATATCATATATAAACACATTACACATATTTAATTTATTTACCACCTTTCTATTCTACTGGAATGTAATTTCAATAAGGGGTATTTGTTGGTTTTGTATATTATTGTTTTCCCAGTGCCTAGTACTGCCTGTCACATTGGAGGAATTCATAAATATTTGTTGAATGAAAGAATGAATTAAAGAGATTTTGTAATAAGTTTGTCTTATAAATTAGCAAAGAGCTCAGTAATTGAATTATAGCAAATCTAGTATGTTTTCACCTATTTCTTCTGTTGTATTCTCTTCTTTTTTAATGGATATATTATTTCTTCTTCTCCCCAATGAAATTAATTATAGTAATTTTGAAATTTTCTTCTGCTTCTTTTGCTGTTTGTTTCCTTCTGGATCCTTTTTTGTTTTTGCTTTAATCTTCCAGTTCTCCCTTGGATGCTTTCCCTCAAATAACTGGTGATCTTCTGTGTCTGTTTATACTTAAGAGTGAAGCACTAAAGAGGTGAGTAGAAGTTCTGTGTGTTTGAACATGGCTTTTTAGCTGGTGATTTTCATATTAAGATGGTCAGGTGATGAGCTTGCCTTTTCATTGGGTGACCTCCAGGTGTTAGTAAGTGGTAATCTTTTCTCTGGAGTTGTACCATTTTTTTCAGAAAGGAGTTCTGCCATCTCCCTGTGGAATGTATGTTGCTTGCTGTGCTCTAGGACCAAAAAGTTAAGGATGCTGAGGGCCCTGTGGTTTAATATTTTAGAGTCCTGCTTAATTCTTTAGCTTCTGTAGTCATCACTGTGCCTGGTATAATAAAGGCCATATCTTTATTCAGTTTTTTCAAAGAATAAATCTTTATGTTGGTTGCGAGGAGGGACCTGGGAATTGTGTCTGTATGTAGGCTTTCAGTGAGTTTCCTTGTTTTGAGTTTTGTGTCTCACCTCTATTTTTGTGCTTCTATATACTCTTCCCCTCCAAGTTCTACAGGGTGAACTTGCTCACTTTTCATAAGTATCCTGTCAACACATCTCTTTCCCAATCCCTGAACTTAGATTGTATCTCCTCTGCTCTGCTGTCTTGTAAAAGGCCTGATGTAGATTATTTTTTATCTTATCTCACATCCCCTATTCTTCCTTTTTTCACTTGTTCTCAGCCTAAAGATAATTATAAAATAAAATACTGTTTTTCTAATGATAAACTTAACTACCTAATAGTACTGATGTTTGAGGCCAGAAGATCTCAAATAAAAATGTGAGTATTAGGAAATTGTTTGATTATGGAATGGATGTCCACATAGGAAAAATATTTACAGGTTGCCAGTTGTCCTCTAGGTATAGAACAAAATTTATATTACAGCCATTGAATCCTAGATATCTAAGAGATCTTAGAGGTTATTCAATCCAAAGCTAACATTTGTGGAGTCCTTACCGTATGTTTGATATTGTGCTACATACTTGATATACATTATCTCATTTAATCTACACAAACCCTCTGAGGTAGGTACTGATATCCCACATGAGGAATCTTGTACTTACAGAGGTTCAGTAACCTTCATAAAGATCACAACTAATTAATGGTAGTGCTGAGATTCAAACCTCAGACAGTTTAACTTTGAGAATATGTGCTCATAAGCACTATTCTCTACAGTCTCCTATTTGTCCATCAATCCACATGGTCCAGACAGTTGACTATCTAGTCTTCATTTCAGGTAATAGTGAGCTAATTATTTTCCTTGGAAGTCTTTTCAATTTTTGGATAGACCCTCATTATTAAAAAAGGGTTTCTTATATTGAGTTGGAATCATTCTCTGTGTAACTTTTACTCTTTCATCTCACAAAGCAAGAGAATAAGTTTGCTTCCTCTTTGAGAACAAACATTCCCATTTTCTCCAATGGTACACAATTTCTCATACCCAATACTATTTTGGTAAATGTCTTTTTGTAAACACCTTAGTGTGTCAGGTTTATGTTCATGATTATATTTCCCTTCCTAGTTCTGTGTTCTCCAACTGAAATCTGAGGGATATTTTTCTTTCATAGGTCTTCTCTACTTCTGGGATTTCATGATAAGAACTCTGATTTCTTTTAAAATCATCAGGGACTTATTGTTTAGTTAGGAAGACATGAAATGGATTTTAAAGATAAATGACTGTAAAAATATATTTAGTAAATACTAACATTGTGATAATAATGGCAGCAATAATAGCCAACATATTAGAGGCCAGGTAATCTTCTGAGTACTTTACATATATTAACTGATTTACTCTTCACAGCAACTTCATGGCGTTGATGCTATCAATACTGACATTTTACAGCCTAAGGAAAATGAGACAGTCTAGTTAAGGAACTCGCCCAGGGTCATTTGGTTTGTAGGTATTAGCCAGGTTTTGAGCAGAGACTAAGTTCCATAGTCCATGTTTGTAATCCTTGTGCTACACCTGACAAATCTGTAGGACTTTGGAGAAAGTTATAAGCACTTCAGAATAAGGTACTTGGCAGTGGAACTTGGGCTGGAGCTTTGAGGACTGATTGAGTTTGTATGATCAGAAAGGAAGTATGAAGGGTGGCTAGGTGATGGGAACATCATGAGCAGAAACGTTACAGTAGAATGTTATGGAATGGTTATGGTAAAATGTTATGAGGTAGAAATGTTTAATGTGGCTAACAAGGGCCTGGATGATATGGTCTTGTGTACCAACCATTCTTCCTTTTTCCCTCTACCCTTGAGCCACACTAGCCTTCTTTCTGTTCTTTGAACATGCTAAGTGTACTGGCAGCCTAGGCCTTCGTACTAGCTGATTTTCCTACCTGGCGTGCTCTTCTCCTAGAACCCTAATGTGTGATTGCTTATTGTCATTTGGGTCTCAGCTTGGCCTTTTCTGACCACAGAACCTACAGAAGCCTTCCCGTCCTTCCTTATCACATTACCCTTTTTAATTTTTATCATGGTTCTCCTCTCTGAATGGTGTGTTAAGCACCATTAGTTACCTGTTCAATAGCCACCTCTTTTTGTTGTTGTTTTGCTAAGAGATTCCTGCTTTTATTTGGGGAAGCAGTACCCAGATATTCATTTTTCTTGGTCTCCCTTGTATTTAAGCACATTTTGGCCAGTGAAATATAAGTGGATGTGTGCTGAAAGTATCTGGGAAAAATTTTGCTCTTCTGATAAAATGGTAGATTTAGATGTGGTTCTGTCACTCCCCTTATATTTACCTGCCCCTGCCTTGAATGTGCACTCAACACCTGGGGTTTCAGTAGTACTTTGTGATCATGAGGGGAAAGGCCAAGAGAATTGTAGGAACTGTTTGACATCAATTAACCAAAGCTAGCTATGTCAGACTTTTTGTTATGTGATAACAATTCCTGGTACCTAAAGCCATCGTTATATTTTATCTTACTTGTTGTCAGTTGGCACAAAAACCATTCCTAATTAATAAAGATGACGTTATCAATGATAGAACCCTGGAGAAGCCTGGAAGGGAGCTAATTTTGGGAGGCAGAAATGATCAGTTTCAGCTGATAACTGCAGCATGCCTCTACTTACTGTAGGAGGCGGTATAGTATAGTGGTTATAACAGAACCAGCCTGCTTAAGTTTAAATCCTGGCTCTGTGAGTTACTAGCTATGTGAACTTGCACAAGTCACCTAACCCCTCAATGTTTTTCAGTTCCCTCAACTGTAAATTATGGATAAGAACAAAGCCTAACAGAGAAATGGCTGAAACTGACAGTAGATATTTTTGAGAATATAGAATATATAAAGAAGATAAATCAATAATTGATTAATATCTGCATTTTGGGATGTAGGAATAAGTAGAGTCAATGAAGGAGATAGAGAAGAAATAGTTCAGGAAATAGGAGGAGAAACAGGAAAGCAAAATATTACAGAAATCAAGGAAGTGAATATTTTAAGAAAGTAATGCTTAACAGTGTTGATTGCTGTAAAAATATCAAGAGAACAGGAACTAATAAAAGCCTTTTTTATTTGAAGACCAGAAAAGAGTATTTTCAGTATAGTGAGGGGTAAAAGTTGGGTTGCAGTAATTTGAGTTTGAGCAGAGAGAAGACAGAGAGGAGTATCACATGCACATTTAACTTACTTCAGTTCAACTACATGAACTCTTGCAGTAAAACAGGAATGTATTTTTCCATGTGTACTCTTTATTACATACTCTAAGCTAATATAGACTGTAGTGTATTGTACATTTATACATGTTATGGAACAGGGTTGTACATACAAGACTATGCATAACACCCTTTAAGCAATTTAAAGGCCTTTTGAAGATGATTTTGACTATGATTTTGACTGTATTTGATTTTCACATTATGGGCTGACTTTAGAACCTAACCACGACATAAAATGTAGCTCCACTGTGAATATAGTGGTGAATATAGACCACATAGGTCTAGACTGCTCTGTACTGGGTATAATTTTACATGTGTGGTGGCAGAGGCTAGAGGTAAAGGTTTTGGCCTGGGGAGAAGAGGTCGTCTCCTGGTTCTATTTCTGTTCTTCCTTACACCTACGAGCATTATGAAGGAAGAAATTGCTTAACTTCTGTCCTCCAGCTTTTTCCTTTGTAGATTTTGAAACCTGTCAACGTAGCACATAGGAAAAATGTGATAAATTATTTGACCTCCTGAAAAATGATTTGCCTTTTAGATAATAAAGCCGCTTTAGTGTATCTTTGACTGTGTTATTAAAATACAACAGAGGACTTGCCTATGCTAAAATTATTGTTGAGCAAACCACTGAATTACCTTTTGAAAATCGACTATGAAATAGTAAATTCAGTTATCTTAAATTTTTTGAAAAATGTTTTTCTCCTAACTATCTAAGATATACATGTTAGAAAGTTTGGAAATTAGAATTATAACAAAAAAAATCACCACTATGTCTTTCCTCATAGATAACTTAATATTTTGTTGTATATCCTGGTCTTTTGAAAATACATACTTAAAATGATTTTAATATAATTGAGATTAAATTTTATATATAGCTTTATATCTTTTTTCTTTTAACATTATATAATAATTTTTCCAACTTATTAAATAACTTTTGTTATCTTTTATTTTGTATAGTATATCAATTGATAATACCCCATCTCATATAGTTAGATTTTTTTTTTTCATGTAGATTTTGTTATCCATCATGGAGGGACTTTAAGCTTAGTTTGTAACCTTTTCAGATTGTCTTCTTTCACTTAGTGATACGCACTTAAGGTTCTTCCATGTTTTTTATGGCTTGACAGCTCATTTCTTTTTAATGCTGAGTAATATTCCATTGTCTGGATGTACCAATTTATTTATCCATTCACCTACTGAAGGACATCTTTGTTGCTTCCAAGTTTTGGCAATCTTGAATAAAACAAGTTTTTGTGTGGACATAAGTTTCAGTTCATTTGAGTAAACCTTTAATATATTTTTCATTTGATAATCTTTAACATATTTTAAATAAATCAAGAAAAGTTAGAAAAATTGTAATTCTCAGAGACTAAATCAATACATATGCATAAGGGAGCCTTACACTACAAGTGAGTTTGCAAAAAGTAGGTACATTTTATAATTAAAGGACAGAGGGCCCCTTTCTGACATTTTGCCCTGGGTCATAGATTTGAATCATAGTTGATGAGCCACTAATAAACCTAAATGACTTCTTCATTGATCTTGAAAGAAAGGATGAAGAGATGATAATATTAGCTTTGTTGTGCTGATCTGAAAATGATACAATGCCCATTAGATACTGGACTTTTACAAGTGACATTAAATGAAAATAAAATGACAATTTTTTACTCTATTCCAGCCATTGGCTGGAGGTGAAAGAAGCTTGCTCACATTATTTTTATTTTCTGCACTTTTCCTTCTCTCTTCCCCCACTTTTTTTATAGAGTGTAAATAAAATAAATTTGAGCAATGTATACTTTAGGAGAGCAATATGAATTATGGGTTACAATTTTCATTACATCTAATTTTTCTAAGTACTTGATTGTTTTTAAATGGTTCATTCCCATTCAATTTAAAAAATGTATTTCATATTAACTGTCTCATTGAGGTATTTTAACATTGTATCTGTATGGTAGGGCTACATATTTATTTTAGCCACACTTCAAGAGAATCTATAAGTACAATATATATAAGAACTTTATGATTCTTCAGTTGAATATTGACATTTGGGAGAATTTAGTTTTTACCTCTGAAATTATCCTTTAGAAACAAATTATAATTAATTGATCATGATTAATGATGTGTAAATACTGTTGGTATTTTTTCAGCATTCTCTGTAATTCACATAAACTTTTCAGAATCCTTATAGGTCTAGGTTATCTATAGAAAAGTTTGTTTCTATCAAAATGTCATTCAAAAATTTTATTGATTTTTAATGAAAATTTATTTTTTAATAGAATTTATTTAACAGAAAGATTAAAAGAATGGGTTGTTGGATTGTTAACAAATCCCAAATTGACAGAGGTTATAAAAGTTGTTGGTCTCCCCATAAAATTCCAGGTATACTCCTTTTTTGCTTCTGAATTATGTAGCTTTAAAAGGTAATGTATAAGGTATGGATTATTACTATGTATGAGAACACTATTTTTCATGTTTACCAAATTATTACAGAAATATTTTTTCAAATATGTGACTCTGAAAAGACTAAATTTTTAAAAATAACTTTATTATTGCTTTCGGTCAATTTAACAATTGCTGAGGCAAGGAGATTGGATATCTTTTGCCACATTTTGTAGATGATAGTCACGTAGAGTAATTTTGTCCAAGGTCTCAAGGTAAGTTGTAGAACTGAGATTAGAATGGACCTTCTGACTCAGTTTAATGGTTTTTCTTCTGTGTAATGGTACCAGTCTTTCATAATATTTTACTAGAGTTTGTTTTATTGTCTGTTACTACCCAAAGAAGATAAATCTTGATTCTTTAGTAAATCTTTAAATCAGAAGGTGATTAGAAGACTTACTTTGGTGGGGGGGTAGGATGGAATGATAATGTACTTAACTTTTGATGGTCTACTCTTAATGGAGAAGCAAGTATTTAGCTATAAGTAAACTCTACAATGCTAATGAACTTTTTGTCTTTTAGCCAGAACAGTGAAACAGTGGTACTGGATAAATGTAAATGAGAGAAACTAACAAGAGATATTAAAGGCTAAAGCATTAGATTTCGTCATGTGGTCCCATTGTGCACTCTTGTATCCAATAAGGGATTTTTCTGTACTTTCTGTTACAGATGCTGAAAATTTCTTCTAAGGAGAAATATCCCTTATTTACTTTTGTAAATGGTCATTCCAGAGACTATGATTTTACATCTACTACAACCAATGAAGAAGACTTTTTCTCAGAGGATGAAAAGAAAAGATTAAAAAGATTTAGCACAGAAGAATTTGTCTTGCTCTAAAGATTAATGCATTTGTGCTTGTTGAGAAGAACTCCTCTGCAAGGGGAACAATGAAGAGAAACAAGTTTACCTAAACTGACTTATTTTCACAAATATCTTAATTTTATATGTTCTTTAAAAAAAAGAACATTTGGAAATACACAAGTTTTAAAGATATTTTTCTGAAAGAGAAATGATTTAATGAATCTTTATTTCTAATAAATATCAAGTGATTCTGGCTGCATTCCTATTTCCCTAAGATCTGCTAACAATAACTCTAACTTAACTGTAAGCCTTCCAGTCTTCAAATTCTTCCACCTGAGGCCACTAGTGTCCTGAAGGTTTTGTGATATAGGCCCCAAAATTGGGATCACCAAATAGGTTCAAAAGCTTCCATTTATACTAACAACCAGAAGACCAGAGAATGAATCTTCAGTGCTGCATAGCCTCCTGATATTAATGCAACCAAAGGATACTTACGGATGTATCTGGATATATTTAATAGCAATTGTTAGCTGTGATATGCATACAATTATATAAGTAGAATTGTGAGTTAATGTAATACTTAGCAATATGATTTTATAATGGCTCCTCATTTTGCTTGCTATCAAGCCTTCTTTGAGGAGTGAATAGAAAGTATTGGCTTTCCCCAGAAATTTAAAGGTTATGTTATTAATAATAACTTCATCCAATCAAATCAGATAAAGGCAATTTTAAGATAGTAGTAGTGTTTGTCTCCTGTCTCAAAAATAGAATTTTATGGGAATTCTGCTTACTATGGAGTTTTTAAATCTAAAGATAAGTACTAAGAAAAATATCAGATGCTCCTCTACGTGATTTTTGCTATTTGTATGAATCAGTGTAGTGGTGTTTAGAAGGTGAGGCTATCTTTAAGGTAAATCTGCCTTAAGTGTATTGTGTGTTACTGAAAGGCAAATTTGTGAGTTATTATTCAGCCAGGATTATGTACTTTAATAAAGATATGAGAATGTAACGTACCTTTGTTTGGTTTTAATAGGATTATTTTCGTTCTTTAATTTGAAAAAAATCATTGTCTCATATGAAGTCTATTTATTTATAATGAAGGCAAGTAATATTGTTTCTCTGAAAGAAAAATATTAACTTATTTTATGGAGCTTTCATGTTTCAATGTGGAAAGGTGACTTATAAAGACATAAAATTGTGTATCATTTAAAATCATTGATCTCTTCCATCAGAAAGCCTATTTGTTAGGCTTAGAGTTGCATGCAAAACTGAAACAGAGGGGGCAGATTGCTTTAGTGTGCCTGATGAGAGAAATCAGGTTTGGCATTTCCCTGTGAGGACAGTTTATTGAATTGATATAAATGGGCTGAAATCTAAAATTTTCCTTTACTCCAGATAAAATCTGGACAAATTAAGTCCAGTACTAATTTTCCTAGAATGTCAAAGCAGTACCGGAATAAGAAGCCAGTAGTATGCCCGATTTTATGCACTGCAGTTGTCTCGCTAAATTATTGTGGTTTGTTCTTTTTATATACCTGCAGTATTCACAGGATTTTACAGCAAACACATCAAATGAGAGTACCCATACCTTCAAATGAATCAGAATTGATTTTAAGTATTCTCTTACAAGAACCATATAAAAGTTTAGACTTATACTATTGCATTCTGTTATTTTTTCACCATCTTCGGGGATCATGTTAAGTAGGTTAAAATTAGACCTGGCCAAAGTTGAGGTGAGAGGAGGCAGAAACTTCCTTTACATTGAATTATACTGAAAATACCCAGAATACTGTACAGACAAAACAAACCAATCTTGCAATACAGTCATCCCCGTGACTGAGAATAAATGTGTAGAATCGGAAACGATCAGCATAATATGCACATAAAAACTATTCAATAATGTGTATGAATGAATGCATTCATGAAAATCGAGATAGGCTGATTGATTTATCTTGCCTGTTAATTCAACTTCAGCTGAGGACCAGCCAAAAGTTGTGCTAATCTTTTATTGGAAAGGCAGCAACAAAACTACATCATTAGATTTAGAATAGAGGTACTGTATATTCTGGTTTCAGACTTTGTTTTGAACACAGATTTCATTTCAAGTTCTGACAGCCAGTAAACTCGGTCAATAAAGCTTATGGATGATCTCTTTCAGCGTGGAATAAAGGAAAGTAAAGAAAAAAACCAAACAAACCAAGATACTAAGATGGGTGTTCTCTTAGAATTATTATAGGAGGATCTTGCATTTGGACGTCAATATTAAGATACTAGTTTTACCATTAACATTTCAGAAATGAATTTTTAAAATTCTTAATGTGACTTTTTGATGGTGAAGGTTTCTTTTCTCTCTTCTTTGACACTTTGAATCCCCTTTTGTCAATATATTAACAACCAGCAGGCAGTGTTGAGAGTCATTTGCTGAATGAGTGAATGAAAAGATCCTTTACAGTACAAGTATATCCAAAAGGATGTCCCCGAGGTATCCATTTTTCTGTTTTTATATTAAACTAACCCCATTAAATCTCTATTATTGAGAAGACAACTTTATAGGATTAAAAATTTAGGTCACTTTTGTGTTCTGTTAACCTTGGCATTGTCCAAGGGCAAGCATATCTAAAAATATGTATGTTAATTCCATCTTGTTTTTAGAAGAATTAAAGAAATAAAACAGCAAAAATGACATCTATATAATATATCCAGTATTAAGTCAGAAATCTTAATATTTTAGAGATCTCTAATTTCTTTCTATCATTGCATGCTGGAAATCATATTAACAATCAAATCATATTAACCTAGCTCCCCCCCCCTGCTTTTCTCTGCTGATTATTTTGGAATTAGTAAAGTTTTGTTTTCATGCTTAATCACCTTCAATAGCTTGCATTGTATACCTAAGTCTTTTTAACCATATATTCATATATAACCAAAAAAATCACACTCTAAGAATTTTCCAGAAAAAGGAAATAAGAGAAAGAACAGATAATGAGAAAACACTTTGAAAATATTAAATAACTATATGAATTTCCACTGAAATAGACATAAGATGAGGAGGAAACTAGAATTTTTAGTGAAGTGGAAGCAAGATATCCAGAATATATTGATAGCGGCAATTTCTTGGAAAGGATTAAGGGATTACTATTTTCTATAAAAAGAGTAAGTTCCAAAAAATTTTAGGAGAATAAATACTGTGTATTATTTATTATAGCCTCAATACTGCCAATCACCACAATTTAGTAGTACTATATTCAGTTGAGCATTTAGACTATTTTGAGATACCGAATTGAAAAGGTGAAACATCAGACCAGAAAAAATTGGAAACATTTCATCCTATTCCAAAATATAAATTTTGTGTCATTTTATAGTTTGAATCTTAGTTTAGAAATCTTATTTTTGTGTGGTTTTCATGGTTATATAAAGACTTTCTCCTTGCCTATAAACTTTGAAAAATATTATATTTAGAGTCAGTATTACAGACACATTTTTGAATTAGCATTTTCTTCTTTCTTTTTTATAGTCCTCCTCAACATTATTGGTGGCAAGCAATGGCCCAAAACATTCACAGCTACAGTTATAAAATTTCACTTATTCTCTCACAATAAGAAAAATATATTAGAAGTGAAGAATACATGTATGTTATTAGGTAGGAAAATTACTGTGGTACTCTAACCAATTCCTCCAGAAATTTAGAAACTCAATCTTCCTTTATTTATTTATATATTGAAGTATAGTTGATGTTCAATATTATATTAGTTTCAGGTACAAAACATAGTGATTCAACATTTATATACGTTATGAAATAATCACCATGATAAAAGTGTAGTTACCATCTGTCATCAGAGTTATTACAATATTGCTGACTCCATGCCCTATGTTTTACTTAACATTCCCATGACTTGTTTTATAACTGGAAGTTTGTACCTCTTAATGCTCTTCACCTATTTTGCCACTTGCCCCATCCCCCCTTTGCTCCAGCAACCACCTATTTATTCTCTGTATTTATGAATGTTTCTGTTTTGTTCATTTATTTTATTTTTTAGATTCCACATGTAAGTGAAATCACATGTTGTCTTTCTGTGTTATATATACACACACATATATATATGTATCACATCTTTATCCATTCATCTATTGATGGACACCTCCATATTTTGCTATTGTAAATAATGTTGCAGTGAACATAGGGGTGCATACATCTTTTTGGATTAGTGTTTTTGTTTTCTTTGGATAAATACCCAGAAGTAGAATTGCTAAGTGGTATGGTATTCCTATTTTTAATTTTTTGAGGAATTTTCATAGTGGGCACACCAATTTACAGTGTGGGAGACAGTTCCCTTTTTTCCCATGTCTTCTCTAACACTTATTTCTTGTCTTTCTGTTACTAGCCATTCCAGCAGGTGTGAGGTAATAATCTCATTGTGTCTTTTATTTGCATTTCCCTGATGATTAGTGATGTTGTGCGCCTTTCATATGCCTGTTGGCCACCTGTATGTCTTGGGAAAATATTCAGGTCCTTTGCCCATTTTTAATTGGATTGTTTGTATTTTTGGTGTTGAGTTATATGAATTCTTTATATAATATTTTGGATATTAACCCCTTGTCAGATATATTATTTGCAAATATTTTCTTCTATTCAGTCGGTTCCCTATTTATTTTGTTGATAGTTTCCTTCACTGTGCAAAAGCTTTTTAATTTGATGTAGTCCCAATTATTTATTTCTGCATTTGTTCTCGTTGCCTGAGGAGACAGAGGCAAAATAAATATTTCTAGGACCAATGTTCAAGAGTTTACTTCCTATGTTTTCTTTTAGGAGTTTTATTACTTCAGTTCTTACATTTAGGTCTTTAATCTATTTTGAGTTTATTTTTGTGTGTGGTATTAGAAACTGGTCCAGTTTCATTCTTTTGCATGTAGCTGTTCAGTTTTCCCAGCACCATTTATTGAAGAGACTGTCTTTTCCCCATTGTATATACTTGCCTCCTTTATCATAGGTTAATTGACCATAGAAGTGTGGGTTTATTTCTGGGCTCTCTATTCTGTTCCATTGTTCTGTGTGTCTGGTTTTGTTCCAGTACCATACAATTTTGATTACTATAGCTTTGTAGTGTAGTTTGAATTCTGAGAGTGTGATACATCCTGCTTTGTTTTTTCTCAATTGCTTTGGCTACGGGGTATTCTGTGGTTCCATACGGATTTTAGGATTATTTGTTCTAGTTCTGTGAAAAATGCTACTCATAGGGGTTGCATTGAATCTGTAGATTGCTTTGGGTAGTATGGACAATGTTAATTCTCCCAGTTCATGAGTATGGTATGTACTTCCATTTATTTGTGTGATCTTCTGTTTCTTTCATCAATGTCTTATAGTTCTCAGAGTACAGGTCTTTCACCTCTGTGGTTAGATTTATTCCTAGGTATTTTATTCTTTTTGATGCAATTGTAAATAGGATTGTTTTCTTAATTTCTCTTTATGATAGTTTGCTGTTAGCATATAGAAACACAACAAATTTCTGCATATTAGTTTTGTATCGTGCAACTTTGTTGAATTCATTTATTAGTTCCAGTAGTATTTTTGGTGAAGTCTTTAGGGTTTTCTATATACAGTATCATCTCATCTGCAAACAGTTTTTACTCTTTCCTTACCAGTTTTACTGGTTTTACTCTTTCAGTTTTACTCTTTCCTTACCTCTTGGATGCCTTTTATTTCTTTTTCCTGTTTGACTGCTGTGTCTGAGACTCCCAGTACTATGCTGAATGAAAGTGGCAAAAGTGGGCAGTGTTGTCTAGTTCTTGGTCTTAGAGGAAAAGCTTTCAGCTTTTCACCATTGAGTATGATGTTAGCTATGGATTTGTCACATATAGCTTTTATTTGTGTTGAAGTATGTTCCCTCTGTACCCACTTTGTTGAGAGTTTTTATCATAAATAGATGTTGGATTCTGTCAAATACTTTTTCTTCAACTATTGAGATGATCATATGATTTTTAGCCTTCATTTTGTTAATGTGGTGCATCACACTGATTGATTTGCAGATATTAAACCATCCTTGCATTCCTGGAATAATTTCACTTAATCATGGTATATGATCCTTTTAAAGTATTGTCAAGGGACACCTGGGTGGCTCAGTCAGTTAAGCATCTGCCTTTGGCTCAGGTCATGATCCCAGGGTCCTGGGATCAAGTCCTACATCGGGCTCCTTGCTCAGTGGGGAGCCTGCTTCTCCCTCTGCCTGCCGCTCCCCCTGCTTGTGCTCTCTCTCTCTCTCCCTTCCCCTCTCTATTTCTCTCTCTCTGAAAAATAATAAATATCTTTAAAAAACTATTGTCGATATTGGTTTGCTTATATTTTTTGAGGATTTTTGCATCTATATTCATGAGGGATGTTGGCCTGTAATGTGTGTGTATATGTGTGCCTTTGGCTTTAATATCAGGGTAATGCTGGTCTTGTAGAGTGAATTTGTAAGTGTTCCTTGCTCTTTGATTTTTTTTGAATAGTTTGAGAAGGATAGGTATTAACTCTTCTTTAAATGTTTGGGAGAGGGGCACCTGGTGGCTCAGTCGGTTAAGCGTTTGACTTGATTTCAGCTCAGGACATGATCTTGGGGTTATGGGATTGAGCCTTGTGTCGGGCTCCACACTCAGTGTGGAGTATACATGAGATTCTCTTCTTTTCCCTCTGCCCCTCCTCCCCCAGTCTCTCTAAAATAAATAAATAAATAAAATATTTTTAAAAATATTTGATAGAATTCACCTGTGAAGCCATCTCGTTCTGGACTTGAGTTTGCTGGGAGTTTGCTGATTACTAATTCAATTTCATTACCAGTAATTTGTCTGTTCAGATTTTCTGTTTCTTCCTAATTTAATGTTGGAAGATTGTATATTCCTAGGAATTTATCCATTTCTTGTAGGTTGTCCAGTTTATTGCCATATAGTTGTTCGTAATAGTTCCTTATAATCCTTTGTATTTCTGTGGTATCATTTGTAACTTCTCTTTCATTTCTGATTTTAAGCCCTCTCCCTTTTTTTCTCTTGATGAATCTGCCTAAGGTTTATCAATATTATTTATCTTCTTCAAACTTGCTCTTAGTTTAGTTGATTTTCTTTTTCTTTTCCTTTTCTCCTTTCCTCTCTCCCTCTTTCCTTCCTTCCTTCTTCCATCTCTATTTCCACTCTAATCTTTATTATTTCCTTCCCTCTGCTAACTTTGGGCTTTATTTTTTCTTCTTTTCTTGTTCCTTTAGTTGTAAGGTTAGATTATTTCAGATTTTTCTTGTTTCCTGCAGTAGGCCTGTATCACTATAAACTTCCATTTTAGAACTGCTTTTGCTGTGACCGATTTTGGAACATTGTGTTTCCATGTTCATTTGTCTCCAGATATTTTTGATTTCCTGTTAGCTTTCTTCATTGACTTACTGGTTGTTTCATAGCATGTTTGTATTTTTTCCAGTTTTTTCCCTTGTAATTGATTTCTAGTTTAATACCACTGTGGTTGGAAAAGATGCTTGATATGATTTCAATCTTAAATTTATTGAGACTTGTTTTGTGGCCCAACATGATCTATCCTGGAGCATGTTCCATAGGCACTTGAAAAGAATGTGCAATCTGCTGTTTTTGGATGGAATGTTCTGTATTTATCTGGGAAGTCCATCTTGTCTATGTGTCAGAGTCATTGTTTCCTTATGGATTTTCTGCAGTATCAGTGATGTAAATGGGGTCTTAAAGTCATCTACTTATTGTATTACTCTCAGTTTCTCCTTTTTTGCCTATTGATATTTGCTTTATATATTTATGTGCTCCTAAGTTGGGTGCATAGGTATTTACAATTGTTATATCCTCTTGTTAGATTGATCTCTTTATCATTATGTAATACCTTTCTTTGTCTCTTGTTACAGTCTTTGTTTTAAAGTCTGTTTTGTCTGAAGTAGTGCTACTCCAGCTTTTTAAATTTATTCATTTGGATTTGCATAGAATATCTTTTGCCATCTTTTTCCTTTCAGTCTATATGTGTCTTTAGGTCTGAAGTGACTCTCTGGTAGGTAGCATATATACAGGTCTTGGGTTTTGTTTTTTTTTTTTACCCATTTAGTTACACTACATCTTTTGATTGGAGCATTTTGTCCATTTAAAGGAATTATTGATAGGTATGTACTTATTGCTATTTTATTCATTGTTTTCTTGTTGTTTTTATAGTTCTTCTCTGTTCCTATTTTCTTGATATCTTCCCTTATAATTTATGAGTTTCTTTAGTGTTATGCTTGGATTCCTTTCTCTTTATTTTTGTGTATCTATTATAGGTCTTGGTTTGTGGTTACCATGAGATTCATATATAATATCCACTGTATACAACAGTCTATTTTCAGTTAATGATCATATAAGTTCAAACACCTTCTATTTTTTAATATAAAAATCTCAGAATACTTTCTAATGTGTATTGAGTAAATACTGAATTCAAAAATTATAGAATAAACATAAAATACAAGGTTTTTTTTTCCTTTTTCCCCCCAAATTTTTATTTAAATTCTGGTTACTTAACAAATAGTGTAATATTAGTTTCAGGTGTAGAATTTAATGATTCATCACTTACATACAACACCAAGTGCTCATCAAAAGTGCCCTCCTTAATACCTATCACCTATGTAACCCATCCTGCTGCCCAAATCCCTTTCAGCAACCTTCAGTTTGTTCTCTATAGTTAAGAGGCTGTTTTATGGTTTACCTGCCTCTCCCCCCATGTTCATCTGTTTTGTTTCTCAAATTCCACATGAGTGAAATCATATGGTATTTGTCTTTCTCTGACTTATTTCGCTTAGCATAATACTCTTTAGCTCCATCCACATCATTGCAAATATAAGATTTCATTCTTTTTTATGGCTGAGTAATATTCCATTGTATATCTATATACCACATCTTTTTTTTATATAATTTTTATTTTGTTATATTAGTCACCATACAGTACATCCCCAGTTTTTGATGCAATGTATATACCACATCTTTATCCATTCATCAGTTGATGGACATTTGGGCTCTTTCTATAATTTGGCTATTGTTGATAATGCTCCTATAAACATCGGGGTGCATGTATCCCTTTGAATATTTTTTTTAATGATACATCTTTTTTAAAAAGATATATTTCTTTATTTTAGAGAGACAGCAAGAATGCGTGAATGCATGGGGGAGGGGCAGAATGAGTATTTTTCTATCCTTTGAGTAAATACCTAGTAGTGCAATTGTTGGATTGTAGGGTAGTTCTTTTTTTAACTATTCGTGTAACCTGCATACTGTCAAACACATTCTAAAAGCACTATATTTTCACTCCCCCTTCTCTGTTTACTGTATGTCATATTTTATATCTTTTTAATTGTGTGTATCCCTTAACTAATTATTGTAAATATAATTGATTTGACTACTTTTGTCTTTTTTTTTTTTTTGAAGATCTAATTGGCTTTATTCGATGATCCATGAATTGGGCAGCATCCCATCTAACAAGTGGTGCTACTCTTGTTTTATAATCTTCATACTAAGTTTATAAGTGGTTGATCCACTGCGTTTACTAAATTTTTGCTTTTACCAGTGAGATTTTCTTCTTTCATACTTTTCTTACTTCTAGCTATGGCCTTTTCCACATTTCTTATAAATCTGGTTTAGAATGATGAACTCTTTTAACTTTTGTTTGCCTGGGAAACACTTTACTTCTCTCTCAATTCTGAATGATAATCATGCCGGGTAGAATATTCTTGGTTTTAAGTTTTTTTCTTTCAATACTTTGACTATATCGTGCCACTTTTTTCTGACCTGCAAATTTTCTGCTGAAAAATCAGCCAATAGTCTTATGGGTATTCCCTTCCGTAACTAGTTGCTTTTCTCTTGCTGCTTTTAAGATTCTTTAAATTTTTTTAAGGTTTTATTTATTTGTCAGAGAGAGAGAGAGAGAGAGAGCACAAGCAGGGGGAGCAGCAGGCAGAGGGAGAAGCAGGCTCCCTCCTGAGCAAAGAGCCTGATCTGGAACTCGATCCCAGGACCCTGGGATCATGACCTGAGCTGAAGGCAGATGCTTAACCAACTGAGACACCCAGGCATCCCAGGATTCTTTAATTTTTGACATTTTAATTTTTAGGTGTCTTAGTGTGGACCTCCTTGGTTCATACTGTTTGAAGCTCTCTGTACTTCTTGGATCTGGATGTCTGTTTCCTTTCCCAGGTTAGTGAACTTTTCAGCTATTAATTCTTCAAATAAGTTTTCTGCCCCTTTCACTCTCTGTTCTTCTCCTGGGACCCCTATTACATGAATGTTAGTATGGTTGGTGTTGTTCTAGAGGTCCCTTAAACTATCCTCATTTTTAAAAATTCTTTTTGCTTTTTAGCTTGGATAATTTGCACTACCCTGTCTTCCAGATCACTGATTCTTATGCATCTTCTAATCTGCTGTTGATTCCCTCTAGTGTATTGTTCATTTCAGTTATTGTATTCTTCAGCCCTGATTTTTAAAATAATATATCTTCTTTCTCTGTTGAAGTTCTCACTGTGTTCATCCATTCTTCTGCTGAATTTGGTGAGCATCTTTAAGACCATTACTTAGAACTCTTTATCAGGTAGTTTGCTTTTCTCCACTTTTAGTTCTTTTGTCTTGTTCTTTACTTGGAACATATTCCTCTGTCTGTTCATTTATCCTGACTTTCTATGTATTAGGTAGATCAGCAACATTTCCTGGTCTTGAGGGAGTAGCCTTATATAGAAGGTGTTCTGTGGGGCCTTGAAGTGCAATCCCTCCTGGTCACCAAAACCAGGCACTCTGAGGTTATTCCCTGTGTAGACTGCATGTGCTCTCTTGTGGCTGGCTGAGACTGCCATGGGTGCACTTGTGGGCAGGGCTAGACCCAATGTGGCTTCCTGCAAGGCCTGGCCACTATTCTTGTGGCCTTGCTGGTGGGCAGAGCTATCCCCGTCCTATGGGACAGGAGCTGCTTTGGAGGGGTGTCAGCCAGGGCAGGCAGATTGGGAAGGATGGGTCTGTGGAGGAATGCTGGGGCAGGGTGAGTGGTGCTAGCAAGGTAGATGGAAAATGTCAGAATTGGTACCCACCAATGTTGGCCTAAACAGGAGGGCAAGAAAAATGGGACCCACCAGCATTTCTGTTCCCAGAGAAACTCCTAGAGAGCCTTGCCCCTCTAGCACTTGCCCTTAAATCAGTCAATACATCTTCATGTATAGCCCAGGCACTTTTCAAACCGCTGCCTCTATGCTGGGTCTTGGATTAGTTTGTGCATGGACCCTTCAAGAACAGAGTCTTGATTTCCTATAGCTTTCTGGCTCTCCTGGAATTAAACCCCACAGATTTTTAAAGCTCCTGGAGTTAATCCCTGCTGATTTTCAAAAACAGGTGTTATGGAGGCTTGTCTCTCTAGTTCAGATCCTCAGGATGGGTGGAGCCTAATGTGGGGCTTGAACCCCTCACTCCTCAGGGAGGACCTCTGCACCTGTGATATCCTTCCACTTGTGGGTTGCCACACTGGGGTTGTGGGTCCTGACCAGATGGCATCTCTGCCCCTACTACCCTTCTTTGATGTGATTTGTATATTTTCTTTGGAGTGTATATTCAAATTCTTTGCTCATTTTAAATTAGGTTATTTGCCTTTACATTATTGCATTGTAAGAGTTCTTTGCATTTCTGGATACAAGTCCTTTATCAGATGTATGACTTACAAACATTCCCTCCCATTCTGTTCACTTTTTTGATGGTGTCATTTGAAACACAAATGGTTTTAACTTTGATAGAATCCAGTTTATCTATTTTCTATTTTCTTTGGTTGCTTGTGTCATATTTAAGAAACCATTGCTTAATTCAAGGTTACAAAGATTTACACTTATACTTCCCTCTAAGAGTTTTATAGTTTTAGCTCTTACATTTGGGGTTTTGTTGTTGTTGTTTTTACTCATTTTGAATTGATTTTTGTATAAGATGTGAGATAAGTGTCCATATTCCTTTTTTTGCATGTGGCTATCCAGTTGTTTCAGCACTATTTGTTGCAAAGACTATTCCTTCCCCATTGAATGGTCTTGGCATTCTTGCTGAAAATCAACTGACCATAAATATAAGGTTTATTTCTGGACTCCCAGTTCTATTCCATTTATCTATATGTCTATTCTTATGCCAGTACCACACTCTTAATTACTGTAGCTTTGTAGTAAAATTTGAAATTTGGAAGTGTAAGTCTTCCAACTTTCTTATTTTCAAGATAATCTTGGAAATTCTGAATTCCTTGTATTTTCATATGAATTTTAGGATCAGCTTGTTAATTTCTGCAAAATTTTTGTTCATCTTTTTTCAGTTTCTGTTTTTACAACATAAAGTGTCATTGAATTCTTACATAGTATAAAATTGGCCCCAAACACAAAAGATACATGTTTGGAAGGGAATAAACCATGTAAAACACACGTGGAGTGCCTGGGTGGCTCAGCTGGTTAAGTGTCTGACTTTGGCTCAGGTCATAATCTCAAGGTCCTAGGATTGAGCCCCTTATTGGGCTCCTCGCTCAGCAGGGAGTCTGCTTATCCCTTCTCTCCCTCTTCCTCTCCCTCCACTTGTGCTCTCTCTGTCTCTCTTTCAAATAAATAAATAAAATATTAAAAAAAAAAAAACACCAAAAAACATGTAGGGTCACCTGGGTGGCTCAGTCGGTTAAGCATCTGCCTTTGGCTCAGGTCATGATCCCAGGGTCCTGGGATCAAGTCCCACATCAGACTCCTTGCTCAGCTGGGAGCCTGCTTCTCCCTCTGCCTGCCGCTCTCCCTGCTTGTGCTCTCTCTCTCTCTCTCACAAATAAAAAAATAAAATCTTTAAAAAAATAAAAATAAATTTAAAAAACATGTAAAACATAGATCTTATAATTATGGTCATACGTAAAATTATAGTAGATTACGTTATATCCAAGCAGTGGCCACAACAAGTGCTTCAAAAGTAAGACTACCCATATTCACTTAAAACTACTCGTTTAGAAAAAATTATGAATCCTTGTATTTAGGAAAAAACAGATATTTAATTTCCCTGTTAAGCTTCAGTGTTACAAAGTGGAGATGGCATTAATAAACTGGTTAAACTGTAGAGTCAGACCGGCTCTGCTGAAATTGTAACTTTAGCACTTACTAGCTACATGGCCTTGAGCATGCTACTTAATCTCATCTATGAAATATGGATAATAGTAACTATTACACTGGGCTATTGGGAGGATTAAGTGAGGAAACATGCAAAAACACTTAGAACAAATGCCTGGCCCATAGTGAATTCTCAGTAAGTATTAGCCTTTAAAACTGTTGTCAAGATTTCATTCATGTCTTCCTTAAGATTTGAAAAGGCTTTAAGAGTATTTTTGTGTGTGTGAAGTGGCATTAGAAAACAAGACTTAGAAAAAAAAGAGAGAAAACCCAAATCCCCTAAAATCTTTTAATTCTATTCCAATATTTAATGTCTGTAGGCTCTATAGAATTCAGATAAAGTGACACTTCCATCAGGGAACTTAGAAATTTACTTAAAGGTGGGGAAAATACACAAAAAACTCACACTTTGTAGGGGAAGAGAAGACTCAGAAGTTCTACAAAATAAAATTTTATTTGGTTTCAAGAGAGCTTACATCTGGTTATGGGGGTTAGGAAAGTCTTCATGGAGGAGGTGGCATTTGAGATGAATACTAGAAGTCTGGTATGATTTATATAAAGGCAGGGACGAGATAAATATTTGGGCTAATAAGGAAACAGCACAGGGACCCAGAGAGATGATCCATGGACATGTTTTCTAAATGAAAGTGGGGTCAAAGTGGAGGGCCATCCCCCTAGGGTGCATTTGAAGTACGTGTGGCTGATTTTGGTTGTTCCACTGCCTAGGGAACTGGTATTTAGTAAGGGGATGATGATAAACATCCTGTGATGATGTGGACAGAAAAATGAGTGATAAGAATGAAGGCCCCTTGAGGGCCTTGAGTATCAGACGGGAATGTATACTTATGTAGGTAGATGCCTGGAAAGAAACATGGGAGGAAAGACATTAATTATAAAGGAAGAAACAAAGGGTACAGAAGTCAGAAGAACTGGGATTTAGTTTCAACACTTTAAAGTGTGAAGATTTAAAATTGGAAGATGATTTCTAAAGCTCTACCCCCAGAATCTGTTTTACCTAGATATAATTCTTATAGAGTCTATGGATGAAGTTTGTGTATTTCTATGGGGCTGAAGAACAGGAGGTCATTTAATGTATAGGTTCTTAACTTGATAAACCCAGAAAAATAATTCAAGAGTCTATGAACTTGGACGCAGAAAAATTACATATTTATTTTCACTAACCTCTAACTGAAACACAATATTTCTCTTCCACTAAGAATGTAGGCAACAAAGTACAGTTCTATCAGCAGTACCTAGGACTTTGTCATTAGTAGAAATCATAAATACTTTCAAATCATAATTAATGCAGTTATTTTGAAATATTTACACTGCTTCGAAATTATGGCAGGACTTGCCACAGGACTTAACTAATGTATTGATAAAGAACCAAATATATACGTCACAAACTTTAAAATATTTTAACAATCATTCCCTTTGTAGCCAAACATATTTCATTTATATATAAAAATATTTTGAGAATGGGTCCGCTGACTACCAGATTACCAGAGTATTTAGAGTGAGAAAGTGGGAGACACAGAATGATAGGTCAAGAGAATGTTGGTCAAGATAGAAGTTCAGGCTGCAGTCCGGAGTTGGAGCATTTTGAGTGTCTGAAGTAGATGGTGGGAGCATCGGTAGGAGAAGGTATGAATGATGGTAGAGCCAGCACCTGGAAGTGGGAATGCAAAGCTACCCAGGAGGAGTCTCTAGCTGGTGAGTTTAGGAATTCCTTAGTATTGTCAGTAAAATAAAAGTTTGGGGTGATGTGAAGAGACAGAGGACTGATGATTGCCGTAATGATACCAATGGCCACAATGGCCATTTTGGGGGCACTTACTTTGTATTTTAGGATTGTATAAAATGCTTAGTATATTTAGTTTAATCTTCACAAAAATCCTGGGAAATTAGGTATTTTTACTGTTTCCATTTTAGAGATGAAGTAACTGAGAGTCAGATATGGTAATGTAACTTGCCAAGTTAATGTAATTGGTAATTTGCAGATCTGGGATTTAAACCTCTCCCGATTCCAAAGCCTGTTCTAGTTTTCCATGCATCATATTGAGTGAGAGGTTCCAAAGGACAGAGAAGAAGACACAAGCAAAAACAGCACAGAGTGGAGGAGGATGAACTGCATGGGAATGAAAGCAGGGCAGCTGTGGGAGGGAAGTCTTTGACCTAATGTGGCCAGAATTTTGGAGAACTGGGATTAAAGATACAGGCAGTTTGGTTAGTGGAGTGGACAGACTGAAGAGAGGGGAGAGAACTTGATGGATTTGCTTATATTTTCTGGCTTTGAGAATTGTGTTCCCATTGTTTCAGAAGCTGCGAGATGGATGGGAAGTTTATGTAAGATGCTCCCTTTCTCTCTTTCCTTTGCATAGTACATCCTGCCCACCCCGAGGTGAAGAGTCTGATCCTAGTAGCCTTATGAGGCAACATTTTGAGCCTTCTCTTCTTTCCCTGGCTTTCAGACCCCAATTTTCCAGAGACTGTAATTGAGAAAGGACCTTTTGTTACCGTACAATGGGAGGAAAACTCCCAGTGGTATTAAGCAGACTGAGGACTTTGCAAAATATAGCAAGTTCATGTCTGCTAATATGTTAAGTTATTTGGCCTCCCTAGTTTAACTAGTGATTTGTTGTTTTCATGCTAATACAAATTCTTGTATTAATAAGAGCATGGCCTGGGTTTCTTCATCCGCCTGGGAAAAAATTACTTGTTTGATGGTAAACAAAGAACAGAAGAATTGATTCACTGTCCTCATTTTTAAAAAAGATGGTATGAAGCAATAGTGGAATAATTTTAATTGTAACCCTCTAACACTTGCGATCAGTAAGATCATTTGTGTTCTGTTTTTAGGAAATGGAGTATTAAAGAGGACATAGTGCATTAGAAATGCAAAACATGACCGCATGTTCTCAGGATTTTGTCAGTGTTACATGAAAGAGCACTTGTACTGGGATGCTCAGCTCTGAGGGTATTCTCTGTTCAGTGTGTATTTACAGAGATGTATGAATATTTGATTAATGAGTCATGGTCTCTGGAGAAATTTAATAACTGTGTTGCCGTACAAAGCCAGGCCCTTAACTGTTAACACAGCTGCCAATAGTGTCATTGACACTGCAACCCTTTCTGAATCTAATATATTCTGTGGAGTAAATTCCTTGGTCAAAAAGGGATCTGAGAGAGACATTATTCAGTTATCTGTTTTGAACTTTACTCAATTTGCAGGCTCTGATTTGTAAAGATTTTTCCAATGAAAACAAGCAGTGATACAGAAACTTAAAAATGACCTTTTTTAAGTGATTGCTTTTCCCAGAAATTAGTTGAAAAATCATTGATAAATAAAAAGCAGTTGATTATCCTCTTCAAGATTATCTGTTAGGAATTCAGTAATAATTTTTGTCTTGCTTATCATATAAGAAATACCCATAAGAAGTAGAAATATGAGATATATTTGATATATTTGTGATTTAGATATAGAGCTCACATCCATTTGGATGCTATAAACTAAATTCATTAATAAACATAATTTAATGCTTTTTCAGGAATTACTGAGGCTAATTTATCTCTTCTCTCTCTCTCTCTCTCTCTTTTTTTTTTTTTTTTTTTTAATGTCTATGGAGAAATCAATTCTAACTTTCAAAGTTAGGTAGGCATTTTAGCAATGTTACCTCATTTAACTGCTTGAGTAACAGGGAGAAATGTCAAAAAAAGATAAATTTAGTGCAGGAGCTTTTGCTGGAAGCTGTAACTGCAGGTTAGAATTATCCATGCTATGCAGAATTTCCTGCAACACTTCTCCTTAGGGCCACAATGCATTACAGCAGACGTATAATGAAGCTGCTATAAAATCTCTGGTAATTAAGGGGGATTTGACAGTAATTGCAACAGTGAATCAACTTAATTATTACCTGCTTCAAAGAGAGCTAACCTGATGTTATAATCTAACCTTTTCTACTTTTAAAATGGGAGATTAAACAAGTATATGTAGCATTTAAGAATTGAATCTGTTGAGATAGAATTGTATTAATATACTTCTAATATACATTTTATGCACATGTACACATCAACTTCTCAAGAAGAACTAGCATTAGGCTCTCTGTGATCCATTAAAGTTATTTGGTATGCTCTGGAAATCGAACCAAACCCACATCTCTGATTCAAGTCAGCTTCTCCTCAAGCCACAGACAGACCTTGACTATGGTTTACCTGACTTCCACAACATAAAAGAAAGATACTTTCTTAATACTAGCATGTAAAGAAGAGACACCAAAACGGTTGTTTATATTCAGACAGATTAGCTCTTAGAATCTTAAATCCCATCAAAAGCTACAAACAAGCTCATATGAAGGTAAAGATTTAGAATCATCTGAGAGCTCTTACATAACTTGGAATATCCGACATTGGGTACAAAGAAGATACCCAAGTTTCAGCCAGAGTTCTGTCTGTGGTAATGCTTCTTATAAACTATCTCCTCCCATTTCCTATTGCTTGCTATCTTCCTTCTCACAGGAGTGGGAGTGGAGAAAGATGAAAGTAGTCACTGTGGTTTTTATATGAGTTCATGTCATAAACCATGACATGACATTATCAGGTACCTAGACCATCTAATACCAGGTTCCATATTTATAGTTTAGCCTCCTCTCTTTCAAATTCCCTTAACTCTCTCTTCTGCTTTTAAGTCTTGTATATTCACTGGCTTTAACTTTATGAATAGCATATTAACTTCTATAATTATAGAAATATTAGAGTGTAGTAGTTTTATCTTGAAATGTGAATCTTTTTGTATGGTTCTGTGTTTGCCATATGTAGAGACCCAATAAACTGGCTCATTTCACAGGGGATGACTGATTAGGCAGTTTGGGGACGGGACAATCTCATCCTCTACCAATGTTTGCCACACTAAAAGTATGCTTATATGAATGTGAACCAGAATTTATTTTCCATCTAGGGCAGCAGGACCCCTGGGCAGATTTTGATCATTGATCTTTATAAGATTTATAAGATTTGTTGCAAATTCAGCCTGAATTCCCTGAAGGAAGATTGAGACCACACATTATATCTTGTTTTCTAATGTTGCTTCATACCACTAACCAAATTCTCTCTCATTATAGGAAACAGATAAGTATGATCAATAATTGAATAATGATTAGGAAATTAAACAATTTAAGTTCTAATTTCAATCTGATCACTGATTGACCTGGAGCAAATTGTCTAGAACCTCTTTGTTTTATTCCTCTATCAGACTGAATTACAACTATTCCTCAGGGACCCCTAAAACCCAATTTACTTGTTTGTTAGAAAACTTTCACCAAGGCAGAAGCTCACCAAAAATAGTGGCCTTTTGTAAAGGTAGTTAGGACAACTTCCAAAGATACCTATTTTGTGATGAGGGATCCTCCTATTCTGTGTGAGTCATGATTGTCTTTAGTTCATGCTCATAACTTTTAATTTACCAGGGATCAGTGGTCTATGTAGGGCTTCTCCCTCTGATTTTTATCTTTTAGATGGCTCGAATTAAAGGGCATGAAATTCAAACCATGTGATTTCTACGTGATAAACAAGGTAGCAAGACCACAGAAAGAAGTTGGAGCTGTCGGCCAGAGTAATCATCTTTTACTTATGCAACTTTTCTGTGCACCTGATATAGAAAGATGAACAAAAAAAGCAAGGTTTCTGCTTTCATGGAGCTCACATTTAATTGTAACTTATATTTACTGGGTGCTTACTATTCTAGGCACTTTATATGCATTATCTCATTTTTATGCCATAAACAGAAATCTGTGCTTTGTAGGGAAGAAACTTGAGATTCAGAGATTAATCAAATCGCCTAAGGCTACCCAGCTGGTAAATGATTCATTCAGGATTCCACCCCAGATCTATCTGATTCCATATTTGGTTGAAACCACTAAATTTAGAATTGTCTGTGGAATTAATGAACCATATTGTTCCTTTCCTAGATATTACAAATGAAAACTAACTTAACCATACCAAATATTTACCATATTTTACTATAATAATCCAACAAGGTAAAGAGCCCTAACTTTTATTTTTGCTTATTTGTTTTTTAACTAGAACTATACTCAAATTCTGTTTGTGACTAAAGCCAGAAGTTAGCAAGTTTTCATGAAGACCCTCTGAAATACAAAGAATTTTCAGTGTCAGAAATAAGAACCAGTGAGTTTTGAAGGTATTTTGCTCCATGTTAAAGCTATTACCCTCTCTCAGTTCCTATCAGATCTTTTCCACAAGCAAAACATGTACTAACTTCTTAAGAACTTTATGAAGAATGGGTATCCATTTAGAGACCTGCATGGTAAAGACAAATTGTCATACTTCTTTGTTCCTATAGAATGATGGAGTAAAAAAAATTAGGATTATGCTTTCTGAGAGAAAGTTAATTATACAATCACCTCAATTATTCAGGGGTAGAATAATAGATTAAGGATATATTCATTCCTGCCTTGGGCAATAGAGAAAGAATTTTTAGTTGATACTAACGTGATCACAATAAGGGATTAAGAGTGAGCTGGCATTACCTGAAAAATGACATTCATCTTTGAAAACTGGCAAAGTTTAAGGGACCTTAAAGAGTATTTGGTCCATTGTCTCTTTTTATAGATGAGGAAACTGAGGCCGGTCCATTGTCTCTTTTTATAGATGAGGAAACTGAGGCCAAGAAAGATAAATTTACTTGCCCAAGTTACACACCTATATATGACAGAGCTATGATTGCAATCTCGTTTGTTCTTTTAGCTGAGAGAAAATTTATGTTTGGTAACTTTAATATAAATTGCAGAACATCTCCTGATTCTTTTAAAAAGTCTACTCTATTTAAGTAAATTGGGTCATTGCACTGACTTTCAAGACTAGAATCCTGAAAAGGGATGGAGTTCTTGTTAGAAAAATTGCCTTTCCTTTGGTGTCCAATTTGAACACTGATACAGACTTCAGATATTGAATGAAGTTATAAAGAGAGAAAACAGAAAACTAATAGCTGAGGGAATCAGTTTGAACTCCTTTTTAAAAAGAATTCTACCCACCCCTGCCGCATTAATATTTTGGCTTTTTATTTTATTGTTATTGGGGCACTTCTGCAAGAGGCATAGGAAAATAAGTGTTGATTGCTAGTTGGCATAACTTCAAAAGGAGAGTAGGACAGGAGAAGAAAAAGAACAGATTTTTATTATACAATCTCTGTTTTGGTTCTCTATTGCCATGTGACATATTGCCTGAAACCTTCATGGCTTAACCTAATAAGGATTTGTTATTTCTGATGATTCTGTGGGTTGACTGAGCTCAGCTCTGAGGTTCTTCTGCTCCACATGGTGAAGCTGTAGTCACTGGGGCAGCTGCTTTCAGGTGGGAGTTTGCTCAGGCCTGGAACACCCAAGGTGGTCTCTTATTTTCCATGACACTAAGTAACCACTCAACATTTGGTAGTCTAACCTGAATTTCTTTACAGCATGGCAGCTGACTCCTAAGACAGTACAAAAGCAGTAGCTTCCAGATCTTCCAGACTTTCTCAATGGCTTGGCCTGGGATCTTGCATGGCATCACTTCTGCTAAATTCTACTGAGCAAAACCACTTATAAGGCCAGACTAGGTTCATGGGTCGAGGAAACAGACTCTACTTACTGATGGGAGAAATGGCAAAGAATTTTGCGGCCACAAATTCACTACCATCTCAATCTTTTAGAATCTCAATTTTTGTTTCTCACCCACTCTTACATCTTAACTTTCTTACCATTTTAATGTCTACATCAAATATTCAACAAATGCCAGTATTTCCTTAACCTGTGCAATAACCTGTATCTTTCCTCAGCTTCCCACAAAGACAGAGCAATTCACAGAGCTACATGACTCAGGAGAATACTAGGATTATGACTTTGTGAACTCCTAGATTTCCAAGATTACAAAAATCGCTAATTACCCACATTAGGGCTGAGGTAGATTTTCCAGCCCCTTTTACTTTTCAGGGGTATAAAAACAAAGCCTTAAGTCCTAGGAAATTTATATTTTGGAATAAAAAGAAATATGAACATGTGACAGTGAGCCAGAGAGAGAATTTTGGCTGGGCAGTTAGATGTGTAATTTGGTTCAGCAAGAAGACCCAATCCATTTTCCCTTTGGCTGCTTAATTCTAATTTCTCTAATAGAGTCTGAATTTAGAGAATCATCTTCTCTGACCAGGTATTCCTCTGCCAGAACAACAGAAAGTGCCAAACTGCCTCAGCAGTGATGGCCAATTTGACACGGAGACATTGTAAAAATAAGAATGAGGGTTCAGCTCTGATTTCCCTAAACTTTATTTTTTTAAATACTACAAAGGCACTCTCCACAGGCACTCAGGTCTGCTTTTCTGTTGAAAATGCAGTGATTGCACAGCCAGCAGGGCCCTCCTACTAAAGCATTTAGACAATGGTGGGAATGGGCGTTATGGAGTGGATTACACTGTAAAGACAGCAATGTGATTTCGAATCCCCTTTTCCCCGAAGGCACCAACAGAATCACCAAGAGGCAGCCTATTCCCCCTCAAATGAGATACAGCAGTTTATCATGTCAGACTACGCCACGGAGGGTTAAAGCTATAGGGCTTCTGGCTGTCAGGAGCAGGATTTCATCTTGGGGCCCCTCAGGCCATATGGAGGAAGCCTAAAAAGTTCATTCTGCTTTTTCCATTGTCCAGCATCTTGTCTCCTTTCTCCACACTAGTGTCCTCTTGACCAACCTTATAGCTCAAATTCAAATCATGTGTACGAAATAAGCATCATAAGATTTTCCTCTTATCCATTAAGAGGAGCTTCCCAATTGTATCCACATAAATTTAGGGGGAAAAAAAACGAACAGATTTGTATTTTAATTTGTAACTTTTCATATACTTCCACAAACTTTGAGAACTATCCTTTAACATTCAGAACAATTTTGTGAAAAGAATTTGAAATTTTTTCTGCCTAGTAAGAGACATAATTGATGGAAGCAGGATCACGAGAGAAAAATATACATATGTGATTCTTTTACGGAGCTACAATATTAAGATTCTGTTCACAGCTCCTATTAGAGTTCATCACTACCTATTTCAGATTTCGCACACAGTAATTGTTTCATTGTAAAAATCTTTTGTGTCTATTTTCTGAATTGCTATGTTGTCTATAAATATTTAGTGATAATTCATGATTGGGTTGTATTTACCCCTGTAGTTATGTATTACAAATGAAACGACAGCATCTGCTGAAATTAAAAGTGGCCACATTTTCACTGGAGCTTAATTAAATGCCAAAATTTATCTACATTAACAACAAAGTAGTGAAATTTATTGATCAATTCACATGATATAAGTTGACAAATGGCTTAAGCAATTTCCATAATTTTCTACACGTGTTAAAATTTGTAATGAAAAAGAACACTATATTAACATTAAATGAGAAATGAAAGGGAGGTTTTGTACTGGGGCCAGTGCCCTGGAGCAGTGTACTTTGTTTTCCGGGCCCTGTCCAGGCTTGCTGTTTGAGCTGTGTACAGATGGGTCTCTGACAGTCCTACAGCTGTTCTCCTAATTGTCCATTAAGTGTTCTATTGATTCTCTGATTCAAAGTACATGTCTTTCAGCTCAAGCTATCGTGTGAAGTGGCAGACACATTCCTTGTAGAATGACAGAGCTGCTTGAAACCTAAAAATGTGGTCTGCCAGTTTCAATTGAGGATCCTGCTTTCAAAGGAGAAGGCTTGGTTAAAGGCGCTTTGTAATAGCTGGTTAGGTTTTATTTTCTAAACTTTTAGCATCAATCAATTAAAGCAGCAGCAGCATGAAGAGTTTTAATTCCTGGTTAAGCATCTACAGATTGCACCTGGCTGATTCAGGGCAGGGCAAGGGGATCAGTATTGCTAATAGAAGATCAGCCTTGTTTAGCTGTATGCAGATTTTTTTCCCTGTGCACCTGACATGCGCAAAGTCATTTTCATTTGACTTGCAAGTTCACTTTTAGCATTTTTTAAAAAATTGAGATCATCTGCAATTCCAGATTATGCCAGTCAGAAGCCTGTTTAAAATCATCTCTCTTTAATTTGGAAAGTGAAAGATAAGATGCATATCTGTTGCGAGGACCATAAATCTTCAGAGAAACAAATAACCACAGATAAAACTGTAAAAGTTATTTAGTTCTCCACTGGAAGAGGTTTATTAATCTAAAATTTCCAGTCCACTGTGTCATGATTTGGTTAGCACTCTGTATCTCATTTTGTGCAATTGTACCTCAAGCAAAGAGCTGATCGCTTCAGAGTTTGATCTTTATCAGTTGTGTAGTTCAGTTGTAATCTAAATGTAAGGAATAAAATGAAAACCGCCATAAAAAAAAAAAGTCCAAAACTATGGTTTAAGTTGCCCCAAATAGTATTTGCTTTCTTTTCTTAATGAAATGACACATCTGAATGTTTTTACCATTTAGGTTTAGCTCTTGGTATTTTGTAATATAATATTTTAATAGTCTTATTATGTAGTAAACTTTCAGCTATAAATGAAATGAACAAATAATGTTTGTTGCCTCCTGTGTATCAGTTTGTTAGGAGCTACCCCAATGGCCCTAATCACAGTTGAGCTTCTCTAGTGTGATTTTAATTATTAAATGAGTATTGAAATTCATCTAGATTTTTCAAAGGGAAATAAAACATACACATGTGGATGTGTTTAATGTATTAAATACACATATTTAAATGTGTAAAAATGAAAAATATGGATTATATTAAGGAAAACATGTTAAGGGAAGGATGAATTAAAAACTGCTGTTTCCCACAATTAGCTGTTCGTTTTTGTTTTTTTTTTTAATGTCTCCTTTGTATTTCTCACAATAGCCCCTTTTGAAGAACACTCTCTTTTCCTCTCATTATTATTGGGTAAAGGAGCATGGCCAATAAACTAGTGTTCCTTTTGTCAGAAGCAAGTGATTTGTATCCTGATGCTCCGTCTGAAGTATGACTCTCTCTACTCTGACCCTCCCAGTCTATAAGCCTCCATGGTGTAGCGTCCTAAGTAGCAAGTGAGTTGCCTGCAGTAAGAGCTGCTGAAACAGGGAGACAGAACTGATGTACTTTTAATTTTTTTCTAATGTTAACGGATTTGGGATTTGGAAGCATTAGGAGCATAATCTATTTGTTTTTAAAATTATTTGTTTTGAAATAATGTAAAATACATAAGTGAATGAAACATATGGTATTACTACCATAATATGTGGTATTATCTAATCTGAAGTTAGGGATTTATATTTTTTTAGAATATGGAAGCTTCAACCAAAATGTCCTCTTACCAAAGGATGATAAATCCTCCCTATCTGCTTTTTCTTGGGAAACAAGTGAAAAATCTATTTCTAACATAGTAATATAGTATATATTGATACCTGCAAAACATTATGTGAATCTACTTAGACGCCAGCACTTTCAATTACACTGTTAGCCAGTTTTTTAAAAAGATTTTTAGAAGCTTTCAACTGTAGACTTTTGTCTTGTTGAATGAACTTCAGCTACACTAAATTTTAAGTAAATTTGTGATGACTGAGCAATATACATTGGCTGAGCTAGAATCCAATAACCCACAGGACAAATTAATTTTCAACAAAAAGGGCAGAAACCTCAAGTGCCATGAGTATATGGAGTCTCATTCTATCTCTCTGGAGCCATTTTTGCAAATCACTACAGCTATTCATAATCTAAATCAGTCTCCTTTAGCAGCAGAAAGATCTTTTTTCATGACAAAACAGAAGATGACATTCATTAGTGCCTAACTTGCATAAGCTACCTTAAATTTATTGGTGCTCTTCTACTTATCTGAGTAAGAATTCCTTTGTCTACAGCTATAGGAAAATTCCAGTTGTACTACTTAAAAATATAAATTGTCACTTTTATCAGAACTTTTGGCAGTTTACTTTATTTTAGAAGTAAAACTGGTGGTTAAGGTTTTAAGACTTCCAATGGGCGTTGTTTCAATCATATTTAATAGGTGCCTAGGATGGTAATAGGATTATGTATAAGCTTCTCTGCTGCAAAAAAAGTCCACATTTCCATCCATGTACTGCTAGGGAGGTTTGTGAGGAAACCAACCTCTCTGGTGGTAGATACTGTTAAATGCATTATATTTCCTGCCAACTGGGGACAGACTTAAGACCACCCAGCCTGTTTGCTTATCATATTAAAGGGGTATGTGTGATTTAAAAGGGGCAAAATGCTTATAAGACATCATTTTGAAATGTTCCATAAGCTGTTTTAAGCCTTTCTACCTAAAAAAGCACCTAGCGAGTGGGAAACTTAGTCTTATGTTAAAAATCTTCTGATTAGAACCCTTCTTTTGTCGGTCAAATGTTCTTTTCAGTTTATAAGAACCAGCCTTGGATCCATCTGAAAAAACTAAGCTGTTGCTATGTCATTAGGGCTTGTTTTTTGCTTTTTGTTCCCTCCTACCATCACTCATGCTGGTTAAAAAGAAATAAAGAAAAACTGAATATACATAAATTTTGCAGTGATGGTTTTAGTTTGTTTTTGTTTTCTTTCCCCCCTGACAATCAGATGCTTGGCCTGGTGAGACAGTTAGGAGAATTACCCAGTAAGAGCTATTTTGGCAGGGCAAAATGGCACCATGGTACATGCATCTATGTAGAGCCAGAGGAGAATGTGGGTGTGACCTTGACTGAACCTGACTTGGCTATGGGTTGATATTCAGATCTTGAAAGAATCTCTCACTAAAGCTTCTTTTTTCTCTGTCAACATAGCATCTCTAATGCCTGAATTCACATTTTTATCTGTTGCTAGTTGTCATTTATCATAGGTGACAACACTGAGGCAAGCTTGGATATGACCTGGAATGGAGGGAGCAATGAATAGTACCACAGTGGTGTGGCCTACAAATGGGAAGAAGTCTTGTACTCTGATTACAACAAAAACAAATAGTTATTTTCACTGTAGGAATTTGGGGGAAATTTGGGATTTAAGGAAGATGAAAAAAGAGAGCTACAGATACTTTCTAATTATATATTTGCATGGGGATTTCAGAGTATTGATCAGCAATACTCTCAGATGTAACCAGGCTTGACAAAGATTGCCAAGTGGTCAAAACACCAAGTTAGTGGGTCAACATGTAGAATGCAAGTTAAAAATGACCACCCACAATTATATCAAGTATAAAGCTTATTATAAATTTCTCATTACCTCCAAAAATGTAGATACAGTAAATCAGTGTGGGCAGAACCGAGTTTGGCTATTAGGTCTAAATAAAAGGCAGATGCCAGGACATGATTACCTAAGGAATAAATTTATTGGGTGAGGTCCTGGAAGTTTAAGTCACAATTGACACATAGAGATTTTTATTAACCAGAATCTGCTGCCCAAAAACCTTGTAGATTACTCACTAGGTAATACTCCCTCAAAAGTTAGAACTGATTTTTAAAATTATATCAAACACTTGGTCAAAATTTCTTTTCCCCAGATTTATTCAAAGATATCCCTGAATAGTGGGCTCTGTTCCTTACTAATGCTTTATTCAGGTTTGGTCTCCATCTGACTGGTTCCAGAATATAGTCTATCCCATTTTTATAAAGAGCAGCTATTTTCTCTCCAAAATATAGACATTAGTTTACAAATCTGAGCTGCTGAGGATGCTATCATCTTGTGAAGATGCAGGCACAGTAAACTATCCCTTTCTCAGCACTTTAAAAAGAAAATAACATGTCTTCTGAACAGGAAAGAGGTACTACTAATACCCTGGCAATAGAACACATACTGTAATTATTTTTTCAGGAGATTAACTACCACACTGAACCTGTATACAAGGTATTTACCCAGGGCAAAAAATTTAGCCCATGTCTACAAAACATAGTTGTTCTGGTAAAACTGACAGGTTCATGTCAAGGAATGCATTTTTAACCCTGGTGTCAATCACTGTGATCTAACCAATTGAGCTAAGTAGGCTAGTCATGGTTATTAATTAAGCACCCATAAATTCTCCACAGAGATGGGCTTTTAGAGTCAATCAATGCCTTTTTCCTGACTTGGAACAAAAAACTCTACAGCAGATTAAGTCAAGGAGTAGGATCAGAAATAGAGCTACACCATAATAGGTTAGAAGTAACATTCTAGGGTTTTCTTTTCTTTGTCATGTGGTCAAACTTCCCATAAAATGTCTCTCTTCTGTTTTCCCTATTTCTTCAGGCAAGGAGTGCTCCAGAACTACACAGCCTCAGTTCAAATGCCAACTCTTTCATTCTCTTGCTGTGTGACCTTGTGCAAGTTACTTAATGTTCAGTTTCCTTCTTTAGGGAATAACAGTAATCCCTATCATAGAGACTTGTTGTAAGTCTTAAATGAAATCAATAGTATCGGTGTCTGCCTACTTCTCTTGTGTCCATGTTGTCAAATGCAATGATCAATTCTTAGTTTTCTTTTTATTTGATCAGCACAATTCAGCACTGTTTATCACCTTCTCTTCCTGAGACACTCTTCTCTTGGCTTGCAAGATTCTTTGCTGTCCTGGCTTTTCTCCCCCTTCACTGCTCCTCCTAAAGTTCTCCTCATCTCTCTAATCCATAAATGCTGGAATGCCCTAGAGCTTAGTTCTTAGTCTTAGTCTTTTTCTCTTCTCTTCAGTTTTTAGACTTCTTTATGATTTCCTCCAGGTTCATGACTTCATAATATCTATATGGTGGCTACTCCTCAATTTATAACTCCAGCTTGAATCTCCCCCTACCCCACACAACTAATTGTTTTACATCTCTAGTTGGTTATCTAGTAGGTATCTCAAAATTTAACACAAAGTTAAATCCCTGATCTCTCCTCCCCACCCCCATACCCCAAAGCTGTCTCTTCCACAGTTTTCTGTCTCAATAAATGGCAATCCTATCCATTGAGCTGCTCAGGCCAAAAACCTTGAAGTCATCCCTGACTCCTCTCTCTTTCTTGCCTTGTATCAATTTCATCAACAAATCCTGCCATCTCTACTTAAATATATATCTTGAAACCAATCTCTCAATACCCCACTGTTATCATCCTGTTCCAAGCCTGTCATTTCCCACTTGGATTATTGGAACAGCTTCTGTACTTCAATTCGTGCTCTCCTACAGTCTGCTCTCAACCTACCAAACAGAGCGATGTTAATAACCTGTCACAACCCTCAAATGGTGTCCCACGTCCCTCAGTGTAGAAACCAAAGTCTTCATAATGGTTCATAAGGCCCTTGGTTACTCCGCTGACCTCATCTCCAACTGTGTGCACTGCTCACTCACCCTCAGCCACCTGGCCTCTTGTTCCACAAATATGCCAGACAGGCTCCTGCCTTGGTCTCTGTATTTGCGTTGCCCTCTGCCTGGAATTTTTTTCCTCAAGATATTCTTATGGCTTGTTTTCTAGCCTCTTTCAGGTATTTGCTTACATATCACCTTCTCATTGATGTCTTCTCTGACAACCTCACTGAAAACTGCCACCCAACCCCCCATACACCTAATATCTAACTCTTCCTCTTTCTATTCTCTGTTTTACATTTCCCCATAGCACTTATCACCATCTGTTGTTCTGTATGTTTTCTTTGTTGTGTCTTCCCCTACAGAATGTAAAATCCTAAAGAGCAGGGGTTTTGTGTGTTTCATTTCCAGTTGGATTCCTAGCACCTAGAATGGTGCTGATCATATATTAGACCTCAATAAATATTTGCTGAATGAGCGAATGAAGTGCTTAGAGTAGCTCTTAGCACATAATGAGAACTCAATAAATGTAAACTATTATTTGATCTCAATTATAAAGTTGTCATTGTGCATATAGGCTAAGTCTACGCAGAGTCTCCTTATGCATATTAATAACCCTATAACTCTATAAAGTAAAGCTCTTCTATTATTTCACTTTAGCTTCAAAATTTCCCTTTTGGATTACTGCAGTACTTAGCACCATGCTTTTTCTTTTCTTTTCTTTTTTAAGATTTTATTTACTTATTTGAGAGAGTGAGTGAATGAGAGAGAGTGCACACAAGCAGGGGCAGATGGAGAGAGGGAGACACTGACTCCCCTGCCGAGCAGGGAGCCTGACCTGGAACTGGATCCCAGGACTCCAAAATCATGCCCTGAGCTGAAGGTAGACGCTTAACTGACTGAGCCACCAGGCACCATAGCATCATGCTTTGTGCACCCTCAGTAAATGTTGAGTAAGATGCATGGTTCAGTTTCTGAATTCAGAATCTCCCTTTCAGAATGCCAAGACTAGAATCCCAAGGTTCTTCAGGACCAGCTTCCTGATTAAAGCTTTTCAGAACAAAAGTAACAAGGGTGACAGAAATTTACAGGTTAAAATTTTCCCTTCTTCCATTCTAAGTCTTTGTTCTTGGCCCTGGGTCTTTTTTGTTTAACTTAATATTACAAGGCAATTTTAAAAGTTTAACTTTGTTTTTCACCGTGGAACTTGGTGTTTATCGGTACAAAGTTCAATATAGCAAATGGTAGATACATTCACGAAGATACTTTTGTCAGATCAGTCCAACAAATACAGAGAACTGCTATGTGCTAAACACTGTGCTAAGTGCAAGGAATTTGTAGATGAGTATTACTTGGTTCTGCCTTTCAGGAGCCCAAGAACAATGAAGAACACAGATATGTAAATAACTGCATTTCAGTACAGTGTAGTAAATGCTGTAATACAACCATACAAAGCTAAAGATATAGCAAATAGGAAGGGACGATTAACTTTGGGAGATCGTGTGAGATAGGGAAGAGGTTAAAAGGAAGGCTTCATAAAAGATTATGCACAAGCAAAGCTTTTATGTATGAAAAAGAATAAATAGGAATAATTTTGGTAAGTAAGGTGGGGGTTGGAAAGGGTGAGGCATTTCAGATGGAGGGAGCAGCATATGCAAAGGCAGAGAGATGTGTAACAGTATAGTGTTTGAAGAAAATTACAAATAGTGTGGTATTATTGAAGTACAAAGAGTGTGTGTGTGTAGGGTATGGTGGTATGTGTGGGAAGTCACAGAACATGAGGCTGCAGGGCTTTCCACGCAACATTAAGAGCTGGTACTATCCACGAGGTCAGTGAGTAGCTATTCAAAACAGAAAACTACTCTGCCTGCTCTATAGAGGATATATTGAAGAAGAAAAGAGTGGAGGTAAGGCATTTACTTAGCAGGCTATTGAAAAAGTCTGGGAGTAAGATGATGATGGCCTGAACCAAGGCAGGGTTCCTGGAGATATGGAAGAAGAGAGGACTTTGAGATATTCTTAAGACTTAGACAAAACTAATTTGACCGATTGCATTTAAGGGGCATCAGGTAGGCAAATACCTATTTGCTTCATAGAAGTACATTTCCTGTTCCCAGATTCTAAATGAACTGGAGCCTCATCATTTGCTGAGAATGCACTCAGAGCAGTAGCAATGGCAGGACTCTATACCCCACAGGCCCATGGTAGAGTAGGGTCCCCTTTGGGTTTTACCTCCCGAACTGAATGTTTGGTTTCTAAGGCAAAAATCTCCAACCTGGTCTCTAAGAGCTAGAGGGAGTCTTAGAGGTCATTTAGTCCAAGCTTCTACCTAATGCAGAAACCATTTCTATGGAGGTTCCCAGCCAGAAGATCATCTAGCTTCAGTCTGAAATCCACTTCCAGTCTGGGGATTTTGCCACTCCTGAAACCAGCTCCTTCTACCTCTGAACCTCTATTAGAAAGCTCAACCCTTCACTGATCCAAAATTGGCCTTCCATTCTTTAGTTCTGGTGATATCCTATAAGGGCCACACAAGTGTGACTCTTTTTCAAGAAATCTTCCTCAGGAATTAAAGATGACTTTTGGATCCCCCAAGTTTCCTCAGTTCCAGCTGCCCCTTGTGGGACTTGTTATCTGCACCCCTTATCATCTCGGTCATGCTCCCGTGGACAAACATGAAATATCAGTGCTCCTCTTAGGAGGCAATACCAACAACCAAACATAATACTGCACAAGCGGTTTAGCCACAAACGCCCAGTGGTCTGGACATGTGTTTTCATCAATGTAGCCTGAGGTTCTTAGTTTTTTGTAGCAGCCAAATCAATGGCACCTGCTGAGTTTCTGGTCACCAAAACCCCCCAAACTAAATCTTTCCTACCCTGTTACATCTTATTCTGTCAGTCCTATCCTACTCAGTTGATTTTTTAAAAGATTTTATTTATTTATTTGAGAGAGAGTGAGAGAGCATGCACAAGCAGGGGGAAGGGCAGTGGGAGAGGGAGAAGCAGGCTTCCCACTGGACAGGGAATCTGACGTGGGGCTCAAACCCAGGACCCCAGGATCATGACCTGAGCTGAAGGCAGATGCTTAGTGGAGCCACCCAGATGCCCCTCCATTTCAGTTGATTTTGAGAATCTACGTGCAGGACTTAATATATATTCTTATTAAATTTCACCTTCTTGGGTTTGTGGTCCCAGAGTTGGTCTGTGATGAAAGTTAACTGATTCAAGACTCAAAATGATATTAACCGTGCTTTTAGTTTTGTGTCATCTGAAAATTTGATTTGAGGTTTACCTCTAACTGCCTCCCCTCTTCACCTTTATCTGCCTTATCTTTCTTGTCTTGATCTTTTCCTAATTCTAGAGGAGTTTAGGAACTTTGACTGTTTGTTCTGCTGCAGCAGACGTTGTGCCCCACACTCCACTGCCCCTTAGCCTCTGCTGTTGCTGCCAAGGCCCTGTTGTCACCCTTGGTGATAGGGGCTGATTCAAATGTCTTTGGGGTTCACCACTCCTCTGCTTGCTGCTCACTTCCACACTATTGCTGATGTTGTTATCATTCATTTTCCTTCCAGTTATCCTAGTACTTTCTGTACTCCAACAGGCCCTGCACTCAGATGGGGAAGCCCTCTGCCCCTAAGCGTTGCAGGTCTTTAACTATACACCACAGAGGAAGGCTTACCTTGTGTGTGTGTGTGTGTGTGTGTGTGTGTGTGTGTGTGTGCGCGCGCGTGTGTGTGTATGAACATAACCCCTTGTGCTGCAGACCCTATTTCTCTCACCCTATCTTTAGTGAGAAAGGATCCCTAACTCTCCACAGGATTCCTTCAAGGCTGGCATAAAAGACAATATAAGTTGTAAGCAACGGTCATAATCTCTATCAAGGGCTTGGCTTATAGTCAGTACTCAGTGCCCAGACTGTAACACCCCAAATCTTCACTTCCCACCAGCTTTCCACCAGTGTCCCTGGCATGAAGTGGTGACCTTTCATTAGCTACCCAAAGTGAGTTCCCATCCCTCATTATCTCCGTTTAGAGCACTGCATGAGGAGTTGAAGAACATCCCTTGACCCCTACCCTTGGCTAAGAGTCTTTGTCCTGGAAGTGAAAATCACTTCTAGCTCTATGCTCTCTCTTTGGAGTGTTTGCCTCTTCGTGCGAACAGTTTATATAGGTGACTGTAATATGCTTGAATTCTGAGGCAGGCTCCTAGAATGCTCACTGTTCACATCTATGATACTCAACACATCTCTTTACTGAATGTGTGTGCCTCATCCAGCCTAAGAAATTCACATTTGGAGTTTTTTCTTTTCAGATCTGGCCCTAGTCACTCTAGCAGTTATGACTTAACCTCTCAGCATAGCTTCCCTCCTCTATAAAATGAGAATACTTTTTCCTTCCTTAATGTTTTTTTTAAGGATCCAATGAAATACTATATGTAAAATTATTTCACAGACTCTAACAAACTGTGCAAGTATTATTTACTAGAATTATCCATGGTCCAATTCAGCTGTAAGAGTCTAAATCAGGCTGCTGGAAAATACATGACCAATGGAAAGAATAAAGTTAGTCCCTTGGGGGCTACAAGACTGTCACAGGGTCAGAATCACCAAATTTTAGAGTAGGATTAGGCCTAAGAGATCATTTGGTCCAACCCCCTCATTTTGCTGATGAAAAATCAGACCAGAGAGGAGTCAGAGACTTGCCTTGAGATTTCTTGGGTCAGAGGATCTGCAGAGAAGTAGCAATCCCAAAGCTAGAGAAGGCGAGAGGCTGGCCAGCAATCTGAAAATGTGTCTTGTCCCTCCCCAGGTCAGGGAACTTTCTATTAGGTAGATAATTTTTTAAACTTTCTCCTTACCTTTGAGAGCAAAGTCAGGCTTCCTCAAGCTCACAGGCTCCTTGAAGACTCACCTGTGTCCTTTTGTCAAATGGGTTTCCCAAGCAAACAGAACCATGTTGTTGTTTGTTGCTCAGTCGCTCTGCTGTGCTGGGAATGAAGGCTCCACTCTTGATCAGCCAGGGACTCCAGTGCCAAGTCTCTGATATATAGTGCGGGGACTGCAGGGCATCTGAGTTGTAACAAGAACAAGATGAGCTTGTGGCCTCGGGCTTGTAACCTGCTCCTCAACCCACACTTCAAAGAAAGTTATTACACAAGAGTTAGACTAAATCAAACCAAACTGCAATGTTTGCGCACTGTGGCCCATTTTCAGATCTCGTTGTATCTCACCACAAGTCCCTCGGAAACCCAGTTGGAAGCAGAACAAAACGATCCAATGATAATTTAGTTGTAGGTCTTTAAAAATGAGCCCAACTGATTTATTTTGAAATTTCAGTTAAGCATGATGTCAAGAAAATCTCTCTGGCTATTTATCATCTTTTTTCCTCTTGCATAGTCCGAGTAGGCAGAATAAAATTAGAAACTGGCTATTCACATGCTTCCACTTTTTGTTGTAAGCTGGTATTGGTACTAGAATATCAGATTTTAAGATGCTTTGGTGGTAATTTTCTGCCCAAAGAACACTCTTTATTATGTCATTTTCTCTTCCTTCCTTCCTTCCTTCCTTCCTTCCTTCCTTCCTTCCTTTCTTTCTTTCTTTCTTTCTTAGATTTTTATTTATCTTTTGACAGACAGAGAGACAGCCAGCGAGAGAGGAAACACAAGCAGAGGGAGTGGGAGAGGAAGAAGCAGGCTCCCAACAGAGGAGCCTGATGCAGGGCTTGATCCCAGAACGCCAGGATCACGCCCTGAGCCGAAGGCAGATGCTTAACGACTGAGCCACCCAGGCGCCCCTCTTTTTCTTTTTTTAGAGAGGGAGTGGGGAGGGGCAGAAGGAGAGGGAGAGAGAATCTTAAGCAGGCTCCACGCCCATCATGGAGCCCAACGTGGGCCTCAGTCTCACAACCCTGAGATCATGACCTGAGCCAAAATCAAGAGTCAGATGCTTAACTGACTGAGCCACCCAGGTGCCCCAATGCCATTTACTTTCTTTATTAGGAATGTTACACGGGTGTTATAGGAAGAGACACAACAGATGATCTAAAGATACACAATTCACTTTGGTTAGACCTACTACTCCCACTTCTTCAAATCACCACAACCTGAAAGTATGAAAAATTACATTTTTTCTTTTGTAGCTTTGAATGGTGGATATGAGATCCATAAGGCTTTTGAATCATCAAAGAAACAAAACTTATATTCATTTTTGTCTAGTGTTGAGTATGTGTTGCAGGATGGTTTCCAAAACTTCATATGGTAAATATACTAACTTTCATTTAATTTAGTAATTGAACAGTTGAAACCTGTCCCTCTTAGCCATTTGCCATACATTTACTGTGTAAACAGTGAAGCTTTTAGAAAATCCTCTAGTTTCAACCACAAATCATTGCAATGTCTCAGAATCATGGAGGGTTAGGGCTAGAAGAGATTGTCAAGTTTATGAAAAAGGAAACTGAGATCACAGAGACAGGTGATTTACCCAAGGTCACACAGCCAGTTCCCCAGGGCCATGACTAGAATTCAGGTTGGTGTTCTTTCTGCTTACATTCCATATGAGGCACCCCTCTTGCTAGATCAGGGATGATGAACTGAAATTCAAAATCAAAACATTTTGCATAAGACAAACGTGAACTGTTTTATCACAAACTCAAAACCATTAAGTGAAACAACAACAACAACAACAACAACAAAAGCAGTGAAAGCAAGCAACTAGCCCTTATGGGTGGAATGAGAGGCTGCAAAGCCCAGGGAAAGTTATGATCTGAGGCTGAAGGTGAGAGGAGAAGAGTACTCTTCTAGCTTCTGTGGACATATCTACAATTCAGGAATGGAATATTTTCATGGTTATCTTTCCATACCTGTCTATATTACTCCAATATTTGTGTCCCACGCTTGGTATCAGAATGAAGCCTCAAGTTGCTTTGCTTTGGAAAAATTAAAGACTGAGATGCTAACCTGGTTCCTCACCTTCTGCCCTGTCCAGCATCTTGCCCGTTTCTGTGGAGATGCTACCACACCACCTTTCTTCTGAGTCAGAAGGTTAATCAGACAGTCCATCACTTAGTCTTAACTAACACCCTCTGCATCCTCAGCCCTGGAACACACACAGAGTATCACACAGTTACTGCCCTGAGGGAGATGACAATATGTTCAGAGGTTTTAGGGGATATTAGCATCTCGAAAATATTTGCAAATTTTCATGTATGTGGGAATATCTTTTTCTTTAAAGATTTATTTATTTATTTATCTTATGCAAAATGTTTTGATTTTGAATTTCGGTTCATCATCCCCGATCTAGTAAGAAGAGGGACAGAGGGATAGGGAGAGAGAATCCTTAAGCAGATCCCCTGCTGAGCATGGAGCATGATGTGGGGCTTGATCCCAGGACCCTGAGATCATGACCTGAGCCAAAATCAAGAGTCCCTTGCTCTGGGGCGCCTGGGTGGCACAGCGGTTGGGCGTCTGCCTTTGGCTCGGGGCGTGATCCCGGTGCTGTGGGATCGAGCCCCACATCAGGCTCCTCCCCTATGGGCCTGCTTCTTCCTCTCCCACTCCCCCTGCTTGTGTTCCCTCTCTCGCTGGCTGTCTCTATCCTGTCGAATAAATAAATAAAATCTTTAAAAAAAAAAAAAAAAAAAAAAAAAAAAAAAAAAAAAAAAAAAAGAGTCCCTTGCTCAACAGACTGAGCCACCCAGGCGCCCCTGTGGGAATATTTTTGAGAAGAATTAAAGAAATACCCGCTTATCAGAAGGGTCTATGACTCAGAAGAGGTTAAGATTAATTGGTCTAGTTTGAGAGACAAGACTAATTTATGGAATCAGCATAATGAGAACAGTATATAATGCGTTTGTGGGATCAAGGTGGGTCAGCATGAGACAGCTCCAGAATGAGGTGAGATTTTTAGGTATATCTTAAAAGGTGGATGTTTAGATAGGTATAAAGGAGAGGGCAAGTGTGCCTGACTGGGGGAATGCAGTGGATTGGAAACTAAAATGTACTCAATAGAACACCTATTATACATTAGGCACCTTATTACATATGATCTCATTTAATCTTCACAAAAAGCCAATGAATGAAGATTATCATCTCCATGTTATAGGTGAAAACAGATTCAGGGAAGCAGGATGACTTGTACATAAGTAGGAGATTAGCAAAGCCAGATTTAGAACCCAGGTCATTTAACCTCAAAACCTTTGTTCCTTTTTTCCATACTGACCTACAGTAGCTGTAGCATGAACAAAGTAAAGAAAAATAAATGAGCGTGACAAGTATAAATGAGAGAGGGAATATACCTGATTGAAATAAAGGCTTCCTCCTGAGGAACAGGGCTTATATGGTAATGGTAGAACTAGATCATATGAGGCTAAGATAATAATTAACCTTTATTAAGCATTTATTACGTGCCAGTCATGATGCTAAGTCCTTTTATCTCATTTAATCCTCAAAATAACCCTATGAGGGGATACTGTTATTATCTTCATTTTGCACTTGGTGAATCTGAGGTTTTAGGTAATCTATCTGGGTTTACACAGACCATGGATGGCTGAATTAGAATGAGTTGAAATTCAAATCTAATCTGTTGGACTCCAGAGTCTGCACTCTTGAAAACACATTAGAGAATTAATATTTTGTGAGTATTCACAGTGTGCCAGGCACTGTGCTGACTGCTTTATATGCATCATATCATTCAATCCCACAGAAGCCCTATGAAGGATATCATCATTATTTCTTCTTTTTTATAGATGAGAAATCACAGGTGAACTGAAGTTCAGGAAGGTTTAGTAACTAGTCCAAGATCACACAGTTTGGGAGGGCTGCAATCTAACTCAGAACTGTTTGCCCAAAGCAGGGATTCTGGGAGTAAAGGACTAAACAACACTTCTCTTAACCATTCCTCTCCTCACATTAAATTCTTATCTTCTCCTTGGTTTTTCATGTCTTTTCGTGGGTCCTCTATTACTTCAGATCCTCGTATACATTGGACCCAAATCACTTAAAAGCAAGCCTAGGGTAAATGTTTGTTGCAATGTAGTAAATGGAGTAGTAAATGTAGTAAACATTTACTCATCAAATGTTTATTGAGCCCTGCTAAGAACTGTTCAGGGTGCTGGAAATATAAAGATACCAAAAACAAAGTACCTATCTTCAAGGACTGCATAGTCTTATGAAGGCGAATAGACACATAAACCAATAAATAAAATGCAGTTCAACAACTGATGTGGTAGAAGTAGGGACAGAGTAATATCAGAACAAAGAGAAGAGGCACCTAACTCAGAATGTGGTGACGGCACTGGTGGGAGTTGGGGAAGATGCCCCAAAGAAAGTGACATTTCAATTAACTGTTTTTAAGCTCAATTTTCTTGCACATTTTCTATATCCAATAAGCTGTTTATGACATTTTGAAGCTGTTAGTTCAAGATGGTCAATACAATGTTACTTAAATTGCATTGTCTTGTACACAGTCACTCTCTCACATCACTTTTATTCTCTCATTGCACAACTGCTTTCTTTAACTTAAAAAGTCAACACAGGGGCTCCTGGATGGCTCAGTTGTTAAGCGTCTGCCTTCGGCTCAGGTCATGATCCCAGCGTTCTGGGATTGAGCCCCGCATAGGGCTCCCTGCTCAGCGGGAAGCCGGCTTCTCCGTCTCCCACTCCCCCTGCTGTATTCCCTCTCTCACTGCCTCTCTCTCTGTCAAATGAATAAATAAAATCTTTAAAAAAATAAAAAATAATAATAATAAATAAAAAGTCAATACAAGGACAGTGATTTGTGAAAACATTTGCTGCTTGCAGGGCTTTTGTTGGTGATATCAAATGTGCTGCTCTTAGGAAAGGCTTTGAATGCTTCCCTTATTTGACCAAAGCAGCAAGCCCAGATAATGAAGCACTGAGTCAAGGGTATCTCTCATCACATGTGACTTTTAAGCCAAGAGGCATTCCCAAGGTCTTTCTGTATGTATTATTTTTAGATGTAAAAAAATCATCTTTATTGCCATGTAACTTACATATAGTAAAATTCAACTTCAAGTGTACAGTTTAATGAATTTTGACAAATGAATATGATTGTGTAATTACCATTCCAGTCAAGATACAGATATTTCCCAAACCTGAAAAAGTTCCTTTGTGCCTTTTTGCAGTCACTGGATTCAGTCATAATGAGGCCTGTAGCAAGCAGCTGTTAAAGATGTTCAATGCTGGAGAGAGCAGCACCAATCTAAGAAACCAAAACTTATCGAGCACTTTTTAGTGTCTTACCCAAGTATATGCATAGATTTAGTTATAACCCCTACTGTGGAGGTATTTTCTCCATTCTTATAGAAGAGGAAACTAAGGCCTGGAGAATTTAAATAATACTTGCTTAAGGTCATTGAGACAGAAGAGGTGGAGCCAGGATTCCACCCAAATTATGGTTTTCACAATACCTTCTCACTGCTAATACATAGAGAAAAAGATATAGAGAAATACGGGAAGCCGAACACAGAAGACTAGATACTGTCTAATTCTATTTATATAAAATTCTAGAAAAGGCAAATCTAGCAATCAAAAACAGATCGTTGGTTACCAGGGGTGGGGAAGAGGATTAACTGGAGGTGGACAAAGGAATTTTTTCAGGTTATAGAAATATTCTATATCTTGATTATAATGGTAATTACACAACTATAGACATTTGTCAAAACTCAAAAAAATGTATACTTAAAATTCAATTTTATTATATGCAAATTATACCTCAATAAAGCAAATTTTTAAAAATACAAAAAGAAAAAATATAGAAAGACCTTAGAACTATTCCTTTGTTTAATCACAGCAACCACATTACCTTTAAAAATGTAACTTTTGTCATATTGAATAATAAAAGTATAGAAATATTTATATAATGATGCTAAAATTTTTTAAATCTGGCAAAAATAAATTTGTGTTCACTATGACATTGAAATCATATCAGTAAGCTTTACTTTCTTGCACTAAATGAACAATTCAATATACGCATTTCTGAAACCCTTACAAATGTCTGGTGAATGGGGGTCTGATTAAGCATGATCCAAAAAGAGCTTGCAAGTAGGACTGTTTACTAACATTTCAATTTCTATGCCTCATTTATTAGACTTAGAATAAAAAGGTGAGAGGGCTGTTTGGGATTGTCTTTAACCTTGATGATATTTCCACTGAAGCAGCATAATGGCTCTTAATTGCTTAAGTGAAGAGAACATGTTGACGTGTCCTTCTTTGGGCTAAGAGCTTAAAGCCTAAACCATTATGCTAATTCAAGCATTATATACACCAAAGTATTTATGGGACTGACACAAGTGATGTTGCAGGTAAAGGGCTGTGAAATGGTCTGTAAACAGAGAGAATTGATTTGAGGCCCAAAAGCAGTGCTGTTAAAAGTCACAGCCATTGAACAGCCAACCCTACAATTTCTATCCAGATTGTCAAACTGGGTCAGACAGTGTCAGCAGGGCTGCCATTAGAGATCAGATGGGTGGTTTAATAATATGTAAACCAACCACATAAACAGGTAATTCTCATGGTGGAGGTCCATACCCGTCTGATGTGTGTGTGTGTGTGTGTGTGTGTGTGTGTGTGTGTGTGTGAATTTTCATTAGGAAAACTTCACAGTGCCACATTTAATTAAATGTTAATGCACTGCTTTTTGGCAAAAGAAAAACTTTCAGGAGGTATAAGTTAGGTAAGAGAGCAACAATGCAATGTAAAGATATCTAGGGAGAATGAATCTGCAATCATACAAGAAAGAAGGACAATCAAATCCTTACACTTGACCTTCGAGGCTTTCAACATCATTTGTTTTTTATGTGTCTCTTCCTATAATAGGACTGTACATTTTTTGAGCCAACCTCAAAATAATTATGTAAGGCTCCTCATCACCTGCATTGCTAGCATGCCTTACTTCAGACATCAGAAAATGTAATCGATTTCTTTAAAAACTAGGTTCTATATATACAGTCTCCAAAATGACATTTCGATGGCTTAGTTCCATCTGTGATTTAAATCTGTGAAAATCAGTATTACCCAGTTGTTTAGTCTGATTTTAGAAGACTATTATGAAAAATATACTTCCATCCCAACTTAAAGGCAGAGGAAGAGATCATGGTTCCCTTCCTTTTCCTTTTCCAAACCAAACAAAATAGAAATCTGCAAACATATTAGGAGGAGTACAGCATGATGATGAAGACTATGGACTTTGAGTTCCAATCCCTACTCTGCCAACTTCTGACTTTGGGCAAGTTATACGATCCCTCTGGGCCTCAGTTTCTTCTCAGTAAAAAGGGGCATTTGACCCCACAGGCCTGTAATAGGGATGATTATGTAAAAAATGCTCAGAAAAGTGCCTGGCACAAAGTAAACATTCAAAATGGAACATAGTACTGATACATATTTGGCCTCATAAACTTTTGATTTATGCCTGCTACAATTTATAGCTAAGTATAATTTTTTTCTTTCTTGGGGTTCACAGACATTATTAACATTCTAGAGAGTTTACTAGATATGTGTGTATGGTATTTATAAAACAAAACAGCTCATTGTTCCCTCCTTTTTTCTTTGTTCCCTGATGAAGGTTTTCTACCGTAGGATTAGATCCTACCACAGGAGGACGTCTTTCTCATTGGGTTTCAATATTGGAGCTGCATAAGGTGGCAGTCACCATGAATGGAATCAGAGTGACATCCTGTGCTAATTGATATGGATCAGTTAAATTCTTCAGGCTCCTCTTTTGGACAACCACCTCTAGGATGCTTTTTCTCTTATTAGATTGGCATCTTATGTTAATTTGCTGCTGTTTCAAGCCAAGCTTTTAGTGTAGAGCTCTGCTTATATTGGCTAATAGTTTTAATTAAAACATCTTTTTCTAGGCATACACCTGCTCAGGAAATTTTGATGAATTTCAGAATCATGAATGATTGTATTTAAAATTGACACAGCATGAAATCAAGACATGGTTTAACCATCATATGACTTTCCTTATCATATACTGTCCTTCCTTTTAACTGTCTTTCTTTAGAACATGCATTAGTTAAAAGATAAGATTTTGATTTAATTTTAATCAGCTGATCAGTTCTAGGGGTAAATTGTATTATGGTATTTTCTAAGGGCTTAAAACGTGGGATTGTATCAAAGGTTATATATATAGTTTATAGTTACTAAAAAGGTTCTCTTTTAAAATTTCTAATATGCTACAAAGGTATATTTTAGAAAATATTTTTTTAAAGATTTTTATTTATTTATTTATTCATTTGACAGAGAGAGAGACAGCCAGCAAGAGAGGGAACACAAGCAGGGGGAGTGGGAGAGGAAGAAGCAGGCTCCCAGCGGAGAAGTCTGATGTGGGGCTCGATCCCAGGACTCTGGGATCACGCCCTGAGCTGAAGGCAGGTACTTAACGACTGAGCCACCCAGGCGCCCCTAGAAAATATTTTTAAAAGCATATATGACATTCCTTAATTGTAGGTGAAAGAATTTTTCTGATTTCTGTCACAATATTTTTGAGCTAGAGGTTTCTTTGGATCTTTGAACATACATATATTTGTTTCAGAGATACTGTCATTAACTCTGGCTGAGGAGAAAATTCAATAATAGGACCAGAGATGATCTCTAGAGGTTATTTTCTTTCAATCCTTTTCATAGGCAAGGTAGTGCCCAATAATTCTGGACCAATGGGGATCTAGCTTATTTATAAAGGTAGAAAAAAGATTTCATAGCCTCACATAGTAACCCATTCAGAGATTCTACAGTGCAGGCCCAGCAGTTCCTCAATGAAGTTTAAACCAAATCAGAATGGTCTCCCAAAACAGCGTTATAGATTATGCCCCTCCTGTCCTTTTAAGAGGCAAAGTCAAAGAGATGTACAAACAGCTTGAGCTGGTTCTCTGATTCCCTTAGGCCACAGAGAAATAGGCTTTAAGTCTATCAGGGATGACAAATAGATTTCAGCATGAGTGTCAATTCTGATAGATTAGTGGTAGTTGCCTGGAGCAGTGTTTGAGGACTTGAGGTTCTGTCCAGGATCAGCAGGAAATTGTGCCATGATCTATTAGCAATGCCTGCTGTGGTGAAGGGATGGAAGGTAGGAGCAGGGGCCCCATTTTTTGCTAGGATTTGCCATTCCAAACTTGTATGTTTTATGTTCTTCCCTGTTGCCTATTTCACCCAGTTGAAGTTACTTTAAGGTTAACAAACAAGTACTAGGCTAGGTTAATACAAAGTAGGTGTTTCTTCCACCTGCATCACATTTTAAGATTTTCATATAGATTTGAAAACATCCTGGGAACTCTTTTTTTTTTTTTTTCTGAATAAATGAAGAGTAATAGTTTCTTCTGAGAGCCT